>NC_092343.1:164675000-165413750 GCF_046630445.1 Rutidosis leptorrhynchoides | reverse complement strand
TACCTGTGGTTTGTAATCATTTTCATCTAAACACCTAAAGTTTAAATATTGCATCGTTGGTACCTAAGATTTATGTGACTTTCGTGGTTAGTACCCACTCTAAACGTCCGTTTACATTTCACAGTTACCACCTCACATGTGACACACATGTGAGGGTATATCCATCCTTTTAATTTTTTTAATCCATATAAAAAAGCATGTGAAAAGGCTTGACGTGCTCTGACATGTAAATGGACGATTGTTTACGCTACAACAAAAATGTCAATTTAGAATTTTGTTTCTTTTAAATAAAACAAACACAGTTACACTTTTAAATCCTAAATGAGGTTCACTTTAGGTTTGGAAGAGAGAGTTTCATCAGACGGCATTTTCATTCATAAAAGGCATATTTCAATGCCAAACCCTATAAAGCTAAATCAACACAAATGCAATGGAAATCACAATCGCAATTTGCTGTAAGTTTTGGAATCGCAATTTTTTCCTCTTCTTATTGTCTAACAATATAAACTCACAATTTGACGCTTCTCTCAATGATGTATTAGTGTATGAAATGGGATATACGTAACGCAATTGTTCGTTGAGGTGTGAATCGCATATATATGCAAACATAATTATTGTGTTACGGTTTGGAAGCAACTAGTAACTGTAAAACTAACCTAATATTCAACTCAATTCGTTTAATTTGGGATACGCAAAGTTCGAATCCATCTGAAAATTAAACGAGCTTACTGCAAGATATCATTGATACAATAAGGTTATTAACTTTTGGTTAGTACTAGCATACCCCATAGGAATAGGTTTCAACCCCTGTTTTTTCCTATGTAATTTACTCCCAAATTCCATTCAATTTCCTGACCCATTTTTCGCCTTTCCTTTTTAGTAATATTAATCTCTGCTTGAACAAAAGGATCTTCAAAATTACCTTCTTCAAATACTAAACAGTCTCCAATGACTTGTTCTTCTTCTTCATCAGCATCAAAGTCTTCATTTTTATTGTTGATATTGGTGCATAATTGTTGTTGTTGTGGGTAATTGTTGATTGAGAATTGAAGGGATTGAGAATTAAAGGTGGGAATACGGAAGAACAATGACGGGTTAGGGTTTTATGGGATGAGGGGATAAAAGTGGTGGTGGTTGTGAGTGGATAAAGGGAATGGTTTAATTGAACCGGACGATATTGCCCTCACATGCTTGGCACATGTGAGGGGTTAATCAAGAAGCATAACGACCGTTAACTGTGGGTACTTTCAAAGAAACTTAATCAAACCAAGGAACTAACCATGCAAGAAAAAGATTATAGGTGTTGTGATGAAAAAGTGAACAAACCACATGTACTAACGGCATAATTTTTTCTATACAAAATAAAAAGTTTAAACTTAAACTTTAATTTGAATTTTAACAATGAAAGTTAGTTTTACACAAAAGGTGACAAAACCATCAAATGTAAAAGATAAAAACTATATATGTACTGGATATGATTGTGGTACATCCTACCTTCATATTCAGTCTACAAAGTGGGTAAATTAGTTGTTGTATTTGTTTTCAAAGTAATAAATTGATAAAAAAAACTGATCTTGTATTGATTTAAGAATTGATACAATTGTATTGTGTTTTTTGATTCATTACAAGTGGGTTTATATACACTAAGTATGCAACAGTCATTTCTATTAAGAGTTAGGCTCCAATTAACCTTTTGGAACCACTTTTATCAAAGAGGAAATGTGCAGTTGCTGGTAACTGTTGGCTGTCTTGACTTGGCAGATTTTGTGGCATCTTGTGAATATTTGTTAAAAGGGAGATGATGAGAAGCCTTTCTCTGATCCTAAGGTTAACTTACCAAAAACAGGAATGTTCCAAGTCCATGAAATCTTTTGGTATTCTTTAACACTCCCCCTCAAGTTGAATAGTGGGGTTTCCAATGTTCAACTTGCAGAGAACTTCGCTGAAAAGTCTTCCGTTGACTGATTTGGTGAGGATGTCGGCTAGCTGGTCTTCTCATCTGATTGATGGAAGTGAGATGATTTCGCCATCTAACTTTTCTCTGATAAAATGTCTGTCAATTTCAACATGCTTAGTTCGGTCATGTTGAACAGGATTTACTGAAATGGCTATGGCTGCTTCATTGTCGCATAAGATTTGTATAGCTTCTTTTGGAGGGAATCCTTTCTTCGTCAAGAGTTTTCGAATCCATAATGCTTCCACCACTCCCTTTGCGATTCCTCTAAATTCTGATTCAGCACTTGAGAGGGAAACGACCTTTTGTTTCTTACTTTTCCACGCAACTAAGTTTCCTCCAACTATTGTGAAGAAACCTGAAGTTGACCGTCTATCTCCTTTTTCTCCAGCCCAACTTGCATCCGTATAAATCTGTGCTTCAAGGTGCCCATTCTTTTTGAATACAACTCCATGACTTGGTGTTTTCTTTAAGTATCTAATGATCCTCATTGCGGCTTTCATATGATGAACTTATGGATGGTGCATAAATTGACTCACAACTCCTACTGCATATGCTATATCTGGTCGAGTATGTGCAAGATAAATAAGCTTTCCGACCAGTCTTTGGCATTGTCCTTTATCATTGAGCTCAGCATCGTCTTCTATGTACCCCTTCTAATTTGGAATCATTGGAGTATCAGTTGGCTTGCAATCGATCATTCCTGTTTCTGCAAGTAGATCAAGAATATATTTCTTTTGACAAATAAATATTTCCTGTTGGGATCTTAATAATTCAATCCCCAAGAAGTATTTAAGTCTGTCTAAATCTTTCATTTCAAATTCTTTGAATAAATTTATTTTTAAGTTAGAAATTTCTTCTTTATCATTCCCCGTTATTATCATATCATCGACATAAATGATTAAACATGTGTTTTGTGATGACCCGGAAATTTTTGACCAAATTTAAACTTAATCTTTAACGTTTCTGACACGATAAGCAAAGTCTATGAAGTTGAATCTCAAAATTTTTGAACTACTTTTATATATTTAAATACCCTTCGGTTGTTTTCGACGTTTCGCGAACAATTATATGTAAATAGATACATATATACTATAACTTGAAAAGGTAACAATGTATTAATTGTTTGATACCGTACATTAAACTTATTGATTTAAATATCTATTTGAATATATATGATAAGTTGAAATATTTATTATTAAAATTTATTTATAAATAACTTCCAATGTGTATTTAAAAACTGATTTATGTATATTAAAAAGATATATACATATATATATATATAATTTCAAGTTATTTAGTAAACGATAGTAACATTCGTTTATTGATTCGATTGATATTTAGATAAGTTAACTAAAGCGTTTAAAATGAACCACTAAAACACTAATTTGCTACAGTATTTTCAAATTGCTACAGTACCCAAAATGCTACAGTGTTTTCGAAAATCACTATTTGCTACAGTGAATTGCTACAGTAAAAATTGACAAATATCGAGACGATGATTTATAGAAGTAAATGACCAAAACACTCAAATGTATAAGTTATATTTCGAGAGATATAATTTAGGGATAATTTAAGGCTATATTTTGACTAAGGTACGTGTCCTAAAATGTAATGTACAAGTTTTCTCAGCGTACGAAAGGACATTCGAAAAACCGGAACCGAGACATAAGTCGAGTGATGACGTACGACTTATCGGAGCAAAAGTTACAAGTCCACTAAGCACGGGAATAAAATATAATATATAATTAATTAATTTAAATTATATATATTATATATATTATTATTAAATTATGTCGACAAACAAAAAGTTAAAACATTGTGACCAGGTACAGCTGGCCATGCGATCGCATGGCCATATCAAATGAAACTCATGCAATCGCATGACAATGGATTCCAGATTACATCTATAAATTGATCGATTTCTGCACTTTGATTTCATTTTATTTCATATACTCCGTAAACATTTAATTATTTATATTATTATTATTATTATTATTATTATTATTATTATTATTATTATTATTATTATTATTATTATTATTATTATTATTATTATTATTATTATTATTATTATTATTATTATTATTATTATTATTATTATTATTATTATTATTATGATTAATATTGTTATTAATCTTAATATTATTAGTAATATTATTATTAACTAGTATTATACATAAAATACTACGACGGGGTCATGAGCGTGTCACTTTCAAAAATGATTTTCAAGCGGGATAGAGCTAAGAAAATTATGAGTTATTGCCAAGGATATTATGGGTAATGTTCGGGGGTATATTTGTGAATCAAACCTAGTGTTTATCATCTCCGTTGCGTCTACGTACTTTCCTACAATATTGAATATCAATATTGATACGTTGAGATCTACGATTATTTGATATTCCGAGTTTCGGTCACATTACGATGAACAACTTTATGTGATGCTAAGGTGAGTTTCATTGATCCCTTTTTAATTGCTTTTGCAATCTATATTTTTGGGCTAAGAATACATGCACTTTATTTTAAACACAATGGATACAAGTACATACTAAATTCTACACTGAGTTAAACCGAAAATCCCTTAGCTTTGGTAACTAGTAGCTGCCAGTACATAGGATATGGACTGGTGGGCGCGAATAATTGTATATGGATCCATAGGGCTTGACATCCCCGTCCGAGCTAGAGCGCTAGCCTTTTAACGGACGTATGTTATTTGAGTTTAGGACACGTTGGTTTGCGTGTATTAAAACGAATGGGGTATTTATCATTATAACGTTAAAGTTTAGTTACCAGGGTGCTCTGTTATGAAGAATCTATTGATAAACGTTTCTGGATGAAACAACTGAAATCTTGTGATCCACTTTTATATAATCTATTGATAAACGTTTCTGGATGAAACAACTGAAATCTTGTGATCCACTTTTATATACAGATTATGCGAAACACTAAAACTATGAACTCACCAACCTTTGTGTTGACACTTGTTAGCATGTTTATTCTCAGGTTCCCTAGAAGTCTTCCGCTGTTTGCTTATATGTTAGACAAGCTATGTGCATGGAGTCATACATGGCATATTTTTCAAGGAAACGTTGCATTCACCAAATCATCACCATGTATCTTATTTTGACTGTATTGTCAACGGAAGTACTATTGTAAACTATTATTTACAGTGATTGTCTATATGTAGAAATTATCAGATGTCGAAAACCTTTGATTTAAATATTCATTTATGGTGTGCCTTTTCAAAAGAATGCAATGTTTATAAAACGTATCATATAGAGGTCAAATACCTCGCAATGAAATCAATGAATGAAGTATTGTCCATATGGATTTAGAGCGATCGTCACATGTTTAAATTTTCCTTTCGTTTAAAAAAGAGAGTATGATCCGCGTTGCTTTGTTTAAAATCATATTTTTTTCATAGATAGTGTAAATCTCCTAAACCAAGCCCGTGGAGATTGTTTTAACCTCTATGAAGCTTTCTTAAGTCGATAAGCTTCCCCATTTTTAATGTTTTCAGAGAATCCTGGAGGAGCTTCCATATAGACTTCTTCTTTTAATTCACCATGTAGAAAAGCATTCTTCACATAAAACTGGTGAAGAGGCCATTCTTCATTTACAGCAACTGAGAAAAGAACCCTGATAGTATCAATCTTTGCAACTGGTGAGAAAGTCTCGGAATAATCTATTCCATATGTTTGAGTATATCCCTTGGCAACAAGACGAGCTTTATATCTTTCAACGGTTCCATCTGGTTTGTGTTTTATTGTAAATACCCATCGAGATCCTACGGGTTTCTTTTCTTGAGGAATAACACATTTTTCCCATGTATCATTTTTCTTAAGTGCTTCTATTTCTTCCTCCATTGCTTTTTTCCATTTTTTAGATTTCATAGCTTGGTCAACAGTTGATGGGATTTCTTCAGAATAGAATGCCGAATTGAATTTTTGAGCCTCACTTGATAGGTTTCCTTGTGCAATATTAGCCATAAGATACCTTGACCTTTTATCTTCTTGTTCTGGAGAGTATCTTTTTGGCGGTATACTTCTGTCAACTCGCTGAGGTAAGACATATCTTTCTATGGTTTGATTTTCATTTTCGATATTTGAAGTTGTGTTGTTTTGTTCCTCTTGAACTGGATGTTCATTGTTTGAGGAGATTTCAGTGGGTTCGAATCTTGTGGCATAGTATTTGGTGACTCGGGATTTGAGTTTGGTGAATTTGAACATGGGTTTGGTGAATTGAGACTTGGGTTTGGTGAATCGGGACTTGGGTTTGGTGAATCGGGACTGGAGTTTGGTGTTGATGTTTGGATATTGTCGGGTCTAGGTATCCATTGTATCCAACTTAGAGTGTCATTTTCCTCTTTCTCCCCCTCAGTCGTGAGTTGGGTATGATAGAAATATTCGATTTCGAGAAAGTCACAATTCATGGTAGTGTCGACATGATGTTTCTTTGGACTATAGCACCGATACCCTTTTTGGTTGATTCCATAACCAACCATCACACACTTTTCCGCACATGTATCTAGTTTGGTGCGCTCACCTTTTGGGATGTGAACAAATACGGAACACCCAAATATGCGAGGTTCAACGCTAAATGAGGTCGGAAGAGGATGAAATTGGGAAAGAGTGTCTTTAGGAGTTTTTGTGCCCAAAACTTTAGTAGGTAATCGGTTGATAAGATAGGTAGCGGAAGTAAGAGCTTCGGGCCAAAAAATTTTCGGAGCCTTAGATTCAATTAATAAAGCTCTTGTCATTTCTAAAAGTATTCGATTTTTACGTTCAGCTACGCCATTTTGTTCGGGAGTATGAGCACACGAGGTTTGATAAATAATCCCATTATTTTCGCAAAAAAGTTTCATTGATGAGTTTACAAACTCACCCCCATTATCGGATCTTAACATTTGTATGTTTTTATTAAATTGGGTTTGTACCATTTTATGAAAGTGAGAAAATTTCTCAAAAACTTCTTATTTGTGGGTTAGAAAATAAATCCAAGTCATTCGGGTATAATCGTCAATAAATAAGACAAAGTATCGGAAATTTTTCCGACAAATAACCGGTGCAGGACCCCATACATCTGAATGAATTAAAGCAAAGGGTACATCTTTCCTTGTAGTACTAGGTTTAAAAGTATTTCTGTAGCTTTTAGCCAAAATACAAGTTTCACAATTTAAAATAACGTTGGTTGGAGAAAGACTAGGAAATGAAGAATGTAAGTATCCCGCAGATGGGTGACCCAACCTCCTATGCCATAACCAAGCTTTCCTCGTAGGTGTTCCGTGAGCAAGCATTACGGTACCTTGTTGGGTTACTTCGTCCACATAATACAACTCACCCCGTTCGGTACCACGTCCAATAATTGCCCCAGTCCTAATATCTTGGAGGATACAAAAGGTGGGGTGTAATAGAACATAACAATTTAGTTCTTTTGTAACGTGGCTAATGGATAATAGTTTATGAGACAGGGACGAAATATATTAACAATTAGACAGTTTCAAATTTTGAGTAATTTCAATTCTCCCACCCCATTTAACTTGTATAATCCCTCCATTAGCCGTTTGAATTTTATTAACACGGGGTTGTGATTCAGAACAAAAATAAGATTTTTCAAAAGTCATTGTGTGCGTAGCACCGCAGTCAAAGATCCATTCGTTATTTTTTGTATCATTTGAAACAATATTAGCTTTTCCGATAAAACGAGTATTATTTAAATTTTCATTTTTCACGAAATGGGTTTTTGGGCCTGTTTATTATTCATAACCTGTTGTTGGGCCTGAATAACACAATTAGGATTTTGGGCCTTAATAACACAACCTGGTTGTTCTTGGGCCCTATCAAAACTTTGGGCTTTATCTCTTTTATTACCCATTTTCCTTTTGACCATAACCCGTACCCCTTTATCAGATATACTCGTATCTATAACAATTTTAGGGTTAGAGTTCTCTCTAACAGGCGATTTAGATCCTAAACAAGGATCCATTTTTTCTTGTTCGATTGTCTCTCCAAGACATTGAAATCGGTTATGGTTCTTTGCTAAATCCGATCGATTGTGATTCGGGTTCTTCTTTTTCACTTCAATCGATGGTCTATGTGATGAATTAAGGTGTTGATACATTTTATGTAAGTCCCTAGACATCTAACCCACGTCCATTGCAGGTACAACAGTTTACAGGCTACCATGATCACTCGTTATTATCCTATCTGTGTTTGTATGTGGTTACAGGTACTGCAGGAACGCAATTTGGATGTTTGACTATGTTAGACTTAGTCAGACGTACAAGTGAAGTCTCACTCGTACGGCTGACAGGCTCATACGCACGGTTGATGCTGAGCTAAGTCACAATTATAACCTAAATGAGATGACACGAGTGAGTGATCACCCGTACGTGTGAGGAAGCCAACTCGTACGAGTGATGGATGACTCGCACGGGTGAGTCAACAGCAGGGGTATATAAGTGTTATGTTCTTCATTTTAGGTTAAGCCTCTCATTATTACACACACATCACTCAGATCTGGTGAGCTCATCCGATTCTCTCTCAACCCAAATCACCCAGGTGGTGAATAATAGCTCTAGGTGTTGATCTAATCACACATAATTTGTTGTGGTTTGACTTAATTAATCCCAAAAAGCTTCTCATATTCACTATAGGGTTTGATTCACTTATTCCGCCATTATGTGAGTTATATCTGTTGATTTCTAAGTTCCTAGTCATGTTTCATCATTGGTATCAGAGCGTTAGTTGTGATTTCAACATCATCCTAGTGATTTTTGGTGATTAAAGAGTTTATTATTTGGGTTTTAGAGTTTAGAGTGATATTTTATCAAAAAAGAATCATTTTTACGTGTGTAATTGTGATTAGAGAGTGTGTTTATGTTAGTTTAGTGCTAATCCAGCTTGTGAACGAAGAAATTGAGGTTTAACATCAATTTCTAGGGTTAAGTAATTTGAGTGTGAACAGCAGCTCACACAAGTGGGTCAAAGTTTTTGCTCACTCGCGCGGTTGACCAGACGGTTGATGTCACTCGTGAACTCACACGCACGGGTAAGCATAACCTGTTTAGGTTAGAGGACTATAGTCTGATCACACGAGTGATCAAGCGGTGTGACACGTACGAGTAATCACACGAGTGATCCTTACTCGCATGTTTGATACTTAGGGTTTGTTACTTTGGTTTGAATAGTGATACGTACGTTTGAGTTGTGACACGTACGAGTGAGATTGTAACACGTACGCTTGATAACCTGAACCGCGCGGTTGATATCCTGAACCGCACGGTTTACCTGTTTTGGTAATTGTTCAAAATGTTTAACTCAAATGATTATGCGTTAGCTGCACCGTTAATTCAAAGAACTACGAGTATGACTCAACGATTACTTCTTGCTGAAAGTGAATCCGGAAGTGGTACGAAATGTCCGAGATTAATGACTATGGATAATTATTCCACTTGGAAGTCTAGATTTAAGATTTGGTCTGATGGTCAGGACACGAAGCTTTGGAAAAATATTGAAACTGAATTTCAATGGCCACGTTCACCTGTTTCAAATGAGTTGTATACGTTACACAACATGCCTTCTGAAGAACGTGAAGAGTATAACTTGGAAAAGAAGATGTACTTTAATTTGACAAGTGCTCTTGATGGTCCGATTTTCCATCAATATCCGTGTCATGATAATTCATTCAAGATATGGGAAGCACTTCGCACTTTCAATGAAGGAAATACATCTTACAGAACTAGAAAAGGTTTAGAGTTGAAAGATGAGTTTGATCGTTTTCACTGGAAAGTCGGAGAATCTATTACAGAATTGGTTGAAAGATATCGTCATTTGCTAGCTGAACTACACAAGCATGATGTGACTATTGAGAAGAAAGATAAAGTCACTTATCTAGCTGGAGCATTACCTTTAGAATGGAATGGTTTCGTATTAACTATGAAGACCAGTGGAGAACTTGCTACTGCTACAGTGAACTCGTTTATTGCAAGACTTCAAGAAGAAGAGTTAGAATTGTTAAACAAAGTTAAGAGGTCTAAACAAGTTCAAGACACCAAAATGTATTGTCTGAATGGCTATACACTTCCTAAATTAGCTCATGCACCGTTTCAAACTACTTTTGCTACAAACAATCAGAGTATGTATGGTTTGAATGTCAGCAGTACACCTATTCAACAACCTTCGTATCCACCACAAGTTTCACCATGTTAACTGAATACTCAACCACAGCCTACTTCAAATACAACCGAATCATCTACACCATCTGCTACAGAAGTGTTATCTGCACTCAAGATTGAGAACATGAGAAAAGCAGGAAAGGAGAAGATTAATGAAGATATAGCATTGTTGTCTAGTCATGTGAACTCTTATGATACTTATCCTGATGGTCGTGTGGGTAATATTCATCTAATAATGGAAGATTATCAACAACTTGATAAAGAAGAAGCATAAAGGATGGATATAATGTGGGGTATGGCAAATCTGGTGAGAAGAGCTAAAGATTATGAAGAGAGAACTGGGAAACCGATTAGTCTGACCAAAGATACAAATTTGGGTTTTGATATGAATACTGTTACTTGTTATAATTGTGGAGAATTAGGTCATTTTTCAAGGCAGTGTACTAAACAGAAGAAGCAAGGTAATCATAATCCTTTCAGAAATCAGAACTATAATCGTGTTAGTTCCCAAAGTCAATCGACAAAGCACGAAGTCTACATTTCTGACAAGGGAAATGATGTAGAAACTGCCGAAAATCCTAACAAAGCTCTAGTTGTCATTCATGGAGACGATGATGATTGGTCAATTAAATTGAATGTAAATGATCAACAGAAAGCCAACATGGCTAAGATCACTGAAGATGAATCAAAATGTGTTTCTAAGCAAAGCGTAATTGAGAAGATGATTGCACGCACTGAAAGAGCTGAAGAGATATCTCGAACCATTAGAAAGGACAAAGTTCAGAAAAAAGTGAAAGATAAATTCAAGAAAGCACGTGATTCTGTTCCTCGAACACCTGAATCAGGAAGCATTTCACCTACTTCATCAGAGGACTACTATTTCAACAGTTGGAAGAATAAGTATGATGATATCCCAATGTGTGAAGACATTCTAGAAGTTGATCAAAGTGAGGAAACATTGATTGATGCTGATAAGGAACTAGACGAATGGGGTAAAATGATTGCTGTAGAATTGGGGATGTTGGTTCTCATGGGTGAAGGTTCAGATCTAGACAGTTTAAGTTCAGAAGCTGATGAATTATATATTAGGTCAGATTCAGATGCAGAAAGTCCTAAGGGTTCTACTGATTTTGAGATGTTGAACAAGCAAGCAGTGGATCTACTCAAAAAGTGTTTGTCAGAAAGTGATCGAGAAAAAGTGTCAGGGTTGACAAGAGCTAAGGATATCTGGGATAAACTTGAAGAGACACATTTGGGTAAAGGTTTTGCGAACGATGATGCGTCAGTGTTTCTTACAGATTCTTCAGAATCAAAAGATGAATTCGATAATGGGAAGAAAATAAACTATTTTGCTTTTATAGCTGATACTTATTCATCAAATAGCGCTCAAGAGGTAACTTCTAATTTTTGCTCGAATTCAAACTCTGAATGTGCTAAATGTGCTGAATATAAGATAACTGTAGACAACCTGAACAAAGCATATGATGAGATGCGTGACAAATATCATGCCAACCTTGTGACAAAAAAGATTGAAAATGATTTGAAAGAAGAAATTAAAGTCTATAAAAAACAGATTCATGATCTTAAATGTTATAACTTTGATTTAAATCAAGCTTTAATCAAACGTGTTGACACGATAAATGAACTGAAAAAGAAAAATGAGTGTGTCAAAGCTGATTTAGAAGCTATGTCAATCAAAATGAAATGTTGGGCAAGTGCATCTCAATGGAATGCACTTATGGTTGAACTTAATGATCAAAAGGGTAAAGGCATTGGATATAAGTCCGTATCTCCTCCTTTTCAAAACAAATATGTTAATACAAATGTGGTTGACGGACAACCAGAAGATTGTGTTCCACCTAGTTATGAAAACTATGCTGAAAAGAACAAGAAGTCTAACTCGAATGAGAACATGACTTCAGACGAAACTGGTGAAGGTGCTTTAGATCACGATGAAGATAAGAAAAACGGCCTAGGAGATAATACTGTTAGATGAAGGGTGATAACACCAAGAGGTCCAGTTCCAAAAGGTCCTATTAAAATTTTGAAAAATCATAGATTTGCTAACAGACCTGTTCCTCTTGTTACCCCTAAGCCTGTTCAAAAAGAGAGATCAAATGATTCTCCTGTGTTCGTAAGAGCACAAGACCCCTCATCTTCAAACTCTAATAATGTGTATCAATTCAGAGGACATAGGGAGTTTAGACAATGTTTTAACTGTGCTGTTTTTGTACACATTGCTGCTTATTGTCCTAGAAGATTTCGTTCCCCAAGACATAAAGTTAACTTGTCACATGATGATTTTAGATCATCTCATGTTCATCGAACAGGTTCACCTGTAAATGATGAATTTCATGATAAAAGATCTAAGACAAATGTTGTCTTTGGAGATTCCAAAAGGAAGAACTTCAATAGGTCTGTTTCTCCTGTGAAGGGAAAAATCCCGAAACGAAGTTCTGAGGCAAATGTTGCCAGTTCTAGTGAGCAAGGTAGACCTTTTAAACCAAAGTTAAGGTCTCCATCTCAAAAAGTTAGTCGCAGAAAGTATTTTTCTAGAATTAGACCACGGATGAATCATTTAGATTCAGAGAGGAATGGCAGACGCCAAGAGTGTGACACCTCTCCTTCTAAATTTGCTAAATTTAAGGTTTCTAATGATGAGATTCCTCTGGAATCAAACGGGAAATGGATGGAATTCCAAGCTATGGGTGTTAATGGACAACCTACTGCCGTCCGGGCGTGGGTTCCCATTATCAATTAACTTCTTAATATGATATGCAGGGAACCAGGGTACCTGCAAATAACACCTAGATTGTGGACAGCGGCGCTTCGAGATATATGACTGGACATCTATCTCTTCTTTCGGATGTACACCCAATTAAGGGAGGTTATGTTGCATTTGCTGGAGATAAGAGTGGTCATATTTCAGCTCAGGGTTTATTGAAGAATGATAAAGTCAGTTTTGATAAAGTGAATTATTGTCAAGAGCTTGCAAATAATCTGTTATCAATTTCACAAATCTGTGAGAAATCCTTCAAAGTAGCATTTGATGACGAATTCAGCTACATTTTGAAACCAGAGTTTGTGATCCCTCCTGAAATGGTTTTGATGAAGGCTCCTCGACAAGCTGATTTATACATGCTCGATATGAATGATGCTACCTCAACTGCTGAACATCATCAAGCTTTTGTTTCTAAAGCAAGTGAACAAGATTCTATTACATGGCACAAACGCATGGGTCATTTAAGTTTTCGGAAGATGAACCATCTGGTTCACAACAATCTTGTAGAAGGTGTTGATCTTCGATCTTTTCAGATTCCAGGCACATGTGTTCCGTGTAAGAAGGGTAAGCAGAGCAAGAAAGCTCATAAGTTGGTGAAGTATAATCCAATCTCTGCTCCACTAGAATTGTTGCATATGGATCTCTTCGGTCTAAATCATTTTGAAAGTATTGATGGAAGCAAGTATCGTCACCACCTGATGATTATTCAAGATTCTCATGGGTAATGTTTTTGAAAGAGAAGTCTGATACGTTTGAGAATTTATAAGTGCTAATCAATCGCTTAGAGACAGGTTTTAATTCAAAAGTAAGAAAGATTCGATGAGATAATGGTACAGAATTGAAGAAACAGTATCTTGTAGGTTTTTGTATTGAAAAAGGTATCAATATGCAGTTCAGTTCTGCATACGCTCCTCAGATGAATGGTGTTGCTGAAAGAAAGAATAGGGTTTTGATTGAGACTGCTAGGACTATGCTAGCTAATTCATCTCTACCTGTTCATTTTTGGGTTGAAGCTGTTGCAAATGCTTGTTACACTATGAATCGAGTTTTGACTGTTAAACGTCTAGGTAAAACGTGCTATGAGTTATTGCATGGGAGAAAACCATCTCTGAAGCATCTAGAACCATTTGGTGCCCCGTGTACCATATTAAAGAGAAAACCAGGTAGTAAGTTTGATTCTAAGGTGGTTACTGGAGTGTTTCTAGGGTATAGTTCTCCTAACAAGAGAGTTTTCAACAATGAGACGAGATGTGTTGAAGAGTGGTCTGAAGTTGACGTCCAACGGAATCACACGAAGTGTGCTCCCAAGAATCATCCTTGGATCTACAACTACGATGAGTTGATTGATTCATTCAATCTTATTCCAGATCAGACGGAGAATGAAGTAGAGTTACAAATGATGTTTGATTTATAGAACGAACCAGAAGTGTCTGCACCTACTCCAACTCCATTACCAACAGTCGTTGAGCCAGTACAAGATTCAGATCAAGATGTTGATCCAGTGTACGATACCTGCAGATCTGAGATTTCGAGTGAGAATACTGATAATCCTGAAGAAGTTGGAGATACCACGAATCTACACCACGAGATACCTGTTCCCGCACACCCAGTTCCCAGAACTACAACTGCTCATCCTAGAGAAAATATCATTGGAGATCCAAATGCATGTGTTAGAACAAGAAGACAAGTTCAGTTTGATGGTCAAGTTGATGCTCATATGACAGCTGCTGCTGCATACTACAAGTACTCATGTCATATCTCGAGAATTGAGCCAAAGACTACAAAAGAAGCCTTGAAGCATGTTGATTGGGTCATGGCAATGCAAGAAGAGATTCAGCAATTCAATCGTCTAGATATCTGGAAGCTAGTTACTAAGCCGCATGGTGCTAAAGTAATTGATCTCAAATGGGTTTGGAAATGCAAATTCGACAAAGATGGCAATGTTACCCGTAACAAAGCAAGACTAGTTGCTAAAGGTTATCAGCAAGATCCTGAATTTGATTACGATGAAGTTTTCGCTCCGGTTGCCAGATTGGAAGCAATTCGCATTTTATTGACTTTCGCTTCTTTCATGAAGTTCAAAGTTTATCAAATGGATGTTAAAAGTGCATTTCTTTAGGACAAGCAAAATGAACAAGTATATGTCAGTCAACCTCCGGGTTTTGAAGATCATCTTCATCCTGACAAAGTTTACCGCTTACGAAGAGCCCTGTATGGTTTACATTGATAATGCTAAAAACGAACATATATTTCATCGCATTATCCCTCAAGAAAGACAAGCTTTTAGTTGCAGTTGTCCTATTTACAAGGAATATTTGTTTAAAAATTAAAAGGTGAAGACAAAAGACAGATTCGACGAATTGAAGATGCAACCGACCAAAAAGCTCAAAAGTACAAAGTACAATCAAAGTGGTTCAAATTATTGATGAGAAACGTCTCAAAATTACAAGAGTACAAGACGCAAAACGCAAAGTACAAGATATTAAATTATACGAAAGGACGTTCGAAAATCCGGAACCGAGACATGAACCAGCTTTCAGCGTACGACGCAACGGACCGAAAGTTACAAATTAATTATGTATATAAATATAATATAATATATAATTAATTATATAAATTATATATTTATATTATATTTATATAATAAAATCCGTCGGCAAGCTAGGAGCCAAACTTGTGTGAGCTGAATTCCACAGCTCTGCACTCGCGGAGCTTATAAAGGAAAAATCCACCGCACTCGCGGAGCATACAAAAACAGTAATCTGCCTATAAAAGGCCATGCAATTCGACGGATTATTTACATCTTTTTCTTCTTCCTTCATACGTAAAATATATATATATATATATATATATATATATATATATATATATATATATTATAATTTTATTTTTAATTTTAATTTTAATTCTAAATTCTAATAATAAGGGTATGTTAGCGAATGTTGTAAGGGTGTAAGTTGAAATTCTGTCCGTGTAACGCTACTCTATTTTTAATCATTGTAAGTTATGTTCAACCTTTTTAATTTAATGTCTCGTAGCTAAGTTATTATTATGCTTATTTAATACCGAAGTAATCATGATGTTGGGCTAAAAATATTAAAATTGGGTAATTGGGCTTTGTACCATAATTGGGGTTTGGACAAAAGAACGACACTCGTGGAAATTAGACTATGGGCTATTAATGGGTTTTATATTAACTAAACAATACCTTGTTAATTTAATATATAAACTTATAATTTGACGTATTTATATATAACCACATACGCTTGACTGGGTACGGTGGGCGGGATATCTATAAATACCAATAATTGTTCATTTTACCAGACACGAAACTGGATTAATAGTTAATAGACTTGTTGAAACAGGGGTGGATTACATTCAAGGGTAATTGGTGTAATTGTTAACAAATTAGTAAAACCTTGGTTTACACGCAGTCAATAACCTGGTGTATTCACTAAACAAAGTATTAAATCCTTGTTACAATTTGAATCCCCAATTAGTTGGAATATTTGACTTCGGATATAAGGATAATTTGACGAGGACACTCGCACTTTATATTTATGACTGATGGACTGTTGTGGACAAAAACCAGACGGACATATTAAAAAATCCAGGACAAAGAACAATTAACCCATGGGAATAAACTAAAATCAACACGTCAAACATCATGATTACCGAAGTTTAAATAAGCATAATTCCTTTATTTTCATATTTAATTGCACTTCTAATTATCACATTTTTAATTATCGCAATTTTATTTCATCGCACTTTTATTTATTGCAATTTCATTATCGTTATTTATTTTACGCTTTAAATTAAGTCTTTTATTTACTTAATATTTTACATTAGGTTTTACCTGCGACTAAAGTTTTAAAAATCGACAAACCGGTCATTAAACGGTAAAAACTCCCTTTTTATAATAATAATAATATTACTTATATATATTTGTATTTTTATAAGATAAAACTAATATAGCGTTAAGCTTTGTTTAAAAGATTTCCCTGTGGAACGAATCGGACTTACTAAAAACTACACTACTGTACGATTAGGTACACTGCCTATAAGTGTTGTAGCAAGGTTTAGGTATATCCATTCTATAAATAAATAAATATCTTGTGCAAAATTGTATCATATTTAATAGTATTTCCTAGTAAAATATAAGCTATTTCATATACGCCTCGCATAACATCAAGTATTTTTGGCGCCGCTGCCGGGGAACATAAACACCGAAAGCGCAACGCTATATTTAAAAAAATAATAATAAAAGTTTTTATCAAGTTCTTTTTATAAAAATATAAGTTTAAAAAAAAAAAAAAAACCGAACCTATAGAAATCGAACCCTTCTGAGCTGAAATTGAACCCTCCGCGACTCGCGGAGAATTTGAACTGGACCTTACCGCACTCGCGGAGGTCCTCTGACAGGTCAAACCTGGTACTCATTTAATACGAAATTAGGGTTTAATTATATTAATATTAATATTAATTAGGTTTTAATTTTAAATTAATTAGTTTTAGTTTTAGTTTTTATTTAATTTATATTTTTAAGTTATATTAAGTTTTATTAAATATATAAAATTAATAGTTTTATATAAAAATAATATTTTTATAAAAATTGTACTTTTTACAACTTTTAGTATATTTTTTTATATTTTGTATCTTTTTATTCGTTTTAGCGTAATTTTTGTATTTTTCGCTCGTATTTAGTTTTAAGTCATAGTGTTTGCCATAGTTATTTTTATTTATAGATTTTTAGGGTTTGCCGTAAAATCCCTTAAGTGCTTTTTCTTTAGACTAAGATTTAGGTGCTTCAGAATTTTGCGACGCCTTTTTAAGTTTTAGTACCTTTTTAAGTTATTGCCATTTGGGATATAGTATTTCTTTTAAGCTTTAATATTTTTAGACTCAACTTTTAATTTTTAGTTTTTAGTTCCTTTTTAAGTTTCGATGCGCTACTTTCTTATTTTTATTTTTCGACGCCTATTATTTTTCAATCTTTTATTTTTTGACATTTTTCGACGCACTCTTTTTCTCTCTTATTTCTTGCCATTCTAGTTTTTAGGACTTAGAATTTTTTCTATTTCTTATCTAATATTTCTTTAAATTTCAAACGAAAAATTGTTTTAAGTGGTTAAATTGATAGACATCAAAATTTTCTGGTTCGTAGTAATAGTTGGATTTGTACGTGGACCGGGTTATTGGAGCCAAACAGTACTCAATTATATTGAGACCAAACGAATCCTGCCCCTCTGCTGCATCTTTTGGCTATTCGAAACGTGGGCAAAATCAGAAAAGTCTATTAATTTGATAACTTATATAATTTTTCTTCCTTTTTAAAAACTAATAGGATATTCAGTGAATGCACCGAGCAAAACGTTCACCACCTTTTGTACATTCACTACCTGTAACCAGATCAAGACATCTAGCAAATATTGTTGCCGTTGATTTTTCTTTAGAATCGTCATCCAGTCGACCAAGTACTCCAATTCAAATTTCCGATAATCTATTTTTTGAACCCGACCTCACAATTGAGAATCCGGAGAATATTCAGGGATAATTCATAGATCCTGTACCACTAATCTTTCCTTTCGAACCAGCAATCATTCAAACAGAGATTGTTGAGGAACTAACCATTAAATCAGAATTCTCTAGTGATTCAGATTTAACAAATTCAATTATGGAGAATCTGGAACCTTTAAGTATGGAAGACCAAATGAGAGCTAAACGCACTGGCCAAGGTCACGCAATTACTCAACCTGACATTAATGCGCCAGATTATGAAATCAAAGGACAAATTCTACACATGGTGACTAATCAATGCCAATTTAGTGGTGCGCCGAAGGAAGATCCAAATGAACATCTTCGTACCTTTAATAGGATCTGCACTCTATTTAAAATAAGAGAAGTGGAGGATGAACAGATATATCTCATGTTATTTCCCTGGACTTTAAAGGGAGAAGCCAAAGATTGGTTGGAATCGTTACCTGAAGGAGCGATTGATACATGGGACGTTTTAGTTGAAAAATTTCTTAAACAATTCTTTCCGGCATCCAAAGACGTGAGACTTCAAGGAGAAATTGTTACGTTCACACAAAAGCCAAATGAAACTCTATATGAGGCTTGGACAAGATTTGAAAAGTTATTGAGAGGATGTCCGCAACATGGTTTAGACACCTGTCAAATAGTACAAATATTCTACCAAGGATGCGACATCACTATAAGGAAAGACATAGACATAGCAGCTGGTGGTTCCATTATGAAGAAAACAGAAACTGATGCTTACAAAATTATTGATAACACTGCTTCCCACTCACATGAGTGGCACCATGAAAAAGATATCATTAGATCATCTAAAGCAGCTAGAGCCGATTCTAGTCATGACTTCGATTCCATTTCTGCAAAGATAGATGCTATCGAGAGACGAATGGAAAAGATGACTAAAGATATCCACTCAATACGAATTAGTTTTGAGCAGTGTGGAGGACCACATTTGACCAAAGATTGTCTCAGTATTGAACTAACAATGGAACAAAGAGAGAATGTTTCATACATAAACCAAAGGCCTGGAAATAATTATCAACCGCCAAGACCAATTTACAATCAAAACCAGAATTATAATCAAAATGTTCCATACAACAACCAACAATGTCCAAGTAATCAACAAGTATTCAATAATACTTACAATCAGCAAAGACCTAATTTTCAAAATAAACCACCACAAACCGATGATAAAAAGCCAAATTTAGAAGACATGATGTCAAAGCTAGTTGAATCTCAAACTCAATTTTTCACATCTCAGAAACAAACCAATGAACAAAATGCTCAAGCATTTAGAAATCAACAAGCTTCTATTCAAAATTTGGAACAAGAAGTAAGTAACCTAGCAAGGTTAATAGGTGAAAGAAAACCGGGAAGTCTACCTAGTGATACAAATGCTAACCCCCGAAATGAAACAGCTAAATCCATTACCACAAGAAGTGGTATGACACTTAAACCACCTGAAATACCTGTAATTTCTGATGAAGCTATTCCTACTCCACAAGAACCACAACCTGAACAAGATAAGGAAAAAGAACCGGTAGTTAAAAAGGTTAATGAAGATAACACAGTTAAGGCTAAACCTTATGTTAAACCATACCAACCACCACTTCCTTACCCGAGTAAAATGAGAAAAGAGAGACTTGAAGCTGAGCAATCCAAATTCTTGGATATGTTTAAACAAATAAATGTCAATCTTCCTTTCATTGATGTGATTTCAGGAATTCCTAGATATGCTAAATTTCTGAAAGATCTAATCACGAATAGAAAGAAAATGGAAGAACTCTCGGCTGTTACTATGAATGCTAATTGTTCTGCAGTGTTGTTGAATAAGATACCAGAAAAATTATCAGATCCAGAAAGTTTCACAATTCCATGTTTTCTGGGTAGTCTTAGTTCAATAGAAGCATTGGCAGACTTAGGTGCTAGTATAAATCTAATGCCGTATTCACTATACGCTAAACTAGACCTTGGAGAATTGAAACCAACAAGAATAAGTATACAACTAGCCGATAGATCAATAAAATATCCTAGAGGGATAATGGAGAACATGCTAGTTAAAGTTGGTACTTTAGTATTTCCAGTAGATTTTGTTGTTCTGGACATGGAAGAAGATTCTCAAGTTCCTCTCATATTAGGAAGACCATTCTTAAACACGGCTAAAGCAATGATAGACGTGTTTGGTAAGAAACTAACCCTAAGTATAGAGGATGAGAGTGAAATGACCCGTTCATATACATTATAAACGATTCACAATAGTTGATTACATTGCGAGGTATTTGACCTCTATATGATACATTTTACAAACATTGCATTCGTTTTTAAAAGACAAAATTTCTTTACATCGAAAATTGACAGGCATGCATACCATTTCATAATATCTACTATCCAACTATAAATTGATTTAATAATAATCTTTGATGAACTCAATGACTCGAATGCAACGTTCTTCGAAATATGCTATGAAAGACTCCAAGTAATATCTCTAAAATGAGCAAATGCACAGCGGAAGATTTATTTAACACCTGAGAATAAACATGCTTTAAAGTGTCAACCAAAAGGTTGGTGAGTTCATTAGTTTATCATAATCATTTATTTCCATCATTTTAATAGACCACAAGAATTTCATTTCCAGTTCTCATAAATATACGTCACATGCATAGAGACAAAAATAATCATTCATATGGTGAACACCTGGTAAACGACATTAACTAGATACATATAAGAATATCCCCTATCATTCCGGGATCCTCCTTCGGACATGATATAAATTTCGAAGTACTAAAGCATCCGGTACTTTGGATGGGGTTTGTTAGGCCCAATAGATCTATCTTTAGGATTCGCGTCAATTAGGGTGTCTGTTCCCTAATTCTTAGATTACCAGACTTTAATAAAAAGGGGCATATTCGATTTCGATAATTCAACCATAGAATGTAGTTTCAATTACTTGTGTCTATTTCGTCAAACATTTATAAAAGCGCATGTATTCTCAGTCCCAAAAATATAAAGGGTAAAAAGGCAAATGAAACTCACCATACTGTATTTCGTAGTAAAAATACATATAACGTCATTGAACAAGTGCAAGGTTGGCCTCGGATTCACGAGCCTAAATTAATTATATATAATTATGTGTTGGTCAATATTTGTCTAACAAATTAGGCCAAGTCATAGTGTACCACAATCCTAATGCTCGAGACTAATATGCAAAAGTCAACAAAAGTAAATTTGACTCAAAATAATTTCCAAAAATCTATACATGATTAATATATAGTTTAAATATCGTCGTTTTATATTTTTAAATATTTTTAAAAGATTTATTAGAGTAAATAATATAATTTATTTATTAATAAATAAAATTTTATATTAAATTTATATAATATAATATACTTTTATATATATTAAGTAATAAAATTTATAGGGTTCATTTAATATCATAAAAATAATATGATAGGTATTATTAAAGTAAGTTATTACACGTAGTAAAATATATTTGTATCACATATTTATTTGATAAAATAATATCTATAATGATAGTAAGTAAAAGTTGTATTATTTTGTAATAATAATTATTATTATAAAAATATCAATATTTATAATTACTAAGATGACATTATGATAAAACGATAATTCTAATTATGATAACTTTAATATTTACGATAATTTTTAATATTATCTTTAAAATAATAATTCTATTTAAAATAATAATAATAATAATAATGATATTTTATAGTAATAATGACATTTCTATTAAAATGATAATTTTTGTTAAAATGATAGTTTTAATACTAACGATATTTTTAATAATAATAGTAATGATAAAAATAATAAGAACGATAATTTTATCTAAATCAATATCTTATAATATTTTAATTTCATCATGATACTCTTACTCATTATTTCCTAATCGTTTCGTTTAATAGCTTTTAATCGTCTTTTATATCGTGTTCATAATATTGATAATAATAGTAATCAAAATAATTAGGTGTTACAAATATTTGTTTTAATTACACTAATATTAATAATGATAGTTACTATAACATTTTTAACGATAATACTAATAATTATCTTAATGATAATATAGTAATAATAATAATAACAATGACAATATCCATTTTTAAATAATGATATATATATTAATAATGATAATAATAATAATAATACTAATAATAATAATAATAATAATAATAATAATAATAATAATTGGATAATAATAATAATAATAATACTAATTATAACTTTAACGATAATAACGATAGTAATAATAAAAAAAATAACAATTTTTAATGAAAATTCCCTTTTGTTGATAAAGATAATAATAATGATAATAATAAGATAAAACTAGAACGACGATAAAAACGACGATAATAATAATTATTTTTAATAAAAATATCGAAATTTCAATTGATTATAACTTCTAATCCGTTCATCGAAACCATTCGATATCTAAAGGAAAAGTCCTTAATTTTTCGCTAGCTTTCCAAGGACATGCATATCTTATAACTTATCTCAACCGCAAGTGTAACTAATTCAATATTCAACCTAACCTGTCTAAGGGCAATATCAAAAGTACAAGCATGCATAATCCTAAATACTCGAGCACTTAGTCAGGGATACACTATTAGTATGTAAAAGTTAAATTATGAGTACTCACGTATCAATATTGAGATTCAGTATTGCAGGAAAGGTACGTAGACGCAACGGAAATGATAAACACTATATTGACCTCACGAGCATACCCATGAACCATACTCAATCACCTCCATAGCTATAACCCATAATTTCCTTAATCCTATCCTACTCGAAAAACAATTTCGAAATCACTCGGACAGCACTCCGTCGTAATATTTTATGTATACTAATAATATCTTGAAATAATACGGAGTAAATATATATATGTAAATCGATTGAGAGAGTTTAGAGAAAAATATTTTCAAGTTTCTATAAAATAATGAAACCTATTGAATTTTATTTATAATAGATTTTTGAATTATTAAAGTGAATTATTAAAGTATGAATTATTAAAGTGAATTATTAAAGTGAATTATTAAAGTATGAATTATTAAAGTGAATTATTAAAGTATGAATTATTAAAGTGAATTATTAAAGTATGAATTATTAAAGTGAATTATTAAAGTATGAATTATTAAAGTGAATTATTAAAGTATGAATTATTAAAGTGAATTATTAAAGTTAAAGTAAAGTAAAAATAAAGTAAAGGTAAAGTTTAAGTATAGTAAAAGTATAAAACTATGTACGTATAATACGCGTATAAATATATATAATATTAATTTAAATCGTTATATATATTTAATAAAATAAAATATAAATATCATTATCTTTATCATACTAGTTAAGTAATGAGTTGTCAAAAGTGGTTCTAGATATTTATAAAAGTTATATACGTTTTAATAATAAAGTTCTTTTTAAACTGAAAACGTTTTTGTACGTTTGAAACTAAATAGATCAATCGAGTCTTTATGAGATTCAATCTTCCACTATCCTTTGTCTAGTTCTCAATGATTGACAATTTGTTCTTATTTATAAATCACTTTACCATTTTTTCGAATATTGTTAAAACGGAAAGATTTCTCAAATCAACGTAGGCCTTTCAACAGAGACTTGTAATCATAATTCAATATATCTGATAATTCAATCATTTGATCTTATCTTCTAATTCCATTGATAAATATTTTGAAATAGATACAATCAAATAAAGTATTTAATCCAATATTTTGTTTACGTTTCAAGTTATAATATATATACACACATACATATATAATCATATTCGTTTAATGGTTCGTGAATCGTTGGAACATGGTCGAGGTTGAATGAATGTATGAACATAGTTTAAAATTCTTGCAATTTAACTTAACAAATATTGCTTATCGTGTCGGAAACATATAAAGATTAAAGTTTAAATTTGGTTGGAAATTTCC
Organism: Rutidosis leptorrhynchoides; assembly: GCF_046630445.1. NCBI lineage: Eukaryota > Viridiplantae > Streptophyta > Magnoliopsida > Asterales > Asteraceae > Rutidosis > Rutidosis leptorrhynchoides. The sequence goes on along the minus strand of NC_092343.1, from coordinate 165,389,367 downwards.
GGGTTGTCACAGTACCTACCCGTTAAAGAAATTTCGTCTCGAAAGTTGAGTGGAAAGGTCGTGAATGATAATAAGTATGTTTTCATGGTGCATATGGGCTGAAAATTAGAGTTTTATCATCAGCGAATAATTTGGATAAACAATCCATTTATATGAAGAGTACGAATGAAGCTAACATAGAAGAGTGAAATGAGTAAGTGTAGATTCATCTTATCATTTGACGTAGATATGATTGATTCCCAGATTTCAAGGGATTTGAAGAAAATCTTCTTAATAAGATTTGACTCTCCGGTAATCAAGGGAATTAGGATCCGCTTTAAATGCGATCGTCCATTTTAATTGTTCTGTCGGAGATTTTCTTATAAATTCACCTCCTTCGTTTCCTTACAACTCACACCTTCTGTTGATGCATTTTATGCAAGTTCCTAGACATCTACCCGCGTCCATTGCAGGTACAACAGTTTACAGGCCACCATGATTGCTCGTTATTATCCTATCCATGTTTGTATGTGGTTACAGGAACTGCAGGAACGAGATTTAGATGTATAACTATGTTAGACTTAGTCAGACGTACGAGTGAAGCCTCACTAGTACAGCTGACAGGCTCATATGCACGGTTGATGCTGAGCTAAGTCACAATTACAACCTAAATGAGAAGACACGAGTGAGTGATCACCCGTACGACTGATGAAGCCAACTCGTACATGTGATGAATGAATCGTATAGGTGAGTCAACAGCAGGGGTATATAAAGTCTTATGTTCTTCATTTTAGGTTAAGCCTATCATTTGTTACACACACTCAGATCTAGTGAGCTCCTTCGATTCTCTCTCAGTCCAAATCACCCAGGTGGTGAATAATAGCTCTAGGTGTTGATCTAATCACACTTGATTTAGTTGTGGTTTGACTAAATTAATCAAAAAAAAACTTAACCTATTCACTAGAGGGTTTGATTCACTTATTCCGCCATTGTGTGAGTTAAATCTGTTGATTTCTAAGTTCCTAGTCATGTTTCATCACCTTCTATTCTTTCCCCCTCAACTCATATTTTAAAGTATTCATCAATATGATCCATCCAGTTCTGATTCTCGATATACTTCTAACTTTCATATCGGTCATTCTTCTTTTTCATCTACCGCCGGAAGAATCTATTTACTTCTACTATACTCTTGGGTTTATAGTGTTTCTAGTTCTCCCGTGTCTTTATATTACTATATGCATCGATATATATGGTTTATAATTTCTGGTTTGTCGTTGGGATTTATATGTTCCCTTATATTTCAAAGTATCTGCTTCTGTCTTCTATAATCATTATCATTAACAGTTAATGCTCTCTTTTATTTGCTGCAATTTATACCCCAATTTCTATTTCGGAGTTTTGTCCTTTCGTTTCTTCTTCTTGCGATTAAGCACCGCTTGTAATGGTCCAGAATTCACAGATATGAATTTCGGAATGAACATTGTTAATGTTCTAGGAAGGAAATTGTGATGGCACGATCTTGACTTGTCAAATTACTAGAATACCTTAGAAAAGGCCGAATCATCAAGAAATATTTTCTTGATATTTTAGAGGTTAAATAGAATACAAGAGTCGTATAACATGGCACATGATGATGTTATGATCTGTGAATCATCACGTTCCATTTAGAAACTCAGCATGACTTACTGTAATATAATCACATTGATCAAGTGTCATTATATTATACTAATTCATGCTTCAGTTCCCAACATTACTTCAAAATATTCCTATTTTAAACTTGAATGTTTCAGAATTTTGAAACTAAAATAGTTTCTTTTATGATGTAATACAAATAGCGCGAAGAGGTAAATGATCTCAAATAAGAAAAATTAAGAAAATATCTTCAGAAATATGGATGATATTTATAATGAAAGATATGATGATATTTTAGAATTTCTAATATCAGAGGATGATGAAGAATATTGTCCGCAGGGGTTTAGAGTCAGGAGCAAGGTATTCGTTAATGACTTCAGCAGGTACTGAATCATTTGGATCCTTTGAAGTCAGGTTCAGTCTTTGTAATTTGTCCACAGCCTCCTTCCTACTTTGCTCAATCCATTTTCCAGTTCCAAAACTTCTCTTTTTCTGCGCTTTGCCAACACACTTCATCATTATCATCCAGCTTTTACCGTTTAAAGTCATTTATAGTTTTTGCTGCTTCATCAGCATTTTTTTTTTCCATTTTCGGAGAACCAATTCGTAGTTCGGAGTGTTTTTCAGAAACTTCACATTCAAATTAAGTCCAGAAGATAGACGTTATATATACACATATAACTGTTGGCGTAGACATCCTGCGAGATTTCAAAATACTGATTGCTAATTTCCAATGATTCGTATGGCAATTCTCATTACAAGATGCGAATGAGTAAATGATGGGGTTTCAATGAATAATTATAATGACTTTTTGGAGAGGCTAAAGTCAAAGGGTAATGAAGTTGTTGGTACATCTGCTAATAATGTGGTGGAATGTAAAAGGTTCCCTGGTAACGAAGGTGTATATCTCAAGGTTATAATAAGGTTAGTCTGACTGAAAAGTTGAAGTTGACTTGCTGGAGCTGTGACAAAACTGGCTACTTTGAATAGGAGTCGCAAAGTTATTTTTGCTAATAAATACCAAAGAATCTGACGCGGATACGTTGTTTAAACTTTTACTTTGGTTTCAAGAGTTTTTCGGGTACATAACTGTGGGTAACATGTGGTAGGATCATCATCTCGATTGCTCATCATTAGAAGTGTCTTCAGAAATTTTCGAAGGGTTTGAACACAGATTGTAATCGTTAACATACATTTGATGTTCTAACACAGTTTTGAAGTCAAAATATAGCTTATGAAAGATGTAAGGATCTAAGAGTGATGATTTTGCTCATATCTCAAGTTGAATTTTGAGATTTCAAAATCAGAATATGTAATTAAATTTTGAATAAGTATGGTTGTTTTGATTTCTATAAAAGAATGTATATTGTTGTGAAAGTAGGGAGTATAATGGATGATTTGCTGAATCAGATTCGAAGAATGTAACATATTAATTGTGAATTTATATATCTCTCGGGTATTACCTACCCGTTAAAAAAAATTTCACAATTAATATTTTGTACAAAAGAATTTTATTACAGTCTTTATGAAAATATATATATGTATATTTTCTTCAGATGTAACATAGATTTAATGAGTTAATGTTAAATTAAACTCATTTGATTTACGGTTGAAACTAGAATTGAATAATCCCTAAAGGCTTTAAAAAGTACATAACTTTTACGCAGTATTTCTTTAATGACATTGAAATTATGAATCAATACTTCGTTATTTGTTGATGTATGATGTTCGGTTCGTGGAATTCTTGTGAATTTCGCAAAGTATGAATGATGTTATCTGAAAAGTTTCGGGTACATCGATGATGAAAGTGTAAAATCAAATATATACTTGATTTATTATGAATTGGAATTTGTTGAATTGCGACAGAGATTGTAGTTAACGCTGGTTAAGTTGCGGCCGAAGGACGTACATTATTGCATATTTGTAATATGAATTAACCGAGTAGTTAAGATTCACATACAATAGCTTAGCACGGAAAGATTTATTTCAAAATATATATATATATATATATATATATATATATATATATATATATATATATATATATAATATACATATAATTTCTTCAGAGGGAATGAGTTAATTCTTCATAACTCGTTGATACAATATACACGTTATTGATTCGTAATGATGTCCACAGTGATTCTTGAACTGACGGAGTTTGTGATGTTATCGGTGTTGTTGATTCGGATGTTGACTGTACTGACGATGCTGGTAACGCTCACGGTACTGTTGATGATGTTGGTAAAGCAAGTTTAGCTTGTTAATCACACACCATTTTTGTCAGGGTTTCTACACTTTCTTCTATCATTTTGGTTCGCTTAACTGATTTATGGTTAGGGCTAGATTAGATAATCTCTAAGACTTTAGAGATTACATAATCGCCGCGAAATGTTTCTCCAATGAAGTTATGAATTAATACTTCATCAGTTATTGTTGTTGGTACTCCTTGGTATCTATGGTGCGTATGACGTTGATGCTCGTGGGACAGATTGTGAAGTTGAGGTTTACGACGCGGTTGTGGTTGGAGGTGGTAATGGTACTGTTGGCGTTGATGATGGTGGTACTGGTTATGCTGCTGATGCTGCTGCTGGTGTTTGTAATCTCTGCACCATATTCTCCAAAGCCACTACCCGAGCGCGAAGCTCGTTGACTTCTTCTATTACACCGGGGTGATTGTCGGTTCGGACGAGCGGATAAATAAAATCTAAAATTTGATGTAATATATAATCGTGATGAGATACTCTGGAAATGAGCGAGAAAATGGTGTTTCGGACAGGTTCGCCGGTAAGTGCTTCAGGTTCTTCGTCAAGAGGGCAATGTGGTGGATGGAAGGGATCACCTTCTTCTTGTCTCCAATGATTGAGGAGGCTACGAACCCATCCCCAATTCATCCAGAATAGGTGATGACTGATTGGTTGATCTATTCCGGTCACACTGCTTTCGGAGCTTGAATGGGATTCCATTTCGGAATCTGAGTGACTTGAACTGATGACGAATTCCATTTCGTACGATTGGATAAAGGATTTTTTTTCCGATATGAAATGATTTTGGCTAACGGATGGTATTCGAATTACATAGAATATATATATATATATATATATATGTATATATGTATATATATGTATATATGTATATATATATATATATGTATATATATATATATATGTATATATATATATATATATATATATATATATATATATATATATATATATATATATATATATATATAGATCAAAAGATTTCGTAGATTACGGAGGACTTTGCGGGATATGTCAGGCAAAGTTTAAAGTAACAGATACGATAAGATATGATTTAGCAGATATGCTAAGATATGAATTTTTGTCTATACACTATTCATGCAATCAATGCAGCAAGACGTGTCTTAGACTAAAAATGATAAGCAGGTAATTTCCTGAGGATGATAAGTAGTTAATTTTTGACACAAAATGATAAGCAAAACTTTTGACATGCAGACACGGTCGAAGTCCAGACTCACTAATGCATCCTATCAACTTATCAGTTAGACACATTAATGCAGACCTGGTTCGCTAAGACCACCGCTCTGATACCAACTGAAATGACCCGTTCATATACATTATAAACGATTCACAATAGTTGATTACATTGCGAGGTATTTGACCTCTATATGATACATTTTACAAACATTGCATTCGTTTTTAAAAGACAAAATTTCTTTACATCGAAAATTGACAGGCATGCATACCATTTCATAATATCCACTATCCAACTATAAATTAATTTAATAATAATCTTTGATGAACTCAATGACTCGAATGCAACGTTCTTCGAAATATGCTATGAAAGACTCCAAGTAATATCTCTAAAATGAGCAAATGCACAGCGGAAGATTTCTTTAACACCTGAGAATAAACATGCTTTAAAGTGTCAACCAAAAGGTTGGTGAGTTCATTAGTTTATCATAATCATTTATTTCCATCATTTTAATAGACCACAAGAATTTCATTTCCAGTTCTCATAAATATACGTCACATGCATAGAGACAAAAATAATCATTCATATGGTGAACACCTGGTAACCGACATTAACTAGATACATATAAGAATATCCCCTATCATTCCGGGATCCTCCTTCGGACATGATATAAATTTCGAAGTACTAAAGCATTCGGTACTTTGGATGGGGTTTGTTAGGCCCAATAGATCTATCTTTAGGATTCGCGTCAATTAGGGTGTCTGTTCCCTGATTCTTAGATTACCAGACTTTAATAAAAAGGGGCATATTCAATTTCGATAATTCAACCATAGAATGTAGTTTCAATTACTTGTGTCTATTTCGTCAAACATTTATAAAAGCGCATGTATTCTCAGTCCCAAAAATATAAAGGGTAAAAAGGCAAATGAAACTCACCATACTGTATTTCGTAGTAAAAATACATATAACGTCATTGAACAAGTGCAAGGTTGGCCTCGGATTCACGAACCTAAATTAATTATATATAATTATGTGTTGGTCAATATTTGTCTAACAAATTAGGCCAAGTCATAGTGTACCACAATCCTAATGCTCGAGACTAATATGCAAAAGTCAACAAAAGTAAATTTGACTCAAAATAATTTCCAAAAATCTATACATGATTAATATATAGTTTAAATATCGTCGTTTTATATTTTTAAATATTTTTAAAAGATTTATTAGAGTAAATAATATAATTTATTTATTAATAAATAAAATTTTATATTAAATTTATATAATATAATATACTTTTATATATATTAAGTAATAAAATTTATAGGGTTCATTTAATATCATAAAAATAATATAATAGGTATTATTAAAGTAAGTAATTACACGTAGTAAAATATGTTTGTATCACATATTTATTTGATAAAATAATATCTATAATGATAGTAAGTAAAAGTTGTATTATTTTGTAATAATAATTATTATTATAAAAATATCAATATTTATAATTACTAAGATGACATTATGATAAAACGATAATTCTAATTATGATAACTTTAATATTTACGATAATTTTTAATATTATCTTTAAAATAATAATTCTATTTAAAATAATAATAATAATAATAATGATATTTTATAGTAATAATGACATTTCTATTAAAATGATAATTTTTGTTAAAATGATAGTTTTAATACTAACGATATTTTTAATAATAATAGTAATGATAAAAATAATAAGAACGATAATTTTATCTAAATCAATATCTTATAATATTTTAATTTCATCATGATACTCTTACTCAGTATTTCCTAATCGTTTCGTTTAATAGCTTTTAATCATCTTTTATATCGTGTTCATAATATTGATAATAATAGTAATCAAAATAATTAGGTGTTACAAATATTTGTTTTAATTACACTAATATTAATAATGATAGCTACTATAATATTTTTAACGATAATACTAATAATTATCTTAATGATAATATAGTAATAATAATAATAACAATGACAATATCCATTTTTAAATAATGATATATATATTAATAATGATAATAATAATAATAATAATAATAATAATAATAATAATAATAATTGGATAATAATAATAATAATAATAATAATTATAACTTTAACGATAATAACGATAGTAATAATAAAAAAAATAATAATTTTTAATGAAAATTCCCTTTTATTGATAAAGATAATAATAATGATAATAATAAGATAAAACTAGAACGACGATAAAAACGACGATAATAATAATCATTTTTAATAAAAATATCGAAAATTCAATTGATTATAACTTCTAATCCGTTCATCGAAACCATTCGATATCTAAAGGAAAAGTCCTTAATTTTTCGCTAGCTTTCCAAGGACATGCATATCTTATACCTTATCTCAACCGCAAGTGTAACTAATTCAATATTCAACCTAACCTGTCTAAGGGCAATATCAAAAGTACAAGCATGCATAATCCTAAATACTCGAGCACTGTAACGACCTGACCAAAACCGTTATTGACGGCGTCGTTAACTTAGGTCCCGTTGCGTGGTCGTAGTCCCTATATGAGACTCGTTTGACCAAAATTATGTCGCGTTCATTTGAAAGGTACAAAGTTTAGTTTAACAAACGGATCGACAACAAGTTTAAGTTTACAAAAGTTATAAAGTATGAATGAAATAACTTGCGACATAATTAGTTTGAAACCACAGTTGCTATAAATAGCGTAAGTAAGTAGACAAAAGTTTGAATCCAAAAATGCTATCCCTAGCGTATGCATGCATGGTAGACTCCAATCAAGTAATCAAAGAGTGCGGAAGCATGTATCAAGTAGCCATGTGAAAACCTGAGAAAACATAGAAGAATCTGTCAACGCAAAAACGTTGGTGAAATCATAGGTTTAAGTGAGTAAGTGAGTAAAAGTAAAGTAAGTCGAACCACAAGATTTGCAAAGTTGAAATAATAGTAGTACATTCTAAAAGTTAATATTCACGAGCACCCAATTATCAAAGCTTAACGTTCCGTCCGTTGAATACCCCATCAATTAGTGCTAGAACAACACTGTTCCCGAAAATATATTTCATCCGTAGACGGTAGCGAACCGTCAAGGATGAGGGTTGTCAACCCATATGGCCATATAACATAAGTTCTCGCTTACACCATCTGATGTAACTAATGATAATCGGATTGAGGATTTTCGTTCTAAACTCGTATGTAGAATGTTTGTTTTCCCGTTCTTGTGTTCACTTAGTTCAAAAGAATCGTTTATGTTTTCTCATCCCAAAAGTAAGTTTAAAAGAGTAAAAGTGGGACTATGATCTCACCTCGAGTGCACGAGTATAAAGGTACTTCAACAAGTAAACGTGTGCATGAAAGTTGCTTAGCCTTGACCTAAACAAGTAAGTTATATCAATTAACCGGTTACGACACAAAGTCGGGCGAAATGTGTTCAATTAGTCCTATGGCTCGTTACGACTCGATTAAGTATAGCATGTGAATCACGTTGTCAAGTTTCATACAAGAAACAAGCATAAAAGCATGTTAGAATGATTGTATAAAAGTTTGGTTAAGTTTGACTAAAAGTCAAACTTGGTCAAAGTCAACGAAAAAGTCAACACGTTCGGGTCGGGTCCCGAACTATTTTTTCTAAGCTTAGAAGTCATATATGAGCATGTTGGCCAAGTTACATGTTAATCGGAGGTCTAGAACATGTCAAACATTTTTAGTAAAAAGGTCAAGGGAAACAGAATCTGGACGCGGCTTATGTCGCGCCGCGGCCAGGCCTGTCGCGCCGCGACAATGGCCGTGGCCTGGTCCCTGGCCTGTTTCACTTGTTCAAAGCTTGGTAAAATTTCAAACAAACGCAAAACTCAAACCGTAAACAATTAGAAAGCGTATCTTATACCGTTGGAAAGCTCTTTTGACAAGGAACACAACTAAACATGTTTCATCAAACAAAAACAACATTTTCCATAACCGATTTCTCGTCAAGTGATCATTAAAAGTCTATTTTCAAATTTTCAAGTTCATCAAATGCATTTTGAGTTTCGGGAATCCAATTCTCACATATGATATGCCGTTTTGAAGGTAATGAGGCATACATTACAACTAAACACTAACAATTAACATTCCATGGTATTCAAGCATCAAAAGTTCATGTCAAGAACTATCAAACCCTAGTCAAACATCACAAAATCATTAATCGGGTTTTTGAAGTTTTCTTAATCAACCTATGCATCAAAACGAAGCTAGTGATACTAGTAACACAATTAAAACATGCACTTTAACAATCTAACAACATTAACTCATCCAAAATCAAGGATTAAGCACACCCATTTCAAGTTCATGCTAGTTACTCCAAAAACAACAAATCGAGCAAACCAAACATATATTCATGTTAGACTTGAGCCATAGACACTAACTAACACCATTTCAAATCAAAAACACGAATTTAGAGAAATGTAGAGTTTTAGAAATGTTACCCAAAATGGATGAAATTGGTACCAAATCGAAGAGGATGATGAGAGGATCACGAATATGTAATTTGTTTTGAAGTTTGCTTCCCGATCCGAATTTAGATGATGAATTATGTTTGTGTTCTTGAGAGAAAAAAAGAAAGAAAGAGAGAGAGATGGAGGGATTGAATGGTGGTGATTGGGGTGGACTAGTTGACCTAGTCAACTAGTTTGCCCCGTGTCAATTTTAGTCCCTCGAGTTTAGAAGCGGGGGCGGGATTTAACCAAACGAATATTTTTAAAACGCTCGAGTAAACGGGTGATGTCAAAATTAAATAGCGGGAATATAATGAACGTTAGTCAACGGAACTACGAATTTAAATACAAAAGATTATGTTTTAAAAAAAAAAAAAAAAAAAAAACGGTGTTAAAATAAATTTAACGGAAAAAACGCGGGATGTTACATTATCCACGCCTCAAAAGAAATTTCGTCCCGAAATTTAGTTGGAAGTAGTAGTCGTTGAATCTTCCTCGAGATCTTGTGTTGCCAATTCTACGAATGAGGGAGAAGTACGTCCTAGGGTAATTCAACGAACTTGACGGTCGGGATCATATGTTGTTTTAAGGTTTGGCTTCACGATTTATGGTTTCAACCGGTCCTCCTAGGAAGTGAGGGTTATCGTCGATAGCGAGTGCATCAAAGGAGATAACAAGTTCTCGTTTCGCAAAACACGTCTTTGATTTGATACATCGAATGTAGGATAAACGGAGACCCAAAATGAGTAGGAAAAATCTAAACGGCTAGCGACGGGTCCAAAACACCCCAAGAATTTAAAGGATCGAAATATCGCGGATTTAGCTTCCTACGTTTCCCGAAACGGATTGCACCTTTCCAAGGTGCGACTCTTAACGTGACGCGGTTTCCCACGTGGAATTTGAAATGTTTACGTCTAACATCGGCGTAGCTCTTGGTGATTACGAGTCGCGTAGGGTTTTTCTTGGATATGGATAAATTTTCTCGGTCGCTCATGCATAATCCCGGTCCCGGTGAATTGGTCATCGTTTACTTGGTTCGTCAAAGGAGAATGGCGTTTCCGGTCACATGTGGTTTCAAAAGGTGTGACGTTAAAACTCGAATGAAGATCATTGTAGTACGAGGATTCGGTTAAAGGAAAATACTTTTCTCAAGTAAATTTGAAGTTGGTAATACAAATTCGTATTATGGTTTTCAAGACTTAAATCGTATGTTTGTTCGGTCCGTCGGGTTGTGGATGGTACGCGGTACTCATGTCTAAACGCGGTCCCGAGGCTTTTTGTAAGGTACTCCAAAATCTAGAAGTGAAACGAGGATCTCGATCCGAAACGGGGTACATTTCCTTAAGGCATATCAAACAAGTTTGCTAGGAATTGAAAACGTTAGCTAGGACAAGTTTCTCAAGAAAATTCGCGTCGCGGAAGATTTATCAGTTTCCAAAAACGTTCGTCGGGGCAAGTTCTCATCGGTTTCTGAAAAAAACGTTCGTCGGGACTATTCACCCTCGAGGTGAATACTAGTATAACGTGGAGAGTCTCTCCCTCCATTGAGAGTTTAGAGTAAAGATTTCCTGAACCGGAAGTACGAGTGTGATGAGAGAGAAGTTTCCGCCTCGGTGCGAGCATAACGAGTAAATCGTAATTAGTCAATAAGACTGTGCGAGGACGAGATAGTATACACGTGTAACATACGGTTGAAGTCGAGAGGAATCGGTAATTCATTCGGAAGCATAAGTACAGTTCGACAAAAGTCGAAGGGGTGTCCCCGGTATGGTTGTTATCAATATTCTCGGAGTTTTCGGATGTCCAAACATGAAAAGATGAAGTCATGTACATGGCACATGGTGGTGTTTAGGTTGATCGAGTCTAACCACCATCACGTGTCACTAGAACTTTGGTATGTCTTACCGTAATATAACCACGTTGATCGAGTGTCGTTATATTACGCTAACTCATACCTCCATCCCCACATCACTCTATAGATTCAAGTTCGTGTCATCGCGAAAATCTAAAATGAACAAAATGTAACGACGTCTCAAACGTGACTCGTATTAAATCGAAAGAATTAGTGCAACTATAAACAAGCGTTCCCCGAGGGAAGTGTATAAATGATTGTTCACGTCAATGTGGTTCGAGTCAGTCAATAAGGTATTCAGGTATGAAAAGAGTAACGAGTAGCACGCAACCGTAGTGGTAATTGTTGATGACGATACTCACCTAGAGTAGTGATGGTAGTAACACCAAAAGTAGATAGTAAGAAACACCAGTGGGAAACCGATAGTAAGTTGAAACGGTGGCAAATAACAATCCGGGAGACAGAGTTCCCTAACAAGTGTGACTAATGAAGTCGTCGTCATCCATACGGGTATGAATCCTGAATTTTACGCGTGTTACCAGAAAGTTGCAGAATACGAGTTCGTATGATGAAAACTTGGTACCATTAAGAAGTTTGCCTAAGAATGATTCGAGTATAATGCACAAGTAGTCAAGTAAGTGCTATCTATAGCAAATGTATGTCAGAATGCAATGGCTAACTATCCGGTTGTAGTCTAGATTCACTAATGCGTCCTAACGACTCTGTCAGACACACTAATGCACATCCTAGATCCCTACAACCAACGCTCTGATACCACTTGTAACGACTCGACCAAAACCGTTATTGACGGCGTCGTTAACTTAGGTCCCGTTGCGTGGTCGTAGTCCCTATATGAGACTCGTTTGACCAAAATTATGTCGCGTTCATTTGAAAGGTACAAAGTTTAGTTTAACAAACGGATCGACAACAAGTTTAAGTTTACAAAAGTTATAAAGTATGAATGAAATAACTTGCGACATAATTAGTTTGAAACCACAGTTGCTATAAATAGCGTAAGTAAGTAGACAAAAGTTTGAATCCAAAAATGCTATCCCTAGCGTATGCATGCATGGTAGACTCCAATCAAGTAATCAAAGAGTGCGGAAGCATGTATCAAGTAGCCATGTGAAAACCTGAGAAAACATAGAAGAATCTGTCAACGCAAAAACGTTAGTGAAATCATAGGTTTAAGTGAGTAAGTGAGTAAAAGTAAAGTAAGTCGAACCACAAGATTTGCAAAGTTGAAATAATAGTAGTACATTCTAAAAGTTAATATTCACGAGCACCCAATTATCAAAGCTTAACGTTCCGTCCGTTGAATACCCCATCAATTAGTGCTAGAACAACACTGTTCCCGAAAATATATTTCATCCGTAGACGGTAGCGAACCGTCAAGGATGAGGGTTGTCAACCCATATGGCCATATAACATAAGTTCTCGCTTACACCATCTGATGTAACTAATGATAATCGGATTGAGGATTTTCGTTCTAAACTCGTATGTAGAATGTTTGTTTTCCCGTTCTTGTGTTCACTTAGTTCAAAAGAATCGTTTATGTTTTCTCATCCCAAAAGTAAGTTTAAAAGAGTAAAAGTGGGACTATGATCTCACCTCGAGTGCACGAGTATAAAGGTACTTCAACAAGTAAACGTGTGCATGAAAGTTGCTTAGCCTTGACCTAAACAAGTAAGTTATATCAATTAACCGGTTACGACACAAAGTCGGGCGAAATGTGTTCAATTAGTCCTATGGCTCGTTACGACTCGATTAAGTATAGCATGTGAATCACGTTGTCAAGTTTCATACAAGAAACAAGCATAAAAGCATGTTAGAATGATTGTATAAAAGTTTGGTTAAGTTTGACTAAAAGTCAAACTTGGTCAAAGTCAACGAAAAAGTCAACACATTCGGGTCGGGTCCCGAACTATTTTTTCTAAGCTTAGAAGTCATATATGAGCATGTTGGCCAAGTTACATGTTAATCGGAGGTCTAGAACATGTCAAACATTTTTAGTAAAAAGGTCAAGGGAAACAGAATCTGGACGCGGCTTATGTCGCGCCGCGGCCAGGCCTGTCGCGCCGCGACAATGGCCGTGGCCTGGTCCCTGGCCTGTTTCACTTGTTCAAAGCTTGGTAAAATTTCAAACAAACGCAAAACTCAAACCGTAAACAATTAGAAAGCGTATCTTATACCGTTGGAAAGCTCTTTTGACAAGGAACACAACTAAACATGTTTCATCAAACAAAAACAACATTTTCCATAACCGGTTTCTCGTCAAGTGATCATTAAAAGTCTATTTTCAAATTTTCAAGTTCATCAAATGCATTTTGAGTTTCGGGAATCCAATTCTCACATATGATATGCCGTTTTGAAGGTAATGAGGCATACATTACAACTAAACACTAACAATTAACATTCCATGGCATTCAAGCATCAAAAGTTCATGTCAAGAACTATCAAACCCTAGTCAAACATCACAAAATCATTAATCGGGTTTTTGAAGTTTTCTTAATCAACCTACGCATCAAAACGAAGCTAGTGATACTAGTAACACAATTAAAACATGCACTTTAACAATCTAACAACATTAACTCATCCAAAATCAAGGATTAAGCACACCCATTTCAAGTTCATGCTAGTTACTCCAAAAACAACAAATCGAGCAAACCAAACATATATTCATGTTAGACTTGAGCCATAGACACTAACTAACACCATTTCAAATCAAAAACACGAATTTAGAGAAATCTAGAGTTTTAGAAATGTTACCCAAAATGGATGAAATTGGTACCAAATCGAAGAGGATGATGAGAGGATCACGAATATGTAATTTGTTTTGAAGTTTGCTTCCCGATCCGAATTTAGATGATGAATTATGTTTGTGTTCTTGAGAGAAAAAAAGAAAGAAAGAGAGAGAGATGGAGGGATTGAATGGTGGTGATTGGGGTGGACTAGTTGACCTAGTCAACTAGTTTGCCCCGTGTCAATTTTAGTCCCTCGAGTTTAGAAGCGGGTGCGGGATTTAACCAAACGAATATTTTTAAAACGCTCGAGTAAACGGGTGATGTCAAAATTAAATAGCGGGAATATAATGAACGTTAGTCAACGGAACTACGAATTTAAATACAAAAGATTATGTTTTAAAAAAAAAAAAAAAAAAAAAAACGGTGTTAAAATAAATTTAACGGAAAAAACGCGGGATGTTACAAGCACTTAGTCAGGGATACACTATTAGTATGTAAAAGTTAAATTATGAGTACTCACGTATCAATATTGAGATTCAATATTGCAGGAAAGGTACGTAGACGCAACGGAAATGATAAACACTATATTGACCTCACGAGCATACCCATGAACCATACTCAATCACCTCCATAGCTATAACCCATAATTTCCTTAATCCTATCCTACTCGAAAAACAATTTCGAAATCACTCGGACAGCACTCCGTCGTAATATTTTATGTATACTAATAATATCTTGAAATAATACGGAGTAAATATATATATGTAAATCGATTGAGAGAGTTTAGAGAAAAATATTTTCAAGTTTCTATGAAATAATGAAACCTATTGAATTCTATTTATAATAGATTTTTGAATTATTAAAGTGAATTATTAAAGTATGAATTATTAAAGTGAATTATTAAAGTGAATTATTAAAGTATGAATTATTAAAGTGAATTATTAAAGTATGAATTATTAAAGTGAATTATTAAAGTATGAATTATTAAAGTGAATTATTAAAGTATGAATTATTAAAGTGAATTATTAAAGTATGAATTATTAAAGTGAATTATTAAAGTTAAAGTAAAGTAAAAATAAAGTAAAGGTAAAGTTTAAGTATAGTAAAAGTATAAAACTATGTACGTATAATACGCGTATAAATATATATAATATTAATTTAAATCGTTATATATATTTAATAAAATAAAATATAAATATCGTTATCTTTATCATACTAGTTAAGTAATGAGTTGTCAAAAGTGGTTCTAGATATTTATAAAAGTTATATACGTTTTAATAATAAAGTTCTTTTTAAACTGAAAACGTTTTTGTACGTTTGAAACTAAATAGATCAATCGAGTCTTTATGAGATTCAATCTTCCACTATCCTTTGTCTAGTTCTCAATGATTGACAATTTGTTCTTATTTATAAATCACTTTACCATTTTTTCGAATATTGTTAAAACGGAAAGATTTCTCAAATCAACGTGGGCCTTTCAACAGAGACTTGTAATCATAATTCAATATATCTGATAATTCAATCATTTGATCTTATCTTCTAATTCCATTGATAAATATTTTGAAACAGATACAATCATATAAAGTATTTAATCCAATATTTTGTTTACGTTTCAAGTTATAATATATATATACATATACATATATAATCATATTCGTTTAATGGTTCGTGAATCGTTGGAACATGGTCGAGGTTGAATGAATGTATGAACATAGTTTAAAATTCTTGCAATTTAACTTAACAAATATTGCTTATCGTGTCGGAAACATATAAAGATTAAATTTTAAATTTGGTTGGAAATTTCCGGGTTGTCACAGAGAGTGTTACCTTTTCAGTTGATAGAGCAATGCAACAACCGCAATCTGCAGATGATACATGCTATTATATTCAAACTATAGATTCACATGCAGAATTGTTAGAAGAATTTCCAGAATTACAAGGAACAGGAGAATGTTCTTTAGGAGAAGGTACTGAACCAATTGATGAAACTGAAATGTTAGCTACACTTATGGCTAATGTATATGAACCAACAACAGAAGAAATTCAAATGCTAAAAGAAGAAGACAGATATCGATATAAATCATCGATAGAAGAACCACCGACATTAGAGTTAAAGCCACTTCCAAACCATTTGGAATATGCTTATTTACATGGTGAATCTGAATTACCTGTAATAATATCGTCTTCTCTTACTGAAAATGAAAAATCTCAACTCATTTCTGTGCTAAAAGCTCATAAACCAGCCATTGCATGGAAGATTCATGATATTAAAGGAATAAGTCCTTCATATTGCACACATAAAATCCTTATGGAAGAAGGTCATAAAACGTATGTGCAACGCCAACGAAGACTAAATCCTAATATGCAAGATGTTGTTAAGAAAGAAATTATTAAACTGCTAGATGCAGGTTTAATTTATCCAATTTCTGATAGTCCATGGGTAAGCCCAGTTCAATGCGTGCCTAAGAAGGGTGGCATGACTGTCATCACAAATGAGAAAAATGAGCTTATTCCTACTAGAACTGTAACAGGATGGTGTGTTTGTATTGATTATAGAAAATTAAATGACGCCACCAGAAAAGATCACTTTCCCTTACCTTTTATTGATCAAATATTGGAAAGATTAGCCGGAAATAGTTAATATTGTTTCCTTGATGGATTTTTCGGATATTTTCAAATTCCAATAGCACCCGAGGATCAAGAGAAAACCACATTCACGTACCCTTATGGTACTTTTGCTTACAAACGCATGCCATTTGGACTTTGCAACGCCCCTGCAACCTTTCAAAGGTGCATGATGGCGATTTTTCACGACATGATAGAAGAATGCATGGAAGTTTTCATGGATGACTTTTCATTCTTCGGTGATACTTTTGAATCATGTTTAGTTAATCTTGAACGAATGCTTATTAGATGTGAACAATCAAATCTAGTTCTTAATTGGGAGAAATGCCATTTCATGGTTAAAGAAGGCATCGTTCTTGGACATAAAATTTCAAAGGAAGGAATTGAAGTGGATAGAGCTAAAGTAGATGTAATTGCTAAACTTTCACATCCCACCAATGTTAAAGGAGTTAGGATTTTTCTAGGGCATGCCGGTTTTTACCGACGTTTCATTAAAGATTTTTCTAAAATTGCCACTCCTATGAATAAACTCCTAGAAAAGGATGCTCCATTCATCTTTTCAGATGAATGTATCAAATCTTTTAATATTCTTAAAGAAAAACTCACTAATGCGCCGATCATGATAACACCAAATTGGAATTTACCGTTTGAACTTATGTGCGATGCAAGTGATTTTGCAATAGGAGCCGTTTTAGGACAAAGGATTGAAAAACGATTTCAACCTATTTATTATGCTAGTAAGATGTAACAAGGAGCACAAACAAATTACACAACTACTGAAAAAGAACTCCTTGCTATTGTCTTTGCTTTTGACAAATTTCGTTCATATCTCGTTCTAGCTAAAACGGTGGTCTATACCGACCATTCTGCTCTTAGATACCTATTTTCGAAACAAGATGCCAAACCAAGATTAATCCGTTGGATTTTACTCTTACAAGAGTTTAATATTGAAATCCGAGATAAAAGAGGAGCAGAAAATCTCGCCGCTGATCATCTTTCTCGTCTTGAAAATCCCGAATTAGAAGTTCTAAATGAATCGGCCATACAAGACAACTTTCCTGATGAATATCTATTGAAGATAGATTATAATGAAATTCCATGGTTTGCAGACTATGCAAACTATTTAGTATGTGGATTCCTTGAAAAAGGATTGTCAGTCCAAAAACGAAAGAAATTCTTTAGTGATATAAAACACTATTTCTGGGAAGATCCACATTTGTTTAAAAGTTGTCCCGATGGAATAATACGCCGATGTGTATTCGGAGATGAAGCTAGTAAAATTTTAAACCATTGTCACACAGGACCAACAGGAGGGCATTATGGGCCTCAACTTACAGCAAGAAAAGTTTACAATGATGGATTCTATTGGCCTATAATTTTCAAAGACGCACACCTTCTTTGCAAATCCTGTGATGCTTGTCAAAGGACCGGAAAAATAAGTCAACGTGATGAAATGCCACAAAATTTCATTCAAGCATGTGAAGTATTTGACATTTGGCGTATTGACTTTATGGGTCCATTTCCAAAATCTCATAATAATCTCTACATTCTCGTTGCCATTGATTATGTATCTAAATGGGCGGAAGCACAAGCTCTCCCAACTAACGATGCATGAGTTGTAGTCAATTTTTTAAAACGTCTTTTTGCAAGGTTTGGAACACCGAAAGCTTTAATAAGTGATCGGGGTACTCATTTTTGTAATAATCAACTTGAGAAAGTTCTTAAAAGATATGGAGTAACTCATAAAATCTCCACCGCTTATCATCCACAAACAAGTGGACAAGTTGAAAATACCAACCGAGCTTTAAAACGTATTCTAGAGAAAACCGTAGGATCAAATCCGAAGGAATGGTCCATGAAATTGGAGGATGCACTCTGGGCTTTTAGAACAGCCTACAAAACTCCAATCGGAACCACACCTTTTAGACTCGTTTACGGAAAAACATGTTATCTTCCAGTAGAAATTGAACACAAAGCATTTTGGGCTTTGAAGACATGTAATCTTGATTTACATGAAGCTGGACATCTACGATTAAGTCAACTAAACGAATTAGAAGAATTAAGACATGAAGCATACGAAAATTCGTTGATCTATAAGGAAAGAACGAAGAAATGGCATGATAAAAGAATCAGAAGTTCAAAAGAATTTAAAGAAGGAGACAGTGTTCTTTTTTTCAATTCACGATTCAAGCTATTTCCTGGAAAATTGAAATCAAGATGGTCTGGACCATTTATAGTCAAAAGAGTTTTCCCATACGGAACAGTAGAATTAATAAATTCAAAAGGGATTGAATTTAAAGTTAATGGTCACAGAGTTAAACATTACATACATGGTCCGATGGAAGTTGACAATGAAGTTAATCATAATTTCACCACCCAAGAAAACCTTCAAAATGAAAACATAAATATATTATCAACAACATATGAAAAATCAAAATTGGAAAATAGGGAGGATTCAAATTTAAGTGATGAAGAAGAATTCTTATACAAACCTCCCATTCCAAGAAACGAAGAAAAATGTGAATAAGAAGTTTAAATAGAAGTGAAAGAACCAAGAAAAGAACACCCGAAAAAGGTTTACATACCAACTCGACTTACTAAAGCAGGAGACCCGGGTGAATTTATCATTTCTTGCTTGCTTAATGATGGTGCTGTATATAATGGACTCGCAGATTTAGGAGCAAGTGCAAATATTATGCCTCTTTCCTTATACAAAAGATTAGGCATGGGTAAATTAAAACCAACCAAAATAGGTGTTCAATCATTTGACCAAACCATTAAACACCCGGTTGGAATAGCAAATAATTTACTTGTTAACGTGGGAAGTTTGACCTTTGTTGCAAACTTCATAGTGATTAATATGGAGGAAAACCTTGATATTCCTCTAATTCTAGGTCGCCCATTTTTAGCAACCACCGAGGCATTCATTGATGTGAGAGAAGGTAGAATGACACTTAGGGATGGTGATACATCGATCACCTTTGTGAATCGAAAGTTTAGATCTCCACCAACCAAAACTATTAGACCAATAAAAACGAATAAGTGTGGGGAAGATGAAGAAACACTTAATGATGATCCGATCACAAAGAACCCCATTGATGATAAGAAATTAGATGAACCCGTTGATGCTAAGATTAAGGAAAACTTTAAGTTATATAACCGATTAGTATCCAATTTATCGCCAAAAGAAAAGGCGATGTTAGTTGAATTTGTGAAAGCTACGAAGGAAATCAACAAATGGATTGAAGTAAAAGTCAAAGATATACAAGTTATTGATAATCCAATTGAAAATAACGTTTATCACAATTTCAACTAAGTGTGGGGAGGTTCGAATCTTTTTAGGGTAATATGTATTTCTGTTAAAGTTAGATTTTCTGTTTTCGTGTAGTTCTCGAAAATGGAACCCGAATGGTCTTTCCCTAGCAGACCCTAAAGAACTAGTCTTCTTCCCCCATTCTGAATTTTTAATTTTTTTTAGGTTTTACGAGATGAAAACTTCCTTTGAACTAAACCATGGTCTAATGCTAAACGCTTTGATCACTAAACGTAATAATGACACCCTTCCAAGTGAAATAGTATCATTAATCAGAGGTAAATTGGACGGAGTAAGAAAAGAATCCAGATGCGAAAATAATAAGTTACAATTTAGTAAATAAAAATCAAAATCCGCAGCGAAAAGAAGAGCACGACACCTTGAAAGGTGTCACAAATGCGGAAAATGGTCACACGAAGGTAAATGTTCAAAAAATCAAACCTATTCAAATACCGAATTTGTTACTTTAAGTAGAGATGGACCGTTCATATGTTTAGAAGAAAAAATGTTGAATGCTCGAGGTTACGCCTATGTAGCTATGGAAAACCAATTAGTCAGACTATCTTATGAGTGGGCTAGAGCATATCACTAAGAATACTATCTCACAGGTAAGTTTGTACAGTTTTTATTTTTATTTTTAACCTTTTGATAATAAACGCTAAATCATTCGCTATAAAGTATTAAATTGGTATTCAATAAAATTAGGTCTTGCGACCGAAATTATTGATATCATACAAAAATTTATTACATCACTGCGAAATTTACCGTTTATTCTTAAGGTATAAATATTTTTAATCAATCAACATAAAATATTTCAAAAATTCGTCATGAGTTAAACTAGGTTATGAAACCGAAATTACTTTACCGAAAAGAGGGGCGTATATTTTAGATAATATTTGATTGATTAAAGTGGGATAAAAGACCAAAAAGATTTTTAATTTTATTTTTACCTTGTTTTTAAAAATTAATATTTAAAAATTAAAATAATATTGTAAACTTTTTAAATCAATATATTTAAAATTTTAAATATTTGAAAAATTGATTTTTTTAATATAAGTTTGTATATATAAAAACAAAAATATAATTTAAGTTTGGTGTGAATTTTTAAAATGAATTTTTAATTTTATGCATTTTAAATTTAAGTTTGGTGTAAATTTAAAAAACAAAATTTACTTTATTTCGTTAAGTTAAAAATATGATTTTTAAAATTCATCGTAAGTTGAAGACTAGGTCATTGAACCGAAATTGCTTTACCCAAGGGAGGGACGAGAACTTTTATTATCATTATTTTTAGCCTTATTGAATTAAAGTATGCCAAAAACATTAAAAAAATAAAAAACCAAAAATCTTTGATTTTAAAACAAACGCCAATATGTTTGAAAACTTTGGTAAAATTTAATCAATTTTCTACGCTAATCACCCTCAATAATTTAAATTGTTACTGATTTCTTGCAAATGAGGGCATTGCAAGATCTTAAGTGTGGGAAGGGGTTAAATTCTTTCAGATTTTAAAAAAAAATTTGATTTAAACACTTGGTTACCATCAAGAATACTAGTAGCGCAGTAGTTGTATTAGAATCTAGTGCTCTCTGATAATAAAGAACAGCCCTAGTCTTATATACTGACTACCCAATTCTAGTAAAATTTTTCAAAATTTTCAATTATATGAATTCAAAATCATGTTTATACATATTTATGAACGATAAAACTAGGTGTTAATACCGAAATTATTGTTACCTCGGAAATGACATAAATTGAGAAACAACCCAAAATGTTAGAATTCATTTAAAATGGAATAGAGGACAATAAAAAGGCAAATAAAAGAAAATAAAAGCCAAGTGTGGGAAAATTTACCAAGTTATTTAAAACATAAGTCACATATTTTTGTAACAAATAAATGAAGATACTTTTGCTTTGGACTAAACTAAAAAGTTTTACCCAATTTACTATAATATATTTGAAAGAAAGATGGATCTGCACGATGAATCAATTCCATCATTAAAAGGAAGTAAAGCCTTCCGAAAAAGAAACGCGCTTCTTGATTTAGATCATGAAGTTGTCGTCCAGACCAGCTGTAGGTTGACGAAAAATCTAGAAAAGTCATCACTAAAATCAGCAGGAAATCCACGGACCTCAGCATAAAACAGGGTCGCCAAGTGGTCAGACTTATCCTAACCATGAGAGGATCTGTCTTGTAAAATGGGGAGGACGCCGTGCAAATTAGCTGGATAAGACTAATGAATCTGATCCCCAGAAAGGATAATCTCCTTAAAGATCAAAAATCAGCTTTTAAGCCTGATATTACTCAATCCTAGAGATTGACCTTAAAGATTGAGAATTACAAACTCATGGAATTAGATGATATCTAAACTCGAGCTTGAACGAGAAAATATTTTGATCAAAATTACAAACCGATTTGTTTTCTGAAAACCCATTTTCAATGCGTTCATTACCATTGAACGTAAAATCCTAGGAATTCACCTGGAATTCATTAGGTCACCTGAACCAAATCGGGTGTCAGCCGTAAGAACGGTGGTTGCATAGCATGGTCAAAGACAGAACCTTGTGCCAGACCGGAAAATTATAAGGGTGAGCTTTACTATTGCTCATACAAAGGATAATAATTGCATCCGATACGTTATAGACCATAATTAAAAAGCATGTCAGGGGACATTGCCTTAACAGTTGCTTGTTCAACGCTTTCCTTTACAAGTGGGTGACACAAAACCTTAAGTTTTTAGCTAAAAATTTCAAATATGAAACCCACCAAACCCATAAAAAGAATTTGCAAACACCGGTGAAGGGTTATTCCGGAAAACTTATCTAGGGTTAAAGCTAGATTGAATTTTCAAAAAGATCAAATGTTTTCATAAAGATCCAATTTCCTTAAAGGATCTAAATTTTTATAGTCATGTGGGACTGTAAACCACAACGTTACTACCATTGTTCATACCGCCGTAATGAAATCACTGATGTACAAAGTGTGAAGAATAAAGAAGTGATTCTAGTATGTTTTTATTCAAGACTATATTGCTTAAGGACAAGCAACGCTCAAGTGTGGGAATATTTGATAATGCTAAAAACGAACATATATTTCATCGCATTATCCCTCAAGAAAGACAAGCTTTTAGTTGCAGTTGTCCTATTTACAAGGAATATTTGTTTAAAAATTAAAAGGTGAAGATAAAAGACAGATTCGACGAATTGAAGACGCAAACGACCAAAAAGCTCAAAAGTACAAAGTACAATCAAAGTGGTTCAAATTATTGATGAGAAACGTCTCAAAATTACAAGAGTACAAGACGCAAAATGCAAAGTACAAGATATTAAATTATACGAAAGGACGTTCGAAAATCCGAAACCGAGACATGAACCAGCTTTCAACGTACAACGCAACGGATCGAAAGTTACAAATTAATTATGTATATAAATATAATATAATATATAATTAATTATATAAATTATATATTTATATTATATTTATATAATAAAATCCGTCGGCAAGCTAGGAGCCAAACTTGTGTGAGCTGGATTCCACAGCTCCGCACTCGAGGAGCTTATAAAGGAAAAATCCACCGCACTCTCAGAGCACACAAAAACAGTAATCTGCCTATAAAAGGCCATGCAATTCGACGGATTATTTACATCTTTTTCTTCTTCCTTCATACGTAAAATATATATATATATATATATATATATATATATATATATATATATATATATATATATATATATATATATATATTAATTTTAATTTTAATTTTAATTCTAAATTTTAATAATAAGGGTATGTTAGCGAATGTTGTAAGGGTGTAAGTCAAAATTCTGTCCGTGTAACGCTACGCTATTTTTAATCATTGTAAGTTATGTTCAACCTTTTTAATTTAATGTCTCGTAGCTTATTTAATACCGAAGTAATCATGATGTTGGGCTAAAAATATTAAAATTGGGTAATTGGGCTTTGTACCATAATTGGGGTTTGGACAAAAGAACGACACTTGTGGAAATTAGACTATGGGCTATTAATGGATTTTATATTAACTAAACAATACCTTGTTAATTTAATATATGAACTTATAATTTGACGTATTTATATATAACCACATACGCTTGAATGGGTACGGTGGGCGGGATATCTATAAATACCAATAATTGTTCATTTTACCGGACACGAAACTGGATTAATAGTTAATAGACTTGTTGAAACAGGGGTGGATTACATTCAAGGGTAATGGGTGTAATTGTTAATAAAGTAGTAAAACCTTGGTTTACACACAGTCGATAACCTGGTGTATTCACTAAACAAAATATTAAAACCTTGTTACAATTCGAAACCCCAATTAGTTGGAATATTTGACTTCGGATATAAGGATAATTTGACGAGGACACTCGCACTTTATATTTATGACTGATGGACTGTTGTGGACAAAAACCAGACGGACATATTAAATAATCCAGGACAAAGAACAATTAACCCATGAGAATAAACTAAAATCAACACGTCAAACATCATGATTACGGAAGTTTAAATAAGCATAATTTCTTTATTTTCTTATTTAATTGCACTTCTAATTATCACATTTTTAATTATCGCAATTTTATTTCATCGCACTTTTATTTATTGCAATTTCATTATCGTTATTTATTTTACGCTTTAAATTAAGTCTTTTATTTACTTAATATTTTACATTAGGTTTTAATTGCGACTAAAGTTTTAAAAATCGACAAACCGGTCATTAAACGGTAAAAACCCCCTTTTTATAATAATAATATTACTTATATATATTTGTATTTTATAAGATAAAACTAATATAGCATTAAACTTTGTTTAAAAGATTTCCCTGTGAAACGAACCGGACTTACTAAAAACTACACTACTGTACGATTAGGTACACTGCCTATAAGTGTTGTAGCAAGGTTTAGGTATATCCATTCTATAAATAAATAAATATCTTGTGTAAAATTGTATCATATTTAATAGTATTTCCTAGTAAAATATAAGCTATTTCATATACGCCTCGCATAACATCATACATCAAGCTCCTAGAGCTTGGTACGGACATTTATCGAGTTATCTTCTTGAAAAAGGATATCAAACGGGCACGATAGACTGTACTCTGTTCACAAAGGTTCAAAATGATGACATTATCTTAGTCCAGATTTATGTTGACGATATTATTTTCGGTGCTACTAAGTAGGAACTCGTTAATGAGTTCGAGCAGGTGATGAAGGACGAGTTCGAGATGAGCAAATTGGGTCTTCTACTCTACTTTCTTGGTTTGCAAGTCGAACAGACTGAAAATGGAATTTTTCTTCATCAAGCAAAGTATGTAAATGACATACTCGAACGTTTTGGTATGACTCAAGAACGTCCTGTGTCAACTCCGTTAGCTGTGAATCATGGTATTTCGTTAGACTGTGAAGGAGAACCTGTTGATCCTACGTATTATCAAGAAATCATCGGGTCGCTTATGTATCTCACTGCGTCTAGGCCGGATATTATGTTTGCAACATGTCTGTGTGCTCGTTATCAAGTTAATCCGAATACAGTTCATCTTACAGCTGCCAAAACAATTTTACGTTATCTGTTGCATTTGCAAATCTCGGCATCTGGTATTCGAACGATGAGAAGTTTGATCTTGTAGCTTACAGCGATTCAGACAATGCAGGTTGCAAAATCAACAACAAATCTACATCAGGAGGATGTCAATTTTTAGGTGAAAGGTTGGTGACCTGGCAATGCAAGAAACAAACTGCAGTTGCTCTTTCCATGTGTGAAGCTGAATATATAGATGCTGCTAGTTGTTGTTCGCAAGTTTTTTGGATCCAACAACAACTTCGCAATTACGGGCTAAGAATCTCTTTCTCTCCTCTTTTTATTGATAATACTGCTGCTATTGCGATCACTAAGAATCCTGTTCAACATTCTAAGACTAAACACATAGGTGTTAAGTATTATTTTCTTAGGGATTTCCATGAGAAAAAGATTATTGAGGTTAAGAGAATATGTACTAAGGACCAAAGGGCTGACTTATTTACTAAGGTTTTTGGTAGACCTAGGTTCTTACTCCTACTAGAGATGAATGGCATTGTTAATCGAGACAAAGTGATTTCGGATGTTGTGTGTGAGGGTTAGTCAAGCCTTTTAGACGCTGCATGTAGGATGCATGACATATAGATTTTTAGTTTCTGATTATATGTATTGCATATTTTTGCTTCCTGTCTGCATTTTTTTACATGATTTCTTTCATGATTGCATGCTAGTCTGTAGATATTTTCTGTTTAGTTAAAATGTTAAAACACAAAAAGATTTTATATTTTAGTATTTTAGGGGGAGTATATGTTAGCAACAGAAAATACTTAAAAAGTGTAAAATGCCTCACCATAAAATCATAAAAATTTGAAAAATCCGAAAATGAGCTTATTTTGATTAATCTGTTGGAGATGACGAAATTACTGTACGAAGAATTGATAATTGATTAGTAAGGACTGATTTGAACGTTTATGTTTATCTGTTGTGTGATGTACTGATAGATGTGACTTATGAATTCTTGGCATTAGACAATCATAATAAGAATAATGATCATCTAAGAATCCGTAGTCATGGACGATCTGTAGCTTTTGAAGGTAGTCACCTAATTATCTCCGAAACAGTATCTAATGATAATTGTTGAGGAACTCAATAGTCGGTTGAGGGTATCCCCTATCATAATTGATAATCGTTAGAGAAAGTTGGTGTTGGATGTCCTCAAGCAACATTCAAACGTTGTTCTACCAATTCAGCCTCACAGCTATGATTGGGACATTCAATAGATCATTTAAGGAGTTGAGGGTTATCTGTTTGGCTGGTGCATACCACGTTGTCATGGGCTTGAGACTTAATAATCGAAACTAAACTTCGAAAAGTCAGATAAAAATTAGTTTATGTCGAAGTAAATGTCCCTTCTAGCTTAAAGTAGAAAAGTATGATTCTTTATTGCGGACCGTTCAAGCATTTAAGGGAGAACACCTTCGAGTGATCTGAGCATAACAAAATAAAGAAACATGAGTTCAAGCACGAATACAACAAAGCATGATGGAAGTTCCATTCGTGATGCAGTTCAAAATCAATATATTAAAAGACGATGATATGCTGTAAAATTCAAATATCAAAAGAAAATCAAAGTCAAAAATAATTGGCGTATCAAGATGGCAAAGTCCTGAAGTTTGAAAGTATGAAGAATGCTGATTCATGAAGTGCTCATAAAAAAACTCAGATCATTCTTAGTGTGACGCCCCCGCGCAGCTTGAATTGTTTAATCATGACGTTCACACCGAACTATCAAGATTCTTGTCGTCTGCGATTTAGAGTTATACCCATTAAGGCTATAAGTTAGGAAGATACTTACCTAGGTATACTCTATGAATACTAAACATATGCTAAAAGCATACAATGTGCGCAAGCATATACTGTGCCAAAGGTATATAAGAGAAAGTTTAACTTTCGATTCCGTTTACTAATGTCAACTTGAACAATAGAGAAGTTAAGGGCCTCGAGATTTATTTCGTGTGATGACTGGTCATCAGGAAAGTCTGCTTTAACTGTAGACCAATCCCAGCGGTAAATAATGCGCCTATTCGGATAACTCAATATACTCTGAGATCAGTCGAGCCAACTAGATTGAAGATTGTCAACACATTGGTAGAAGCTAAAGGCTGACAGGGTTATTCAAAATGCCATGAGAACCTTCCTGTTCAATTTGAATGAAAATACATAGATAGAGATAACGGAAAGTTACGCGTAATGAATTAATAACGTAATAACAACGCACAATCATAAGTGATGAAAGAATCAAGGATTAATGAACTAAGCGTGATCTCAAAAATCACTGCTCTTTAATGTTCAATGTAATTAATGCCAACATGATTGTCGAAGTGTCTGGAATGAATATGTTCATGTTTAATGAGGATTGATATCAGTAATTGCATGATAATAGACATAGACTGGATAATTGGGAATGAACAACAGTAGTTGATTCGATATGTTAGTTCTGATCCATTTTTAAATGTGTTAATCATGTTGCTCACAAAAAGAATGTGGATTTGTATGTTTCATTTTTCTGTTTGTTAAATAGCTTGTTCTGAAAAACTGAAAAACAACAAAAAGATTTTGGTTTTGCATGTTATTGCATTTCATGATAGAATGTATCTCATTTGCATAATTTTAGTTGCATGACATTTAACATCAGAAAATTCATAAAGATTTTATATTTCATTTATTTTTTGATTATCCTCTGAATGCACAATGACATCTGAAAGAACTTTGTTGAGATCAAGATCTTTTTGATAAACCAAATCCATAAGTTTGAAGTTTGTAGAGCTTGTGATTGTTTGAAAGAGTTTGTATGGAAGTGAACTTAAGATGACATTACACTGTAGGACTTACTCAGTTTTAAACAGAATGTTTGGAGTAATAACCTCAATTAGGTTAAGTTGTTTGGATTACCTAAGTGTTAATGATCATTTCTTGATGGTTTTAGTGATTTATGACTCAAATTGAAAGTGCTAGTTAACTTTAAGATTGCAAAACGAGTCGAAATCCTAAGTTTGTGAAAGTTTGAAATTGCCTAAGTGGCTCACTCGTATGCTTGATGTGTGAACCGTACGAGTAACCAAACGTTTGAGGTTAACCGTACGGATGACCCTGTTCAATATTTTCCTAAGACATTCGGGTCACACGCACGTGTAATTTAGGTGAGACGCGCGGTTGATGGTGTAGTGACCCGAACTTTTCCGAACTTTTCCATGATTATATATTAAATGAAAACTATATTTGCATGATTAAATATTTTCAACATGTTAAGCAATCAAACTTATTAAGACTTGGTTAACTGAAACAGAAATTATGTAAACGTTTGACCACCCAGTTGACCGATGATTCACGAACGTTATAATTTGTATATGACATGATGATATATATTCGGATATATATATATATATATATATATATAAGTTTAACATGATAAAATGATAATCAAGTATCTCATTAATTATATTAACAATGAGTGTATACATAAAAATGAGACTATTGACGTAAGAAACTCGAAACGATATATACAACGATTATCGTTAAAAAAACGTCTTATTAAATATATATGAATCATATTAAGATATTGTTACACTATAATTAACATGATAAAATGACAAGTAAATATATCATTAACTGTGTTACAATAAACTACACAAGTAAAAACAAGACTACTAACTCAAGGATTTCGAAACGAGACATATACGTAACGATTATCGTTGTAACGACATTTTAATGTATATATATTATATTAAGATATATTCATACATCATGTTAGTATGATAATATAATAATTTAACATCTCATTAGATATAATAAACAATGGATTAACAACATTAAATGAGATCGTTAACATTAAAGGTTTCAAAACAACACTTACATGTAACGACTATCGATGACTAAATGACTTCATTAAAATGTATATACATGTAGTGTATTAAGATATATTAATACACTTTTGAAAGACTTCAAGACACATATCAAAACACCCATACTTATCAAAGTTAGTTACAATTATATTCTCGTTCATTTTCATCAACAATATTCATTCAGTATTTGTACTCGTATGATACGCAGCTTCTAGAAGTACTTACTATGAGTATATACCAATAGGAACTAGCATGGGATTCCACTCTTGATTATGTCATGCATGACTAATCAAATTTAACTTCTACCATGAACTAGTCAACTAGCAAGAACTTCTTTTAACCCCACTCACCACTCACCACTCACCATTCACTTCATTTCATTTCCAATTCTCTTTCTAATTCTCTCTCAACACACACACACACACACACACACACACACACTCTCTTATGAATGAATTTTTCCAGTAACTAATCATCATCTTCATCAAAAATTACTTCAAGAATCAAGCTATAATCATCATAGGAAGAACACTTCAAGAACACTTCGAAAATCCTTTCAAGTTTACTAGTTTACTTCCAATCTTGCTAATCCATTTCAAGTGATCATCCAACCTCAAGAAATCTTTGTTATTTATAGTAGGTTATCTTTATAAATCAAGGTAATACTCATATTCAAACTTTGATTCAAATTCTATAACTATAACAATCTTAATTCGAGTAGTAATCTTACTTGAATTTGTTTTCGTGTCATGATTCTACTTTAAGAACTTTCAAGCCATCCAAGGATCCTTTGAAGCTAGATCATTTCTTGTCACTTCCAGTAGGTTTACCTACTAAACTTGAGGTAGTAATGATGTTCATAACATTATTCGATTCATATATATATAACTATCTTATTCAAAGATTATAACTTGTAATCACTAGAACATAGTTTAGTTAATTCTAAACTTGTTCGCAAACAAAGTTAATCCTTCTAAATCAACTTTTAAAATCAACTAAACACATGTTTTATATCTATATGATACAGTGAAACCTCTATAAATTAATAATGTTGGGACCGTAATATTTTATTAATTTAACGAGATATTATTATATGGATAAATTAATAAATTATCAATTTAAGAAATTGTCTTATATTTGTGAGAAAGTCTCAAATTAATGGATCAACATTCGAAATTATCATGTCCGTTTACTTTACCTATTTGAATAAAACATAAACAAGGAACTTCAAAATTCCCATGTATGTACATTCACACATTAATGAACTTGTCAAGTTCAATGTATATTGGGATTTCCAGAAAATATTAGTAATTATTAATTTATAGTTTCGCTGGGACCAATATATTTACATTGGGATTACAAAAAAATTATTATCTTATTATTTTATCGATTGGAGTCCAAATTTGTACTGGTCCCAAGTTGGAACCGGATAAATTATTAATTTTATCGAGGTTATTAATTTATCGAGTATTAAATTACAGAGGTTTTACCGTATGCTAACTTAATGATTTAAAACTTGGAAACACGATAAACACCATAAAACCGGACATACGCCGTCGTAGTAACACCGGGGGCTGTTTTGGTTTGGATAATTAAAAACTATGAAAAACTTTTATTTAAAAGCTATACTTCTAGGAAAATGATTTTTCTTATGAACATGAAACTATATCCAAAAATCATGGTTAAACTCATAGTGAAAGTATGATTTTCAAAATAGTCATCAAGATGTCGTTCTTTCGACAGAAATGACTACCTCTTTCAAAAACGACTTGTAACTTGTATTTCTGACTATAAACTTATACTTTTTATGTTTAGTTTCATAAAGTTAAGTTCAATATGAAACCATAGCCACTGAAATCACTCAAAACAGATTTAAAACGAAGAAGTTATGGGTAAAACAAGATTGGTAAAAATTACTTATTTTAGCTACGTGAAACTTCATAACAAATCTATTCCAACCATAACTTAATCAACTTATATTGTATATTATGTAATCTTGAGATACCATAGACACGTATACAATGTTTCGACCTATCATGTCGACCCATCTATATATATATATTGCGGAACAACCATAGGCACTCTATATGCAAATGTTGGAGTTAGCTATACAGGGTTGAGGTTGATTCCAAAATATATATATATATAGTTTGAGTTGTGATCAATACTGAGATATGTATACACTGGGTCGTGGATTGATTCAAGATATATATTAAATTATTCATGTACGACTAAGTGTGGACTTCTAACATTGGACTGCTAACTGGACAATTAAAATCATCAACACGTAATAAAGAAAATATTGTGAATATATTTCGATCATATTTTGATATATATGTATAAATTGTTATAGGTTCGTGAATCAACCCGTGGCCAAGTCTAATTCCCGACGAATTGATAATCGGTGAAAGTGAGTTATAGTCCCACTTTTAAAATCTAATATTTTTGGGATGAGAATACATGCAATTTTATAAATGCTTTACAAAATAGACACAAGTAATCGAAACTACGTTCTATGGTTGAATGATCGAATTTGAATATGCCCCTTTTAGCTTGGTAGCCTAAGAATTAGGGAACAGACACCCTAATTGACGTGAATCCTAAAGATAGATCTATGGGCTCAACAAACCCCATCCAAGTTACGGATGCTTTAGTACTTCGATTTTATCATGTCCGATGTAGAGTCCCGGAATGATGGGGATATTCCATATGCATCCTTGTTAGTTCGGTTACCAGGTGTTTACCATATGAATGATTTTTATCTCTGCAGTTTGCGAAATGCCTGATGTGAGATGGTTGTTATGAAAAATGAAATCTTGTGGTCAATTATTATGATTTGATAAATGTAGAAATTAAACCTATAACTCACCCACATTTTTGTTGACGTTTAAAGCATGTTTATTCTCAGGTGATTATTAAGAGCTTCTGCTGTCGCATACTTAAATAAGGACAAGAATTGGAGTCCATGCTTATATGATATTGTGTAAAAACTGCATTCAAGAAACTCATTTCGATGTAACATATTTGTATTGTAAACCATTATGTAATGGTCGTGTGTAAACGGAATATTTTAGATTATCATTATTTGATAATCTATGTAAAGCTTTTTAAACCTTTATTGATCAAATAAAGGTTATGGTTTGTTTTAAAAATGAATGCAGTCTTTGAAAAACGTCTCATATAGAGGTCAAAACCTCGCAACGAAATCAATTAATATGGAACGTTTTTAAATCAATAAGAACGGGACATTTCAGATGGTGGATTGTGTGATCAACCATACGGTTGATCACGATAGTATAAATAGGGGGTGATGAGCACAGACGCTCACACTTGTGCACCCAACTCATTTTTCTCTCAAAATCCGATCATCACCAAATCAGTTTTCCACTGCAGCGTTTGTTTAGCAAGTTTAGCCGACCACAGCGCCACCTAATAGGTATGATTTCATCGAGTTTTAGTCTGTTAATTTGTTGTTTGAATGATTCAAAACCCTAAGGGTTTGTAACTCGAATTTTGTGTAATTGATGGTCATTTTGATCATTGTTTGTTATTGTTTTGAGTTAAATGGAACCTACACTCGCTATTGTGATGTAAATCGGTCCCTAAAACGATCAAACATGTAATCTGTGGAATTTAAAAAGGCATTTAATATCGGGTTTCATCAGACATGCACGAGTGACGTCACTCGCACGCGTGGGACATGACTCGCACGAGTCAGTACGCGGTTGATGATCAACCGTGTGAACCTTGAACCCACTCGTTTGAATTGATTTATGCATCAGCCGTGTACCATGTCTGAAACCATATTACTGCTCAAATGTGTCAACAGTGGCACGAGTGACTCTATCACTCGCACGGTCGATCTTTCAGCCGCACGTGTGACATTATCACTCGCACGGTTCATCTTGTTTTTATAAAACTATGACACTTTGTAGCAAATGCTTTAATGATTTACGATAATTGGTTTATATCTCTAACTTCTCTATGAATATTTCAGTTTGATATTACCAATGGCAGAACAACAAGTCAATGCTCCGATTGTTAACCCAGAAGCTCAGGGTGAGCAACAACAAAATCCTCAAGTAAATCCGGTTAATCCGCCTGTTCAACAAGAGACTATTCTAGAGAAAGGCGAGCTCAACAATCAAGTTTCTCTCTATGATACTACTCTCAAAAGAGGTGAACACTTTAAGAAGATTGTAGAGTTTCTAAAGCGCCGAAGGATTCATACAGCTATCTCGACTGCGTGCACATCATATTACAGTCATCAAAGAGAATTCTGGAGAAACGCTGTACTTGATGTGTCAGAAACTGAAGAAAAGATTGTTAGTAAGATTCAAGGGCATGAGATAACTGTTTCTAAGTCTGTGATAAGGAGGATTTTAGGTTTTAATGATGAGAGATGTTCCCACATGACACTCAATCGAGAAAGAATACATGGATGTTTCAGGAGATGTTCTTATTCTGGTTATATCTCAGGCAAATCTGAACTGATGAAGACTCTACTGCCTCCACAGTTTAGATATCTTGCTCACGTGATCATGCATTGTTTGAGTAGACGTAAAGCTGGGTTTGACAAGTTGAATGAGAAAGTGCAAAGCATGTTTGTGGCACTTGTTCTCAGAGCTCCGTATGATTTTTCAGGATTTGTTTACTACTACTTCAAAGCAAATCTTTTCAGTTCTACTCAGAGATACCTTATCTACGCCCGTTTTCTTCAATTAATCATTAATGATGCTGCACCAGATTTACCTAAGATTGAAGAGGATATTATTCACCTTAATCCAATGAATCCGATAACTTTTCGAAGGATGGAGGAGACAAGGACTGAGGAGTTGAAGCCTGATTTTAACAGAAAGCTTGTTTGTCATCTGATCAAAGAAAATTATCGATGTCCGGCTAGTAATGCGTGGAGAAATGATGATTCCGACTCTAACTATGAAGTTACTGATGAGAAGGAAGGACAAGGTGATAATCAAAGAGCTGCAGGTGAAGTTCAAGGAGAAGGTAATGTTAGTGATGAAGTTATTGAGGGTGATGATGAAGCGACTGAAGAGGATGTTAGTTTGAAACAAAGGAAGAGGAAAGGTAAAGAACCGATGACTGAACAACCGAAGAAGAAGGAGAGGTGAACTAAACATCAGTTTGATTCACCTCAAAGGTCATCTCAAGGAGGTTCTAAACAACAAGCTCAGAGACAACCATCCGATTTCATGAAGGATGCAAGAGCTGCTATTACCGCACCAAGGCCTGCCCCCACAACACCTCAACTCACGCCATCAAAATTCAAGACACAGCAAAATTTACTGTTGTCTTTGATCACCAAAATAACCAATCTGGAGAATCAAGCCACTGAGGAGAAGAAGGTCAGTGAGGCAAAGATTGAGTCGTTAGCTGAAGAAAACAAGAGGTTAAGTGAAAGGTTGGATCGTCAGAAGGGAAGGACGGATAAGTTGAGAAAGAAGGTTTTGGCGATTAAGAGTGAGAACAAGGAGAAGTTGAAAGCAATGAGTGAAAAGATCGAACAGCTTACCTCGGGTAAAACAAAGTTGATTAAGGAGAGAGGAGAAGAGTATTCTTCTGATTTGGGTGGAGGTGATGAAAAAAATGATGAAGAAGATGCTGGAACTGGAGGACCCTCTTTTGATATACCGTTAGTGATACCTATTCGAAGCTTTAATGAATATGGTGAGGTCTTTACTGCTGAATATTATATGAATTATTCAAATGTTTTTAATGATGCAGAAAAGGGGGACGTTCCACCAAGTGAGTTTCCATTGGAACAGCTTGCTGCTCTGGCATATGACAGTGAAAACGATACGGAAAATGCAGAGTCAGTTGAAGCTGAAGACAAGGCTCCACAAGAAGAGCCAGCTGATGAAGTCCCTCCCGAATCAATCCAAAATAACAACTTAAGCAATTTTAATAATCTGTTCGAAGATGAGAAGAGTGAAAGTTCTGTTAGTAAGGAAAGTATGAAAGAGAATGTGATTGTCGAATTCAAAGATGAGTTTGAGACAGAATCTGAGGATGTCGAGGAAGAATAAGTGGAAATTGTTGTGCCTTCGCTTGCACCATACTCGAATCCATCACTCAATACTTTAAGTGACTTCTTCAATTTGAGTAGTGATTTGAAACAAAAGAACTTAACTTAGTTAGAAAAGGCGAGGAAGGTGTACAACAAGGAAGCTAGGAAAGTTGATGTGTTAATAGAAAGGAATAAGAAAATCCGACATGAGAAACTGCTCGCTGAAAAAGAAAGAAATGATACTGAGTTGAAGAAGAAGAGACTCCGAGCCAAACAAGCCAAGGCTGAGGGATGGAATGAGATTCAGAAATGGTTTGTACATGATAGGGTTAAGGTGAACAGAAATGTTAAGGAAGACGAGGATCATCAGAGTTGGTGGAAGGAGAACGTTGTTAACCCTGATCAGTTAAATAAGCCAGAACTCGAGCCTAAGTTTGTCAGTTTTTATGAGAAAGGAAAGAGAACCAAGACGTACTCCAAGGGTAAAATTTTAAGTTGGGGCTATTTCAAGGAGATCGATTGTTTTGCGATCAAGAGGGAAGGTGGAGTAGATTATATGGCCCGTCCAAGTCACTTCAAAACTCTACCGTACTTCGAGATCATGCAACTTGCTAAGCTGAAGATGTTGAACGCTGAAGATAGTGATCTTTCCAGATGGTTTCAGAGAAAGCTTAGAACTGAATATAGAACGGGAAAGTGGGATATCTTCAAGTCAACAGCCGCCAGGTTTTCCATACACCCGATAAAGAAAAATTCTAAAGGTGGTCCTGTCCGTGTTGTTAAGTTCCGTCCAGCTAAGTACATGCAACAATCTCCCTTGATGCCATTACCCAAGGATATCTGTAAGAACTTCAGTTGGTGGTTCTATGACGATTTGTCAGAGGAAGCAGTGATTCTGATTGCAATTGAGAAAGAAGATGGAAGCATACAGTTCGACAATGTTAGGATCTTAGATCCTATGTGGCTAAGGAACTTATCGAGATTTGATGTGGAGACTCTTCACCACCATGATGATCGAAAGGAGGAAGCTATGAGATATCAATGTGTTATTGATGTTTATTATGCCTACCTCAACAAGGAAAGTGATGCTCAAAGCTCAAATCGAGTTCAAGCCAGTTGATCCATGTCTGATACTGTTTTGCTAGTTTGATTGTGTTTTTGATGTTTGTTTATGCGAGAGAGAGAATCTGGATCTGTAATAACTTTACTAAACTGCTTGTATGTGAAATGTCCCGTTCTTATTGATTAAAAACGTTCCATATTAATTGATTTCGTTGCGAGGTTTTGACCTCTATATGAGACATTTTTCAAAGACTGCATTCATTTTTAAAACAAACCATAACCTTTATTTCATAAATAAAGGTTTAAAAAGCTTTACGTAGATTATCAAATAATGATAATCTAAAATATCCTGTTTACACACGACCATTACATAATGGTTTACAATACAAATATGTTACATCGAAATCAGTTTCTTGAATGCAGTTTTTACACAATATCATACAAACAAGAACTCCAAATCTTGTCCTTATTTTAGTATGCAACAGCAGAAGCTCTTAGTATTCACCTGAGAATTAACATGCTTTAAACGTCAACAAAAATGTTGGTGAGTTATAGGTTTAACCTATATATATCAAATCGTAACAATAGACCACAAGATTTCATATTTTAATACACATCCCATACATAGAGATAAAAATCATTCATATGGTGAACATCTGGTAACCGACAATAACAAGATGCATATATAAGAATATCCCCATCATTCCGGGACACCCTTCAGATATGATATAAATTTCGAAGTACTAAAGCATCCGGTACTTTGGATGGGGTTTGTTAGTGTAACGACCCGAATTTTTCCGATCGTTTTATACTTATGAGATTAATATTTACATAAAATAAACCTTACCAACATGATAAGTAATCCAAACTGTTGAGACTTATGTTTTTGAAAAGAGTTTCACACAACGTTTGACCGTCCAATTTGACCGATGATATCACAAATTATATAACACACGATAATTATACGATTACGTATATGTACATATCTATACATATTTAACATGATTTAAGGATGGTTTAACATTTCATTGTGAACTAACAACAATGAGTTATAAGTATACTTTGAGACCACTAACTTAAGTTTTCAAAACGATAACTATATGTAACGTTCTTTGACATATATACTTACAATCTATAATGTGTTGGTGATCTATGTCACCAATACGATTTAAGTGTAATGGGATTAATTTGTAACCAAAATAATCTTGATAAATATCGAACAAGTTTGGGGAAGTGTGGAGTGAACACTTGTTTGAACTTATCTTGATTATGAGGGGGGTTTGGGGGCATCGCCCCCGATAAGCGGGGTCCAAGGGGCAGAGCCAAAAATGTCTTAAAATTTTATTTTGGCCCGGTTTGACCCAAAAATAAAAGCCCAGTTTTGAGCCTCTTTTACAGTTATAAACCCGTCCATATTTGAATTCTCGTTCCGATTCCTCAAAATTTCTACAAGTATATCTAGGGTATATGTAACCGTATCATACCCAGCTTCTATACGTATTTACTATTGGTATATACCAACAATAAACTTCAATGATCAGCCACTAGACATGATGTTACATGTGGGAACCAGCCATTTAACCTCATGTGTGACTTTTGTGCAAGAAAACAAACTAAATCTCCTATATATCCATCCCATAATCATGCTATTTTGCACACACACACATACAATTTCATTTCCAATTTTCTTTCAAGTTAATTCACTCCCTAATCTCTCTTCATTTACCTACTCAAGAACGTATCAATATAGTCATCCGATTTCAAGGAGATTACTTCCAATCTTTCAATCCCACTCCACCACTCTTTTGATTCCAAGATTTTTCTTACCTTTTCCAGTAGCTTTGTCCAAGTAACTTGAGGTAGTAACCTTATTCATAACCTTATTCGATTCATATTTATATAGCTATCATATTTTGTGTTGTAAAATTTTAACAACAAGAACATAGTTTGAGTGATTTCAAACTTATTCGCAAACTAAATAGATCCTTCTAATTTGATTTTTAAAAAACACTTCAAGACCTGTATTATATCATATTATGACAAAATCGGATTAATCATATCTTGGCTAATTTACATAATATTTAATATATATTTACTTATGATTTGATTTTATATATTTCAGGACCACCCGTAAACAACACGAGAAGATTAATCATAAGACCTCATGATTGTACGCAACACGTTATTTGACAACACGGTACTTTATGTACGCAACACGTCACTTGACAACATGGTACCATGGGTCGAGATTAATTCTGATCAATACGAATACGATGGGGTCTTTATTTATTTTATATAAGCAACTAATTGTGGACCACTAACATCGGACTGCTAACTACGGACTAAGGAAATATTAAAAGTATTAAAAGTATATATATATATATATATATATATATATATATATATATATATATATATATATATATATATATATATATATATATATATATATGTAACGATTACTTAAAAAGAAAATATGTTGATATATTATATATATGGTTAGGTTCATGATATCTATCGGAGACCAAGTCGTGATAAATACCTTCAAGGCAAAAGTGAGTATATAGTCCCACTTTTAAACTCTAAATATTTCAGGATGAGAATACATGCATTTTATGATTTACGTTATGGACACAAGTGATTAAAAATATATATTCTACGTTGAGTTGTACCACTGGCATACTTCCCTGTAACTTGGTAACTATTATTTACATGAGGTATTGTAAACGCGAATCCTGTTGATAGATCTATCGGGCCTGACAACCCCAACCGGACTGGACGACCAGTATTCAAGGTTGCACAGTACTTCGTTTCGGTGACTACACTTGGTACGGTGTAGTAAGATTTCATAATAAAGGGAATATGCGACGTTGATTAAATGTTAAGTATGGTTATCAAGTGCTCAACAACTTAGAATATTTTTATTAAAACGTTTATATATGAAATCTTGTGGTCTATATTTATAACGTTGCCGGCATTAAACCTATATCTCACCAACTTTATGTTGACATTTTAAGCATGTTTATTCTCAGGTGATAACTAAAAGCTTCCGCTGCAACATGTTGAATTTAAGCAAGATCTTAAGTTTGCATATTTGTGTCAAAAATAAAACTGCATATCAGAGGATTTGTAATGTAAAATATGTTGGAGGTCGTATTGTTATTATCACATGTAAACTTTGTAAGTCTAAGATTATCGCTAAACGATAATCATTATTAAGTTGTTTAAACCTTGTATTTGTAATAAAATCTATGGTTTGTATTGTAAAAACGAATGCAATTTTTGAAAAATGCCGCATATAGAGGTCAATACCTCGCGATGAAATCATATGTTATTGTATTCGTCCTTATGGTAAAGGTCGGGTTATGACATGTGGTATCAGAGCGTTGGTCTTAGAGAACCTGAGAATTTGCATTAGTGTGTCTTATCGAGTTTGTTAGGATGCATTAGTGAGTCTGGACTTTGACCGTGTTTGATTTTGAAAACTATTGCTTATCCTTGTTGGTTAAAAATTAATATGTAAATATTATGTGGTATTAACGTGCTAGTTGTTATGTGATAGATGTCTGGCTTAGAACTTATTATCACATTCAGGGACTCCGAACCAGAATCATCAGATGGTGTTCTAGTCATTAACCTATCCGATGATGAAAACGACACCTTTGGGGAAGACTCACAAGTTCCGGATGAATCAATTGAAGAGGAACCGGAAAGTGATCCTGAGGAGGAAGAAATACAGGAAATTACGAAAGACAAGTTCGAACGAGGAAAGAAACGAAAGGCTACTGAAATGGAAAATCCAAATCCCGAGTCTAGAGAGAATGTTGTCGCACCAACTCCACCAGATACTTCCACACCTATTCCCGCTATTCCTATTAGTTCTATCCTGACATCCAGGTCTTCGGTTCCTCAGCCAAAACGCAGGGAGACAACCAGGATAACCTTTAAGCGATTTCTTTGAACACAAACGCTTTGGGTTAAATGATGCGCTATTGTTTTAAACCATGGGATCATATAATGTTTTGTATAATATTACTAGTGTGGTTTGCTTAATGTTTGATGTAAGATAAGCATATGTAAAATAGTGAAGTGTGAAATGCAATAATTTTTCATGGTTAAGTATTATTTGGGTGGTAGTAATTGATTTTCGTACTAAGTTATTAAGTATGAACTTTAACGGGTAGGTACTACCCTAGATATAATTATAAAATGCTAATAAGAAGAAAAGGCTTTTATAATAATAACTGGTTCATATTATTAATAAGCTACGATGTACTATAAATACATACTACATCTATAATATTCCATGTGAATAATTATTTTTTTTCATTCTTGTTGAAGATTATGGCGCGATTGAACCGAATGACGGAACAAGAAATCCAGGAACTCATCAATCAGCGAGTGAACGACAGAATGTTATGGGTCGAGGCTGCAAGAGGTACTGCAGTTAACCCAAATCCTCGTGTGGGGTGCACTTACAAAACTTTTCAAGGTTGCAAGCCCTCATCATTCAGTGGAACAGAAGGACCGGTTGGTTTAACCCGGTGGATCGAAAATATTGAGTCTGTGTTTAAAATCAGTGGTTGTATTGAGAAGGACATGACCAAGTATGCATCGTGCACCCTACAAGATAGTGCACTCACGTGGTGGAAAAACTATGTGAAGGCCGTAGGAGGAGATGTAGCTTATGATACTCCTTGGGAAGAATTCAAAACAATGCTAATCAACAAATATTGTCCAAGGAACGAGGTTAGGAAGTTGGAAGCTAAATTACGAAGCCTGAAAGTTGTTGGTACTGAACTCACCAACTACAATCAGCGATTCATGGAATTAGCTTTGCTATGTCCCGAATTGGTACCAACCGAAGAACGGAAGATTGAACTGTACAAAGACGGTTTGCCTAAAAAGGTCAAGGCAAATGTTACAGCATCCAAACCCAAGACTATTCATGAAGCTATCACCATGGCGAACTAGTTGATGGACCAGATTATTCTGGATAAGAACACCGATGTCAAGACATCGGGAAATAAAATAAAGTGGGAAGGTAATCATCAACAATCCAACAAGAAACCACGCAAGGTGCGGGTAGCGGTTCAAACTCAGGTTACAAAGGATGAAATCCTTTATGTAACAGATGCCACAAACATCACTCTGGTTATTGTAATGTGGTGTGCAACAATTGTAATCGAAAAGGTCATCTTGCTGAAGATTGTAGGGTTCCCGCTACAAATACAAACGGTACCAAGACTCCTGCCACCAATGCAAATAGAACTGCCTTGGCCACTGTTACTTGTTATGAGTGTGGGAAACAGGGTCATTATAAGAGTCAGTGCCCGAATCCAGAGAAGAATAACGGATCTGCACGTGGAAGAGCATTTGTTATTAATGCTAGAGAGGCGTATGAAGACCCGGAGCTTGTTACGGGTACGTTTACCATTAATAACTTATCCGCATCTATTATCTTTGATACTGGTGCCGATAGAAGTTAAGTGTGTAGAGACTTTCACGCTAAATTGAATTGTTCATCATTACCTCTAGATGCTAAGTACATGATTGAGTTAGCTAAAGGTAAACTAATTAAAGCCGATAAAATTTACCGTGATTGCAAAATAAATTTAGTCGGAAAAACATTTAAGATTGATTTGATACGCGTAGAATTAGAAAGTTTTGATGTAATGGTCGGCATGGACTGGATGTCCAAAATAGGAGCTAAAGTTGTGTGCGCTAAGAAGGCAATTCGCATTCCTCGTAAGGATAGAACGCCATTAATGATTTATGGAGAGA
This sequence comes from Rutidosis leptorrhynchoides, assembly GCF_046630445.1. Taxonomy (NCBI): domain Eukaryota; kingdom Viridiplantae; phylum Streptophyta; class Magnoliopsida; order Asterales; family Asteraceae; genus Rutidosis; species Rutidosis leptorrhynchoides. The sequence goes on along the minus strand of NC_092343.1, from coordinate 165,346,967 downwards.
AGGGTAACTCAAAGCTAAAACTCATTAGTTGTTTGAAAGCTCAAAAGTGCTTGAAGAAAGGGTGCTATGCTATCCTTGCACATGTTAATAAAGTCAAAACGAAGGAAAAAGTGAAGAGCATCAACGACGTGCCTGTGGAAAAAGATTTTCCTGAAGTATTTCCGAAAGAGTTGCCGGGATTACCTCCATTTAGATCTGTAGAATTTCAAATAGATCTAGTACCAGGAGCTGCACCAGTGGCTCGTGCTCCATATAGACTTGCACCGTCTGAGTTAAAAGAACTTCAGAGTCAGTTAAAAGAATTACTGGACCGTGGATTCATACGACCAAGTACTTCACCGTGGGGAGCTCCGATTTTATTCGTCAAGAAAAAAGATGGATCTTTCCGAATGTGTATAGATTATCGTGAATTAAATAAGTTAACTATCAAGAATCGGTATCCACTACCGAGAATTGATGATTTATTTGATCAATTGCAAGGATCATGTGTTTACTCGAAAATCGACCTAAGGTCGGGCTATCATCAACTACGCGTCAAAGAAGAAGATATTCCGAAAACTGCTTTTCGGACACGCTACGGTCATTATGAATTTTTGGTCATGCCGTTTGGATTAACGAATGCACCAGCTGTATTCATGGACCTCATGAATCGAGTTTGTAGTCCGTATTTAGATAAGTTTGTTATCGTTTTCATTGACGATATTCTTATCTATTCCAAGAGTGAGCAAGAGCATGAATAGCATTTAAGATTGGTATTAGAATTGTTAAGAAAAGAACAATTATACGCCAAATTTTCTAAGTGTGCGTTTTGGTTAAAAGAAGTACAATTTCTTGGTCATGTTGTTAGTAGCAAAGGAATTCAGGTTGATCCAGCTAAAATTGAGGCCATTGAAAAATGGGAGACTCCTAAGACACCAACGCAGATACGCCAATTTTTAGGTTTAGCTGGTTATTATAGAAGGTTTATTCAAGATTTTTCCCGAATAGCTAAACCATTAACAGCGTTAACGCAAAAAGGGAAGAAGTATGAATGGACTTCTGAGCAAGAGAGTGCATTTCAATTACTGAAGAAGAAGTTGACTACAACACCTATTTTATCATTACCTGAAGGGAACGTTGATTTTGAGATATATTGTGACGCTTCGCGACAAGGTTTTGGTTGCGTCCTTATGCAACGGAAGAAAGTTATAGCATACGCATCCCGACAATTGAAGATTCACGAGCGGAATTATACGACGCATGATTTAGAATTGGGAGCAGTAGTGTTTGCATTGAAGATATGGAGACACTATTTATATGGGGTTAAATGCACTGTGTTTACTGATCATAAAAGCCTTCAATATATTTTGATTAGAAACAGCTGAACATGAGGCAACGTAGGTGGGTCGAGCTGATAAACAACTACGATTGTGAGATTCGCTATCATCCCGGGAAAGCGAATGTAGTGGCCGACACTTTAAGCAGAAAGGAACGAGAAGCAATTCGAGTACGAGCGATGAACATAAAAATTCGCATGAATCTCAACTCACAAATCAAAGAGGCTCAACGAGAAGCTCTTACTAAAGAAAACATAGGAAATGAAATAATGAAGAAGTATGCGAAGCAACTCGTTATACGGGAAGATGGAATTCGATATTTTGCAAACCGTATTTGGGTACCGAAGTTGGGTGGATTAAGGAAGTTGATATTGAATGAGGCGCACAAGACAAGATACTCGATACATCCTGGAGTTGGAAAGATGTACCAAGATCTTAAGACGCATTATTGGTGGCCTAATTTAAAGACAGACGTTGCAACGTATGTTGGGGAATGTTTAACTTGTTCTAAAGTTAAAGCAGAACACCAGAAGCCGTCAGGGTTACTTCAACAACCAGAAATCCCAGAATGGAAATGGGATGGTATAACCATGGATTTCATCACAAAGTTACCTAAGACTGCCTGGGGTTATGACACCATTTGAGTAATAGTTGATCGACTCACCAAATCTGCACATTTCTTGCCTATAAAGGAAACGGATAGAATGGAGAAACTATTACGACTGTACATAAAGCAAATTGTTTCAAGGCATAGAATTCCTATTTCCATTATATCCGATCGTGATAGTAGATTTACATCAAAGTTCTGGCAATCACTACAGGAGGCCCTAGGAACTCGTTTGGATATGAGTACCGCATATCATCCGCAAACTGACGGGCAGAGTGAAAGAACAATTCAGACTCTTGAAGACATGCTTAGGGCATGTGTGATCAATTTTGGAAACGGATGGGATAAATATCTACCATTAGCAGAATTCTCGTATAATAATAGTTATCATGCGAGCATTAAAGCTGCACCATTCGAAGCACTGTATGGAAGGAAGTATAAATCCCCTATCTGTTGGAATGAAGTAGCATATCGACAATTAACTGGTCCCGAGATCATCCATGAAACTACTGAGAAGATAGTGCAAATCAAGGAGAGATTGAAAACAGCCCGTAGTCGCCAAAAGAGCTACGCCGATGTCCGAAGGAAACCATTAGAGTTTTAGATCGGTGACATGGTTATGCTAAAGGTGTCACCTTGGAAAGCTGTAATACGTTTTGGAAAAATGGGTAAACTGAACCCAAGGTATGTAGGCCCGTTCAAGATCATCGAACGCATTGGACCGGTAGCTTATCGACTCGAATTACCACAACAACTCGCCGGAGTACATAATACATTTCACGTTTCAAACCTCAAGAAATGTCTTGCAAAGGAAGATCTCACCATTCCTCTTGAAGAAATCCAAGTCGACGAGAAACTACAATTTATAGAAGAACCAGTCGAAATCATGGACCGTGAAGTTAAACAACTCAAGCAGAGCAACATACTAATCGTCAAGGTTCATTGGAATGCTCGAAGGGGTCCCGAGTTTACTTGGGAACGAGAGGATCAGATGAAACAAAAGTATCCACATTTGTTTCCCGACAACGCAAAATAGGTACAACTTTAAAATTTCGGGACGAAATTTATTTAACGGGTAGGAACTGTAACGACCCGGATTTTTCTGATCATTTTATACTTATGAGATTAATATTTACATAAAGTAAAACCTTACCAACATGATAAGCAATTCAAACTGTTGAGACTTATGTTTTTGAAAAGAGTTTCACACAACGTTTGACCGTCCAATTTGACCGATGATATCACGAACTATATAACACACGATAATTATACGATTATTTATATGTACATATCTATACATATTTAACATGATTTAAGTATGGTTTAACATTTCATTGTGAACTAACAATAATGAGTTATAAGTATACTTTGAGACCACTAACTTAAGTTTTCAAAACGATAACTATATGTAACGTTCTTTGACATATATACTTACAATCTATAATGTGTTGGTGATCTATGTCACAAATATGATTTAAGTGTAATGGGATTAATTTGTAACCAAAATAATCTTGATAAATATCGAACAAGTTTGGGGAAGTGTGGAGTGCACACTTGTTTGAACTTATCTTGATTATGACGGGGGTTCGGGGGCAGCGCCCCCGATAAGCGGGGTCCAAGGGGTGGCAACCCCTGGCGGGGTCCAAGGGGCAGAGCCAAAAATGTCTTAAAAATGTCTTAAAATTTTATTTTGGCCCGGTTTGACCCAAAAATAAAAGCCCAGTTTTGAGCCTCTTTTACAGTTATAAACCCGTCCATATTTGAATTCTCGTTCCGATTCCTCAAAATTTCTACAAGTATATCTAGGGTATATGTAACCGTATCATACCCAGCTTCTATACGTATTTACTATTGGTATATACCAACAATAAACTTCAATGATCAGCCACTAGACATGATGTTACATGTGGGAACCAGCCATTTAACCTCATGTGTGACTTTTGTGCAAGAAAACAAACTAAATCTCCTATATATCCATCCCATAATCATGCTATTTTGCACACACACACATACAATTTCATTTCCAATTTTCTTTCAAGTTAATTCACTCCCTAATCTCTCTTCATTTACCTACTCAAGAACGTATCAATATAGTCATCCGATTTCAAGGAGATTACTTCCAATCTTTCAATCCCACTCCACCACTCTTTTGATTCTAAGATTTTTCTTACCTTTTCCAGTAGCTTTGTCCAAGTAACTTGAGGTAGTAACCTTATTCATAACCTTATTCGATTCATATTTATATAGCTATCTTATTTTGTGTTGTAAAATTTTAACAACAAGAACAAACTTGTTCGCAAACTAAATAGATCCTTCTAATTTGATTTTTAAAAAAACACTTCAAGACCTGTAATATATCATATTATGACAAAATCGGATTAATCATATCTTGCCTAATTAACATAATATTTAATATATATTTACTTATGATTTGATTTTATATATTTTAGGACCACCTGTAAACAACACGAGAAGATTAATCATAAGACCTCATGATTGTACGCAACACGTCATTTGACAACACGGTACTTTATGTACGCAACACGTCACTTGACAACATGGTACCATGGGTCGAGATTAATTCTGATCAATACGAATACGATGGGGTCTTTATTTATTTTATTTAAGCAACTAATTGTGGACCACTAACATCGGACTGCTAACTACGGACTAAGAAAATATTAAAAGTATATATATATATATATATATATATATATATATATATATATATATATATATATATATATATATATATATATATATATATATATATATATGTAACGATTACTTAAAAAGAAAATATGTTGATATATTATATATATGGTTAGGTTCGTGATATCTATCGGAGACCAAGTCGTGATAAATACCTTCAAGGCAAAAGTGAGTATATAGTCTCACTTTTAAACTCTAAATATTTCGGGATGAGAATACATGCATTTTATGATTTACGTTATGGACACAAGTGATTAAAAATATATATTCTACGTTGAGTTGTACCACTGGCATGCTTCCCTGTAACTTGGTAACTATTATTTACATGAGGTATTGTAAACGCGAATCCTGTTGATAGATCTATCGGGCCTGACAACCCCAACCGGACTGGACGACCAGTATTCAACGGTTGCACAGTACTTCGTTTCGGTGACTACACTTGGTACGGTGTAGTAAGATTTCATAATAAAGGGAATATGCGACGTTGATTAAATGTTAAGTATGGTTATCAAGTGCTCAACAACTTAGAATATTTTTATTAAAACGTTTATATATGAAATCTTGTGGTCTATATTTATAACGCTGTCGGCATTAAACCTATATCTCACCAACTTTATGTTGACGTTTTAAGCATGTTTATTCTCAGGTGAAAACTAAAAGCTTCCGCTGCAACATGTTGAATTTAAGCAAGATCTTGAGTATGCATATTTGTGTCAAAAATAAAACTGCATATCGGAGGATTTGTAATGTAAAATATGTTGGAGGTCGTATTGTTATTATCACGTGTAAAGTTTGTAAGTCTAAGATTATCGCTAAACGATAATCATTATTAAGTTGTTTAAACCCTGTATTTGTAATAAAAGCTATGGTTTGTATTGTAAAAACGAATGCAGTTTTTGAAAAATGTCGCATATAGAGGTCAATACCTCGCGATGAAATCATATGTTATTGTATTCGTCCTTATGGTAAAGGTCGGGTTATGACAGTTAGGCCCAATAGATCTATCTTTAGGATTCTCGTCAATTAGGGTGTCTGTTCCCTAATTCTTAGATTACCAGACTTAATAAAAAGGGGCGTATTTGATTTCGATAATTCAACCATAGAATGTAGTTTCACGTACTTGTGTCTATTTTGTAAATCATTTATAAAACCTGCATGTATTCTCATCCCAAAAATATTAGATTTTAAAAGTGGGACTATAACTCACTTTCACAGGTTTTTACTTCGTCGAGAAGTAAGACTTGGCCACTGGTTAATTCACGAACCTATAACAATATATACATATATATCAAAGTATGTTCAAAATATATTTACAAAACTTTTAATATATTTTGATGTTTTAAGTTTATTAAGTCAGCTGTCCTCGTTAGTAACCTACAACTAGTTGTCCACAGTTAGATGTACAGAAATAAATCGATAAATATTATCTTGAATCAATCCACGACCCAGTGTATACGTATCTCAGTATTGATCACAACTCAAACTATATATATTTTGGAATCAACCTCAACCCTGTATAGCTAACTCCAACATTCACATATAGAGTGTCTATGGTTGTTCCAAAATATATATAGATGTGTCGACATGATAGGTCGAAACATTGTATACGTGTCTATGGTATATCAAGATTACATAATATACAATACAAGTTGATTAAGTTATGGTTGGAATAGATTTTTTACCAATTTTCACGTAGCTAAAATGAGAAAAATTATCCAATCTTGTTTTACCCATAACTTCTTCATTTTAAATCCGTTTTGAGTGAATCAAATTGCTATGTTTTCATATTGAACTCTATTTTATGAATCTAAATAGAAAAAGTATAGGTTTATAGTCGGAAAAATAAGTTACAAGTCGTTTTTGTAAAGGTAGTCATTTCAGTCGAAAGAACGACGTCTAGATGACCATTTTAGAAAACATACTTCCACTTTGAGTTTAAACATAATTTTTGGATATAGTTTCATGTTCATAATAAAAATAATTTTCCCAGAATAACAACTTTTAAATCAACGTTTATCATAGTTTTTAATTAACTAACCCAAAACAGCCCGCGGTGTTACTACGACGGCGTAAATCCGGTTTTACGGTGTTTTTCGTGTTTCCAGGTTTTAAATCATTAAGTTAGCATATCATATAGATATAGAACATGTTTTTAGTTGATTTTAAAAGTCAAGTTAGAAGGATTAACTTTTATTTGCGAACAAGTTTAGAATTAACTAAACTATGTTCTAGTGATTACAAGTTTAAACCTTCGAATAAGATACCTTTATATGTATGAATCGAATGATGTTATGAACATCATTACTACCTCAATTTCCTTGGATAAACTTACTGGAAATGAGAAAAATAGATCTAGCTTCAAAGGATCCTTGGATGGCTTGAAAGTTCTTGAAGCAGAATCATGACACGAAAACAATTTCAAGTAAGATTTCCACTCGAAATAAGATTGTTATAGTTATAGAAATTGAATTAAAGTTTGAATATGATTATTACCTTGTATTAGAAAGATAACCTACTGCAAGTAACAAAGGTTTCTTGATCTTGGATGATTACTTGGAATGGATTTAGAAAACTTGAAAGTAAACTTGCAATCTTGGAAGTATTCTTGATTTTATGAAACTAGAACTTTTGGAATTTATGAAGAACACTTAGAACTTGAAGATAGAACTTGAGAGAGATCAATTAGATGAAGAAAATTGAAGAATGAAAGTGTTTGTAGGTGTTTTTGGTCGTTGGTGTATGGATTAGATATAAAGGATATGTAATTTTGTTTTCATTTAAATAAGTCATGAATGATTACTCATATTTTTATAATTTTATGAGATATTTCATGCTAGTTGCCAAATGATGGTTCCCACATGTGTTAGGTAACTCATATGGGCTGCTAAGAGCTGATCATTGGAGTGTATATACCAATAGTACATACATCTAAAAGCCGTGTATTGTACGAGTACGAATACGGGTGCATACGAGTAGAATTGTTGATGAAACTGAACGAGGACGTAATTGTAAGCATTTTTGTTAAGTAGAAGTATTTGATAAGTGTCTTGAAGTCTTTCAAAAGTGTATGAATACATATTAAAACACTACATGTATATACATTTTAACTGAGTCGTTAAGTCATCGTTAGTCGTTACATGTAAATGTTGTTTTGAAACCTTTAGGTTAACGATCTTGTTGAATGTTGTTAACCCATTGTTTATTATAACAAATGAGATGTTAAATTGTTATATTATCATGATATTATGATATATAATATATCTTAGTATGATATATATACAGTTAAATGTCGTTACAACGATAATCGTTACATATATGTCTCGTTTCGAAATCATTAAGTTAGTAGTCTTATTTTTACATATGTATTTCATTGTTAATACACTTAATAATATATTTACTTATCATTTAACATAATTAACCAAGTGTATCAATATCTTAATATGATTCATATGTACCTAGTAAGACGTTGTTATAACGATAATCGTTATATATATCGTTTTCGAGTTTCTTAAATTAATAGTCTCATTTTTATGTATATAACTCATTGTTAAAATACCTAATGAGATACATACTTATAATAAAATCATGTTAACTATATATATAACCATATATATGTCATCGTATAGTTTTTACAAGTTTTAACGTTCGTGAATCACCGGTCAACTTGGGTGGTCAATTGTCTATATGAAACCTATTTCAATTATCAAGTCTTAACAAGTTTGATTGCTTAACATGTTGGAAAAATTTAATCATGTAAATAACAATTTCATTTAATATATATATATATATATATATAAACATGGAAAAGTTCGGGTCACTACAGTACCTACCCGTTAAATAAATTTCGTCCCGAATTTTTAAGCAGTTGGAGGTGTTGACGTATCTTCTGGAAATAGATGCGGGTATTTCTTCTTCATCTGATCTTCACGCTCCCAAGTGAACTCGGGTCCTCTACGAGCATTCCATCGAACCTTAACAATCGGTATCTTGTTTTGTTTAAGTCTCTTAACCTCACGATCCATTATTTCGACGGGTTCTTCAATGAATTGAAGTTTTTCATTGATTTGGATTTCGTCCAACAGAATAGTGAGATCTTCTTTAGCAAAACATTTCTTCAAATTTGAGACGTGGAAAGTGTTATGTACAGCAGCGAGTTGTTGAGGTAGCTCCAGTTGGTAAGCTACTGGTCCGACACGATCTATAATCTTGAATGGTCCAATGTACCTTGGATTTAGTTTCCCCCGTTTACCAAATCGAACAACGCCTTTCCAAGGTGAAACCTTAAGCATGACCATTTCTCCAATTTCGAACTCTATATCTTTTCTTTTACTGTCCGCGTAGCTCTTTTGTCGACTCTGGGCGGTTTTCAATCTTTGTTGAATTTGGATGATTTTCTCGGTAGTTTCTTGTATTATCTCCGAACCCGTAATCTGTCTATCCCCCACTTCACTCCAACAAATTGGAGACCTGCACTTTCTACCATAAAGTGCTTCAAACGGTGCCATCTCAATGCTTGAATGGTAGCTGTTGTTGTAGGAAAATTCTGCTAACGGTAGATGTCGATCCCAACTGTTTCCGAAATCAATAACATAAGCTCGTAGCATGTCTTCAAGCGTTTGTATCGTCCTTTCGCTCTGCCCATCAGTTTGTGGATGATAGGCAGTACTCATGTCTAGACGAGTTCCCAATGCTTGCTGTAATGTCTGCCAGAATCTTGAAATAAATCTGCCATCCCTATCAGAGATAATAGAGATTGGTATTCCATGTCTGGAGACGACTTCCTTCAAATACAGTCATGCTAACTTCTCCATCTTGGCATCTTCTCTTATTGGCAGGAAGTGTGCTGACTTGGTGAGACGATCAACTGTTACCCAAATAGTATCATAACCACTTGCAGTCCTTGGTAATTTAGTAATGAAATCCATGGTAATGTTTTCCCATTTCTATTCCGGGATTTCAGGTTGTTGTAGTAGACCTGATGGTTTCTGATGTTCAGCTTTCACCTTAGAACACGTCAAACATTCTCCTACATATTTAGCAACATCGACTTTCATACCCGGCCACCAAAAATTTTTCTTGAGATCCTTGTACATTTTCCCCGCTCCAGGATGTATTGAGTATCTGGTTTTATGAGCTTCTCTAAGTACCATTTCTCTCATATCTCCAAATTTTGGTACCCAAATCCTTTCAGCCCTATACCGGGTTCCGTCTTCCCGAATATTAAGATGCTTCTCCGATCCTTTGGGTATTTCATCCTTTAAATTTCTCTCTTTTAGAACTCCTTGTTGCACCTCCTTTATTTGAGTAGTAAGGTTATTGTGAATCATTATATTCATAGATTTTACTCGAATGGGTTCTCTGTCCTTCCTGCTCAAGGCGTCGGCAACCACATTTGCCTTCCTCGGGTGGTAACGAATCTCAAAGTCGTAATCATTCAACAATTCCATCCACCTACGCTGCCTCATATTCAGTTGTTTCTGATTAAATATGTGTTGAAGACTTTTGTGGTCGGTATATATAATATTTTGACCCCATATAAGTAGTGCCTCCAAGTCTTTAATGCAAAAACAACCGCGCCTAATTCCAAATCATGCGTCGTATAATTTTGCTCGTGAATCTTCAATTGTCTAGACGCATAAGCAATCACCTTCGTCCGTTGCATTAATACACAACCGAGACCTTGCTTTGATGCGTCACAATAAATCACAAAATCATCATTCCCTTCAGGCAATGACAATATAGGTGCCGTAGTTAGCTTTTTCTTCAATAATTGAAACGCCTTCTCTTGTTCATCCTTCCATTCAAATTTCTTCCCTTTATGCGTTAATGCAGTCAAGGGTTTTGCTATTTTGGAGAAATCTTGGATGAATCTTCTGTAGTAACCAGCCAATCCTAAAAATTGACGTATATGCTTCGGAGTTTTTGGGGTTTCCCACTTTTCAACGGTTTCGATCTTTGCCGGGTCCACCTGGATACCTTCTTTGTTCACTATGTGACCGAGGAATTGAACTTCTTCCAACCAAAATGCACACTTTGAAAACTTAGCGTACTGTTTTTCTTTCCTCAATACTTCTAGCACTTTTCTCAAATGTTCTTCGTGCTCTTGATCATTCTTTGAGTAAATAAGTATGTCATCGATGAAAACAATGACAAACTTGTCAAGATATGGCCCACACACTCGGTTCATAAGGTCCATGAACACAGCTGGTGCGTTAGTCAATCCAAACGGCATAACCATAAACTCGTAATGACCATAACGCGTCCTAAAAGCAGTTTTTGGAATATCATCCTCCTTTACTCGTATTTTGATGATATCCAGAACGTAAATCGATCTTCGAATAAACCGACGAGCCTTGTAGTTGATCAAATAAGTCATCAATTCTCGGCAGTGGATAACGGTTTTTGATGGTAAGTTTGTTCAACTCTCTGTAGTCAATACACAACCTAAATGTACCATCCTTCTTCTTGACAAACAAAACAGGAGCTCCCCATGGTGATGTGCTTGGTCGAATGAAACTATGTTCTAATAGTTCTTGCAGTTGGGTTTGCAGTTCTTTCATCTCGCTGGGTGCGAGTCTATAAGGAGCACGAGCTATTGGTGCAGCTCCTGGTACAAGATCTATTTGAAATTCAACAGATCGATGTGAAGGTAGTCCCGGTAATTCTTTCGGAAATACATCGGGAAATTCTTTTGCGACGGGAACATCATTGATGCTCTTTTCTTCAGTTTGTACTTTCTCGACGTGTGCTAGAACAGCATAGTAACCTTTTCTTATTAGTTTTTGTGCCTTTAAATTACTAATAAGATGTAGCTTCATGTTGCCCTTTTCTCCGTACACCATTAAGGGTTCTCCTTTTTCTCGTACAATGCGAATTGCATTTTTATAACATACGATCTCTGCTTTCACCTTCTTCAGCCAGTCCATGCCAACTATTACATCAAAACTCCCTAACTCTACTGGTATCAAATCAATTTTAAATATTTCGCTACCCAATTTAATTTCTCGATTCCGGCATATATTATCTGCTGAAATTAATTTACCGTTTGCTAATTCGAGTAAAAATTTACTATCTAACGGCGTCAATGGACAACTTAATTTAGCACAAAAATCTCTACTCAAATAGCTTCTATCCGCACCCGAATCAAATAAAACGTAAGCAGATTTATTGTCAATAAGAAACGTACCCGTAACAAGCTCCGGGTCTTCCTGTGCCTCTGCCGCATTAATATTGAAAACTCTTCCGCGGCCTTGTCCATTCGTGTTCTCCTGGTTCGGGTAATTTCTAATAATGTGGCCCGGTTTTCCACATTTATAACAAACTACATTGACATAACTTGCTCCGACACTACTTGCTCCGCTATTACTCGTTCCGACACCATTTGTTCCTTTCGTTCTGTTAACCCCTGGTCCGTAGACCTCACACTTCGCCGCGCTATGACCATTTCTTTTACACTTGTTGCAACATTTGGTGCAGAACCCCGAGTGATACTTTTCACACCTTTGGCATAGCTGCTTCTAATTGTTGTTGTTGTTGCGGTTATTATTGTTGTTGGGATGATTGTTGTAGTTGTTGTTGTTGTTGTTGTTGTTGTTGTTGTTGTTGTTGTTGTTGTTGTTGTTGTTGTTGTTGTTGTTGTTGTTGGGCCATTTGTTGTAGTTGCGATTGATGTTGCGATTGTTGGGATAGTTGTTGCGATTATTGTTGTAATTGCTTTTGTTGTATTGGTGATTCTTATCACCGTTTTCCTCCCACTTTCTTTTGACTTGCTTCACATTGGCCTCTTCAGCAGTCTGTTCTTTAATTCTTTCTTCAATCTGGTTCACTAGTTTGTGAGCCATTCTACATGCCTGTTGTATGGAGGCAGGCTCGTGTGAACTTATATCTTCTTGGATTCTTTCCGGTAATCCTTTCACAAACGCGTCGATCTTCTCTTCCTCATCTTCGAACGCTCCAGGACACAATAGGCACAATTCTGTGAATCTTCTTTCGTACGTGGTAATATCAAATCCTTGGGTTCGTAACCCTCTAAGTTCTGTCTTGAGCTTATTGACCTCGGTTCTGGGATGGTACTTCTCGTTCATCAAGTGCTTGAATGCTGACCACGGTAGTGTGTAAGCATCATCTTGTCCCACTTGCTCTAGATAGGTTATCCACCATGTTAACGCATAACATGTGAAGGTATGCGTAGCATACTTCACTTTGTCCTCTTCAGTACACTTACTTATGGCAAACACTGATTCGACCTTCTCGGTCCACCGTTTCAATCCGATCGGTCCTTCTGTTCCATCAAATTCCAAAGGTTTGCAGGCAGTGAATTCTTTGTAGGTGCATCCTACACGATTTCCTGTACTGCTAGATCCAAGGTTATTGTTGGTATGTAGCGTGGCCTGTACTGCGGCTATGTTTGAAGCAAGAAAGGCACGAAATTCCTCTTCACTCATATTCAAGGTGTGTCAAGTAGTCGGTGCCATTTCCTTCAAAATAGTCAAATGAAACGAGTTAATCATATAGAATATCAAGAGTAGTCAATAGTATTTCGTAGCGTAATATGAACTTATTTATAAAATCTCTTTCTTCATATTAGCATTTTATACTCTTTAATTCGGGTAGTACCTACCCGTTAAGTTCATACTTAGTAGCTAACATACCATTTCAACTACTACAATTCTATATGAAAAACTAATCACAAAAAAAAAAAATAATATCATATTCAAACCTTTATACAATAACTTGCAAACTTACAATACTGCTATTTTACATATAGCATGAAATATAGCACATAAAACTTTGATACAAAGTAGTTGCGAAGATAATTCTAGTTAATAAATAAGGCGTTCAGCAAAGGCAACAAAGACACGTAATTCATACGTCCAGAAACAAGTCATGCATTCTGGTTTTACTAATACTACTTCCCATCCTTGGTCTTATGGAACGTAACCGTTGTGACTGATAGTATGACAACGTGTTGTAACGTCGTCAAAATAATGAAGGTTACGTAATGTCCAACAGTCCCGTAACAATCTAAAAACCTCATTTCTTACCCCAATTACCGACTCCGTCACTTGTGGGAACATTTTGTTTAATAGTTGTAGCCCGATGTTCTTGTTCTCACTTTGGTGAGAAGCGGACATTACTACCCCGTAAGCATAACATGCTTCTTTATGTTGCATGTTAGTCGCTTTTTCTAAATCACGAAGTCCTATATTCGGATATATTGAGTCAAAATAATTTCTTAACCCGTTGCGTAAAATAGCATTTGGGTTCCCCGCAATATATGCGTCAAAGTAAACACATCGTAACTTATGGATTTCCCAATGTGATATCCCCCATCTTTCGAACGAAAGCCTTTTATAAACCAAGGCATTCTTGGAACGTTCTTCGAATGTCTTACAAACTGATCTCGCCTTAAATAGTTGTGCCGAGAAATTCTGACCGACTCTAGACAAGATTTCATCAATCATGTCTCCGGGTAGGTCTCTTAAAATATTGGATTGTCTATCCATTTTGTGTTTTTAAACTGTAAAATAGACAAGAGGTAGATTCATAAAAAATACTTATTAATTCAAGCAATTTTTACATATATCATAAAGCATAAGCACACTATATTACATATATTACACCACACGAATACAACTATCTTATTCCGACTCGCTCGTTTCTTCTTCTTCGGTTTTGGTTCGTTTTGCCAAGTTTCTAGGGAAATATGATGTTCCCCTAATACTAGCCGTCGTTTTCCACAACGGTTTAGAAAAACCTGGTGGTTTAGAGGTTCCCGGGTCATTGTTACAACTTAAGGACTTCGGGGGTTGACGATACATATAAAGTTCATCGAGGTTGGAATTAGATTTCTCTATTTTTATGCCCTTTCTCTTATTATTTTCTTTTGCCTTTTTAAATTCAGTTGGGGTAATTTCTATAACATCATCGGAATCCTTTTCGGGATCCAATTCATCGGAGAATTGGTAATCCTCCCAATACTTTGCTTCCTTGGCGGAAACACCATTGACCATAATTAACTTTGGTCAGTTGGTTGAGGATTTTCTTCTACTTAACTGTTTTATTATTTCCCCCACTGGTTCTATTTCTTCTTCCGGTTCCGATTCTTCTTCCGTTTCTGATTCTTCTTCCGGTTCCGACTCTTCTTCCGGTTCCTCTTCGGGAACTTGTGAATCAGTCCACGAATCATTCCAATTTACATTTGACTCTTCATTATTATTAGGTGAGTCAATGGGACTTGTTCTAGAGGTAGACATCTATCACATAATATCAAACGCGTTAAGAGATTAATATATCACATAATATTCACATGTTAAAAATATATAGTTTCCAACAAAATTTGTTAAGCAATCATTTTTCAAGTAAACAAGGTCGAAGTCCAGACTTACTAATGCATCCTAACAAACTCGATAAGACACACTAATGCAAAATTCTGGTTCTCTAAGACCAACGCTCTGATACCAACTGAGATGACCCGTTCTTATTGATTAAAAACGTTCCATATAAATTGATTTCGTTGCGAGGTTTTGACCTCTATATGAGACATTTTTCAAAGACTGCATTCATTTTTAAAACAAACCATAACCTTTATTTCATAAATAAAGGTTTAAAAAGCTTTACGTAGATTATCAAATAATGATAATCTAAAATATCCTGTTTACACACGACCATTACATAATGGTTTACAATACAAATATGTTACATTGAAATCAGTTTCTTGAATGCAGTTTTTATACAATATCATACAAACATGGTGAAAGGACCCGTTCATATATATTATAAACGATTCTCAATAGTTGATTACATCGCGAGGTATTTGACCTCTATATGATACATTTTTCAGACATTGCATTTGTTTTTAAAAGATAAACTCTCTTTACATCGAAAATTGACAGACATGCATACCATTTCATAAGATTCAACTATAAATGACATAATTTGTCATTTACTTAATAATAATCTCTATTGAACTCAACGACTTGAATGCAACGTCTTTTGAAATATGCCATGAATGACTCCAAGTAATATCTTTAAAATGAGCAAATACACAGCGAAAGATTTCTTTAACACCTGAGAATAAACATGCTTTAAAGTGTCAACCAAAAGGTTGGTGAGTTCATTAGTTTATCATAATCATTTATTTCCATCATTTTAATAGACCACAAGAATTTCATTTCCAGTTCTCATAAATATACGTCCCATGCATAGAGACAAAAATAATCATTCATATGGTGAACACCTGGTAACCGACATTAACTAGATACATATAAGAATATCCCCTATCATTCCGGGATCCTCCTTCGGACATGATATAAATTTCGAAGTAATAAAGCATCCGGTACTTTGGATGGGGTTTGTTAGGCCCAATAGATCTATCTTTAGGATTCGCGTCAATTAGGGTGTCTGTTCCCTAATTCTTAGATTACCAGACTTTAATAAAAAGGGGCATATTCGATTTCGATAATTCAACCATAGAATGTAGTTTCAATTACTTGTGTCTATTTCGTCAAACATTTATAAAAGCGCATGTATTCTCAGTCCCAAAAATATAAAGGGTAAAAAGGCAAATGAAACTCACCATACTGTATTTCGTAGTAAAAATACATATAACGTCATTAAACAAGTGCAAGGTTGGCCTCGGATTCACGAACCTAAATTAATTATATATATTTATGTGTTGGTCAATATTTGTCTAACAAATTAGGTCAAGTCATAGTGTACCACAATCCTAATGCTCGAGACTAATATGCAAAAGTCAACAAAAGTAAATTTGACTCAAAATAATTTCCAAAAATCTATACATGATTAATATATAGTTTATATATCGTCGTTTTATATTTTTAAATATTTTTAAAAGATTTATTAGAGTAAATAATATAATTTATTTATTAATAAATAAAATTTTATATTAAATTTATATAATAAAATATACTTTTATATATATTAAGTAATAAAATTTATAGAGTTCATTTAATATCATAAAGATAATATGATAGGTATTATTAAAGTAAGTTATTACACGTAGTAAAATATGTTTGTATCACATATTTATTTGATAAAATAATATCTATAATGATAGTAAGTAAAAGTTGTATTATTTTGTAATAATAATTATTATTATAAAAATATCAATATTTATAATTACTAAGATGACATTATGATAAAACGATAATTCTAATTATGATAACTTTAATATTTACGATATTTTTTAATATTATCTTTAAATAATAATTCTATTTAAAATAATAATAATAATGATATTTTATAGTAACAATGACATTTCTATTAAAATGATAATTTTTGTTAAAATGATAGTTTTAATACTAACGATACTTTTAATAATAATAGTAATGATAAAAATACTAAGAACTATAATTTTATCTAAATCAATATCTTATAATATTTTAATTTCATCATGATACTCTTACTCATTATTTCCTAATCGTTTCGTTTAATAGCTTTTAATCGTCTTTTATATCGTGTTCATAATAATGATAATAATAGTAATCAAAATAATTAGGTGTTACAAATATTTGTTTTAATTACACTAATATTAATAATGATAGTTACTATAATATTATTAACGATAATACTAATAATTATCTTAATGATAATATAGTAATAATAATAATAACAATAACAATAACCATTTTTAAATAATGATATATATATTAATAATGATAATAATAATAATAATAATACTAATAATAATAATAATAATAATTGGATAATAATAATAATACTAATTATAACTTTAACGATAATAATGATAGTAATAATAAAAAAAAATAACAATTTTTAAAGATAAATCCATTTTATTGATAAAGATAATAATAATGATAATAATACGATAAAACTAGAATGACGATAAAAACGACGATAATAATAATCATTTTTAATAAAAATATTGAAAATTCAATTGATTATAACTTCTAATCCTTTCATCGAAACCATTCGATATCTAAAGGAAAAGTTCTTAATTTTTCGCTAGCTTTCCAAGGACATGCATATCTTATACCTTATCTCAACCGCAAGTGTAACTAATTCAAGATTCAACCTAACATGTCTAAGGGCAATATCAAAAGTACAAGCATGCATAATCCTAAATACTCGAGCACTAGTCAGGGATACACTATTAATATGTAAAAGTTAAATTATGAGAACTCACGTATCAATATTGAGATTTAATATTGAAGGAAAGGTACGTAGACGCAACGGAAATGATAAACACTATATTGACCTCACGAGCATACCCATGAACTATACTCAATCACCTCCATAGCTATAACCCATAATTTCCTTAATCCTATCCTACTTGAAAAACAATTTTGAAATCACTCAGACAGCACTCCGTCGTAATATTTTATGTATACTAATAATATCTTGAAATAATACGGAGTAAATATATATATGTAAATCGATTGAGAGAGTTTAGAGAAAAATATTTTCAAGTTTCTATGAAATAATGAAACCTTTTGAATTCTATTTATAATAGATTTTTGAATTATTAAAGTATGAATTATTAAAGTGAATTATTAAAGTATGAATTATTAAAGTGAATTATTAAAGTATAAATTATTAAAGTGAATTATTAAAGTATGAATTATTAAAGTGAATTATTAAAGTATGAATTATTTAAGTGAATTATTAAAGTTAAAGTAAAGTAAAAATAAAGTAAAGGTAAAGTTTAAGTATAGTAAAAGTATAAAACTATGTACGTATAATACGCGTATAAATATATATAATATTAATTTAAATCGTTATATATATTTAATAAAATAAAATATAAATATCGTTATCTTTATCATACTAGTTAAGAAATGAGTTGTCAAAAGTGGTTCTAGATATTTATAAAAGTTATATACGTTTTAATAATAAAGTTCTTTTTAAACTGAAAACATTTTTGTACATTTGAAACTAAATAGATCAATCGAGTCTTTGTGAGATTCAATCTTCCACTATCCTTTGTCTAGTTCTCAATGATTGACAATTTGTTCTTATTTATAAATCACTTTACCATTTTCCGAATATTGTTAAAATGGATAGATTTCTTCAAATCAACGTGGGCCTTTCAACAGAGACTTGTAATCATAATTCAATATATCTGATAATTCAATCATTTGATCTTATCGTCTAATTCCATTGATAAACATTTTGAAACAGATACAATCATATAAAGTATTTAATCTAATATTTTGTTTACGTTTCAAGTTATAATATATATACACATATACATATATAATCATATTCGTTTAATGGTTCGTGAATCGTTGGAACTTGGTCGAGGTTGAATGAATGTATGAACATAGTTTAAAATTCTTGAAATTTAACTTAACAAATATTGCTTATCGTGTCGGAAACATATAAAGATTAAAGTTTAAATTTGGTTGGAAATTTCCGGGTTGTCACAGTACCTACCCGTTAAAGAAATTTCGTCCCGAAATTTGAGTGGAAAGGTCGTGAATGATAATAAGTATGTTTTCATGATGCATACGGGCTGAAAATTAGAGTTTTATCATCAGCGAATAATTTGGATAAACAATCCATTTATATGAAGAGTACGAATGAAGCTAACATAGAAGAGTAAAATGAGTAAGTATAGATTCATCTTATCATTTGACGTAGATATGATTGATTCCCAGATTTCAAGGGATTTGAAGAAAATCTTCTTAATAAGATTTGACTCTCCGGTAATCAAGGGAATTAGGATCCGCTTTAAATGCGATCGTCCATTTTAATTGTTCTGTCGGAGATTTTCTTATAAATTCACCTCCTTCGTTTTCTTACAACTCATACCTTCTGTTGATGCATTTTATGCAAGTCCCTAGACATCTACCCACATCCATTGCAGGTACAACAGTTTACAAGCCACCATGATTGCTCGTTATTATCCTATCCGTGTTTGTATGTGGTTACAGGACCTGCAGGAACGAGATTTAGATGTTTGACTATGTTAGACTTAGTCAGACGTACGAGTGAAGCCTCACTAGTATGGCAGACAGGCTCATACGCACGGTTGATGCTGAGCTAAGTCACAATTACAACCTAAATGAGAAGACACGAGTGAGTAATCACCCGTACGGCTGATGAAGCCAACTCGTAAGTGTGATGAATGAATCTTATGGGTGAGTCAACAGCAGGGGTATATAAAGTCTTATGTTCTTCATTTTAGGTTAAGCCTCTCATTTGTTACACACACTCAGATCTAGTGAGCTCCTCCGATTCTCTTTCAGTCCAAATCACCCAGGTGGTGAATAATAGCTCTAGGTGTTGATTTAATCACACTTGATTTAGTTGTGGTTTAACTAAATTAATCAAAAAAAAAAAAAACTTAACCTATTCACTAGAGGGTTTGATTCACTTGTTCTGCCATTGTGTGAATTAAATCTGTTGATTTCTAAGTTCCTAGTCATGTTTCATCACCTTCTATTCTTTCCCCCTCAACTCATATTTTAAAGTATTCATCAATATGCTCCATCCAGTTCTGATTCTCGATATACTTCTAACTTTCATATCGGTCATTCTTCTTTTTCATCTACCACCGGAAGAATCTATTTACTTCTACTATACTCTTGGGTTTATAGTGTTTCTAGTTCTCCCGTGTCTTTATATTGCTATATGCATCGATATATATGGTTTATAATTTCTGGTTTGTCGTTGGGCTTTATATGTTCCCTTATATTTCAAAGTCTCTACTTCTGTCTTCTATAATCATTATCATTCACAGTTAATGCTCTCTTTTATTTACTGCAATTTATACCCCAATTTCTATTTCAGAGTTTTGTCCTTTCGTTTCTTCTTCTTGCGATTAAGCACCGCTTGTAATGGTCCAGAATTCACATATATGAATTTCGGAATGAACATTATTAATGTTCTAGGAAGGAAATTGTGATGGCACGATCGTGACTTGTCAAATTACTAGAATACCTTGGAAAAGGCCGAATCATCAAGAAATATTTTCTTGATATTTTAGAGGTTAAATAGAATACAAGAGTCGTATAACATGGCACATGATGATGTTATGATCTGTGAATCATCACGTTCCATTTAGAAACTTAGCATGACTTACTGTAATATAATCACATTGATCAAGTGTCATTATATTATACTAATTCATGCTTCAGTTCCCAACACTACTTCAAAATATTCCTATTTTAAACTTGAATGTTTCAGAATTTAGAAACTAAAATAGTTTCTTTTATGATGTAATACAAATAGCGCGAAGAGGTAAATGATTTCAAATAAGAAAAATTAAGAAAATATCTTCAGAAATATGGAGGATATTTATAATGAAAGATATGATGATATTTTAGAATTTCTAATATCAGAGGATGATGAAGAATATTGTCCGCAGGGGTTTAGAGTCAGGAGCAAGGTATTCGTTAATGACTTCAGCATGTACTGAATCATTTGGATCCTTTGATGTAAGGTTCAGTCTTTGTAATTTGTCCACAGCCTCCTTCCTACTTTGCTCAATCCGTTTTCCAGTTCCAAAACTTCTCTTTTTCTGCGCTTTGCCAGCACACTTCATCATTATCATCCAGCTTTTACCGTTTAAAGTCGTTTATAGTTTTTGCTGCTTCATCGGCATTTTTTTTTCCATTTTCGGAGAACCAATTCGTAGTTCGGAGTGTTTTTCAGAAACTTCACATTCAAATTAAGTCCAGAAGATAGACGTTATATATACACATATAACTGTTGGTGTAGACATGCTGCGAGATTTCAAAATACTGATTGCTAATTCCCAATGATTCGTATGGCAATTCTCATTACAAGATGCGGATGAGTAAATGATGGGATTTCAATGAATAATTATAATGACTTTTTGGAGAGGCTAAAGTCAAAGGGTAATGAAGTTGTTGGTACATCTGCTAATAATGTGGTGGAATGTAAAAGGTTCCCTGGTAACGATGGTGTATATCTCAAGGTTATAATATGTCTAGTTTGACTGAAAAGTCGAAGTTGACTTGCTGGAGCTGTGACAAAACTGGCTACTTTGAATAGGAGTCGCAAAGTTATTTTTGCTAATAAATGCCAAAGAATCTGACGCGGATACGTTGTTTAAACTTTTACTTTGGTTTCAAGAGTTTTTCGGGTACATAACTGTGGGTAACATGTGGTTGGATCATCATCTCGATTGCTCATCATTCAAAGTGTCTTCCGAAATTTTCTAAGGGTTGGAACACAGATTGTAATCGTTAACATACATTTGATGTTCTAACACAGTTTTGAAGTCAAAATATAGCTTGTGAAAGATGTAAGGATCTAAGAGTGATGATTTTGGTCATATCTCAAGTTGAATTTTGAGATTTCAAAATCAGAATATGTAATTAAATTTTGAATGAGTATGGTTATTTTGATTTCTATAAAAGAATGTATATTGTTGTGAAAGTATGGAGTATAATGGATGATTTGCTGAATCAGATTCGAAGAATGTAACATATTAATTGTGAATTTATATATCTCTCGGGTATTACCTACCCGTTAAAAAAAATTCACAATTAATATTTTATACAAAAGAATTTTATTACAGTCTTTATGAAAATATATATATATATATATATTTTCTTCAGATGTAACATATATTTAATGAGTTAATGTTAAATTAAACTCATTTGATTTACGGTTGAAACTAGAATTGAATAATCCCTAAAGGCTTTAAAAAGTACATAACTTTTACGCAGTATTTCTTTAATGACATTGAAATTATGAATCAATACTTCGTTATTTGTTGATGTATGATGTTTGGTTCGTGGAATTCTTGTGAATTTCGCAAAGTACGAATGATGTTATCTGAAAAGTTTCGGGTACATCGATGATGAAAGTGTAAAATCAAATATATACTTGATTTATTATGAATTGGAATTTGTTGAATTGCGACAGAGATTGTAGTTAACTCTGGTTAAGTTGTGGCCGAAGGACGTACATTATTGCATATTTGTAATATGAATTAACCGAGTAGTTAAGATTCATACACAATAGCTTAGCACGGAAAAATTTATTTCAAAATATATATATATATATATATATATATATATATATATATATATATATATATATATATATATATATATATATATATATATATATATATATATATATATATAAAATATACATAATATACATATAATTTCTTCAGAGGGAATGAGTTAATTCTTCATAACTCATTGATATAATATATACGTTATTGATTCGTAATGATGTCCACAGTGATTCTTGAACTGACGGAGTTTGTGATGTTATCGGTGTTGTTGATTCTCATTTTGACTGTACTGACGATGCTGGTAACGCTGACGGTACTGTTGATGTTGTTGGTAAATCAAGTATAGCTTGTTAATCACACACCATTTTTGTCAGGGTTTCTACTCTTCCTTCTATCATTTTGGTTCGCTTAACTGATTTATGGTTAGGGCTAGATTAGATAATCTCTAAGACTTTAGAGATTACATAATCGCCGCGGAATGTTTCTCCAATGAAGTTATGAATTAATACTTCGTCAGTTATTGTTGTTGGTACTCCTTGGTATCTATGGTGCGTATGACGTTGATGCTCGTGGGACAGATTGTGAAGTTGAGGTTTACGACGCGGTTGTGGTTGGAGGTGGTAATGGTACTGTTGGCGTTGATGATGGTGGTACTGGTTATGCTGCTGATGCTGCTGCTGGTGTTTGTAATCACTGCACCATATTCTCCAAAGCCACTACCCGAGCGCGAAGCTTGTTGACCTCTTCTATTACACCGGGGTGATTGTAGGTTCGGACGAGCGGATAAATAAAATCTAGAATTTGATGTAGTATATAATCATGGCGAGATACTCTGGAAATGAGAGAGAAAATGGTGTTTTGGACAGGTTCGCCGGTAAGTGCTTCAGGTTCTTCGCCAAGAGGGCAATGTGGTGGATGGAAAGGATCGCCTTCTTCTTGTCTCCAATGATTGAGGAGGCTACGAACCCATCCCCAATTCATCCAAAATAGATGATGGCTGATTGGTTGATCCATTACAGTCACACTGCTTTCGGAGCTTGAGTGGGATTTCATATCGGAATTCTAAGGACTTGAACTAATGACGAATTCCATTTCGTACGATTGGATAAAGGATTTTTTTTTCCGATATGAAATGATTTTGGCTAACGGATGGTATTCTAATTACATAGAATATATATATATATATATATATATATATATATATATATATATATATATATATATATATATATATATATATATATATATATATAGATCAAAAGATTTCATAGATTACGGAGGACTTTGCGGGATATGTCAGGCAAAGTTTAAAGTAACAGATACGATAAGATATGATTTAGCAGATATGCTAAGATATAAATTTTTGTCTATACACTATTCATGCAATCAATGCAGCAAGACGTGTCTTAGACTAAAAATGATAAGCAGATAATTTCCTGAGGATGATAAGTAGTTAATTTTCGACACAAAATGATAAGCAAAACTTTTGACATGCAGACACGGTCGAAGTCCAGACTCACTAATGCATCCTATCGACTTATCAGTTAGACACACTAATGCAGACCTGGTTCGCTAAGACCACCGCTCTGATACCAACTGAAAGGACCCGTTCATATATATTATAAACGATTCTCAATAGTTGATTACATCGCGAGGTATTTGACCTCTATATGATACATTTTTCAGACATTGCATTTGTTTTTAAAAGATAAACTCTCTTTACATCGAAAATTGACAGACATGCATACCATTTCATAAGATTCAACTATAAATGACCTAATCTGTCATTTACTTAATAATAATCTCTATTGAACTCAACGACTTAAATGCAACGTCTTTTGAAATATGCCATGAATGACTCCAAGTAATATCTTTAAAATGAGCAAATGCACAGCGGAAGATTTCTTTAACACCTGAGAATAAACATGCTTTAAAGTGTCAACCAAAAGGTTGGTGAGTTCATTAGTTTATCATAATCATTTATTTCCATCATTTTAATAGACCACAAGAATTTCATTTTCAGTTCTCATAAATATACGTCCCATGCATAGAGACAAAAATAATCATTCATATGGTGAACACCTGGTAACCGACATTAACTAGATACATATAAGAATATCCCCTATCATTCCGGGATCCTCCTTCGGACATGATATAAATTTCGAAGTACTAAAGCATCCGGTACTTTGGATGGGGTTTGTTAGGCCCAATAGATCTATCTTTAGGATTCGCGTCAATTAGGGTGTATGTTCCCTAATTCTTAGATTACCAGACTTTAATAAAAAGGGGCATATTCGATTTCGATAATTCAACCATAGAATGTAGTTTCAATTACTTGTGTCTATTTCGTCAAACATTTATAAAAGCGCATGTATTCTCAGTCCCAAAAATATAAAGGGTAAAAAGGCAAATGAAACTCACCATACTGTATTTCGTAGTAAAAATACATATAACGTCATTGAACAAGTGCAAGGTTGGCCTCGGATTCACGAACCTAAATTAATTATATATATTTATGTGTTGGTCAATATTTGTCTAATAAATTAGGTCAAGTCATAGTGTACCACAATTCTAATGCTCGAGACTAATATGCAAAAGTCAACAAAAGTAAATTTGACTCAAAATAATTTCTAAAAATCTATACATGATTAATATATAGTTTATATATCGTCGTTTTATATTTTTAAATATTTTTAAAAGATTTATTAGAGTAAATAATATAATTTATTTATTAATAAATAAAATTTTATATTAAATTTATATAATAAAATATATTTTTATATATATTAAGTAATAAAATTTATAGAGTTCATTTAATATCATAAAGATAATATGATAGGTATTATTAAAGTAAGTTATTACACATAGTAAAATATGTTTGTATCACATATTTATTTGATAAAATAATATCTATAATGATAGTAAGTAAAAGTTGTATTATTTTGTAATAATAATTATTATTATAAAAATATCAATATTTATAATTACTAAGATGACATTATGATAAAACGATAATTCTAATTATGATAACTTTAATATTTACGATAATTTTTAATATTATCTTTAAAATAATAATTCTATTTAAAATAAAAATAATAATGATATTTTATAGTAACAATAACATTTCTATTAAAATGATAATTTTTGTTAAAATGATAGTTTTAATACTAACGATACTTTTAATAATAATAGTAATGATAAAAATAATAAGAACTATAATTTTATCTAAATCAATATCTTATAATATTTTAATTTCATCATGATACTCTTACTCATTATTTCCTAATCGTTTCGTTTAATAGCTTTTAATCGTCTTTTATATCGTGTTCATAATAATGATAATAATAGTAATCAAAATAATTAGGTGTTACAAATATTTGTTTTAATTACACTAATATTAATAATGATAGTTACTATAACATTATTAACGATAATACTAATAATTATCTTAATGATAATATAGTAATAATAATAATAATAACAATAACAATAACCATTTTTAAATAATGATATATATATTAATAATGATAATAATAATAATAATAATACTAATAATAATAATAATAATAATAATTGGATAATAATAATAATACTAATTATAACTTTAACGATAATAATGATAGTAATAATAAAAAAAAATAACAATTTTTAAAGATAAATCCCTTTTATTGATAAAGATAATAATAATGATAATAATAAGATAAAACTAGAATGACGATAAAAACGACGATAATAATAATCATTTTTAATAAAAATATTGAAAATTCAATTGATTATAACTTCTAATCCGTTCATCGAAACCATTCGATATCTAAAGGAAAAGTTCTTAATTTTTCGCTAGCTTTCCAAGGACATGCATATCTTATACCTTATCTCAACCGCAAGTGTAACTAATTCGAGATTCAACCTAACATGTCTAAGGGCAATATCAAAAGTACAAGCATGCATAATCCTAAATACTCGAGCACTAGTCAGGGATACACTATTAATATGTAAAAGTTAAATTATGAGTACTCACGTATCAATATTGAGATTTAATATTGCAGGAAAGGTACGTAGACGCAACGGAAATGATAAACACTATATTGACCTCACGAGCATACCCATGAACCATACTCAATCACCTCCATAGCTATAACCCATAATTTCCTTAATCCTATCCTACTCGAAAAACAATTTCGAAATCACTCAGACAGCACTCCGTCGTAATATTTTATGTATACTAATAATATCTTGAAATAATACGGAGTAAATATATATATGTAAATCGATTGAGAGAGTTTAGAGAAAAATATTTTCAAGTTTCTATGAAATAATGAAACCTATTGAATTCTATTTATAATAGATTTTTGAATTATTAAAGTGAATTATTAAAGTATGAATTATTAAAGTGAATTATTAAAGTATGAATTATTAAAGTGAATTATTAAAGTATGAATTATTAAAGTGAATTATTAAAGTATGAATTATTAAAGTGAATTATTAAAGTATGAATTATTTAAGTGAATTATTAAAGTTAAAGTAAAGTAAAAATAAAGTAAAGGTAAAGTTTAAGTATAGTAAAAGTATAAAACTATGTACGTATAATACGCGTATAAATATATATAATATTAATTTAAATCGTTATATATATTTAATAAAATAAAATATAAATATCGTTATCTTTATCATACTAGTTAAGAAATGGGTTGTCAAAAGTGGTTCTAGATATTTATAAAAGTTATATACGTTTTAATAATAAAGTTCTTTTTAAACTGAAAACATTTTTGTACGTTTGAAACTAAATAGATCAATCGAGTCTTTGTGAGATTCAATCTTCCACTATCCTTTGTCTAGTTCTCAATAATTGACAATTTGTTCTTATTTATAAATCACTTTACCATTTTCCGAATATTGTTAAAATGGATAGATTTCTTCAAATCAACGTGGGCCTTTCAACAGAGACTTGTAATCATAATTCAAAATATCTGATAATTCAATCATTTGATCTTATCTTCTAATTCCATTGATAAACATTTTGAAACAGATACAATCATATAAAGTATTTAATCTAATATTTTGTTTACGTTTCAAGTTATAATTTATATATACACATATACATATATAATCATATTCGTTTAATGGTTCGTGAATCGTCGGAACTTGGTCGAGGTTGAATGAATGTATGAACATAGTTTAAAATTCTTGAAATTTAACTTAACAAATATTGCTTATCGTGTCGGAAACATATAAAGATTAAAGTTTAAATTTGGTTGGAAATTTCCGGGTTGTCACACATGGACTCCAAATCTTGTCCTTATTTTAGTATGCAACAACGGAAGCTCTTAGTATTCACCTGAGAATAAACATGCTTTAAACGTCAACAAAAATGTTGGTGAGTTATAGGTTTAACCTATATATATCAAATCGTAACAATAGACCACAAGATTTCATATTTCAATACACATCCCATACATAGAGATAAAAATCATTCATATGGTGAACACCTGGTAACCGACATTAACAAGATGCATATATAAGAATATCCCCATCATTCCGGGACACCCTTCGGATATGATATAAATTTCGAAGTACTAAAGCATCCGGTACTTTGGATGGGGTTTGTTAGGCCCAATAGATCTATCTTTAGGATTCACGTCAATTAGGGTGTCTGTTCCCTAATTCTTAGATTACCAGACTTAATAAAAAGGGGCATATTTGATTTCGATAATTCAACCATAGAATGTAGTTTCACGTACTTGTGTCTATTTTGTAAATCATTTATAAAACCTGCATGTATTCTCATCCCAAAAATATTAGATTTTAAAAGTGGGACTATAACTCACTTTCACAGGTTTTTACTTCGTCGGGAAGTAAGACTTGGTCACGGGTTGATTCACGAATCTATAACAATATATACATATATATCAAAGTATGTTCAAAATATATTTACAACACTTTTAATATATTTTGATGTTTTAAGTTTATTAAGTCAGCTGTCCTCGTTAGTAACCTACAACTAGTTGTCCACAGTTAGATGTACAGAAATAAATTGATAAATACTATCTTGAATCAATCTACGACCCAGTGTATACGTATCTCAGTATTGATCACAACTCAAACTATATATATTTTGGAATCAACCTCAACCCTGTATAGCTAACTCCAACATTCACATATAGAGTGTCTATGGTTGTTCCGAAATATATATAGATGTGTCGACATGATAGGTCGAAACATTGTATATGTATCTATGGTATCTCAAGATTACATAATATACAATACAAGTTGATTAAGTTATGGTTGGAATAGATTTGTTACCAATTTTCACGTAGCTAAAATGAGAAAAATTATCCAATCTTGTTTTACCCATAAGTTCTTCATTTTAAATCCGTTTTGAGTGAATCAAATTGCTATGGTTTCATATTGAACTCTATTTTATGAATATAAACAGAAAAAGTATAGGTTTATAGTCGGAAAAATAAGTTACAAGTCGTTTTTGTAAAGGTAGTCATTTCAGTCGAAAGAACGACGTCTAGATGACCATTTTAGAAAACATACTTCCACTTTGAGTTTAACCATATTTTTTGGATATAGTTTCATGTTCATAATAAAAATCATTTTCCCAGAATAACAACTTTTAAATCAACGTTTATCATAGTTTTTAATTAACTAACCCAAAACAGCTCGCGGTGTTACTACGACGGCGTAAATCCGGTTTTACGGTGTTTTTCGTGTTTCCAGGTTTTAAATCATTAAGTTAGCATATCATATAGATATAGAACATGTGTTTAGTTGATTTTAAAAGTCAAGTTAGAAGGATTAACTTTTATTTGCGAACAAGTTTAGAATTAACTAAACTATGTTCTAGTGATTACAAGTTTAAACCTTTGAATAAGATAGCTTTATATGTATGAATCGAATGATGTTATGAACATCATTACTACCTCAAGTTCCTTGGATAAACCTACTGGAAATGAGAAAAATAGATCTAGCTTCAAAGGATCCTTGGATGGCTTGAAAGTTCTTGAAGCAGAATCATGACACGAAAACAATTTCAAGTAAGATTTCCACTCGAAATAAGATTGTTATAGTTATAGAAATTGAATTAAAGTTTGAATATGATTATTAACTTGTATTAGAAAGATAACCTACTGTAAGTAACAAAGGTTTCTTGATCTTGGATGATTACTTGGAATGGATTTAGAAAACTTGGAAGTAAACTTGCAATCTTGGAAGTATTCTTGATTTTATGAAACTAGAACTTTTGGAATTTATGAAGAACACTTAGAACATGAAGATAGAACTTGAGAGAGATCAATTAGATGAAGAAAATTGAAGAATTAAAGTGTTTGTAGGTGTTTTTGGTCGTTGGTGTATGGATTAGATATAAAGGATATGTAATTTTGTTTTCATGTAAATAAGTCATGAATGATTACTCATATTTTTGTAATTTTATGAGATATTTCATGCTAGTTGTGAAATGATGGTTCCCACATGTGTTAGGTGACTCACATGGGCTACTAAGAGCTGATCATTGGAGTGTATATACTAATAGTACATACATTTAAAAGCTGTGTATTGTACGAGTACGAATACGGGTGACTACGAATAGAATTGTTGATGAAACTGAACGAGGATGTAATTGTAAGCATTTTTGTTAAGTAGAAGTATTTTTATAAGTGACTTGAAGTCTTTCAAAAGTGTATGGATACATATTAAAACACTACATGTATATACATTTTAACTGAGTCGTTAAGTCATCGTTAGTCGTTACATGTAAATGTTGTTTTGAAACCTTTAGGTTAACGATCTTGTTGAATGTTGTTAACCCATTGTTTATTATAAAAAATGAGATGTTAAATTGTTATATTATCATGATATTATGATATATAATATATCTTAGTATGATATATATACAGTTAAATGTCGTTACAATGATAACCATTACATATATGTCTCGTTTCGAAATCATTAAGTTAGTAGTCTTATTTTTACATATGTATTTCATTGTTAATACACTTAATAATATATTTACTTATAATTTAACATAATTAACCAAGTGTATCAATATCTTAATATGATTCATATGTACCTAGTAAGACGTTGTTATAACGATAATAGTTATATATATCGTTTTCGAGTTTCTTAAATTAATAGTCTCATTTTTATGTATATAACTCATTGTTAAAATACCTAATGAGATACATACTTATAATAAAATCATGTTAACTATATATATAACCATATATATGTCATCGTATAGTTTTTACAAGTTTTAACGTTCGTGAATCACCGGTCAACTTGGGTGGTCAATTGTCTATATGAAACCTATTTCAATTATCAAGTCTTAACAAGTTTGATTGCTTAACATATTGAAAACACTTAATCATGTAAATAATAATTTCATTTAATATATATATAAACATGAAAAAGTTCGGGTCACTACAGTACCTACCCGTTAAATAAATTTCGTCCCGAAATTTTAAGTAGTTGGGGGTGTTGACGTATCTTCTGGAAATAAATGCGGGTATTTCTTCTTCATCTGATCTTCACGCTCCCAGGTGAACTCGGGTCCTCTACGAGCATTCCATCGAACCTTAACAATCGGTATGTTGTTTTGTTTAAGTCTCTTAACCTCACGATCCATTATTTCGACGGGTTCATCAATGAATTGAAGTTTTTCATTGATTTGGATTTTGTCCAACGGAATAGTGAGATCTTCTTTAGCAAAACATTTCTTCAAATTTGAGACGTGGAAAGTGTTATGTACAGCCGCGAGTTGTTGAGGTAGCTCCAGTTGGTAAGCTACTGGTCCGACACGATCTATAATCTTGAATGGTCCAATGTACCTTGGATTTAGTTTCCCCCGTTTACCAAATCGAACAACGCCTTTCCAAGGTGAAACCTTAAGCATGACCATTTCTCCAATTTCAAACTCTATATCTTTTCTTTTACTGTCCGCGTAGCTCTTTTGTCGACTCTGGGCGGTTTTCAATCTTTGTTGAATTTGGATAATTTTCTTGGTAGTTTCTTGTATTATCTCCGGACCCGTAATCTGTCTATCCCCCACTTCACTCCAACGGCGCCATCTCAATGCTTGAATGGTAGCTGTTGTTGTAGGAAAATTCTGCTAACGGTAGATGTCGATCCCAACTGTTTCCGAAATCAATAACACAAGCTCGTAGCATGACTTCAAGCGTTTGTATCGTCCTTTCGCTCTGCCCATCAGTTTGTGGATGATAGGCAGTACTCATGTCTAGACGAGTTCCCAATGCTTGCTGTAATGTCTGCCAGAATCTTGAAATAAATCTGCCATCCCTATCAGAGATAATAGAAATTGGTATTCCATGTCTGGAGACGACTTCCTTCAAATACAGTCGTGCTAACTTCTCCATCTTGTCATCTTCTCTTATTGGCAGGAAGTGTGCTGACTTGGTGAGACGATCAACTATTACCCAAATAGTATCATAACCACTTGCAGTCCTTGGTAATTTAGTAATGAAATCCATGGTAATTTTTTCCCATTTCCATTCCGGGATTTCAGGTTGTTGTAGTAGACCTGATGGTTTCTGATGTTCAGCTTTAACCTTAGAACACTTCAAACATTTTCCTACATATTTAGCAACATCGGCTTTCATACCCGGCCACCAAAAATGTTTCTTGAGATCCTTGTACATTTTCCCCGTTCCAGGATGTATTGAGTATCTGGTTTTATGAGCTTCTCTAAGTACCATTTCTCTCATATCTCCAAATTTTGGTACCCAAATCCTTTCAGCCCTATACCGGGTTCCGTCTTCCCGAATATTAAGATGCTTCTCAGATCCTTTGAGTATTTCATCCTTTAAATTTCCCTCTTTTAGAACTCCTTGTTGTGCCTCCTTTATTTGAGTAGTAAGGTTATTGTGAATCATTATATTCATAGATTTTACTCGAATGGGTTCTCTGTCCTTCCTGCTCAAGGCGTCGGCTACCACATTTGCCTTCCCCGGGTGGTAACGAATCTCAAATTCGTAATCATTCAACAATTCAATCCACCTACGCTGCCTCATATTCAGTTGTTTCTGATTAAATATGTGTTGAAGACTTTTGTGGTCGGTATATATAATACTTTTGACCCCATATAAGTAGTGCCTCCAAGTCTTTAATACAAAAACAACCGCGCCTAATTCCAAATCATGCGTCGTATAATTTTGCTCGTGAATCTTCAATTGTCTAGACGCATAAGCAATCACCTTCGTCCGTTGCATTAATACACAACCGAGACCTTGCTTTGATGCGTCACAATAAATCACAAAATCATCATTCCCTTCAGGCAATGACAATATAGGTGCCGTAGTTAGCTTTTTCTTCAATAATTGAAACGCCTTCTCTTGTTCATCCTTCCATTCAAATTTCTTCCCTTTATGCGTTAATGCAGTCAAGGGTTTTGCTATTTTGGAGAAATCTTGGATGAATCTTCTGTAGTAACCAGCCAATCCTAAAAATTGACGTATATGCTTCGGAGTTTTTGGGGTTTCCCACTTTTCAACGGTTTCGATCTTTGCCGGGTCCACCTGGATACCTTCTTTGTTCACTATGTGACCGAGAAATTGAACTTCTTCCAACCAAAATGCACACTTTGAAAACTTAGCGTACAGTTTTTCTTTCCTCAATACTTCTAGCACTTTTCTCAAATGTTCTTCGTGCTCTTGATCATTCTTTGAGTAAATAAGTATGTCATCGATAAAAACAATGACAAACTTGTCAAGATATGGCCCACACACTCGGTTCATAAGGTCCATGAACACAGCTGGTGCGTTAGTCAATCCAAACGGCATAACTATAAACTCGTAATGACCATAACGCGTCCTAAAAGCAGTTTTTGGAATATCATCCTCCT
The DNA here is from genome assembly GCF_046630445.1 of Rutidosis leptorrhynchoides. Taxonomy (NCBI): domain Eukaryota; kingdom Viridiplantae; phylum Streptophyta; class Magnoliopsida; order Asterales; family Asteraceae; genus Rutidosis; species Rutidosis leptorrhynchoides. The sequence goes on along the minus strand of NC_092343.1, from coordinate 165,313,488 downwards.
TTACTCGCATTTGATGATATCCAGAACGTAAATCGATCTTCGAATAAACTGACGAGCCTTGTAGTTGATCAAATAAGTCGTCAATTCTCGGCAGTGGATAACGGTTTTTGATGGTAAGTTTGTTCAACTCTCTGTAGTCAATACACAACCTAAATGTACCATCCTTCTTCTTGACAAACAAAACAGGAGCTCCCCATGGTGATGTGCTTGGTCGAATGAAACCACGTTCTAATAGTTCTTGCAGTTGGCTTTGCAGTTCTTTCATCTCGCTGGGTGCGAGTCTATAAGGAGCACGAGCTATTGGTGCAGCTCCTGGTACAAGATCTATTTGAAATTCAACAGATCGATGTGGAGGTAGTCCCGGTAATTCTTTCTGAAATACATCGGGAAATTCTTTTGCGACGGGAACATCATTGATGCTCTTTTCTTCAGTTTGTACTTTCTCGATGTGTGCTAGAACAGCATAGCAACCTTTTCTTATTAGTTTTTGTGCCTTCAAATTGCTAATAAGATGTAGCTTCATGTTGCCCTTTTCTTCGTACACCATTAAGGGTTCTCCTTCTTCTCGTACAATGCGAATTGCATTTTTATAACATACGATCTCTGCTTTCACCTTCTTCAGCCAGTCCATGCCAACTATTACATCAAAACTCCCTAACTCTACTGGTATCAAATCAATCTTAAATATTTCGCTACCCAGTTTAATTTCTAGATTCCGGCATATATTATCTGCTGAAATTAATTTACCGTTTGCTAATTCGAGTAAAAATTTACTATCCAACGTCGTCAATGGACAACTTAATTTAGCACAAAAATCTCTACTCATATAGCTTCTATCTGCACCCAAATCAAATAAAACGTAAGCAGATTTATTGTCAATAAGAAACGTACCCGTAACAAGCTCCGGGTCTTCCTGTGCCTCTGCCGCATTAATATTGAAAACTCTTACGCGGCCTTGTCCATTCGTGTTCTCCTGGTTCGGGAAATTTCTAATAATGTGGCCTGGTTTTCCACATTTTTAACAAACTACATTGACATAACTTGCTCTGACACTACTTGCTCTGCCATTACTCGTTCTGACACCATTTGTTCCTTTCGTTCTGTTAACCCCTGGTCTGTAGACCTCACACTTCGCCGCGCTATGACCATTTCTTTTACACTTGTTGCAAAATTTGGTGCAGAATCCCGAGTGATACTTTTCACACCTTTGGCATAGCTGCTTCTGATTGTTGTTGTTGTTGTTGTTGCGGTTATTATTGTTGTTGGGATGATTGTTGTAGTTGCTGTTGTTGTTGTTGTTGTTGTTGTTGTTGTTGTTGTTGTTGTTGGGCCGTTTGTTGTAGTTGCGATTGATGTTGCGATTGTTGGGATAGTTGTTGCGATTATTGTTGTAATTGCTGTTGTTGTTGTATTGGTGATTCTTATCACCGTTTTCCTCCCACTTTCTTTTGACTTGCTTCACATTGACCTCTTCAGCAGTCTGTTCTTTAATTCTTTCTTCAATCTGGTTCACTAGTTTGTGAGCCATTCTACATGCCTGTTGTATGGAGGCGGGCTCGTGTGAACTTATATCTTCTTGGATTCTTTCCGGTAATCCTTTCACAAACGCGTCGATCTTCTCTTCCTCATCTTCGAACGCTCCCGGACACAATAGGCACAATTCTGTGAATCTTCTTTCGTACGTGGTAATATCAAATCCTTGGGTTCGTAACCCTCTAAGTTCTGTCTTGAGCTTATTGACCTCGGTTCTGGGACGGTACTTCTCGTTCATCAAGTGCTTGAATGCTGACCACGGTAGTGCGTAAGCATCATCTTGTCCCACTTGCTCTAGATAGGTATTCCACCATGTTAACGCAGAACCTGTGAAGGTATGCGTAGCGTACTTCACTTTGTCCTCTTCAGTACACTTACTTATGGCAAACACTGATTCGACCTTCTCGGTCCACCGTTTCAATCCGATCGGTCCTTCTGTTCCATCAAATTCCAAAGGTTTGCAGGCAGTGAATTCTTTGTAGGTGCATCCTACACGATTTCCTGTACTGCTAGATCCAAGGTTATTGTTGGTATGTAGCGCGGCCTGTACTGCGGCTATGTTTGAAGCAAGAAAGGCACGAAATTCCTCTTCACTCATATTCAAGGTGTGTCGAGTAGTCGGTGCCATTTCCTTCAAAATAGTCAAATGAAACGAGTTAATCATATAGAATATCAAGAGTAGTCAATAGTATTTCGTAGCGTAATATGAACTTATTTATAAAAGCTCTTTCTTCATATTAGCGTTTTATACTCTTTAATTCGGGTAGTACCTACCCGTTAAGTTCATACTTAGTAGCTAACATACCATTTCAACTACTACAATTCTATATGAAAAACTAATCACAAAAAAAAAAAAAAATATCATATTCAAACCTTTATACAATAACTTGCAAACTTACAATACTGCTATTTTACATATAGCATGAAATATAGCACATAAAACTTTGATACAAAGTAGTTGCGAAGATAATTCTATTTAATAAATAAGGCGTTCAGCAAAGGCAACAAAGACACGTAATTCATACGTCCAGAAACAAGTCATGCATTCTGGTTTTACTAATACTACTTCCCATCCTTGGTCTTGTGAAACGTAACCGTTGTGACCGATAGTATGACAACGTGTTGTAACATTGTCAAAAGGATGAAGGTTACGTAATGTCCAACAGTCCCGTAGCAATCTAAAAACCTCATTTCTTACCCCAATTACCGACTCCGTCACTTGTGGGAACGTTTTGTTTAATAGTAGTAGCCCGATGTTCTTGTTCTCACTTTGGTGAGAAGCGAACATTACTAACCCGTAAGCATAACATGCTTCTTTATGTTGCATGTTAGCCGCTTTTTCTAAATCACGAAGTCCTATATTCGGATATATTGAGTCAAAATAATTTCTTAACCCGTTGCGTAAAATAGCATTTGGGTTCCCCGCAATATATGCGTCAAAGTAAACACATCGTAACTTATGGATTTCCCAATGTGATATTCCTAATCTTTTGAACGAAAGCCTTTTATAAACCAAGGCATTCTTGGAACGTTCTTCGAATGTCTTACAAACTGATCTCGCCTTAAATAGTTGTGCCGAGGAATTCTGACCGACTCTAGACAAGATTTCATCAATCATGTCTCCGGGTAGGTCTCTTAAAATATTGGGTTGTCTATCCATTTTGTGTTTTTAAACTGTAAAATAGACAAGAGTTAGATTCATAAAAGATACTTATTAATACAAGCAATTTTTACATATATCATAAAGCATAAGCACACTATATTACATATATTACACCACACGAATACAACTATCTTATTCCGACTCGCTCGTTTCTTCTTCTTCGGTTTTGGTTCATTTTGCCAAGTTTCTAGGGAAATATGATGTTCCCCTAATACTAGCCGTCGTTTTCCACAACGATTTAGAAAAACCTGGTGGTTTAGAGGTTCTCGGGTCATTGTTACAACTTAAGGACTTCGGGGGTTGACGATACATATAAAGTTCATCGAGGTTGGAATTAGATTTCTCTATTTGTGTTAGGTGACTCACATGGTCTGCTAAGAGCTGATCATTGGAGTGTATATACCAATAGTACATACATCTAAAAGCTGTGTATTGTACGAGTACGAATACGGGTGCATACGAGTAGAATTGTTGATGAAACTGAACGAGGATGTAATTGTAAGCATTTTTGTTAAGTAGAAGTATTTTGATAAGTGTCTTGAAGTCTTTCAAAAGTTTATGAATACATATTAAAACACTACGTGTATATACATTTTAACTGAGTCGTTAAGTCATCGTTAGTCGTTACATGTAAATGTTGTTTTGAAACCTTTAGGTTAACGATCTTGTTGAATGTTGTTAATCCATTGTTTATTATAACAAATGAGATGTTAAATTATTATATTATCATGATATTATGATATATAATATATCTTAGTATGATATATATACAGTTAAATGTCGTTACAACGATAATCGTTACATATATGTCTCGTTTTGAAATCATTAAGTTAGTAGTCTTATTTTTACATATGTATTTCATTGTTAATACACTTAATAATATATTTACTTATCATTTAACATAATTAACCAAGTGTATCAATATCTTAATATGATTCATATGTACCTAGTAAGACGTTGTTATAACGATAACCGTTATATATATCGTTTTCGAGTTTCTTAAATTAATAGTCTCATTTTTATGTATATAACTCATTGTTAAAATACCTAATGAGATACATACTTATAATAAAATCATGTTAACTATATATATAACCATATATATGTCATCGTATAGTTTTTACAAGTTTTAACGTTCGTGAATCACCGGTCAACTTGGGTGGTCAATTGTCTATATGAAAACTATTTCAATTATCAAGTCTTAACAAGTTTGATTTCTTAACATGTTGGAAACACTTAATCATGTAAATAACAATTTCATTTAATATATATATAAACATGGAAAAGTTCGGGTCACTACAGTATGTATGAACTTGCATGGTTTATGGACGTTTACATATTCTAATAGATGTTCTAGGTCCTAGGGGGAGTTGTTGATACATTTTATGTAAGTCCCTAGACATATAACCCATGTCCATTGCAGGTACAACAGTTTACAGGCTACCATGATCGCTCGTTATTATCCTATCTGTGTTTGTATGTGGTTACAGGTACTGTAGGTACCCGATTTGGATGTTTGACTATGTTAGACTTAGTCAGACGTACGAGTGAAGTCTCACTCGTACGGCTGACAGGCTCATATGCACGGTTGATGCTGAGCTAAGTCACAATTATAACCTAAATGAGATGACACGAGTGAGTGATCACCCGTACGTGTGAGGAAGCTAACTCGTACGAGTGATGGATGACTCGCACAGGTGAGTCAACAGCAGGGGTATATAAGTGTTATGTTCTTCATTTTAGGTTAAGCCTCTCATTACACACACATCACTCAGATCTGGTGAGCTCATCCGATTCTCTCTCAGCCCAAATCACCCAGGTGGTGAATAATAGCTCTAGGTGTTGATCTAATCACACATGATTTATTGTGGTTTGACTTAATTTATCCCAAAAAGCTTCTCATATTCACTAGAGGGTTTGATTCACTTATTCCGCCATTGTGTGAGTTAAATCTGTTAATTTCTAAGTTCCTAGTCATGTTTCATCATAGGGTTTGAGTTTTTTTCAGTCACCCTTTTGGTTGGAATATGCATAAAACTAGGATCAAATTTCGGGTTTGAGGGAGTTTTCCTCACCCATTCGATTGATGGTTTTAGTTTATATGATGAATTAGGGTTTGAGGGTTTAACCCTCACCCATTTGGTCGGTTTTTGCAGTAAACAAGAAATTGGAGGTAGAGTTCTACCTCTTGTGGTGCCGTTGCAGGTACTCGGAAGGTTGCCGCCGGCCGCTGCAACTGTTGTTGTAACCTTGCTTACCCCTCTGCTTCATTTCCGGTTGCTCCACCATTCAGGATAACCAATCAGCTTGAAGCATTGAATTATCTTGTGTTGTGGCACACCACAATAAACACAACTCAGCTCTTATGGTGGTGGATGGTGGTTTGCAGTGGTTTTGTCTGTTTTGGGAATGGATGTAAGTGATTGTTGTTTTAATGGCTAATAGAGAGCACCCAGGTAACTGTGTTTAATCTTTGGTATGCTCAAATCGTTGCAGCTTGTTTGATTAATTAAGCTACCGTCATTATTTGACATGGTAGCTATTTTTATTGAGCTACCGTCAATTCTAGACATGGCAGCTTGAAATTTTTTTTTCCCTGGTAAATGATTTAAGTTGAAAACCGATGTATTGATCCCTTGATCTACACCATTAGCTCTGATACCATGTTTTCAAAGTAATAAATTGAAAAAAAAAAAAAAAACTGATCTTGTATTGATTTAAGAATTGATACAATTGTATTGTGTTTTTTGATTCATTACAAGTGGGTTTATATACACTAAAGTATGCAACAGTCATTTCTATTAAGAGTTAGGCTCCAATTGACTTTTTGGAACCACTTTTATCAAAGAGGAAATGTGCAGTTGCTGGTAACCGTTGGCTGTCTTGACTTGGCAGATTTTGTGGCATCTTGTGACTATCTGTAAAAGGGAGATGATGAGAAGCCTTTCTCTGATCCTAAGGTTAACTTACCAAAAACAGGAATGTTCCAAGTGCATGAAATCTTTTGGTATTCTTTAACAGTATCATCTTATCTTTATTACTCTGAGTTATCCAATTCATTAATCTCGAATCATTGAATCAACAATTCCCCCTCCAGTTTCAATCATTTCCTTTCAATTTTTACAAGATGCCTGATTTAATTTCTTCACATACATAAATTAGGGTTTAATTGTTAGCAGTTTTAATTTTAATTATATGCAGAACATTCTGAATAACAAAAAGGATGTTAGATACTAAACATTTCGAATTCAGGGTTTAGGTTTTGGATATATATACAACAAATACATATATATCATAATTATAATTATGTTTATTGAGAGGAAAAAGAAAGGATTGAAACAAGGATTGAATGTAGTAGTATTTCAAGGACGTACCTGTGATGGACCAGCACGTTTTGTTTCTTATGAAGCTGCAAATGTGTTAGTATATGTTTGAATTTACGGATACGTAATGTTAAAAATAAAAAATAATACTGTAATAAAAAAAAATTCTTATGGAGCTTGTTTATACGTGATCTGGAGTGTATTGGTCATGAAGGTTGTTTTGGGTTTGTAGGTAATGTAACAAAATATAATTGAAGGTTGTTGATATTTATTTCTGGCTAGCGACTAACAAGTATCAGTACAAACTAGAACTACTTAACGTGTTAACGTGATGAGGTGGAATGTTGATTGATATTACCCTCGGGACGGATCCCTGTAGACCCAGTTCACGGCTAGAATGCTGTGAGGTGGCTTTATCAATCTCGTGGATCCAAACTATGAATTGGTCCGTCTATCGCTCTGCGGCTAACTACTAATTTTCTAGAAAGAGAAAGTACTGTGTGAGAGATGAAATGTGTTTTCTGTCACAAGTTCAGTTATCTGATGTTCCATGTGGCTATTTATAGGTGTGAGTGCTTCGTAATGTTCAGAGACACGTGACATACTGTCATTGATTGATTCATGAGAGAAATACGTAACCGACATTGTGTTTTACACTGACGTGACATGTGTGCTGCTCACGTGCTTACTTAAAGGCTTAAACATGAAAAGTTGCGTACATGGTTTACGCAAGACGTTTTGTGGCCTGATGTGTGATTTATTTGTTATCCATGACGGAAAACGTTGAACGAATAAATATTAAAAAATGCTTTTATTTCTTTTTGCCATTCTCACAGCTAACGAGTGTGTGTACTATGTAAAGGTTAATCGAACAGAAAACGAATGATTTTTTTGGTATATATATATTTTTTTTTTTTTTTTTTTTTTTTTTTAAGTTTTTGAAATTTATAAATTTAAGGAACATGAGTTTTAATAGAATGACTTTTAAACTTTACTTATGAAACTGTTATATTAGTTCCTCCATTGTTACTATTTATTATTAGGCTCATTCCAACTTAATTCTTCAACTAAAACGTCTCGCATCCAATTTTGGATTATTCCATTTCTTTAACCATTTAATTATTGCTGTGATCTTCAACTGTTTTTTTTCCTTGGTTTATAATTGTTGTTATTAATTGCAGTTTGATTGAATGCCGGTGCTTATTGAAATTAAAGTAAATAAATTGAATTAGTTAATACCTAACTGCTTACTGTACTAGATTAAAAGCAATTGCAATCAAGAGTAAGAGGTCTGCTATATGAATTGATAATATCCAATTTTTATAAATTAATGAAGGATGACAAACCACCACTAGCTGGTAGTCGGCTTTTTCATATCGGTCTCATGTTCAAATCTCACTAGTTAGATAATTTTGGTGACTGGTAAAGGGGCCGAAAAAGGTCACGGAATACCGGTTAAGATGGACACGTATATCCGATTGTATAACCTAAACATGAAAACCTCATTTGTTCACCCCTTTAACTGTTTACCTTTCATGTAATTGAGACAAATTCTTAATGAAGTTTGGCTAAATTAGCTGTAGCGTCGTTGAGAGCGCGTTAAGTGCAAAAGAGTTATTCAGCTTTAACCTGTTAACAGGATAAATAAATTTGATTCAATATGAGAATCCATTAATAAAAGGCAATTTTTGGATATAAAGTAATTCACTGTATAAGTGACAGAATAGATGTATTTGTCTTGAAAATGTATGTCCATACAAAGCTATAAAATTTGGAAATCATTGAGTTACCATAGCTTCATCATTTAGATTGATTAAATCGATTGTCAATGTTTTTTTCCGGTTTTATATTTGAGTATGCAGTCTTCTTTCAATAATTCAAGGGAAATTTTCATACAGTTAATGATAAGCATGTAATGTAATGCATTACTTTTTGCAAGTTTTTTATGTTATTTCATATTATCTCAGAATGTTGAGCCTATATAACATATTTGTATTATACTTTTTTATGTTTATCATATTTAAAGTGAACTGATACTGTTTATCCAGCTAACAATTTGTTGTAAGTTTGGTGGGAAAGCAGCAACGATATCCTTCCGAGGTTCTGTTAGGTATCATGTCAGATACAAATGTTCATGCAACTTTATGCGACCTAAATGTTACTTAACTTTGGTATTTTTGTTTGTTTGTTTGTTTAATTGAGAAATATACATGATTTGTACAGAGTGCCTCATGAGGCTGGTGCTGATACAGCAATTATCAATATAGGCAAAACTCGAGCTGATGATATTGAATATTTGAAAATAAACCCGAGACTAGGAGAGGTATATCGTACCTGAAAATCATTTTAGTGTGAGTTTAGCATTTGATTATTGTGCGGTTGGAACCTAAAGTTTAACAATCTGTGATGCTGACTTCATCAATTTCTCTTGGCACGATATTATGGTACAAGGTATCTGTTCTACATGTTCTTGTATTTGACTATAGTCCTTATGTGATCTGAATCCCGTCGTTTTTGTTCTTGTTTGCTCATCTGATGTATGTGTGTATGAAAGTTATTTTCCATTCATCGTAAATATGCAATTAAATTTGTGTTTGTATAAGCAATATCTAGAAATTTAATATGTATTATGTATATTTCATTCAAACAAATCAATGTATGAAATAGTTGCTTCATGGATGTATGTTGATAAAGTATCAAGAAGTATCATGCAATGTTCATCTGATTTCATTTTCTTGAAGTTTAATTCGCCAGCAGTTAATTTTGAGCTGCAGAACTATATGAGCGAGTTAAGTATGAACCATTTAATGACAACATTCAAACGACATACACTTTAAGGACAAATATGGTGTCTCTTTTGAGTTATTGGATTGCTTTGTATAGTTGTGTTCTGCAACTAGTCTTGGTGGGTGTTGTCATTTGATGTATATTGGTGCAAAATAAAGATGTTGCATGTGGCTGCCTGAAATTGTCACAAAACACCCATCGGATAGGGCGCTTACAATTCGGGTAAAGGAACTCATATGGTAAGAGTAGCCTTGTTGACGAGGACATGTGATACAAAGCTGCCTGAGCTAATTGAAGGTACTTAATTGAATCTTCAAGGCTCTGGTGAAGCTCACTAAAATTTCACTGTTTATAGACAGATTTGAACTAGTTTGAACTTGTCATAGGATCCTTGACCAATGTGAAGCTGCATGATTCAAATTTTGATCACGGTAAACCAAAAACTCATTTCTTACCAATAACTGACTTTATCAAAATATTTTATATAGAGAACTAGAATTCTGCATCAACCAACTTTCAGATTTTATACATGGAAAATGAAAATGACATATAAAACATGGAAAATAAAAATGACATATAATTATATAATGCATATAATTTAAATATAAATAAATGAAGTGCAATGTAACTATAATTATTAATGAATTATGGTTACGGATCCAAGAAAAGAAGCTCTGCTTTTGTGGAAGCTCTTGGGAACCGCATAACATCCTTAGCAAAGTTGTATTTTTCATTAGCATCAGTAGTTGCGCTGGGTCGGATTGATATGTTCTCAAGAGTGGGAGAATGATCAAGTAAAAGCTTTATAAACAGCAACAAGGGTCTTGATCTTTCTACATGGATAATATTTATAGTTCTCAATAGATTTAATGTCTGGTCCAAACAGTTAGAAGATTCCAAATAAGTTGATGTTGGTTTCACATCCAAATGCATGTTTCGAGGACCCTGGAAATACATTAAAAGTGAGACCATGCATTTAAAGTACACGAGAAAAAGTTTAGGACTCTTTACCTGATTAGTCACAGCGATCCGTTCTAAGTTAGTTGAGTTCCGAAGAATGCATAAAACACATTGAAGTTGAAACAAATCACCAAATTCGAAGTTTAGTAAGTTAAGAGACTTTAAGCTAGTAGCAGGGTGTAGAAGCCACTTGGGAATATTTTCTGCAATAGAAAACTGTGAGGGTGAAAGTAAGATTTTGAGTTACCAAACAAGATATGGAAGACGGTATGGAAGACGATATGAAAGAATATATGAGAACTAACTATACGCCGAGTCGAATGGTAAAATTCTCTTGCTCAAACAACAAAAATTCAAATCATACCTGGAGAAAATACCCCTCAATAAATAAATCCACTAGACATGGCATAATACTTAACAAGCTACCCAAATTAACTCTTTCAACTCCTTGAATGGGTTTACCGAAAGCTATACCAACCGCACTAAGACATTCACTATGCAATAACTGAAGCAAAATTGCATCAGGGCAAATTAAGACCACTAACCGAAACAACTTTGTAGACTTAATCTTGAAATTGTCAACATTGGTGCATGCAACCAGTTTCAACATCTTAAGCTGTGGTAAGTTGATGATCGTTCCATGCAAGTTAGCCCCAAATTCAATATTCCTGAGCAATAGATTTTCAAGATAGAGAAATCCTTGAAAATTAAGTGGTGGTTTAATGATACAGTTTTCAAGTTCTAGCATTCTCAATTCTTGACAACGGAAAAAATAACATGGGAGTTGATAACGTCGGTTTTTATTAATAAGGACGAGTTTTCTAACACCGTCTCTTGACAAGGATAAAATCCATTGATCGACTTCTTGGAAGCTATCAAGATCCATTTTTGGTATGTGAAGATGTAACTTTAACAGAGGACCCTTTAGAAAGTTAAATATTTGGTTTGTGATCCTAATAAACCCATTATGACCAAAAGTTCCATTTTTGGCAAAATTTCTGAGAAATGTCTATCTAGAACCAGTGAACTCAATGTGGTCCATTTGTACGCCCACTTTTTTGATAAAGCGTGTGTCCTCACAGCATCTTGAACGGGGAGCTTCTCTAAAATCGAGTAAATCAAATACTCAGGCAAGCAACTGAATCTATCCAGTTCAGTAGAAGTTACAAACCTCCTCTCAGTATTGTTATCTGTCATTATTCAAGAAAACAAAGACTGGTTTATTCAAAAGGAAAACAAGTTCATCATTATACATAAAACAAGTTGACATAGCTAATACTCTTGAATTTTGTTACTATATATTGTAAATGAACTTGTCAATAACAGGACACCTGACAAAAATAAATATTTTTTATGCAATTATTGATGGTTGAAAGCATTTTTCTTAACTTTCTTAATAATATGGCCCTGACTATATAGTTTGGAGTAACATTTTCTATCAGTCATCAGAATTGAACATTCTCCTTGCAACATACAGTGGAATGATAGTCAAAATATAAGCAATGAAATATTGAAGCGAAAGGTAGAGATATCAACACACATCTCAAAGATAGAAAACGAGGCGACTGCATAAATAAAAAAAAGTAGTCATCAAAACTTATAAAGATGAGTATTCGAGCAAGAAGGTTCAAAAGGTTGTTAAGGGTAAGAATGAGGGTAATGGAATCTTAAATGGATGTAATAATGTCCAATAACAGAATAGGGAATTAATGTTGACCAATAACAGGATCCTTTTACTTATATCTGCAGACTTATAACTAGTGCCAACAATTAATTTTTATTATTTTATCAGTTCTTCAATTAGAAAAACTGGTTCTACCTCTACCTTTTATCAATTTTCAACTAATTACAGTTTCGCTTTCACTGTGTCACATCTTTTAATCCTAGACCAATTCAATTGATGCAACTATTATTATAGACAAAATGACTTGTAAACAATGTATAATTATGCGCAAACCTTAAGCAATCGATTCAAACCTGCTGCTTTATGTTTAGGGCTTCTAATAAATTGATAGTAATAATTTCAGTTACTTGAATATTTTTCGAATAAATCTCTAACTAAGGTGTAGCAACAATAAATAATCAAATTACTGAACCAGGATCTACGAATTCAACTGGAATACAGAATGTTTGAATTACAGATTACAGATTTAAATTAAAGAAGGTAAAAAGTCGAATAGAAATAACAACAGGAAACAATTTTTGTCAAACATTTCGTTTATATGAAAGAATCGAACCAAATTAAAAATTAACTTACCGATATTCGGAAATAAAGATGAATCCATCGGAGTACCGATTCAAGTTTAGCGACCAAATTGGAGTGCCTAGTTTTTCAGAGTTTAAGGTTTTTTGGGTTTAGGTCGATGAAGTTTTTAATAAGTTAAAGTAAACATCCCTCAACTTTTGTTATATGTGTATGCTTCAGAACCAAAAGTTTTATTTGCAGAATGGGTCCCTTGTTCAGTTAAAATTAATAAAATATTCTTTATTTAAATTAAAATTTTAGTTATTTTCTTTGATTGAAATCGATGAAGATTTCCACATGCAAGATGGTCAAAATGAGATAGAGTTCATAAGAAAGCTAGAAAAATCTACTGCACGCCTGAATGAACTAGTCTTGCTGGATATGACCAATTGTGTAAACGTACGAGAATTTCCACACTTGCGTCCCTTGTATATGTTGAAATATGTGCTTGCCGAAACCTTGAAGTTGTTGGAAGTTTATGATGCTTGAATTCACACTCCCATTTGTTTAACGATTCTTTCCCTAATGACTTGTCAGTAGAGTAATCTAGTTTCAATAGAGAGATTGATTCTAGAAGGAAACAATATAACAAGCTTACCAAAATGTATTCAAATTCTACCTACATTTATATATCTCAGCGCTAACCACTTTTCAAAGATCCAGTCAATTCGAGGATCTCCAGCTATGCTTTTGGAAATAAACGAATGCCCAAATTTATGGGAGGTGGAGGGTTTTTTTCAAGTGGAATTCAATAGAAAATGTGGAGAAGAAAATAATAGAAAAAATGGGGTTGGGATCATTAATAGAGCTGGGTAGTCTTGATTATTCTAAACCAATGGTGGTATGTTCGACTTTGTTCTGTTTTGTGCTATGCTTTTTAACTAGTTTAGTTTCGTTGGCTTATATATCATTAATAAATGTTACTGAGAATCAAAATGAAAATGAATGATAGAGGATGGTGTATATGCAGGTATTGTATGAATATGGTATATTCGGCACATGGGTTACAGGGAACCTAACCCCTTGTTGCAGCAGCTACATGCAATGTATCATAAAAAGGGACCACAAATATCATTTAGAGTTCCCGAGAATGATTCAACACCAACAACTAGCTTCAACTTGTGTCTAGTATATTCGGGCATATAAGATTTGAAGATTCAAGTATATAACAAGACTAAGGATTTGTTATTGAATTACACATGTGAAAAAACGGATGAAAATGGTATGACAAAAAAGAAAGGGTGGGTAAGCCTTTGAAGGTGTGGCAATCTATTAGAACATGGAGATGAAGTTTTTGTACGTATCATTTTAGTAGATGATTCTAGAGTGTTGTTCAATGCTATAGAAGAATGTGGTATAAACATTATATACAAAGAAGAATATGATGGCGATGATACAGAAAGAAAGGAGGGCAACAGTAAACTAATGATGAGTGAAAGTGATGGAATTGCATGGAGCGATAGAATGGTTACAAAAATATCGTATTGTGTTCTTAACGGGATGACTTGTAATTTGGAAATTAATAATTTTATGGGATACTGTTTATTTTCTCGACTTTTAACATGTGTAGAACAAAGGGAGGGAGAACGTGTATTTTGGGTCGGTGATAGTGAGGTATAGATGAACTATGTGATTGAATTGGCTAGGATTCATCAATGAAGCTAGGTACACATAATTATTGTAAACTAAAGGTACGATCTTCTTTTTAATTATTACAATTTTGTAAACTAAAGTTACAAATGGTTTAATTATCAATACATGGAGTCCGTTATTACCGGATCTAATTGACTAATTGGTTTAACGTCTCTCTGTTTAAAGGTTGTGTTTTTTGGTAATAATGTGCCTAAAGAAAGAGCGATTGTAGCTATGGAAGTTGCTGTTGGGTGTGACGCTTTCCTTGTTCGTGTTCACCGGTTATGACAATGTCCGCTTTCCGGCTTGTCAAGTACAAATGTTCATTTGATATTTTTTTGTGGTTTGTTTTTGATTAATTGAGAAATCGACATGAATTTTACAGAGCATTTTATGATGAGGCTGGTGCTGCTACAGCAATTATAAATATAGGCAAAACTGGAGCTGATGATGATATGGCAGATTTGAAAATTAACGCAAGACTAGGAGAGGTCTGTTGTACCCGAAAACCATTTGAATGCGAGTTCAACAATTACCTGAATCCTGGATCACTTGGTGTTCCTGTTTTTCAAGACTTCAAACAAGACTAACTGTTTGTTGTGGGGTTAGAGCCTAAAATTAATCGATTCGCGTGATGTTGACTTCGCCAACTTCTTTTAATGGGTTACCGCAAATATTGAGATCCTACTGTTGGCATGATGTTATGGTACAAGCTTTTTGTTCACATGTTCATGTTTTTGCTCTTTTTTGTTGATACTGGTATATGTGTGTCGTCAAGTCATTTGGCATTCAAAAATAAATTTGTGTTTGTATAAGCATTATATGGAAATGTAATATGTATATTGTATTCAACCAAATCAGTGTATGAAATATTTCCTTCATGGGTGTTTGTTACTAAAGTATCATGCAGTGTTTGTTTGATATCATTCTCTTGATCTTAAATTCACCAGCCATTTATTTTGAGGACTTGTCTCCATAATAAGAACATATGAAGTATGTGTTTCAAACATTCTTGCAAGTAGTTTGATTAGTTCGAATCAACCAGTAGTTACATACACAGCTCTCAAAATATAAAAAGAGAAAAAGCTATTAAAGAACTATATCATGCAAGGAGTGTTTGAGCTCATTTTGTATCAAATCAAACTGACTAGCAAGCTGTTCAAACGCTTAAAGCATAAACCAATCAGGTTTAACATTATATAGTATATACAGAGAACATAACATAAGCGATGGTCAACGATAACTAGTATGCATATAAAATGCAATGTAATATAAACTTAACGGATTGTGGTTAAGGATCCAAGTAGAAAAGCTCTGCTTTTGCGGAAGCTCGTGGGAACTGCATAACATCCTTAGCGAAGTTGTACTTTTCAAGAGCATCAACGGTTACACTGGGTCGAATTGATACTTTTTCAAGAATGGGCGAATGATGAAGTAAAAGCTTTATAAAGACCAACACAGGCCTTGATCTTTCTACATGCATAATATTTATAGTTTTCAATCGGTTCAAATTCTGGTCCAAACAGTCAGAAGCTTCCAAATAAATTGATGCTGGATTCACATCCAGTTGCTCGTTTTGAAGACCCTAGAAAATACAATAAAAGTGAGATTGTATATTAAAACACCTATCTTAAATTACTATATAAGCACACACAACACAAAAATACAAGAGAAAACGTTTGGCACTCTTTACCTGATTATCGAAATCAAGTCGTTCTAAGTTAGGCGAGTTACGAAGCATACATAAAACACCTTGAAGTTGATTTAAATCACCAAATTTAAAGTTGTGTAAGCTGAGATACTCTAAACAATTAGCCGGGTGTGGAAGCCACTTGGGAATGTTTTCTGCAATACAAAACTGTGAGGGTGAAAGTGAGATTTTAAGTTACCAAAGAAGATATGGAAGACAATATGAAAAAACATATGAGAACTAACTATACGCCGGAGTGGAATGGTAAAGTTCACTTGCTCAAAGGCAATATGATGAAGAACAAAAATTAAATATTAGAATTAAAAATTCAAATCATACCTGTAGAAAATACCCGTCGATAATTAAATCCCCAAGACATGGCATATTACTTAACAAGCTAGCCAAATTAACTCTTTCAGCTCCTTGAATGGGTTTACCTATAGCTATACAAAGCGCACCAAGACATTTACTATGCACTAACTGATGCAAAGTTGCATCAGGGCAATTTAAGACCACTAACCAAAACAACTTTGTAGACTTGATCTTGAAATTGTAAACATTGGTGCATGCAACCAGTTTCAACATCTTAAGTTGTGGTAAGTTCATGATAGCTCCATGCAAGTTAGTCCCAAATTCAATATTCCTAAGACATAGATTTTCGAGATAGAGAAATCCTTGAAAATCGAGTGGTGGCTTAATGATACAGTTTTCAAGTTCTAGCATTCTCAATTCTAGACAACAACAAAAATAACATGGAAGTTGATAACGTTGGTTTAAAACAGTAATGACGAGTTCCCCAATAACACGGGCTTTTGACAAGGATAAAATCCACTGATCGACTTCTTGGAAGCTATCAAGAGCCATGTTTGGTATGTGGAGATGTAACTTTAAGATAGGACCCTTGATAAAGTTAAAGATTTGGTTTGAGATGGTAAAAAACCCATAATGACCAAAAGCTTCATTTTTGGCAAACTTTTCTGAGAAATGTTTATCAAGAACCACCGAGCTCATTTTGGTCCATTTGCACCTCCAACTTTTTGATAAAACGTGTGTCCTCACAGCATCTTGAACCGGGAGCTTCTCGAAAATCAGGTCAATCAAATTCTCTGGCAAGCAACTGATTTTATCCACTTCAGTATTGTTATAACGTGTGTCCTCAATATTGTTACCTGTCATTACATTCAAGAAAACGCGGAATGATTTATTCAAAAGGAAAACAAGTTGACATATAGCTAATACTCTTAATTTATGTGTTATTGTAAATGAATTTTTCAATAACACGACACCTGACAAAAACAATATTTTTTCTGCTATAATTATTATTGATGGTTAAAAGTATTTTTCTTAACTTTCTTATTAGTATGGCCCATTTTGCATCAATCATCAAAATTGAACATTCTCCTTGCAACATACAATGGAATGTTAGTCAAAATATAAGCAATCAAAAATATGGAAGGAAAATGTAGAGATATCAACACACATCTCAAAGATAGAAAACGTGGCAACTGCAGAAATAAACAGAGGGCATCAAGACTTATAAAGTTGAGTATTTGAGCAAGAAATAAACAAAGTGTACATCTTAAATGGTTGTAATAATGTCCATCGTAAAGCAACATTACTATCGAAAAGCAAGCTGCGGGCCAAACAAACTTAAAACTAAGTAGAGAGTGAAAATGGGGAATTAAAAACAACAACATCTACTTATACCTACAGAGTTATAACTTATAACTAGCGCCAACGATTAATTTTTACTGTCTTATCAGTTCTTCAATAAAAAAATAAGAAAAAAAAAACTGGTTCTATCTCTATCTTTTATCATTTTTCAACGCATTACATTTTCGCTTTCACTATGTCACATCTTTTATTCCTGGACCAGTTTAATTGATGCAAATATCATTATTTACAAACCTGCTGCTTTACTTTAAGGCTTGTAACAATTTCGGTTACTTGAATATTTTATGAATAAATCTCTAGCTAAGGTATAGCAAAAATAATTAATCGAATTGTTAAACCAGGATTTACGAATTCAGCTGGAATAAAGAATGTGTGAATTACAACATGAATCAATTCATTTCAAACATAAGTACGTCTATATGAAAGAATCATACCAAATTATGAATCCATCGGAGTTACAGATGAATCCATCGGAGTACCAATTATAGATTAGCGCCCAAATTGCAGTGCCTTCGAGTTTAAGTTCTTCAGAGTTTTTAGGGTTTAGGTCGCTGTAGTTTCTGATAAGTTAAAGTAAACACCCCTCAACTTCTCAACTTTTTTTTTCTTTCTTTTGTATGCTTCAAAACCAAAAGTTTTTATTGCAGAATAGGTCCCTTGTTCAATTTCAATTTGATTTTTTTTTGAACGGCGGTCCCTTGTTCAATTTCAATTAGATTAATAAAATATTCTTTATTTAAATTTGAGTTTTAGGTATTCCTTCTATTGAAATCGATGAAAGATGCTCAAAAAGTTAAAATGTAATAAAGTTCAGGAAGCTTGATAAATCTATTGCATGCCTGAATGAACTAGTATTGCTGGATATGACCATTTGTGTAAACGTAGGAGAATTTTCACACTTACATGTGTCCCTAGTATATCTTAGAGGGTGTTTGGTTTTACATTTTGTTAGTAATTTTTTGATTATCACAATTACAAAACGCAAATAATTTATTTTCAGTGTTTGGCAGTTAACATTTGAAAATTGATTAATTGCGATTTAATGGGTTAAAAACGCGATATTGAAATAGTGACATGGGAGGTACTGCACCAAAAACATGATTCTTATCTCGAGTAAAAATTACCGAATAGTCCTCTAAATATTTATGAAGCTTCCGTGGTATTTCACTAAAATTTACCTACTCCACCTCCATCTCACTCAGAGGCGGATCTAAAGTGTTAAGGAGGGGGGCGGCGCGCCCCCGATAGATTTCGAAATTTTAGTGCAAATTTTTTCAGTTTTTCGATTTTGCCCCCGGTGAAATTATTTTTTGCCTCAAACCCTTCATATTTTGCTCCAAAACCTTCATATTTTACCCCAAAACCTTCGTATTTTGCCCAAAAACCTCCAAATTTTGCTCAAAAAACTCTATATTTTGCCCCAAAACCTCTATATTTTTGCCAAAAAAATTTCCCTACGTTTTAAAAAAAATTTCGCCTCCGGTGAAAATTTTTCCTGAATCCGCCACTGATCTCACTATTTAATTTATTTTCCATTTTACGTTTTTTTTTATATCTTAATGTGGATAACACGTATACCTCTTATACTTGATAAGAAATCTTTTATGATGCTATCTTTTAAAAAAAAAACCCACTTGTCAAAATACTAGCGTTTAGATGGGAATATTATCTTTTAATCCAAGCCATTAAAAATGCTTATGAAATCATTTAGGGAAACCAACAGTAGTTATAGTTTTTAATTCCCTTCATGCCCATTGTTTAAATAATTATTTACTTAGTTTACTTAAATTTAGTAAAAAAGCTGGATAAACTGATACTAAGAGAGGTATGTTGTACCCGAATCACCTACAGAGCTCAAACACTATCTAGACTAAGAGAGGTCTGTTCGCTATTATTGCAGATATTACCACGGCTGCTCAACACTGGATCGCTCAGTATTCCTGTATTTTAAGACGTCAAAAAACAAGACTATACGTGCTAATTGGTTATTGTGCAGTTGGAACCTAAAATTTATCAATCTGTACTGCCTGACTTCATCAACTTCTTTTAATGGGTTACTGCATGACGTTATGGTACTTAATTCACATGCTCTTGTGTTTGACCTTTAGTCATTTTGTGATCCGAAACCGATCGTTTTGGTTCTTGTTTGTTGAAACTGATATATGAACGTGGTGAAGTTATTTTCCATTAACGGTAAATATGCAGAGATAGATTTGTGTTTGTCTCAGCACTATCTGGAAATGTAATGTGTATATTCTATTCAAACAAATCAATGTATGAAATAGTAGTTTCATAGATACTATTCACTAAAGTATCATATCATGCAATGTTTGTTTCATATCATTCTCGTGATCTTAAATTCGCCATCCATTTATTTTTGAGGACCTGTCTCCATAAGTATTTGCAAGTAGGTTGATTAGTTACATACAGCTTTCAAAATATAAAAAGAGAAAGAGCTATTGATGAGCTATCATGCAAGGAGCTTTTGATCTCATTTTGTATCAAATCAAACTGAGTACCAAGATGTTCGAACGCTTAGAGCATAAACCAATCATGTTACTGGTTTCATCAAACATTATTTACAGATCAGTAGAGTTGTGCATAGGTCCCACAGCATACATAGCATGGAAGATAGCTAACGGTAACTAGTATGCATATAAATTGCAATGTAATTTAAAGTCATTAATAGATAGATTGTAGTTACGGATCCAAGTAGTGAAGCTCTGCTTTCGAGGAAGCTCGTGGAAGCCGCATAACATCCTTAGCAAAGTTGTACTTTTCCTGAGCATCAGCAGTTACACGGGGTTGAATTGATATCTTTTCAAGAGTGGGAGAATGTTCAAGTAAAAGCTTTATAAAGAGTAACAAGGGACTTGAACTTTCTACATGGATTATTTCTATAGTTTTCAATCGGTTCATTGTCTGGTCCAAATAATTAGACGCTTCCAAATAAGTTAATGCTGGTTTCACATCCAAATCCAAATGCACGTTCCAAAGACCCTAGAAATACATTAAAAGTGAGACTAGCGGTGCATTAAAAAAAACTACCTTAAGTTACTATATAAGCACACACAACACAGAAAACACAAGAGAAAACATTTAACACTCTTTACCTGATTATTCACATTGAGTTGTCCCAAGTTAGGTGAGTTCCGAAGCATACATAAAACACCTTGAAGTTGATACAAATCACCAAATTTGAAGTTACGTAAGCTGAGAGTCTTTAAACTATTAGCCGGGTGTGGAAGCCACTTAGGAATATTTTCAGCAATAGAAAACTGTGAGGGTGAAAGGGAGATTTTAAGTTACCAGAGATGATATGAAAGAAATGTTCTGTTGCTCAAACGCAGATAAGATAAAGAACAAAGATCAAATATTAGAATTTAAAATTCAAATCATACCTCGAGAAAATACCCGTCGATAAGAAACAACACAAGACATGGCATATTACTTAACAAGGTGGCCAAATTAATTCTTTCAACTCCTTGAATGGGTAGTATGAAACCTATACCAACCGCACTAAGACATTTACTATGTAATAACTGAAGCAAAGTTGCATCAGGACAATATAGGACCGTTAACTTATATAAACTTGTAGACTTGATCTTGAAATTGTAAACATTGGTGCATGCAGACAGTTTCAACACCTTAAGTTGTGGTAAGTTGAGGATAGTTCCATGCAAGTTAGCCCCAAATTGAATATTCCTAAGCACAAGATCTTTGAGATAGAGAAATCCTTGAAAATCGAGTGGTGACTTAATAATACAGTTTTCAAGTTCTAGCTTTCTCAATTCTAAACAACGAAATAAATAACATGGAAGTTGATAACGTTGGTTTAAATTAGTAAGGATGAGTTCCCTAATAACACCATCTCTTGACAAGGATAAAATCCACTGATCGACTTCTTGGAAACTATCAAGAGAAATGTTTGGTATGTGGAGATGTAACTTTAAGAGAGGACCCTTGAGAAAGTTAAAGATTTGGTTTGAGATCGTAATAAACCCATTATGACCAAAAGCTTCATTTTTGGCAAACTTTTCAGAGAAATGTTTATCAAGAACCAGCGAACTCAGTGTGGTCCATTTGTACCTCCAACTTTTTGATAAAACGTGTGTCCTTACAACATCTTGAACGGGGAGCTTCTCTAAAATCGAGTCTATCAAGTTCTCTGGCAAGCAACTGATTCTATCCAGTTCAGTACAAGTTACAAACCTTCTCTTAGTATTAAAATTATTACCTGTCATTTAATTTAAGAAAACCAAGACTAGGTTATTTAATAGAAAACAAAATACATGAAACTAGGAAAACTTATATATAGGGTTGTATAGTGATGCAACAGACATTGGAATGATGCCGAATGACATACTAAGTGGTAGAACTTAGTAGCTACCAATTCAAGTGTACTTAACCATCTGATGGTCACAATAAAAGCATGAAATATTGAAAGGGAAAATAGAGATAGCAACACACATCTCAAAGATAAAAACCAAGGCGACTGCAGAAATAAACAACGTGGGCATCAAAATTAAAAAAAGCTGAGTAGTAAGACAAGAAGGTTCAAAAGGTTATTAAGGGTATGAATGAGAGATACGAGATCTTAAAATTAAAAAAAGTTGAGTAGTCAGAGTGAACATGTGAAATTTAAGCTGATCAATAAAATGAACATTTTACTTATACCTATAGAGTTATAAGTAGGGCCAACATTTAATTTTCAAGGTATTATCAGTTCTTCCTTTAAAAAGGCTGGTTCTACCTCTCTTAATCTTTTATAAATTTTCAACAAATCAGGGTTTCGCTTTCATTATCTTGCATCTTTTAATCAGTATAGACAAAAAAAAAACTTGTAAACATTGTATAATTATGCGAAAACCTAAAGTAATCCATTCATACTTGCTGCTTTATTTTTAGGGCTTCTAACATATATCTAGGTTAAATTCCGATCACTTGAATATGTTTCGAATAAACCGCTAACTAAGTTATAACACTGATAATCAATCGAATTGTAAACCGGAATCTACGAGTTCAACTGGATAAATAATGTATGTATTATTATAGAATTAAATTAAAGAATGTAAAAAGTCGAATAAGAAATTACAACAGGAATCAAGTTTTTTCAAACATAAGTACGTCTATATGAAAGAATCAAACAAATTATGAGGTAGAAATTATATTACCGATATTAAGAATTACAGATGAATCCATAGGAGTACCGATTGGAGTTTATCGTCCAAATTGTAGTGCCTTTTCGTTGTAAGTTTTTTAGAGTTCAAGGTTTTAAGGGTTTATGTCAAGGTAGTTTAATAAGTTAATCATCCCTCAACTTTTGTTTTATGTGTATTTTCCAAAACCAACTTTCTTTGCAGAATAGGTCCCTTTGTTCAATTAAAATTTTAAAAATTACTAAAATACTCTACTTAAATTTTATTTAATATTTTTTTTCCTTCAGTTGAAAAAAATCAAGATCGCATACCAAGATGCTCAAATGTGATGGATTTTTTTTACCTTGTGCAGTTTTTATGTTAGGGTCTTTGTTGTAATTAAGTCAAATTTTTAATCAATACGTGGTTACTACTATCCTTTTTACGAAACTTTGTAATTGAAAGGTTTGTTTTCAAACCTATGGGCGACGAATTCATCACTACTCTATGCATAACGTTTGTAAGCAATGTTACATGGTCAACCAAGATGCGCAGCTAGAGTTTTGAGTTTTGAACCTGAGAGTTCTTGTGGGGATATCAAGACACGTATTACTATGTCATCTTAGATCCATGTGATGTGAGTCATTATGTGATTTTGAGGATTCAAATTCTGGAACACTACTAAAGATTTTTAGAGCGGTTATGTTCAATCACTAATGTGTTTTTAATTAAATATTGCTTTCTAGTTTAAATGTTTATTGTAATTTTATAGGTTTAAGGCTCTAGCAACATCAGTTCAAACACACCATTAACATCACCATTAACATTATTTAAACTATTCAAGAAATTGTTCAACTGTAATATGGAAGAAGACTTTTGAAGTAGTCTTTGTAATTGAACATTCGAATAAGTCCACATAATAGTTTAGTCCAACTGCACTATATTAAATGAAATGTATCTACTGTCAAATTTTTCACCACAAGATTTATTATTAGATTCATTAAAAGACAGAAAAGTGATCCCCGATGCAGATCCACCAACCGCTAAAGATGTCAATCTTTTGTATCAATTTTTTGATAGAAGGTATGTCCTGATGCAGTCATATTGGGTGGTGTTATTGAACGTTTATGCTGATCTACATTGTATGAAATGGTTTGTTCGTTACATTGTGCAGTAATAAGGTTGTGGTTTTGACTGGAGCTGGGATAAGCACAGAATGTGGTATTCCCGATTATAGAAGGTATTCATGATTGTTATGTTTTCCGTTCTGCGTTCTGTAGATGTGACAGTTTAGATCAATTTATTTGTAACTGAATCAATTTAGGTTACATTATATCTCTCAACGGGGGCAGAAGGTAACATAGCAAGTACTATCTTAATAGAGAATGGATCAAATGAGTTGAAAGACACCCAACGTGTATATTCGGTCCATAAAAACCACCTAAATCACTTTAATCAAAAAATATTACTAGTTTATTATCAAAGCCATATATTTTGGATATGATATCCTGGTTATTTACATGAAAATTTGGACATAAGGTCTTTCAGGTCAACGCAACCTCACACGTACGCATACCTAAGTTACCCACCATTTACCTACCCTGCCCATTTTACCACCTAATTGAAATGTCCCGTTCTTATTGATTAAAAACGTTCCATATTAATTGATTTCGTTGCGAGGTTTTGACCTCTATATGAGACGTTTTTCAAAGACTGCATTAATTTTTAAAACAAACCATAACCTTTATTTCATAAATAAAGGTTTAAAAAGCTTTACGTAGATTATCAAATAATGATAATCTAAAATATCCTGTTTACACACGACCATTACATAATGGTTTACAATACAAATATGTTACATCGAAATCAGTTTCTTGAATGCAGTTTTTACACAATATCATACAAACATGGACTCCAAATCTTGTCCTTATTTTAGTATGCAACAGCGGAAGCTCTTAATAATCACCTGAGAATAAACATGCTTAAAACGTCAACAAAAATGTTGGTGAGTTATAGGTTTAACCTATATATATCAAATCATAACAATAGACCACAAGATTTCATATTTCAATACACATCTCATACATAGAGATAAAAATTATTCATATGGTGAACACCTGGTAACCGACATTAACAAGATGCATATATAAGAATATCCCCATCATTCCGGGACACCCTTCGGATATGATATAAATTTCGAAGTACTAAAGCATCCGGTACTTTGGATGGGGTTTGTTAGGCCCAATAGATCTATCTTTAGGATTCGCGTCAATTAGGGTGTCTGTTCCCTAATTCTTAGATTACCAGACTTAATAAAAAAGGGCATATTCGATTTCGATAATTCAACCATAGAATGTAGTTTCACGTACTTGTGTCTATTTTGTAAATCATTTATAAAACCTGCATGTATTCTCATCCCAAAAATATTAGATTTTAAAAGTGGGACTATAACTCACTTTCACAGATTTTTACTTCGTCGGAAAGTAAGACTTGGCCACTGGTTAATTCACGAACCTATAACAATATATACATATATATCAAAGTATGTTCAAAATATATTTACAACACTTTTAATATATTTTTATGTTTTAAGTTTATTAAGTCAGCTGTCCTCGTTAGTAACCTACAACTAGTTGTCCACAGTTAGATATACAGAAATAAATCGATAAATATTATCTTGAATCAATCCACGACCTAGTGTATACATATCTCAGTATTGATCACAACTCAAACTATACATATTTTGGAATCAACCTCAACCCTGTATAGCTAACTCCAACATTCACATATAGAGTGTCTATGGTTGTTCCGAAATATATATAGATGTGTCGACATGATAGGTCAAAATATTGTATACGTGTCTATGGTATCTCAAGATTACATAATATACAATACAAGTTGATTAAGTTATGGTTGGAATAGATTTGTTACCAATTTTCACGTAGCTAAAATGAGAAAAATTATCCAATCTTGTTTTACCCATAACTTCTTCATTTTAAATCCGTTTTGAGTGAATCAAATTGCTATGGTTTCATATTGAACTCTATTTTATGAATCTAAATAGAAAAAGTATAGGTTTATAGTCGGAAAAATAAGTTACAAGTCGTTTTTGTAAAGGTAGTCATTTCAGTCGAAAGAACGACGTCTAGATGACCATTTTAGAAAACATACTTCTACTTTGAGTTTAACCATAATTTTTGGATATAGTTTCATGTTCATAATAAAAATCATTTTCTCAGAATAAAAAATTTTAAATCAAAGTTTATCATATTTTTAATTAACTAACCCAAAACAGCCCGCGGTGTTACTACGACGGCGTAAATCCGGTTTTACGGTGTTTTTCGTGTTTCCAGGTTTTAAATCATTAAGTTAGCATATCATATAGATATAGAACATGTGTTTAGTTAATTTTAAAAGTCAAGTTAGAAGGATTAACTTTTGTTTGCAAACAAGTTTAGAATTAACTAAACTATGTTCTAGTGATTACGAGTTTAAACCTTCGAATAAGATAGTTTTATATATATGAATCGAATGATGTTATGAACATCATTACTACCTCAAGCTTAGTAGGTAAACCTACTGGAAGTGACAAGAAATGATCTAGCTTCAAAGGATCTTGGATGGCTTGAAAGTTCTTGAAGTAGGATCATGACACAAAAACAAGTTCAAGTAAGATTTTTACTCTAATTAAGATAGTTTATAGTTATAGAAATTGAATCAAAGTTTGAATATGAATATTACCTTAAATAAGAAAGATAACCTACTGTATATAACAAAGGTTTCTTGATCTTAGATGATTACTTGGAATGGATTAGAAAGCTTGGAAGTAAATTAGTAAACTTGAAGGGATTTTTGAAGTGTTCTTGAAGTGTTCTTTCTATGATGATTATAGCTTGATTCTTGAAGTGATTTTTGATGAAGATAATGATTAACTACTGGAAAAATACGTTCATAATAGTGTGTGTGTGTTGAGAGAGAATTAGAAAGAGAATTGGAAGTGAAATGGAGTGAATGATGAGTGGTAATTGGTGAGTGGTGAGTGGGGTTAAAAGGAGTTCTAGTTAGTTGACTAGCTCATGGTAGAAGTTAAAATTGATTAGTCATACATGACATAATCAAGAGTGGAATCCCATGCTAGTTCCTATTGGTATATACCCATAGTAAGTACGTTTTGAAGCTGTGTATAATACGGGTAAGAATACGACTAGAATTCTTGATGAAAGAAAAGAATGGGAAAGTAACTGTAACCATTTTCGTTAAGTATGAGTGTTTTGATATATGTCTTGAAGTCTTCCAAAAGTATTTTAATACATCTAAATACACTACATGTATATACATTTTAACTGAGTCGTTAAGTCATCGTTAGTCGTTACATGTAAGTGTTGTTTTGAAACCTTTAAGTTAACGATCTCAATTAATGTTGTTAACCCATTGTTTATTATATCTAATGAGATGTTAAATTATTATATTATCATGATATTATGATATATTAATATATCTTAATATGATATATATACATTTAAATGTCGTTACAACGATAATCGTTACATATATGTCTCGTTTCGAAATCCTTAAGTTAGTAGTCTTGTTTATATGTATATAACTCATTGTTAATATACTTATGGAGATACTTACTTATCATAATCTCATGTTAACCATAGGTATATCCATATATATATCGTCATGTCGTTTTTACAAGTTTTAACGTTCGTGAATCGCCGGTCAACTTGGGTGGTCAATTGTCTATATGAAACATATTTCAATTAACCAAGTCTTAACAAGTTTGATTGCTTAACATATTGGAAACATTTAATCATGTAAATATCAATCTCAATTAATATATATAAACATGGAAAAGTTCGGGTCACTACAGTACCTACCCGTTAAATAAATTTCGTCCCGAAATTTTAAGCTGTTGCAGGTTTTGACGAATCTTCTGGAAATAGATGCGGGTATTTCTTCTTCATCTGATCTTCACGCTCCCAGGTGAACTCGGGTCCTCTACGAGCATTCCATCGAACCTTAACAATTGGTATCTTGTTTTGCTTAAGTCTTTTAACCTCACGATCCATTATTTCGACGGGTTCTTCGATGAATTGGAGTTTTTCGTTGATTTGGATTTCATCTAACGGAATAGTGAGATCTTCTTTAGCAAAACATTTCTTCAAATTCGAGACGTGGAAAGTGTTATGTACAGCTGCGAGTAGTTGAGGTAACTCAAGTCGGTAAGCTACTGGTCCGACACGATCAATAATCTTGAATGGTCCAATATACCTTGGATTTAATTTCCCTCGTTTACCAAATCGAACAACGCCTTTCCAAGGTGCAACTTTAAGCATGACCATCTCTCCAATTTCAAATTCTATATCTTTTCTTTTAATGTCAGCGTAGCTCTTTTGTCGACTTTGGGCGGTTTTCAACCGTTGTTGAATTTGGATGATCTTCTCGGTAGTTTCTTGTATTATCTCCGGACCCGTAATCTGTCTATCCCCCACTTCACTCCAATAAATCGGAGACCTGCACTTTCTACCATAAAGTGCTTCAAACGGCGCCATCTCAATGCTTGAATGGTAGCTGTTGTTGTAGGAAAATTCTGCTAACGGTAGATGTTGATCCCAACTGTTTCCGAAATCAATAACACATACTCGTAGCATGTCTTCAAGCGTTTATATCGTCCTTTCGCTCTGCCCATCAGTTTGTGGATGATAGGCAGTACTCATGTCTAGACGAGTTCCTAATGCTTGCTGTAATGTTTGCCAGAATCTTAAAATAAATCTGCCATCCCTATCAGAGATAATAGAGATTGGTATTCCATGTCTGGAGACGACTTCCTTCAAATACAGTCGTGCTAACTTCTCCATCTTGTCATCTTCTCTTATTGGCAGGAAGTGTGCTGATTTGGTGAGACGATCAACTATTACCCAAATAGTATCAAAACCACTTGCAGTCCTTGGCAATTTAGTGATGAAATCCATGGTAATGTTTTCCCATTTCCATTCTGGGATTTCGGGTTGTTGAAGTAGACCTAATGGTTTCTGATGCTCAGCTTTGACCTTAGAACATGTCAAACATTCTCCTACGCATTTAGCAACATCGGCTTTCATACCCGGCCACCAAAAATGTTTCTTGAGATCCTTGTACATCTTCCCCGTTCCAGGATGTATTGAGTATCTGGTTTTATGAGCTTCTCTAAGTACCATTTCTCTCATATCTCCAAATTTTGGTACCCAAATCCTTTCAGCCCTATACCGGGTTCCGTCTTCCCGAATATTAAGATACTTCTCCGATCCTTTGGGTATTTCATCCTTTAAATTTCCCTCTTTTAAAACTCCTTGTTGCGCCTCCTTTATTTGAGTAGTAAGGTTATTATGAATCATTATATTCATAGATTTTACTCGAATGGGTTCTCTGTCCTTCCTGCTCAAGGCATCGGCTACCACATTTGCCTTCCCCGAGTGGTAACGAATCTCAAAGTCGTAATCATTCAACAATTCAATCCACCTACGCTGCCTCATATTCAGTTGTTTCTGATTAAATATGTGTTGAAGACTTTTGTGGTCGGTATATATAATACTTTTGACCCCATATAAGTAGTGCCTCCAAGTCTTTAATGAAAAAACAACCGCGCCTAATTCCAAATCATGCGTCGTATAATTTTGCTCGTGAATCTTCAATTGTCTAGACGCATAAGCAATCACCTTCGTTCGTTGCATTAATACACAACCGAGACCTTGCTTTGATGCGTCACAATAAATCACAAAATCATCATTCCCTTCAGGCAATGACAATATAGGTGCCGTAGTTAGCTTTTTCTTCAATAACTGAAACGCTTTCTCTTGTTCATCATTCCATTCAAATTTCTTCCCTTTATGCGTTAATGCAGTCAAGGGTTTTGCTATTCTGGAAAAGTCTTGGATGAACCTTCTGTAGTAACCAGCTAGTCCTAAAAACTGGCGTATGTGTTTCGGAGTCTTCGGGGTTTCCCACTTTTCAACAGTTTCTATCTTTGCCGGATCCACCTTAATACCTTCTTTGTTCACTATGTGACCGAGGAATTGAACTTCTTCTAACCAAAATGCACACTTTGAAAACTTAGCATACAATTCTTCCTTCCTCAATACTTCTAACACCTTTCTCAAATGTTCACCATGTTCTTGGTCATTCTTTGAGTAAATAAGTATGTCATCAA
Source organism: Rutidosis leptorrhynchoides (assembly GCF_046630445.1). NCBI lineage: Eukaryota > Viridiplantae > Streptophyta > Magnoliopsida > Asterales > Asteraceae > Rutidosis > Rutidosis leptorrhynchoides. The sequence continues at coordinate 165,283,654 of NC_092343.1, read as the reverse complement.
TGAAAACAATGACAAACTTGTCAAGGTATGGTCCACACACTCGGTTCATAAGGTCCATAAACACAGCTGGTGCATTAGTTAAACCAAATGGCATGACCATAAACTCGTAATAACCGTAACGTGTTCTGAAAGCAGTCTTTGGAATATCATCTTCTTTCACCCGCATTTGATGATACCCGGAAAGTAAGTCAATCTTTGAATAAACAGACGAGCCTTGTAGTTGATCAAATAAGTCGTCGATTCTCGGTAGTGGGTAGCGGTTCTTGATGGTAAGTTTGTTCAACTCTCGTTAGTCGATACACAACCTGAATGTACCATCTTTCTTCTTGACAAACAAAACAGGAGCTCCCCACGGTGATGTGCTTGGTTGAATGAAACCACGCTCTAAAAGTTCTTGTAATTGGCTTTGCAGTTCTTTCATCTCGCTGGGTGCGAGTCTGTAAGGAGCACGAGCTATTGGTGCAGCTCCTGGTACAAGATCTATTTGAAATTCAACAGATCGATGTGGGGGTAATCCCGGTAATTCTTTCGGAAATACATCGGGAAATTCTTTTGCAATGGGAACATCATTGATGCTCTTTTCTTCAGTTTGTACTTTCTCGACGTGTGCTAGAACAGCATAGCAACCTTTTCTTATTAGTTTTTGTGCCTTCAAATTACTAATAAGATGTAGCTTCGTGTTTCCCTTTTCTCCGTATACCATTAAGGGTTTTCCTTTTTCTCGTATAATGCGAATTACATTTTTGTAACAAACAATCTCTACTTTCACTTCTTTCAACCAGTCCATACCGATTATCACATCAAAACTCCCTAACTCTACTGGTATCAAATCAATCTTAAATGTTTCGCTAACCAGTTTAATTTCGCGATTCCGACATATATTATCTGCTGAAATTAATTTACCATTTGCTAATTCGAGTAGAAATTTACTATCCAAAGGCGTCAATGGACAACTTAATTTAGCACAAAAATCTCTACTCATATAGCTTCTATCCGCACCCGAATCAAATAAAACGTAAGCAGATTTATTGTCAATAAGAAACGTACCCTTAACAAGCTCCGGGTCTTCCTGTGCCTCTGCCGCATTAATATTGAAAACTCTTCCGCGGCCTTGTCCATTCGTGTTCTCCTGGTTCGGGCAATTTCTAATAATGTGGCCCTGTTTTCCACATTTATAACAAACTACATTGGCATAACTTGCTCCGACACTACTTCCTCCGCCATTTCTCGTTCCGACATCATTTGTTCCTTTCGTTCTATTAACCCCTGGTCCGTAGACCTCACACTTCGCCGCGCTATGACCATTTCTTTTACACTTGTTGCAAAATTTGGTGCAGAACCCCGAGTGATACTTTTCACACCTTTGGCATAGCTGCTTCTGATTGTTGTTTTTGTTGTGGTTATTATTGTTGTTGGGATGATTGTTGTAGTTGCTGTTGTTGTTGTTGTTGTTTTTGTTGTTGTTGTTGTTGTTGTTGTTGTTGTTGTTGTTGTTGTTGTTGGGCCGTTTGTTGTAGTTGCGATTGTTGGGATAATTGTTGCGATTATTGTTGTAATTGCTGTTGTTGTTGTATTGGTGATTCTTATCACCGTTTTCCTCTCACTTTCTTTTGACTTGCTTCACATTGGCCTCTTCAGCAGTCTGTTCTTTAATTCTTTCTTCAATCTGGTTCACTAGTTTGTGAGCCATTCTACATGCCTGTTGTATGGAGGCGGGCTCGTGTGAACTTATATCTTCTTGGATTCTTTCCGGTAATCCTTTCACAAACGCGTCGATCTTCTCTTCCTCATCTTCGAATGCTCCCGGACACAATAGGCACAATTCTGTGAATCATCTTTCGTACGTGGTAATATCAAATCCTTGGGTTCGTAACCCTCTAAGTTCTGTCTTGAGCTTATTGACCTCAGTTCTGGGACGGTACTTCTCGTTCATCAAGTGCTTGAATGCTGACCACGGTAGTGCGTATGCATCGTCTTGTCCCACTTGCTCTAGATAGGTATTTCACCATGTTAACGCAGAACCTGTGAAGGTATGCGTAGTGTACTTCACTTTGTCCTCTTCAGTACACTTACTTATGGCAAACACCGATTCGACCTTCTCGGTCCACCGTTTCAATCCGATCGGTCCTTCGGTTCCATCAAATTCCAAAGGTTTGCAGGCAGTGAATTCTTTGTAGGTGCATCCTACACGATTTCCTGTACTGCTAGATCCAAGGTTATTGTTGGTATGTAGCGCAGCCTGTACTGCGGCTATGTTTGAAGCTAGAAAAGTACGGAATTCTTCTTCATTCATATTCACGGTGTGTCGAGTAGTCGGTGCCATTTCCTTCAAAATAGTCAAATGGAACAAGTTAATCATACAGAATATTAAGAGTAGTTAATAGTATTTCGTAGCATAATATGAACTCATTTATAAAAGCTTTTTCTTCATATTAGCGTTTTATAAGTTTAAATTCGGGTAGTACCTACCCGTTAAGTTCATACTTAGTAGCTAATATACAATTCAACTACTACAATTCTATATGAAAAACTGATTATAATAATATTTCGCTTTCAAACTTTTACACAATATTTTACAAACTTACAATACCGTTTATTTTACATATAGCATGAAATATAGCACACAATAAATTTGATACAAGATGGTTGTGAAGATAATTCTAGCTAGTACACAAGTCGTTCAGCAAAGGCAATAAAGACACGTAATTCATACGTCCAGAAACAAGTCATGCATTCTGGTTTTACTAGGATTACTTCCCATCCTTGGTCTTGTGGAACATAACCGTTATGGCCGTTGATAAGACAGCGTGTTGTAACGTCGTCAAAGGGACGAGGGTTACGTAATGTCCAACAGTCCCGTAACAATCTAAAAACCTCATTTCTTACCCCAATTACCGACTCCGTCACTTGTGGGAACGTTTTGTTTAATAGTTGTAGCCCGATGTTCTTGTTCTCACTTTGGTGAGAAGCGAACATTACTAATCCGTAAGCATAACATGCTTCTTTATGTTGCATGTTAGCCGCTTTTTCTAAATCACGAAGTCCAATATTCGGATATATTGAGTCAAAATAATTTCTTAACCCATTGCGTAAAATAGCATTTGGGTTCCCCGCAATATATGCGTCAAAGTAAACACATCGTAACTTATGGATTTCCCAATGTGATATCCCCCATCTTTCGAACGAAAGCCTTTTATAAACCAAGGCATTCTTGGAACGTTCTTCGAATGTCTTACAAACTGATCTCGCCTTAAATAGTTGTGCCGAAGAATTCTGACCGACTCTAGACAAGATTTCATCAATCACGTCTTCGGGTAGGTCTCTTAAAATATTGGGTTGTCTATCCATTTTGTGTTTTTATACTGTAAAATAGACAAGAGTTAGATTCATAAAAAAAATACATATTAATACAAGCAATTTTTACATATATCATAAAGCATAAGCACACTATATTACATATATTACACCCCACAAATACAACTATCTTATTCTGACTCACTCGTTTCTTCTTTTTCGAACTTGGTTCTTTTTGCTAAGTTTCTAGGGATATATGATGTTCCCCTAATACGAGCCGTCGTTTTCCACATTGGTTTAGAAAAACCTGGTGATTTAGAGGTTCCCGGGTTATTGTCACAACTTAAGAAATACGGGTGTTGACGATACATATAAAGTTCATCGGGGTTGGAATTAGATTTCTCTATTTTTATGCCCTTTCCCTTATTATTTTCTTTTGCCTTTTTAAATTCAGTTGGGGTAATTTCTATAACATCATCGGAATTCTCGTCGGAATCCGATTCATCGGAGAATTGGTAATCCTCCCAATATTTTGCTTCCTTGGCGGAAACACCATTGACCATAATTAACCTTGGTCGGTTGGTTGAGGATTTTCTTTTACTTAACCGTTTTATTATTTCCCCCACCGGTTCTATTTCTTCATCCGGTTCCGATTCTTCTTCCGGTTCCGACTCTTCTTCCGGTTCCTTTTCGGGAACTTGTGAATCAGTCCACAAATCATTCCAATTTACATTTGACTCTTCATTATTATTAGATGAGTCAATGGGACTTGTTCTAGAGGTAGACATCTATCACATAATATCAAATGCGTTAAGAGATTAATATATCACATAATATTCACATGTTAAAAATATATAGTTTCCAACAAAATTTGTTAAGCAATCATTTTTCAAGTAAACACGGTCGAAGTCCAGACTCACTAATGCATCCTAACAAACTCGATAAGATACACTAATGCAAAATTCTGGTTCTCTAAGACCAACGCTCTGATACCAACTGAAAATGTCCCGTTCTTATTGATTAAAAACGTTCCATATTAATTGATTTCGTTGCGAGGTTTTGACCTCTATATGAGACGTTTTTCAAAGACTGCATTCATTTTTAAAACAAACCATAACCTTTATTTCATAAATAAAGGTTTAAAAACCTTTACGTAGATTATCAAATAATGATAATCTAAAATATCCTGTTTACACACGACCATTACATAATGGTTTACAATACAAATATGTTACATCGAAATCAGTTTCTTGAATGCAGTTTTTACACAATATCATACAAACATGGACTCCAAATCTTGTCCTTATTTTAGTATGCAACAGCGGAAGCTCTTAATAATCACCTGAGAATAAACATGCTTAAAACGTCAACAAAAATGTTGGTGAGTTATAGGTTTAACCTATATATATCAAATCATAACAATAGACCACAAGATTTCATATTTCAATACACATCCCATACATAGAGATAAAAATTATTCATATGGTGAACACCTGGTAACCGACATTAACAAGATGCATATATAAGAATATCCCCATCATTCCAGGACACCCTTCGGATATGATATAAATTTCGAAGTACTAAAGCATCCGGTACTTTGGATAGGGTTTGTTAGGCCCAATAGATCTATCTTTAGGATTCGCGTCAATTAGGGTGTCTGTTCCCTAATTCTTAGATTACCAAACTTAATAAAAAAGGGCATATTCGATTTCAATAATTCAACCATAGAATGTAGTTTCACGTACTTGTGTCTATTTTGTAAATCATTTATAAAACCTGCATGTATTCTCATCCCAAAAATATTAGATTTTAAAAGTGGGACTATAACTCACTTTCACAGAATTTTACTTCGTCGGGAAGTAAGACTTGGCCACTGGTTGATTCACGAACCTATAACAATATATACATATATATCAAAGTATATTCAAAATATATTTACAACACTTTTAATATATTTTGATGTTTTAAGTTTATTAAGTCAGCTGTCCTCGTTAGTAACCTACAACTAGTTGTCCACAGTTAGATATACAGAAATAAATCGATAAATATTATCTTGAATCAATCCACGACCCAGTGTATACGTATCTCAGTATTGATCACAACTCAAACTATACATATTTTGGAATCAACCTCAACCCTGTATAGCTAACTCCAACATTCACATATAGATTGTCTATGGTTGTTCCGAAATATATATAGATGTGTCGACATGATAGGTCGAAACATTGTATACGTGTCTATGGTATCTCAAGATTACATAATATACAATACAAGTTGATTAAGTTATGGTTGGAATAGATTTGTTACCAATTTTCACGTAGCTAAAATGAGAAAAATTATCCAATCTTGTTTTACCCATAACTTCTTCATTTTAAATCCGTTTTGAGTGAATCAAATTGCTATGGTTTCATATTGAACTCTATTTTATGAATCTAAATAGAAAAAGTATAGGTTTATAGTCAGAAAAATAAGTTACAAGTTGTTTTTATAAAGGTAGTCATTTCAGTCGAAAGAACGACGTCTAGATGACCATTTTAGAAAACATACTTCCACTTTGAGTTTAACCATAATTTTTGGATATAGTTTCATGTTCATAATAAAAATCATTTTCTCAGAATAACAACTTTTAAATCAAAGTTTATCATAGTTTTTAATTAACTAACCCAAAACAGCCCGCGGTGTTACTACGACGGCGTAAATCCGGTTTTACGGTGTTTTTCGTGTTTCCAGGTTTTAAATCATTAAGTTAGCATTTCATATAGATATAGAACATGTGTTTAGTTAATTTTAAAAGTCAAGTTAGAAGGATTAACTTTTGTTTGCGAACAAGTTTAGAATTAACTAAACTATGTTCTAGTGATTACGAGTTTAAACCTTCGAATAAGATAGTTTTATATATTTGAATCGAATGATGTTATGAACATCATTACTACCTCAAGCTTAGTAGGTAAACCTACTGGAAGTGACAAGAAATGATCTAGCTTCAAAGGATCTTGGATGGCTTGAAAGTTCTTGAAGTAGGATCATGACACAAAAACAAGTTCAAGTACGATTTTTACTCGAATTAAGATAGTTTATAGTTATAGAAATTGAATCAAAGTTTGAATATGAATATTACCTTGAATAAGAAAGATAACCTACTATATATAACAAAGGTTTCTTGATCTTAGATGATTACTTGGAATGGATTAGAAAGCTTGGAAGTAAATTAGTAAACTTGAAGGGATTTCTGAAGTGTTCTTGAAGTGTTCTTCCTATGATGATTATAGCTTGATTCTTGAAGTGATTTTTGATGAAGATGATGATTAACTACTGGAAAAATACGTTCATAATAGTGTGTGTGTGTGTTGAGAGAGAATTAGAAAGAGAATTGGAAGTGAAATGGAGTGAATGATGAGTGGTAATTGGTGAGTGGTGAGTGGGGTTAAAAGGAGTTCTAGTTAGTTGACTAGCTCATGGTAGAAGTTAAAATTGATTAGTCATACATGACATAATCAAGAGTGGAATCCCATGCTAGTTCCTATTGGTATATACCCATAGTAAGTACGTTTTGAAGCTGTGTATAATACGGGTAAGAATACGACTAGAATTCTTGATGAAAGAAAAGAATGGGAAAGTAACTGTAACCATTTTCGTTAAGTATGAGTGTTTTGATATATGTCTTGAAGTCTTCCAAAAGTATTTTAATACAACTAAATACACTACATGTATATACATTTTAACTGAGTCGTTAAGTCATCGTTAGTCGTTACATGTAAGTGTTGTTTTGAAACCTTTAAGTTAACGATCTCAATTAATGTTGTTAACCCATTGTTTATTATATCTAATGAGATGTTAAATTATTATATTATCATGATATTATGATATATTAATATATCTTAATATGATATATATACATTTAAATGTCGTTACAACGATAATCGTTACATATATGTCTCGTTTCGAAATCCTTAAGTTAGTAGTCTTGTTTATATGTATATAACTCATTGTTAATATACTTATGGAGATACTTACTTATCATAATCTCATGTTAACCATAGGTATATCCATATATATATATATCGTCATGTCGTTTTTACAAGTTTTAACGTTCGTGAATCGCTGGTCAACTTGGGTGGTCAATTGTCTATATGAAACATATTTCAATTAATCAAGTCTTAACAAGTTTGATTGCTTAACATGTTGGAAACATTTAATCATGTAAATATCAATCTCAATTAATATATATAAACATGGAAAAGTTCGGGTCACTACACTAATAGTCTGGTTTCATAAAGGGAGTAAGGGGCATATCCTGTTTAGTAGTTGTCACCTGCTGATAATCTGCATGTCTAATTATATATTCCGTAATCATATTTGATGAGCTAGTTATTCACTTATTTGTACAAAAGTTTGGACAAAAAAGTGTTCCAGGGTAGTGCAACCTTGTACATACTTGATCAGCAACCCACCAACTACCTAACCTTCCCATTTTAACCACCTGATATTCTGGTTTATAAAGGGACATATTCTGTTTAGTGGTTGTTACCTGCTGGTAATCTGTTTGTGTTTACTCATTATATGTATCCCTGTTAGTAACATCATTCATCTTTCCTGTCTAATATCATAATTGGTGCAAAAGCCCGGATGGAGCTTACAGTACTGGTTTCAAGCCAATCACTCATCAGGTAAATTCAATACATTACATTCAGTTGATACTATCTGCATTTTTCTATTTGAGGAATCCTGATTTGTACTTCTTTTTTATATTTTTTTATGGGTGTAGCAATTTAGTTGTTTAAGCCGTGCACAAAGGCAGTAGGGATAGGAGTTATGCAGGATGGAGAAAATTTATCGAAGCTAACCCTAGTCCACCTCATACTGCATTAGCTTCTTTATAAAAAGCCAACCGGATTAGCTTATGAATGCACAAAACTTTGACAGGACATCCTTTTCTTCCATTTGTACGCCCATTTTTTTGATAAAACGTGTGTCCTCACAGCATCTTGAAGGGGGAGCGTCTCTAAAATTGAGTTAATTAAATTCGTTTGCAAGCAACTGATTCTATCCACTTCACACCTCTCAGTATTGTTATTATGATAGACATTACAAGTATTAAGTATACATGTTGACTGCAGTGGGCGGCACCAATCGAAGGTCTGGGTTGTGATGTTATGGATTTTACTTAATGGGCACATGCTCTGCACATGATGCAAACAATTACTCCCTCTAAATATTCGGTCAAGACTACTACGTTCTTTTCTGAATGTAAACGTGCACATGCATACTTAAAACAACTTCTTAAAACCCACGACCCACGTGCACGACTCTAAATCAACTGCTACAAATTTTGGAGTACTTGCAATAATTTTTTATCCTTCTTGGACTTTCAATTGGGCAGCACAAGCTTTTGGGCCTAACCAGACTCGGGTTCAAGATTACCCAACAATTACTTCTATTGCTATTTTGATCCAACACTTTATTCTTAATCTTGGGCGTTCCTCACTTTAGCTTGTGATCTTCTCCAATTAGTATTAATTCGGAAGATCTATATCATATGACGACAATTCAGACAAGAGTTTTAGAATGACGATGTCTGCTTTCCGACTTGTCAGGTACAAATGTTCATGCAAATTCATTTGACGCGAACTGATGATACGCATAATGATCCGTCTCAAAATAGGCAAGCATCTCGGCAAAAATCACACCCGGCACTACGAGTCCCGGGTTTCCAACTCCTTTTCTCGTCATCCGTCTGACGTCTTCCCGGATACTCCTCCATGACAGACAAATGGCAAAGCTAAGAACCTGGATGACAAACACGTAACCGGCACCTTACAACCGGTCAAGAAAATTGTAACTAGGCATCGCAAGACCAGTCATCATAATCGTGACAGTCAAGAAACACTTAGAACGTGTCTAGGCGAAACCTACCCGGCTGGACCGAGAACATCGTAATGCTATAACCGGAACCAACTCACCAACACCATCGTCTCGGTCCACTAAACCGACATAAGGACACTCCCGGGACAAGAACGTTGTCCCGAAAAAAGAGAGCGTCACCACGGAGTAGGCACCTCGTCCCGGAATGACCACTTGATCACGGAACAAGCACGCGGGCAAGTCGCGTGCCACATCAGCCCGCAAATTTAGGAAAGGTCGTTAGAATATGTTATTCCCCACGAAAGGGACAGGTGCCACGTCACCCCTCGGGATTGACAAAGTTTGTTACAACCATGAAAGGGACATGTGCCACGTCATCATTCCCTCTACAACATATATAAATACACAAGTGAAATCATTCATTTAAAAAAGACACTGGATGCATAAACGTTACTCTGCCAAAATCAATTGCGATAACGTCACTCCAGTCGTTAGCTTAATTCCGATCGGTGCTCCGATCACCATCCGAGTTAACCCACACTAAGATATTAACTTATTCGATTTCGATCGAATGAGGTTAATCTACTTGATTGTTTTACGCCCTTAGAATCCAGATTCCAAATCGGGGTTCGCACAATTATTGGAGTTAAAACAATCAACTTACTCCTTTTCCCAAATTACGCACTCAAACCCGAAATCTCATCACCCATTACGATTTTGGTTTGATCACGAACGTTACTATGTTTTGGTATTTTTATAGTTTTTTTTTTGTTTAATTGAGAAATGTACATGAATTGCACAGAGCAGCTCATGATGCTGGTGCTGCTACGGCAATTATAGATATTGGCAAAACACGAGTGGACGATTAACGCAAGACTAGGATCGGCCTGTTCTTAAAAAGGATTAATTGGGGAGCTTTACAACAGTGCCTGCATGAGAATAACTATTATGGACGTTACAGATTAATAAGGGTGTACACGTTGACTGCAGTTGGCAGCAGCAATAGAAAGTCTGGGTTATGACAGCAGCAATTTAGATAAGAGTTTTGGGATGAAGTAAAGACCCGATGGTGATATTGAAATCCATGAAATATTATGGGAAGGAGATTTCCACATACCGACATGCTCAAAATGTGACTGAATTCTTAAACCCGATGTAACTCAATTCTAGTAACTAGTATTAATACATGGAATCCGTTTTTACTACCACTAATTGACTAATTGGCTTAAGAGACATCGTTGCAGGCATAAAAGCGAGATTAGGAAAACATCGGCAAGGATGGCTCCAATAACCCGGTCCACGTACAAATCCAACAATTACTACGAACCAGAAAATTTTGATGTCTATCAATTTAACCACTTAAAATAAATTTTCGTAATTTTAAGAAATTTAGATAAGAAGTAGAATAAAAATCTATGTCCTAAAACTAGAATTGCGAGAAATAAGAAAGAAAAAGAGCGCGTCGAAAAAGGTCAAAAAAGAAAAGGGTTGAAAAATAAAAGGCGTCGAAAAATAAGAAAGAAAAAGAGTGACTATAAAACTTTAAAAATACTCGACTAACCCAACCTTATTACTATCACTAACTTAAAATTAAAATTTCAAATTGAGATTACTAATTGGAGTGATAATTGATACATAGGTAAAAGGCGTCGAAAAATAAAAATAAGAAAGTAGCGCGTTAAAACTTAAAAAGGAACTAAAAACTAAAAGTTGCGTCTAAAAATATTAAAGCTTACAAGTAAAACTATATCCCAAATAGCAATATCTTAAAAATGTACTAAAACTTAAAAAGGCGTCGCAAAATTCTAAAGCACCTAAATTTTAGTCTAAAGAAAAAGCACTTAAGGGATTTTACGGCAAAGCCTAAAAATCTAGAAATAAAAAATAACTATGGCAAAAACTAAGTCTTAAAACTAAATACGAACGAAAAATACAAAAAAATTACGCTAAAACAAATAAAAAGGGACAAAATATAAAAATATACTAAAAGTTGTAAAAAGTACAATTTTTTATAAAAATATTATTTTTATATTATTTATTTTATACTTTATAAAAGTATTAATTTTTATATATTAATAAAACTAATTAAACTTAATATTACAAATTAATTAAAACTTAAATTAAATACTAAATTAATTAAATATTTAACCCTAAATACAATTTAATTAATAATAATAAATAATACTCCGTAATTAATGCAGATTAGGGTTTCTGTGTGACCCGTGTCAGACGGCTCCGCGAGTCGCGGTTGAACCAGTTCAATACCTCCACAAGTCGCGGAGGTTGCAGGTCCAAAAGAGGTGCAGGTCAAATTCGACAGGTCAGTTTTTTTTATTTATTTGTTTTTTTTCTATTTTTTCTTTAATTAATATATTTATATAAATTTAATAAAACTTATATTTTAAAAACTAAAATAAAAATAAAGATACTTTATAATTTTATAAAAAATCTTAAAAATAGATTTATATATATATATTTTTTTTCGTTCAGTTTTTTTTTATATTCTAAATAAAAACAAAATATTTAAATAAGACTTATATTTTTATAAAATAAAAATAAAGAAACTTTATAAAACTTAAATATTTAACAAACTCTTAAAAATATTTATATTTTTGTTTTTCTTTTTATATTTTCGAATATTTAAAACCTATTTTTACAAAAGTGTATTTTTATAAAAGTAAATTAAAAATAAAAATCTTTTTTTATAGCGTTGCGCTTCCGGCTTTTAAGCTAGATTTTAAGTATTCCCCGGCAGCGGCGCCAAAAATACTTGATGTTATGCGAGGTGTATATAAAATAGCTTTATTTTTACAACTAAATACTATTAAATACGATACAATTTTACACAAGATATTTATTTATTTATAGAATGGATATACTTAAACCTTGCTACAGCACTTATAGGCAGTGTACCTAATCGTACAGTAGTGTAGTTTTTAGTAAGTCCGGTTCGTTCCACAGGGAAAAATCTTTAAACAATGCTTAACGCTATATTAGTTTTATTTTATAAAAATACAAATATATATAAGTAATATTATTATTATAAAGGGGGGTTTTACCGTTTAATGACCGGTTTGTCGATTTTTAAAACTTTAGTCGCAGTTAAACCTAATGTAAAATATTAAAAATAAATATAACTTAATTTAAAGCGTAAAGTAAATAACGATAATGAAATTGCGATAAATAAAAGTGCGATGAAATAAAATACAATAATTAAAAAGTGCGTTAATTAAAAGTGCAATTAAATACAAAAACAATAAATAAAAGTGCGATAATTAGAAGTGCAATTAAATATAAAATAAAGGAAATTAAATATGAAATAAAATAATTATGCTTATTTAAACTTTCGTAATCATGATTTTTGACGTGTTGATTTTAGTTTTATGCCCATGGGTTAATTGTCATTTGTCCTGGATTATTTAATATGTCCGTCTGGTTTTTGTCCATAACAGTCCATCAGTCATAAATATAAAGTGCGAGTGTCCTCGTCAAATTATCCTTATACTCGATGTTAAATATTCCAACTAATTGGGGACTTAAACTGTAACAAGATTTTAATACTTTGTTTAATAATTACACCAGGTTATCGACTGCGTGTAACCCAAGGTTTTAATACTTTGTTAACAATTATGCCAAGTGTCCTTGTACATAATTTCACCCCTGTTTTAATAATTCCATAGACTATTAATTCATTCCCGTGTCCGGTTAAATGAACGATTATTCGTACATATAAATACCCCGCCCATCGTGTCCGATCGAGTGTATATGGTTATTTATGGGTACGTCCAATTGTAAATCTTTACATTGAAATTAACAAACTATCATTTAGTTAAACAAATATAAAGCCCATTAATAGCCCATAGTCTAATTTCCACAAGTGTCGTTCTTTTGTCTAAACCCCAATTATGGTACAAAGCCCAATTACCCAATTTTAGTAATTAGCCCAACATCATGATTACTTTGGTATTAAATAAGCATAATAATAACTTAGCTACGAGACATTAAATTAAAAAGGTTGAACATAACTTACAACGATTAAAAATAGCGTAGCGTTACCCGGACAGAATTTCGACTTACACCCTTACAACATTCGCTAACATACCCTTATTATTAGGATTTAAAATTAAAATTAAAATTAAAATTAAAATTCAAACTCCGCGAGTCGCGGAGTTTGTTTTTACAGCTCACTCCAATTTGGATCCTAGTCTGCCGACGGTTTATTATATAAATATAATATATATATATATATATATATATATATAATTTATATAATTAATTATATATTATATTATATTTATATACATAGTTAACTTGTAATTTTTAGTCCGTTGCGTCGAGCGTTGAGAGTTGACTCTGGTCCTGGTTCCGGATTTTTGAACGTCCTTGCGTACAATTTAATATCTTGTACTTTGCGTTTTGAATCTTGTACTCTTGTAATTTTGAGACGTTTCTTATCAATAATTGGAACCTCTTTGATTGTATTTTGTACTTTTGAGCTTTTTGGTCGTTTGCGTCTTCAATTCGTCGAATCTGTCTTTTGTCTTCACCTTTTATTATTTAAACGAATATCACTTGTAAATAGAACAATTGCAACTAAAAGCTTCTCTTTCTTGAGGGATAATGCTATGAAATATATATTCATTTTTAGCATTATCAAATATTCCCACACTTGAGCGTTGCTTGTCCTCAAGCAATATAGTCTTGAAATACTAGAATCACTTCTTTACTCGAATCACTTTTTTTTATTCACACACTTTATACATCAGTGATTTTGATACAGTGGTATAAACAATGATAGTAAGAATGTGGTTTACAGTCCCACATGACTATAAAAATTTAGATCCATTAAGGAAATTGGATCTTTATGAAAACATTTGATCATTTGAAAATTCAATCTAGTTTTTACCCTAGATAAGTTTTCCGGAATAACCCTTCACCGGTGTTTGCAAATTCTTTTTGTGGGTTTGGTGGGTTTCATATTTGAAAACTTTAGCTCAAAACTTGTGGTTTTGTGTCACCCACTTGCTAACCTTGTATTAGGAAAGCAACACGTCCAGTATACTTGCTCCGAATATTACCTTTCGGTAAACTACCGTCCGGTTGTAAAGGAAAGCATTGAACAAGCAACTGTTAAGGCAATGTCCCCTGACATGCTTTTAATTATGGTCTATAACGTGTCGGACGCAATTACTATCCTTGGTAGGAGCAATAGTAAAGCTCACCCTTATAATTTTTCGGTCTGGCACAAGGTCCTGTCTTTGACCATGCTATGCAACCACCGTTCTTACGGTTGACACACGAATTGGTTCAGGTGACCTAATGAATTCCAGGTGAATTCCTAGGATTTTACGTTCAATGGTAATGAACGCATTGAAAATAGGTTTTCAGAAAACAAATCGGTTTTAATTTGATCAAAATATTTTCTCGTTCAAGCTCGAGTTTAGATATCATTGAATTCCATGAGTTTGAATTCATAATCTTTAAGGTCAATCTCTAGGATTGAGTAATATCAGTCTTAAAAGCTGATTTTTGATCTTTAAGGAGATTATCCTTTCTAGGGAGTCTGATTCATTAGTCTTATCCAGCTAATTTGCACGACGTCCTCCCCATTTTACGAGACAGATCCTCTCATGGTTAGGATAAGTCTGACCACTTGGCGACCCTGTTTTATACTGAGGTCCGTGGATTTCCTGCTGATTTTAGTGATGACTTTTCTAGATTTTTCGTCAACCTACAGCTGGTCTGGATGACAACTTCATGACCTAAATCAAGAAGCGCGTTTCTTTTTCGGAAGACTTTACTTCCTTTTAATGATGGAATTGATTCATCATGTAGATCCATCTTTCTTTCAAAAGTATTACCATAAACCGGGTAAAACTGATTATTTTCGTCCAAAATAAAAGTATTTTCAATTATTTGTACAAAAATATGTGATATATGTTTTAAAATAACTTGGTAAATTTTCCCACACTTGGCTTTTATTTTCCTTTTTGTTCTCCTCTATTCCATTTTAAATGAATTCTAACATTTTGGTTTGTTTCTCAATTTATGTCCTTTCCGAGGTAACAATAATTTCGGTGTTAACACCTAGTTTTATCGTTCATAAATATGTATAAACATGATTTTGAGTTCATTTAATTGAAAATTTTGAAAAATTTTACTAGAATTGGGTAGTCAGTATATAAGACTAGGGATGTTCTTTGTTATCAGAGAGCACTAGATTCTAATACAACTACTGCGTTACTAGTATTTTTAATGGTAACCAAGTGTATAAATAAAAATTTTTAAAATCCGAAAGAATTTAACCCCTTCCCACACTTAAGATCTTGCAATGCCCTCATTTGCAAGAAATAAGTAACAATTTAAATTATTGAGGGTGATTAGCGCAGAAAAATGATTAAATTTTACCAAAGTTTCCAAACATATTGTTGTTTGTTTGCTGAATGATAAATGATGCACATCATTTGTTCATTCCGTCTTGTTGTTATTTCACATATATTTTGCATCTTGTCATCAAAATTAGTTGCTTTTGCTGAACTTAATGCCAGTCTTTGAAAATGCATTGTTTTACCCTGTTGTGTACATAAGATAAACTGCAAACATATATACATATTTTTGAAGTTTGGTATATTACCCCACATTCAAAAATTATTAAAATCTAATAATAAAATTTAGGAAATTATAAAAACTATTACAATATCAACATAAGTGTTAAATGTAGTACCATTACAAAAATAAAATAAATAAAACTAAATAAACTAGGGTTGTTACTGATACCAGTAGGGGTTCCATGCATAACCATATGTGTTATAAAATGCTTCAGCTGGGTTATAAGTAGGATACGGTGGTTGGATCTCTATAGACCAGGGAGGAAATACGGGCGTTTGAGTAGGAATATAGTTTCTACCTACATGTTGGCAATGAGCTATGATTTGGTTTTGATGAACTTTCCAATCTTCAAATGCTCGATGTCTAGCATTTTCATACTTTTGTGAAGCTATAAACCTGTGCATTTCTGTCATTTCATTCCCCCCCCCCCACATTACCTGGCTGTTGATTTCTCTCAACCTGTGGATGTCTTCCATTATATTGTACTGCGGCGTTATTTTGCCTTTTTAAAACCTTAGCACCATGATATACATTTAAACCAATTGTATGGGGTTCTGGTTCTTCGATTAATAATCCCCCCCGACTTATATCCACATCGAGATACTCAGCAATTAATGTAATAAATATACCACCTCCTATTATACTGTGCGGTCTCATCCCCCTAACCATAGCTGATAAATAATAACCCACACAATAAGGTATACTTACAGTGCTTTGTGGGTCTCGAATACACATGTGGTAAAATAAATCTTGCTCATTTACCTTTTCCTTATTTTTACCTCTCTGTGTAATCGAATTGGCTAAAAACCTATGGATTACTCTTAATTCAGCTCTATCTATATCCAAATAAGAGTAATTTCCCCCTTTAAATCGGTGATGGCTAGTCATTTGACTCCATACACCATGCGTATCAAAATTTTCATCAATCTTTCTACCATTTAATATCAACCCTCGACAATCGGCAGATGCTAGCTCCTCAGGCGTATATATACATAAGGCCTGAGCCATGTCTAGTAGAGACATGTTGTGCATCGAACCTCCTAACAAAAATCTAATAAAAGTTCGATCAGTTAAACTAGCTACCCGATCATTTATTTCTATACTACACAATAATTCTTCACACCATACTTTATATACAGGTCTACGCATGTTGAATAATCGTACCCAATCGTTAAAAGTAGAATTACCATACCTCTGTGTAAGTAATTCTCTAATTCGTTCGCCCAATCCTACGGCTTCTAACGGTTCCCATTCTATTACCCTAGGTACTTCAACAGCTTTAGAATGAAGAGTGTGCAAGGCCCTTTGGTATTTTGGATAATCTATCCAACGTCTGTCTAGTTTCAAGTTCGGGTGCAAATTTTCCACGTGCATATCTGAAAATGTCATAACTGGATGAGGTATATCTTGTTTGTAATAGTTATCAACATCCTGTTGTTCCGCATTCTCAGGAGGAGCAATACGAGCTTGGGATAAAGATTAACCCCTTTCAGTCTGCAAAATATATCAAACACAATTTTTGTGCATCCAAATATTCATTACTGTCAGCAAAATCATCAATCAAAATAATTACAATGACATGTTCAATTTATATCAAACTTGTGCTTATTTTCATATTTTTATCAAATCTACACTTTTTCAAATAAGCATATACGAATATGTTCACCAAATTCATAAGCATTCAACTCAAATAACATGTCAAAATAATCATTATTAGCAATGATAAAAGTTCAATTGAGAACCAACAAATTAGTGAGAACCATGAGAACCAAAATAGATAGGGCTAAAAAAGTAATATACTGATATTGTCTACCGATGTGTATTTGTTATATCAGTTTCATCTAAATTTCAAAATGCATACAGCGGTTAAGAAACTGACTCTTCTGATAGCAGTTATGGATTTTCAAATAAACCCATCGCACATACTATCAACCATATTTCAATTTGAAGATTCATGAAGTATATATTCGACTACCGAAATTCAATTTGAAGAAAACTGGAGATGTATGACAATGAATTGTGTTGGTGATGTATGACGATGGAATGTGGTGGTGTATGACGGTGGAATGAGGTGCTAATCTAAGACGGTGGAATGAGGTGGTGATGTAAGACGATGAAATGCGGTGGAAATGTAAGACGATGAAATGTGATTGTTATGTAAGAAGGCGGAGTTTGACGGTGACGTATGACAGTGAAAAACAAATCAAGAACCTCTGCAGTGATACAAATCAAGAACCTCTAATGAGTTACATCTTGTCAATTCACGTACCGCATCACTAATAATAGGTGGTGATGTAAGGCGGTTGAATGAGATGATGATGTAAGACGATGGATGTGGTGTTTATTTAAGACAACGAAATGCGATGATAATGTGACATTGTGAAATGTAATAGTGATGTAAGTGGATGAAATGGGAAGGTGACGTAAGTCGGTAAAATGAGGCAGTGGTGTAGGATGGTGGAATTAGAAAGTAATGTTAGAAGGTGATGTATGACGGTCTAATGTGGTGGTGATGTACGATAACGAGAATCTGGATATTGTGTTATAATTTGCAGCAATGTTTCGATTTGGATCATCATATTCAGGGACCCCACGGTGATTCGATTCGAATGGCAATTGATAAGATGTTCGAGAAGCGATATAGTGGAAAGAAAAGCAAGGTTAAAGACAAATACTGGAAAAAACGAGGGGGGAAAAAGAACGCTGCTCAACTTAAAGATAGTATTCCCGAAGGTTCAAATATGGATTTAATTGAATGGAGAAAATATTACGATTTTTATATGGATCCCAAGAACATTTCCCGATCAAATTCAAATAAAAGATGTCGTGCGAAAGAAACTCTAAAGCCAAGAGCGGGAAGAAAGTCGTTGGCACAAAATCGATATGAACATGTAAGTTGATAACTATAACTATAACTATATATATATATATATATATATATATATATATATATATATATATATATATGCTGACTCTCGTTTTTATTTAAATATTAACTAATTTGATTTATTTACAGCGTGATAAATCAACCAATGTCTTTGAAAATCCAATGAAGACGTATTATCGAGTAAACCGTTATAAAAATAGGGAATGGCGTCAAACAGAGTATGGAAAAAATTATGTAAGTAATTAGTTATACTTGATAACATTATATATATATATATATATATATATATATATATATATGTGTGTGTGTGTGTGTGTGTGTGTATATATATATATGTATGTATGTATGTATCTATATGTACATTTATGTATATATATATTTTTTATGAAAAGCAAACAGTTTATTATTATTAATTATAAACAAAAGTATACATACACATACAAACCTATCACATGAATGAGGTGGGATTATGCACAGACCCATAACCCATTTTCAAGTTACATGACCCATATTCACTAGGCTGTATATACAAGTAACAGGAGCAAAATCTTTGTGCGTGTGTATATATGTATGTGTTACAGATTTTATATATAATATCAATTATTTTTTGTCGTAATTATGCAGCTTTCAATGCAAGAACTTCAGAAAAACAAGCCCAATCTGAGTGAGATAGAGATTATGGCGGAGGTTTTGGGCGAAACACGTGGTTGGAGGAGAGGTATTGGGATGAGAATACCCTCATCGTCTATATCCACGACATCCACAGCCCAAATGAGCAAACGATATTATACTTTGGACGAGGTTGAGGCTTTACGGGCCGAGGATCAGAAGAAGATAATGAAGAAAATGGAAAAGATATTCCAAAAGAAGATGAATGAACAAATGGTGCACTACCATGAGAATTACACCTCGAAACTCTATGATGCGGTAGGTAAAGGGAAAGAGGCCTACGTATATGACGCAGTAGGTAAAGGGAAAGAGCCCTACGTATATGTTGATGCTGAGGACGAGGAAAACCGTGGTAATAGTGACGAAGATGATGGATATGGTGATAGTAGCGATGGTGCATCGGGATCTTTGGCTTGACTTTGGTGTTTATATTTTAGTATCTAATTCGTATGTTAAACATATGATATTTTGAACAATTGGGTATGTACTTCGTATGTTAAACATATGATATTTTGAACAATTGGGTATGTAGTTCGTATTTTAAACGATTGTAATTTGTGTTATCGGAAACGTTTAGTTTGTAGTAGATTTGTTTCTTTGATTTGTTAGAAAACAAGCAATAACAGGTTTTGTATCTGCGAAGAAAACCCGGCATTTCCGGGTGGGAAGCAGGAAAAGCCAAAGCAGGTTCTGCAGCTTTTTCTATTTGTGGCGACATATCGCCAAACTGTATCGCCACAAATGATAATTTCTGAATTTAAAAATAAATTGAATAAATATAGATATATTCCTTTTTACCACACATTTGTCGCCACAAATATGTGGACGCTTATAACATATGACGTCAGATGACGTCATAATTGAGTTTAATTCTTCTTTTTTATTTGAAACAAAATTGTCGCCACAATTTGTCGCTGCAAACCATATTTTAGAATTTCTTTTACCTTTTCTTTAAACGGTGGTGGGCCCTACGTGTGTCGCCACAAAAGAGGACGCACAATATAAAAAGTGACGGATCTATTGCGGCAACATTTTTGTGACGTATTTGTTGTCGCAAAAGAGGATATTGTGGCGACATGTGGTCTAATGTGGCGAAAAGTTGTCGCCGTATTAGACTAGAATTGTTGTAGTGATTGCTCAAGAACACAACCCTAGATTACTCAAAATTTGAAGTTTAAGGCTTCTAATCATGTTAAATAGCATCACTCAAGGTTATAAAAGCATAATACACAAACAATTTAAGTACAATTACACTAAAAAGCATCAAAATCGAATTGGGTATAAAATTTGTTCAAAAACACTAATTTTTGGATTAAATGGTGTTTTGGTGTAGAAATTTACCGTTTTCCTTGAGTAATTCCTTGATAGCATCCTTCTCAACATGATTTTGTGAAAGATTTGATGAAAAATGGTCAAAAATTGCGAATTTGTGTGTGTTTTTCGTGTGTATTTTCGCAGTTTTTGTGTGTTGTTATGTTGGGGACTGCTCTGTTCGGCCTTTTTATTTTTTTTCTGGATTTTTGATTCTCCGCGACTTGCGGTGAAATTCCCCTTCAAACTCCGCGAGTCGCGAAGTTTGTATATTTTTTTATTTTTTATTTTTTTTATATAAAAATCTTAACTTATAAAACAATTAATTAATTAATTTTAAAATTTTGTTTCCCTTGTTATTTAGGACGAGGTCGTTTCGGAACAATGTCCTAGTCCGTTCCTCGACAAAATTTTAAAATTTTTCAATTTAAAGCGCGGTTTTAAAAGCAAAGATTTTTGGGTTTTTTAATGTTTTTGGCATACTTTAATTCAATAAGATTAAAAATAATGATAATAAAAGTTCTCATCCCTCCCTCGGGTAAAGCAATTTCGGTTCAAAGACCTAGTCTTCAACTCACGACGAATTTTAAAAAACATATTTTTAACTTAGCGAAATAAAGTAAATTTTTGTTTTTAAATTCACACCAAACTTAAATTTTATTTTTGTTTTTATACATACAAACTTATATTAAAAATATTAATTTTTCAAATATTTACAATTTTAAATAAGTTTACAATATTAAATTAATATTTATATATTAATTTTAAAAACATGGTAAAAATAAAATTAAAATTTTTTTTGGCTTTTATCCCACTTTAATCAATTAAATATTATCAAAAATATGCGCCCCTCTTTTCGGTAAAGTAATTTCGGTTCCATAACCTAATTTAACTCATGACGAATTTTTGAAATATTTTGAGTCGTTTGATTAAAGATATTTATACCTTAAGAATAAACGTTAAATTTCGCAGTGATGTAATAAATTTTTGTATGATATCAATAATTTCGGTCGCAAGACCTAATTTTATCGAATATCAATTTAATACTTTATAGCGAACAAATTAGCATTTATTATCAAAAGGTTAAAAATAAAAATAAAAAAAAACTGTACAAACTTACCTGTGAAATAGATTTCTTAGTGATATGCTCTAGCCCACTCATAAGATAGTCGGACTAATTGGTTTTTCATGGCTACATAGGCGTAACCTCGAGCATTTAATGTTTTTTCTTCTAAACATATAAACGGTCCATCTCTGCATAAAGTAACAAATTCGGTATTTGAATAGGTTTGATTATTTGAACATTTACCTTCGTGTGACCATTTTCCGCATTTGTGACATTTTTCAAGGTGTCGTGCTCTTCTTTTCATCGCGGATTTTGATTTTCCTTTACCAAATTGTAACTTATTATCTTCGCATCTGGATTCTTTTCTTACTCCGTCCAATTTTTCTCTGATTACTGATACTAGTTCACTTGGTAGTGTGTCATTATTACGTTTAGTAATCAAAGCGTGTAGCATTAGACCATGGTTTAATTCACAGGAAGTCTTCATTTCGTAAAAACCTAAAAAAAATAAAAATTCAGAATGGGGGGAGAAGACTAGTTCTTTAGGGTCTGCTAGGGAAAGACCATTCGGGTTCCATTTTCGAGAACTACACGAAAACAGAAAATCTAACTCTAACAGAAATACATACTATCCTTTAAAGACTTGATTCTTCCCACACTTAGTTAGCAGTGGTATCGAAATTGTGATTAACATCGTTGTTAATTTCCATCGGACTATCTATGTAATGTTTAACTCTGTGACCATTAACCTTAAATTCAATCCCATTTGAATTTATTAATTCTACTGTTCCGTATGGGAAAACTCTTTTGACTATGAATGGTCCAGACCATCTTGATTTCAATTTTCCAGGAAATAGCTTGAATCGTGAATTGAAAAGAAGAACTATGTCTCCTTCTTTAAATTCTTTTGAACTTCTGATTCTTTTATCATGCCATTTCTTCGTTCTTTCTTTATAGATTAACGAATTTTCGTATGCTTCATGTCTTAATTCTTCTAATTCGTTTAATTGACTTAACCGTAGACGTCCAGCTTCATGTAAATCAAGATTACATGTCTTCAAAGTCCAAAATGCTTTGTGTTCAATTTCTACTGGAAGATGACATGCTTTTCCATAAACGAGTCTAAAAGGTGTGGTTCCAATTGGAGTTTTGTAGGCTGTTCTAAAAGCCCAGAGTGCATCCTCCAATTTAATGGACCATTCCTTCGGATTCGATCCTACGGTTTTCTCTAAAATACGTTTTAAAGCTCGGATGGTATTGTAACGACCCGGAAAATTTCGACTAATTTTAAACCAAACTCTCGATACGATAGTGCAATTTCAACACTATAAGCAAAGTCTGTTAGTTTGAATCTCAAAAAGTTTGAACTGTTTCATGGATTCAATTGACCTCGAGCAGTTTCGACGATTCACGAACAATTAATTGTATATAGTTTGTGTGTGTATATATATATATATAAATATAATTAAAAATGTAATTTGAAATATTAAATGTTGTTGTTATATGTAATTATGTGATAAAAATATTTTTACCTTTTTAGATCAAATTTTAGTACTCCGTACATAGCATTTGGAACAGAAAATAAATAATTATTGAACCCTTTTTAATCAGGTTTTAAACAGGTAATGAGTGAAATAATTAAATATATTTAATCTAAAATTTGGGATTTTTTTAGGAAGACTTTTGTATTTTAACTGTTTAGCAATGGAGCACGACTTAACATTCCGTGTAAAACTGTTGATGCACCAATTCAAATTTTGTGACTGCAATACTCTTCTCTACACGTTTTCAATACCTCATGAATTATTAATATATATTTTATTATTATAATTATTATTATATTAGTAATGTTATTAGATTATTGTCCTTGTTT
Organism: Rutidosis leptorrhynchoides; assembly: GCF_046630445.1. Lineage (NCBI taxonomy): Eukaryota > Viridiplantae > Streptophyta > Magnoliopsida > Asterales > Asteraceae > Rutidosis > Rutidosis leptorrhynchoides. The sequence continues at coordinate 165,260,083 of NC_092343.1, read as the reverse complement.
ATATCCGTGAATCAATAGAGATATTGATTGAAATTGATTACTGTGTTTTGGGCGTCCTTTTGATAATTGTGAATTTCCTGTTCCACTTGAAGACTTTAAGAATTAATCTATTATTATTATTAATAAGTTATTAATCTTAAGTTATATATATATATATATATATATATATATATATATATATATATGTATACATTTTGAGAAGAGAGGTAGTCACACAACTTCTTCAATCTTTCCTCTTCCCGTTTCTTCTTGTCAAGCACTATAGCAACCATCTCTTAGAATCACCAAAACCATAAACAAACCACTGCAATCATCATCACTTTAACACCACTTTCTTTGTTTACAAATTCTGATTAACGAAATCCTATACCTTCCAAAACCCATCACCACCACCCTCGTTCTATAACATCACCATTCTCACCATAACCCGTCATCCATTAATTCACCACTTCAAACCTTAAATTGTTACTGCTATACTCCGATTACCCACTTGCAAATACATTTTTTTTTCTTTCTTCCTTTGTTTTCAATCATTAAACACCACCACCAGAGATCACCTATGAACACTATCATAACCAACTATGCTGCTACTATGCCTCAGTCTTATTTCCATTTGAAACCGTCACCACCGAAACTTCTCATGTCTACTATTACTGTTTTGGAGTAAAGGATAACAATGATGATGTTGTTACTATCTGCTATTGCACCTGTTTGCTACTACGGCTCGTTTTAGTCAAGATCGAGAACACTACTATTAGGTTCCATCCATTTTCGATCCACTTTCTGTTATATCTGCTGTTCAAAAACATAAACCCAACAAAAACTCCATTAATAACCTCCCTTTAAAACTATAAACCACTGCTACTGTTTCGTCATATGATCCCGTTCTTGTTTCCTTTTCTGTTTCTACCTTTTGATACATGATGACGAGAATGATACGTGAATGATGAAGCGTACAGGGAAAAGAGAGAATGATGATGGTATTATATTAAACTAATGGCATATTCCTTTATGTTTGTGGCCGACACTCAAAAGAAATCTAACCCTACATCCATCCGTCGGTGATTAAAAGAAAACATCTAGTAGGCCTCAAAAATCCCTTTAAAACCGTGTACCTGTACTACTATTCGGGCCGAGATTTGCATAATAGGATTGGGCTGAAATATAGTTGCCTTTTGGGCCGTGTCCTATAATTGTTGGGCCATGAAACAGGTTTAAATAAATGGGAACGTATAGATAAACTGAAAAGCAATCTGGATTGAATGGTTATAAGGAGTGTAGGTGTTTGAGAGGTCGTGGGTTCGACCCCGGCCTCTGACAAAATAGTTATCTTTTTAAGGTAGTATTATTACTATTTACATTATTTTTGTTAACTATTGTTATTATTATGATAATTATTATTTTTATTACCAATATTAATAACATGGTTAACAATATCACTAATATGATTAATATTATTATTATTAGTGTTATTATTAGTATTATCATTAAAAATTATTATTAGGTAATAAGTATTACTATCAAAATTATTATCTTCATTATCATTAAACTTATCATTTTTAATAAAAACTACTATTATTACTAAAAGTATCACTTTTATTAAAATTATCATTTTATTTTTATTATTATTAATAAGTACTATTATTATCATTATTAATATAAATATTTTTATCATTATTAAAATCATTATTGTTATTATCATTTTTTTTATTATCATAATTACTATTAAAAGAACCTTTATTTGTTAAAAATTATCATTTTTGTTAAAATTTGTATTTTTTATTAAAATTATTAGTATTACCAAAAGCATCATTTAAAATTATCATTTTTAGTAACATTATTACTAAATTTATCATTATTAATATTATTATTGTTAGCATTATTGTAGTATTACTATAATTATTATTTTAACAAAGAATTAATATTTTTATAAAAATATAGTTAAAACATATAACCTAACTACATTGATATTTTATATTAAGTATTTATAAAATAAGTATAGTTAATTAATTAATGAAACATATAATTCATTAAAATAACAAAATATATCATTAATAATAATAGTATATAAATTTATTCGATTACAATGTGTTAATATATATAAATGATACAGGTTCGTGAATCCGAGGCCAACCTTATACTTGATCAATGATGTTATATGTATTTTTACTACAAAATACAGTATGGTGAGTATATAGTCCCTTTTAAACTCTAAATATTTTGGGATGAGAATACATGCATTTTATGATTTACGTTATGGACACAAGTGATCAAAAATAAATTCTATGTTGAGTTGTACCATGGCATATTTCTTTATACTTGGTAGCTAATATTTACATGAGGAAGGTAAACGCGAATCCTGTTGATAGATCTATCGGGCCTGACAACCCCAACCGGGCTGGACGACCAGTTTTCAACGGTTGCACAGTACTTCGTTTCTGTATACTACACTTGCTACGGTGTAGCGATTATTTAAGAATATGCTGCGATAATTTAAATGTTAAGTATGGTTACCAAGTGCTCAACTACTTTTACATACACTTGCGAGTGTATTATGTTTAAATATATGAAATCTTGTGGTCCATAGTTATAACGCTGATAGCATCAAACCTATATATCTCACCAACTTTATGTTGACGTTTTAAAGCATGTTATTCTCAGGTACGAATTAAGTCTTCCGCTGTGCATGTGCTCATATTAAGGACCTTACTTGGAGTTGATCATCGCGATGGGACCAAATGTTGATGACTTCATCCAGGAGGATTAGGAAGGGTTGTTAAAGTTGGTATCAGAGCGTTGGTCCTAGTGAACCAGGTCTTGCATTAGTGTGTCTAAGTGATAGTTGTTAGGATACATTAGCGAGTCTGGACTTCGACCTTAGCTGCATATTATGTGTATTGTTTATTATTCCTAGTGGAAAATTTCCTGCTTATCATTCCTAAGTCTAGACACGACTTCCTGCACTTATTTGATAGATAGTGAATAGATAAATTCACATCTTAGCGTATCTGTTACTGTAGACTTTATCTGACACGTTTCCTTAAATCCCTTCGTAATCTACGGGATCTTCTGTACTATGTATATGTATTCTATATAATTAGAATATCATCCGATATCCAAAATCATTTCATATCGAAAAATCCTTTATTCAATTGTACGCAATGAAACTCACCACTAGTTCAAGTCCCTCGGATTCCGATATGGAGTCCCACTCCAACCCCAGAAGCAGCGTCACCAGAATGAATCAATCAATCAGCCATCCCCGATGCATTTGATGGGTTCGTAATATACTAAATCACTGGAAACAAGAAGAAGGCGATCCTTTTCACCAACCGAATTCACCTTTTGGCGAAGAACCTGAAACACTTACCGGCGAACCTGTTCGAAACACCATTTTCACCTTCAGTTCCCAAATATCTTGCCACGATTATATTTTATCCACAATTCTAAACCTTATTCATCCGCTCGTTCCGACCGACAATCATCCCGGAGTAATAGAAGAAGTCAACGAGCTTCGCGTTCGAGTCGTGACGTTGGAGAATATGGTGCAAAACTTACCAGCACCAGCAGCATCACCGACACCAACAGTACCACCAGCATCGGCACCATTTCCACCAATGACACATGCCTCAACATCACATACCTCAATATCACCATTTGGACTTAGAGTATGATCTTCGTTCTACGTATCGTTCTACCTCATTTATCTTCGCCCTACGTATCGTTCTACCTCATTTATCTTCGTCAAACACGTCAATTATGTAATCTCTAATGTTTTAGAGATTATGTATTCTAGTTCTAAAGTTAAATCAAATGAGTTTAATATCTTATTGACTCATTAAATCATTGATTACATTTGAAGAAAATATATATGTAAGTATATTTTCATAAAGATTGTAATTAAAATAAAAAAAATAATTCTTTCGTACAAACTGTTAATCGTGAAAATATTTTAACGGGTAGGTAATACCCGAGGAATATTTAGATTTCACATTAATAAGTTACACTGTACAATCTTTAAATCTGATTCGACAGACATTTACTATCCTACTTACATCCACAGATATACGTATCTGTTCACCGCAGAACAATCATTTTCATTCAATTTCATATTTGGATTTTGATCTATCAGAATCCAACAAGTGGCATAATGAAGAAAACATTGGACAAAATAAAATTTGTTAGAAACAAACAAATTAACTATAAGAAATCCCGTTAAGAATCTACGCTAACTGTTCCTAGCTAACTGTTCCTAGCTAACTGGTTACATTTAATTTATTGCAATTTACATTCTCGCAATTTTATTTATCGTCATTTAATTTCTGTTATTTACTTTTACGCATTTTAAATTGGGACACATGTACACAATACGTCGGATTAATTCTGAGACAATACGTTGTACACGGGTCATGATATATATTTATTTATTTTACGCACCCGTATAGAAGGTTTCGACCTATCATATCGACCCATCTATATATATATTTCGGAACAACCATAGACACTCTATATGTGAATGTTGGAGTTGGCTATACAGGGTTGAGGTTGATTCCAAAATATATATATGGTTTGAGTTGTGATCAATACTGAGACCGGTACACGGGTCACGATACGTATTAAATAATTCGAATATTATATATTAAACTATATATGAACTATTGGACTATTGGACTATTGGACTCTTGGACTGCTAACTTTGGACAATTAAAATAAATTAAAATATTGATTATAACATATGAAACTAAACATTTCTTCAAGTTTGCCACTTGATTTCATCCTAAACATCCTTTGTAACTTGATTTCATTCTAACCCTCATTTTTATCTTGATGATTCCAATCTGCGTTCAAACATTTCATGATTTTTGAAAACACCTCAATCGAGGGGATGAACTAACCACACTTCATCTACGGAAGGAAAGATTATGCATATAGTTATGCACTGGAAAACTCTCGGAAACTGAGTAAACGTTTAGTACGTAGCTGTACTAATTCCTTTAGTATTATTATTACCCAAAATAACTTAGCAATTCCTTTTCAAATTAGCCAAATTTTGTCACAGCTCCAGCAAGTCAACTTCGACTTTTCGTTCGAATCAACCTTAGTATTATATCTTTGATATATACGTTTGCCATTGTTATTGTTACCAGGAAACCTTTTATATTCTACAATATTATCGACAGACGATTAAGTACCTAACGAAATCTCTAGCGGATATCTTGCTCCTTATTTATTCTAAATCATTGCGAAAAAGCTTCGCAACATCCTTTGATTATAGATATTTTAAAACCTAAGATACCATCGTATCTTCCATTATAAACATCTTCGATATTCTTGAGGATACCTTCACAGCTATTATTGTCCGAAATTATCTATCTCTTCGTGCTATCTGTGTTACATCCTAAAAGAAACTGTTTAAGTTGCTATCTGTGTTACACTCTCTTTCAAATTAGAAGATTTCTCTAGGTTCCTTGAATTCTAAAAATCAACCTTAACTATGTCAGAAGTTAAGACGAACCTCTAATCACTTCATTTCACTCTTTTGTGATAGCTTCACTCGTACGCTTCGCATGATCGAATCATTTTATCCATATTAATCGAAAATGATAAAACACTATTCATATTCGTCATGAAAACAATTTTATTGTTAGCCATGACAACCTCACTCAAATTTCGGGGATGAAATTTCTTTAACGGGTGGGTAGTGTAACGACCCGAAAAATTTTGACTAATTTTAAACCAAACTCTCGATACGATAGTGCAATTTCAACACGATAAGCAAAGTCTGTTAGTTTGAATCTCAAAAAGTTTGAACTGTTTCATGGATTCAATTGACCTCGACCAGTTTCGACGATTCACGAACAATTAATTGTATATAGTTTGTGTGTGTATATATATATATATATATATATATATATATATATATATATAAATAATAATTAAAAATGTAATTTGAAATATTAAATGTTGTTGTTATATGTAATTATGTGATAAAAATATTTTTACCTTTTTAGATCAAATTTTAGTACTCCGTACATAGCATTTGGAACAGAAAATAAATAATTATTGAACCCTTTTTAATCAGGTTTTAAACAGGTAATGAGTGAAATAATTAAATATATTTAATCTAAAATTTGGGATTTTTTTTAAGAACATTTTTGTATTTTAACTGTTTAGCAATGGAGCACGACTTAACATTCCGTGTAAAACTATCGATGCACCAATTCAAATTTTGTGACTGCAATACTCTTCTCTACACGTTTTCAATACCTCATGAATTATTAGTATATATTTTATTACTATAATTATTATTATATTAGTAATGTTATTAGATTATTGTCCTTGTTTATATCCGTGAATCAATAGAGATATTGATTGAAATTGATTACTGTGTTTTGGGCGTCCTTTTGATAATTGTGAATTTCCTGTTCCACTTGAAGACTTTAAGAATTAATCTATTATTATTATTAATAAGTTATTAATCTTAAGTTATATATATATATATATATATATATATATATATATATATATATATATATATATATATATATATATATATATATATATATATATATATATATATATACATTTTGAGATGAGAGGTAGTCACACAACTTCTTCAATCTTTCCTCTTCCCGTTTCTTCTTGTCAAGCACTATAGCAACCATCTCTTAGAATCACCAAAACCATAAACAAACCACTGCAATCATCATCACTTTAACACCACTTTCTTTGTTTACAAATTCTGATTAACAAAATCCTATACCTTCCAAAACCCATCGCCACCACCCTCGTTCTATAACATCACCATTCTCACCATAACCCGTCATCCATTAATTCACCACTTCAAACCTTAAATTGTTACTGCTATACTCCGATTACCCACTTACAAATACATTTTTTTTTCCTTTCTTCCTTTTTTTTCAATCATTAAACACCACCACCAGAGATCACCTATGAACACTATCATAACCAACTATGCTGCTACTATGCCTCAGTCTTATTTCCATTTGAAGCCGTCACCACCGAAACTTCTCATGTCTACTATTACTGTTTTGGAGTAAAGGATAACGATGATGATGTTGTTACTATCTGCTATTGCACATGTTTGCTACTACGGCTCATTTTAGTCAAGACCGAGAACACTACTATTAGGTTCCATCCATTTTCGATCCACTTTCTGTTATATCTGCTGTTCGAAAACATAAACCCAACAAAAACTCCATTAATAACCTCCCTTTAAAACTATAAACCACTGCTACTGTTTCGTCATATGATCCCGTTCTTGTTTCCTTTTCTGTTTCTACCTTTTGATACATGATGACGAGAATGATACGTGAATGATGAAGCGTACAGGGAAAAGAGAGAATGATGATGGTATTATATTAAACTAATGGCATATTCCTTTATGTTTGTGGCCGACACTCAAAAGAAATCTAACCCTACATCCATCCGTCGGTGATTAAAAGAAAACACCTAGTAGGCCTTAAAAATCCCTTTAAAACCGTGTACCTGTACTGCTGTTCGGGCCGAGATTTGCATAATAGGATTGGGCTGAAATATAGTTGCCTTTTGGGCCGTGTCCTATAATTGTTGGGCCATGAAACATGTTTAAATAAATGGGAACGTATAGATAAACTGAAAAGCAATCTGGATTGAATGGTTATAAGGAGTGTAGGTGTTTGAGAGGTCGTGGGTTCGACCCCGGCCTCTGACAAAATAGTTATCTTTTTAAGGTAGTATTATTACTATTTACATTATTTTTGTTAACTATTGTTATTATTATGATAATTATTATTTTTATTACCAATATTAATAACATGGTTAACAATATCACTAATATGATTAATATTATTATTATTAGTGTTATTATTAGTATTATCATTAAAAATTATTATTAGGTAATAAGTATTACTATCAAAATTATTATCTTCATTATCATTAAACTTATCATTTTTAATAAAAACTACTATTATTACTATAAGTATCACTTTTATTAAAATTATCGTTTTATTTTTATTATTATTAATAAGTACTATTATTATCATTATTAATATAAATATTTTTATCATTATTAAAATCATTATTGTTATTATCATTTTTTTTAATTATCATAATTACTATTAAAAGAACCTTTATTTGTTAAAAATTATCATTTTTGTTAAAATTTGTATTTTTTATTAAAATTATTAGTATTACCAAAAGCATCATTTAAAATTATCATTTTTAGTAACATTATTACTAAATTTATCATTATTAATATTATTATTGTTAGCATTATTGTAGTATTACTATAATTATTATTTTAACAAAGAATTAATATTTTTATAAAAATATAGTTAAAACATATAACCTAACTACATTGATATTTTATATTAAGTATTTATAAAATAAGTATAGTTAATTAATTAATGAAACATATAATTCATTAAAATAACAAAATATATCATTAATAATAATAGTATATAAATTTATTCGATTACAATGTGTTAATATATATAAATGATATAGGTTCGTGAATCCGAAGGCAACCTTATACTTGATCAATGATGTTATATGTATTTTTACTACAAAATACAGTATGGTGAGTATATAGTCCCTTTTAAACTCTAAATATTTTGGGATGAGAATACATGCATTTTATGATTTACGTTATGGACACAAGTGATCAAAAATAAATTCTATGTTGAGTTGTACCATGGCATATTTTTTTATACTTGGTAGCTAATATTTGCATGAGGAAGGTAAACGCGAATCCTGTTGATAGATCTATCGGGCCTGACAACCCCAACCGGGCTGGACGACCAGTTTTCAACAGTTGCACAGTACTTCGTTTCTGTATACTACACTTGGTACGGTGTAGCGATTATTTAAGAATATGCTGCGATAATTTAAATGTTAAGTATGGTTACCAAGTGCTCAACTACTTTTACATACACTTGCGAGTGTATTATGTTTAAATATATGAAATCTTGTGTTCTATAGTTATAACACTGCTAGCATCAAACCTATATATCTCACCAACTTTATGTTGACGTTTTAAAGCATGTTATTCTCAGGTACGAATTAAGTCTTCCGCTGTGCATGTGCTCTTATTAAGGACCTTACTTGGAGTCGATCATCGCGATGGGACCAAATGTTGATGACTTCGTCCAGGAGGATTAGGACGGGTTGTTAAAGTTGGTATCAGAGCGTTGGTCCTAGTGAACCAGGTCTTGCATTAGTGTGTCTAACTGATAGTTGTTAGGATACATTAGCGAGTCTGGACTTCGACCTTAGCTGCATATTATGTGTATTGTTTATTATTCCTAGTGGAAAATTTCCTGCTTATCATTCCTAAGTCTAGACACGACTTCCTGCACTTATTTGATAGATAGTGAATAGATAAATTCACATCTTAGCGTACCTGTTACTGTAGACTTTATCTGACACTTTTCCTTAAATCCCTTCGTAATCTACGTGATCTTCTGTACTATGTATAGGTATTCTATATAATTAGAATATCATCCGATATCCAAAATCATTTCATATCGAAAAATTCTTTATTCAATTGTACGCAATGAAACTCACCACTAGTTCAAGTCCCTCGGATTCCGATATGGAGTCCCACTCCAACCCCAGAAGCAGCGTCACCAGAATGAATCAATCAATCAGCCATCCCCGATGCATCTGATGGGTTCGTAATATACTAAATCACTGGAAACAAGAAGAAGGCGATCCTTTTCACCAACCGAATTCACCTTTTGGCGAAGAACCTGAAACACTTACCGGCGAACCTGTTCGAAACACCATTTTCACCTTCAGTTCCCAAATATCTTGCCACGATTATATTTTATCCACAATTCTAAACCTTATTCATCCGCTCGTTCCGACCGACAATCATCCCGGAGTAATAGAAGAAGTCAACGAGCTTCGCGTTCGAGTCGTGACGTTGGAGAATATGGTGCAAAACTTACCAGCACCAGCAGCATCACCGACACCAACAGTACCACCAGCATCGGCACCATTTCCACCAATGACACAAGCCTCAACATCACATACCTCAATATCACCATTTGGACTTAGAGTATGATCTTCGTTCTACATATCGTTCAATATCGATTATCTTCGTTCTACGTATCGTTCTACCTCATTTATCTTCGTCAAACACGTCAATTATGTAATCTCTAATGTTTTAGAGATTATGTATTCTAGTTTTAAAGTTAAATCAAATGAGTTTAATATCTTATTGACTCATTAAATCATTGATTACATTTGAAGAAAATATATATGTAAGTATATTTTCATAAAGATTGTAATTAAAAAAAAATAATTCTTTCGTACAAACTGTTAATCGTGAAAATATTTTAACGGGTAGGTAATACCCGAGGAATATTTAGATTTCACATTAATAAGTTACACTGTACAATCTTCAAATCTGATTCGGCAGACATTTACTATCCTACTTACATCCACAGATATACGTATCCGTTCACCGCAGAATAGTCATTTTCATTCAATTTCATATTTGGATTTTGATCTATCAGAATCCAACAAGTGGCATAATGAAGAAAACATTGGACAAAATAAAATTTGTTAGAAACAAACAAATTAACTATGAGAAATCCCGTTAAGAATCTACGCTAACTGTTCCTAGCTAACTGGTTACATTTAATTTATCGCAATTTAATTATCGCAATTTACATTCTCGCAATTTTATTTATCGTCATTTAATTTCTGTTATTTACTTTTACGCATTTTAAATTGGGACACATGTACACAATACGTCGTATTAATTCTGAGACAATACGTTGTACACGGGTCATGATATATATTTATTTATTTTACGCACCCGTATAGAAGGTTTCGACCTATCATATCGACCCATCTATATATATATATTTCGGAACAACTATAGACACTCTATATGTGAATGTTGGAGTTGGCTATACAGGGTTGAGGTTGATTCCAAAATATATATATGGTTTGAGTTGTGATCAATACTGAGACCGGTACACGGGTCACGATACGTATTAAATAATTCGAATATTATATATTAAACTATATATGAACTATTGGACTATTGGACTCTTGGACTGCTAACTTTGGACAATTAAAATAAATTAAAATATTGATTATAACATATGAAACTAAACATTTCTTCAAGTTTGCCACTTGATTTCATCCTAAACATCCTTTGTAACTTGATTTCATTCTAACCCTCATTTGTATCTTGATGATTCCAATCTGCGTTCAAACATTTCATGATTTTTGAAAACACCTCAATCGAGGGGATGAACTAACCGCACTTCATCTACGGAAGGAAAGATTATGCATATAGTTATGCACCAGAAAACTCTCGAAAACTGAGTAAACGTTTAGTACGTAGCTGTGCTAATTCCTTTAGTATTATTATTACCCAAAATAACTTTGCAATTCCTTTTCAAATTTGCCAAATTTTGTCACAGCTCCAGCAAGTCAACTTCGACTTTTCGTTCGAATCAACCTTATTATATCTTTGATATATACGTTTGCCATTGTTATTGTTACCAGGAAACCTTTTATATTCTACAATATTATCGACAGACGATTAAGTACCTAACGAAATCTCTAGCGGATATCTTGCTCCTTATTTATTCAAAATCATTGCGAAAAAGCTTCGCAACATCCTTTGCTTATAGATATTTTAAAACCTAAGATACCATCGTATCTTCCATTATAAACATCTTCGATATTCTTGAGGATACCTTCACAGCTTTTATTGTCCAAAATTATCTATCTCTTCGTGCTATCTGTGTTACATCCTAAAATAAACTGTTTAAGTTTCTATATTCTTTAAAAATTCAAGTTAAATTATGAATGATTTCCCAGAGAAGTGTTGGGAATTGAAGCATGAATTAGTATAATATAATGACGCCGGGCCAACGTGATTATATTACAGTAAGTCATGCTAAATTTCTAATGTAACGTGATGATGATTCACGGATCTTACCCTCATCATGTGCCATGTTACACGACTCTTTTATTCTACTTAATTTCTAAGCATATCACGGAAATATTTCCTTTGATATTTCTGTTTTTCCTTAATTCCAACAAATTGCTAATAAATCGTGCTATTACACTCTCTTTCTGATTAGAAGATTTCTCTAGGTTCCTTGAATTCTAAAAATCAACCTTAACTATGTCAGAAGTTAAGACGAACCTCTAATCACTTCATTTCACTCTTTTGTGATAGCTTCACTCGTACGCTTCGCATGATCGAATCATTTTATCCATATTAATCGAAAATGATAAAACACTATTCATATTCGTCATGAAAACAATTTTATTGTTAGCCATGACAACCTCACTCAAATTTCGGGGATGAAATTTCTTTAACGGGTGGGTACTGTAACGACCCGAAAAATTTCGACTAATTTTAAACCAAACTCTCGATACGATAGTGCAATTTCAACACGATAAGCAAAGTCTGTTAGTTTGAATCTCAAAAAGTTTGAACTGTTTCATGGATCCTTATACTTGATCAATGATGTTATATGTATTTTTACTACAAAATACAGTATGGTGAGTATATAGTCCCTTTTAAACTCTAAATATTTTGGGATGAGAATACATGCATTTTATGATTTACGTTATGGACACAAGTGATCAAAAATAAATTCTATGTTGAGTTGTACCATGGCATATTTCTTTATACTTGGTAGCTAATATTTACATGAGGAAGGTAAACGCGAATCCTGTTGATAGATCTATCGGGCCTGACAACCCCAACCGGGCTGGACGACCAGTTTTCAACGGTTGCACAGTACTTCGTTTCTGTATACTACACTTGGTACAGTGTAGCGATTATTTAAGAATATGCTGCGATAATTTAAATGTTAAGTATGGTTACCAAGTGCTCAACTACTTTTACATACACTTGCGGGTGTATTATGTTTAAATATATGAAATCTTGTGGTCCATAGTTATAACGCTGCTAGCATCAAACCTATATATCTCACCAACTTTATGTTGACGTTTTAAAGCATGTTATTCTCAGGTACGAATTAAGTCTTCCGCTGTGCATGTGCTCATATTAAGGACCTTACTTGGAGTCGATCATCGCGATGGGACCAAATGTTGATGACTTCGTCCAGGAGGATTAGGACGGGTTGTTAAAGGTATTTTCAACTTGTCCACTTGTTTGTGGATGATATGCAGTGGAGATTTTATGAGTTACTCCATATCTTTTAAGAACTTTCTCTAGTTGATTATTACAGAAATGAGTACCCCGATCACTTATTAAAGCTTCCGGTGTTCTAAACCTTTCAAAAAGACGTTTTAAAAAGTTGACTACAACTCGTGCATCGTTAGTTGAGAGAGCTTGTGCTTCCGCCCATTTAGATACATAATCAGTGGCAACGAGAATATAGAGATTATTATGAGATTTTGGAAATGGACCCATAAAGTCAATACCCCAAATGTCAAATACTTCACATACTTGAATGACATTTTGTGGCATTTCATCACGTTGACTTATTTTTCCGGCCCTTTGACAAGCATCACAGGATTTGCAAAGAAGGTGTGCGTCTTTGTAAATTGTAGGCCAATAGAATCCAGTATCATAAACTTTTCTTGCTGTTAGTTGAGGCCCATAATTCCCTCCTGTTGGTCCTGTGTGACAATGGTTTAAAATTTTACTAGCTTCATCTCCGAATACACATTGGCGTACTATTCCATCTGGACAACTTTTGAACAAATGTTGATCTTCCCAGAAATAGTGTATTATATCACTAAAGAATTTCTTTCGTTTTTGATACGATAATCCTTTTTCAAGGAATCCACATACTAAGTAGTTTGCATAGTCTGCAAACCATGGAATTTCATTATGATCTATCTTCAATAGATATTCATCAGGAAAGTTGTCTTGTATGGCCGATTCATTTAGAACTTCTAATTCAGGATTTTCAAGACGAGAAAGATGATCAGCGGCGAGATTTTCTGCTCCTCTTTTATCTCGGATTTCAATATCAAACTCTTGTAAGAGTGAGATCCAACGGATTAATCGTGGTTTGGCATCTTGTTTCGAAAATAGGTATCTAAGAGCAGAATGGTCGGTATAGACCACCGTTTTAGCTAGAACGAGATATGATCGAAATTTGTCAAAAGCAAAGACAATAGCAAGGAGTTCTTTTTCAGTTGTTGTGTAGTTCGTTTGTGCTCCTTGTAACGTCTTACTAGCATAATATATAGGTTGAAATCGTTTTTCAATCCTTTGTCCTAAAACGGGTCCCATTGCAAAATCACTTGCATCGCACATTAGTTCGAATGGTAGATTCCAATTTGGTGTTATCATGATCGGCGCATTAGTGAGTTTCTCTTTAAGAATATTAAAAGATTTGATACATTCATCTGAAAAGATGAATGGAGCATCCTTTTCTAGGAGTTTATTCATAGGAGTGGCAATTTTAGAAAAATCTTTTATAAAACGTCGGTAAAAACCGGCATGCCCTAGAAAACTCCTAACTCCTCTAACATTGGTGAGATGTGGAAGTTTAGCAATTACATCTACTTTAGCTCTATCCACTTCAATTCCTTCCTTTGAAATTTTATGACCAAGAACGATGCCTTCTTTAACCATGAAATGGCATTTCTCCCAATTAAGTACTAGATTTGATTGTTCGCATCTAATAAGCATTCGTTCAAGATTAACTAAACATGATTCAAATGTATCACCGAAGACTGAAAATTCATCCACGAAAACTTCCACGCATTCTTCTATCATGTCATGAAAAATCGCCATCATGCACCTTTGAAAGGTTGCAGGGGCGTTGCAAAGTCCAAATGGCATGCGTTTGTAAGCAAAAGTACCATAAGGGCACGTGAATGTGGTTTTTTCTTGATCTTCGGGTGCTATTGGAATTTGAAAATATCCGGAAAATCCATCAAGAAAACAATAGTAACTGTTTCCGGCTAACCTTTCCAACATTTAATCAATGAAAGGTAAGGGAAAGTGATCTTTTCTGGTGGCGTCATTTAATTTTCTATAATCAATACACACACGCCATCCTGTTACAGTCCTAGTAGGAATAAGCTCATTTTTCTCATTTGTAATGACAGTCATGCCACCCTTCTTAGGTACGTATTGAACTGGGCTTACCCATGGACTATCAAAAATTGGATAAATTAAACCTGCATCTAGCAGTTTAATAATTTCTTTCTTAACTACATCTTGCATATTAGGATTTAGTCTTCGTTGGCGTTGCACATACGTTTTATGACCTTCTTCCATAAGGATTTTATGTGTGCAATACGAAGGACTTATTCCTTTAATATCAAGAATCTTCCATGCAATGGCTGGTTTATGAGCTTTTAACACAGAAATGAGTTGTGATTTCTCATTTTCAGTAAGAGAAGACGATATTATCACAAGTAATTCAGATTCACCATGTAAATAAGCGTATTCCAAATGGTTTGGAAGTGGCTTTAACTCTAATGTCGGAGGTTCTTCTATCGATGATTTATATCGATATCTGTCTTCTTCTTTTAGAATTTTATATCGATATCCATTCGTCTTTGTGGGTCTCGAATACACATGTGGTAAAATAAATCCTGTTCATTTACCTTTTCCTTATTCTTACCTCTTTGTGTAATCGAATTAGCTAAAAACCTATGAATTACTCTTAATTCAGCTCTATCTATATCCAAATAAGAGTAATTTCCCCCTTTAAATCGGTGATGGCTAGTCATTTGACTCCATACACCATGCGTATCAAAATTTTGGTCTATCTTTCTACCATTTAGTATCAACCCTCTACAATCGGCAGATGCTAACTCCTCAGGCATATATATACGTAAAGCCTGAGCCATGTCTAGTAAAGACATGTGGCGCATCGAACCTCCTAACAAAAATCTAATAAAAGATCGATCGGTTAAACTAGCTACCCGATCATTTATTTCTATACTACACAATAATTCTTCACACCATACTTTATATACAGGTCTACGCATGTTGAATAAACGTACCCAATCGTTAAAAGTAGAATTACCATACCTCTGTGTAAGTAATTCCCTAATTGGCCCGGCCAATTCTACAGCTTCTAATGGTCCCCATTCTATGACCTTAGGTACTTCAACAGCTTTAGAATGAAGAGTATGCAAGCCCCTTTGGTATTTTGGATAATCTATCCAAAGTCTGTCAAATCTCAGGTTCGGGTGCAAATCTTCCAAGTGCATATCAGAAAATGTCATGACTGGATGAAGTATATCTTATTTGTAGTAGTTATCCACCTCCTATTGTTCCGCATTCTCAGCAGGAGCATTGCGAGCTTGGGATGAAGATTCACCCCTTTCAGTCTGCAAAACACATCAAACACAATTTTTGTACATCCAAATATGCATTAGTGTCAGCAAAATTATCAATCAAAATAATTACAATGACATGTTCAATTTATATCAAACATAAGCTCATTTTCATATTTTTATCAAATCTACACTTTTTCAAATAAGCATATACGAAAATGTTCACCAAGTTCATAAGCATTCAACTCAAATAACATGTCAAAATAATCATTACTAGCAATTAAACAAGTTTCAAATGGCATTATCTCTCAAAAATCAAGTTCATGAATTTTAGACTTGAAAAAGTCCACTTTAATTCTCAAAATCATGCTTAGGCTCAAAGTTTGGATCATTTAACTACCTAAACATGTTACACTACTTAATTTAGCAACAATTCATGACAAAAATCGACCATAACCTGTTTATATCAAAAAGCCCCAAATTGCTCAAGAACATAAACCCTAGATTACTCAAAATTTGAAGTTTAAGGCTTCTAATCATGTTAAATAGCATCAATCTAGGTTATATAAGCATAATACATAAGCAATTTAAGCATAATTACACTAAAAAGCATCAAAATCGAATTGGGGAAAAAATTGCTCAAGAACACCAATTTTCGGATTAAATGGTGTTTAGATGTAGAAATTTACCGTTTTTCTTGAGTAATTCCTTGATAGAATCCTTCTCAACATGATTTTAGTAAAAAATGTGATGAAAAACGGTGAAAAATTGTGAATTTCGGAGTGTTTGTGTGTGTATTTTCGGGTGTTTTTCGCAGTTTTTGTGGTGTGGGGATGGGGACTGATCAGTTCAGCTCGTTTTATTTTTTTCTGGGTTTTGGATCCTCCGCGAGTCGCGGCATATTTACCTTTCAAACTCCGCGAGTCGCGGAGTTTGTATTTTTTTTTATTTTTATATTTTTTTTTACAAATCTTAACTTATAAAACAAATATAAAATAAATTTAAAATTTTGTTTTCCTTTGTTTTAGGACGAGGTCGTTTCGGATCGATGTCCTAATTCGTCCTTCGACAAAATTTTAAAATTTGTCTTTTTGTAGCGATTGTTTTAAAAGCTAAGATTTTTGGGTTTTTTAATGTTTTTGGCATACTTTAATTCAATAAGATTAAAAATAATGATAATAAAAGTTCTCGTCCCTCCCTCGGATAAAGCAATTTCGGTTCAAAGACCCAGTCTTCAACTTACGACGAATTTTAAAAATCATATTTTTAACTTAGCGACATAAAGTAAATTTTTGTTTTTAAATTCACACCAAACTTAAATTTACCATGCATAAAAATAAAATTCACACCAAACTTATATTATATTTTTTTTTAAACATACAAACTTTAAAAATATCAATTGTTCAAATATTTACAATTTTAAATATATTATTTAAAAAGTTTACAATATTAATTTAAGATTTATATATTAATTTTAAAAACATGGTAAAAATAAAATTAAAAATCTTTTTGGCTTTTTATCCCACTTTAATCAATCAAATATTATCAAAAATATGCGCCCCTCTTTTCGGTTAAGTAATTTCGGTTCCATGACCTAATTTAACTCATGACGAATTTTTGAAATATTTTGGGTTGATTGATTAAAGATATTTATACCTTAAGAATAAACGTTAAATTTCGCAGTGATGTAATAAATTTTTGAATGATATCAATAATTTCGGTCGTCAAATCTAATTTTATTCAATACCAATTTAATACTTTATAGCGAACAAATTAGCGTTTATTATCAAAAGGTTAAAAATAAAAATAAAAAAAATAAAAACTGTACAGACTTACCTGTGAGATAGTATTCTTAGTTATATGATCTATCACATTCATAAGATAGTCAGTTTAATTGGTTTTCCATAGCTACATAGGCGTAACCTCGAGCATTCAGTGTTTTTTCTTCTAAACATATGAACGGTCCGTTTCTGCATAAAGTAACAAATTCGGTATTTGAATAGGTTTAATTATTTGAACATTTACCTCCATGTGACCATTTTCCGCATTTGTGACATCTTTCAAGGTGTCGTGCTCTTCTTTTCGCTGCGGATTTTGATTTTCCTTTACCAAATTGTAATTTATTATCTTTCATCTGGATTCTTTTCTTACTCCGTCCAATCTTTCTCTGATTACTGATACTATTTCACTCAGAAGTGTGTCATTATTACGTTTAGTGATCAAAGCGTGTAGCATTAGACCATGGTTTAGTTCACAGGCAGTCTTCATTTCGTAAAAACCTAAAATAAATAAAAATTCAGAATGGGGGGAGAAGACTAGTTCTTTAAGGTCTGCTCGAGAAAGACCATTCGGGTTCCATTTTCGAGAACTACACGAAAACAGACAATCTAACTCTAATAGAAATACATATTATCCTTTAAAGACTTGATTCTCCCCACACTTAGTTAGCTATGGTATCAAAATTGTGATTAACTTCGTTGTCGACTTCCATCGGACTATCTATGTAATGTTTAACTCTGTGACCATTAACTTTAAATTCAATTCCATTTGAATTTATTAATTCTATCGTTCCGTATGGGAAAACTCTTTTGACTATGAATGGTCCAGACCATCTTGATTTCAATTTTCCAGGAAATAGCTTGAATCGTGAATTGAAAAGAAGAACTCTGTCTCCTTCTTTAAATTCTTTTGAACTTCTGATTCTTTTATCATGCCATTTCTTCATTCTTTCCTTATAGATTAACGAATTTTCGTATGTTTCATGTCTTCATTCTTCTAATTCGTTTAGTTGACTTAATCGTAGACGTCCGGCTTCATGTAAATCAAGATTACATGTCTTCAAAGCCCAAAATGCTTTGTGTTCAATTTCTACTGGAAGATGACATGCTTTTCCATAAACGAGTCTAAAAGGTGTGGTTCCAATTGGAGTTTTGTAGGCTGTTCTAAAAGCCCAGAGTGCATCCTCCAATTTAATGGACCATTCCTTCGGATTTGATCCTACGGTTTTCTCTAGAATACGTTTTAAAGCTCGGTTGGTATTTTCAACTTGTCCACTTGTTTGTGGATGATATGCAGTGGAGATTTTATCAGTTACTCCATATCTTTTGAGAACTTTCTCAAGTTGATTATTACAGAAATGAGTACCCCGATCACTTATTAAAGCTTTCGGTGTTCCAAACCTTGCAAAAAGATTTTTTAAAAAGTTGACCACAACTCTTGCATCGTTAGTTGGGAGAGCTTGTGCTTCCGCCCATTTAGATACATAATCAATGGCTACGAGAATATAGAGATTATTATGAGATTTTGGAAATGGACCCATAAAGTCAATACCCCAAATGTCAAATACTTCACATACTTGGATGACATTTTGTGGCATTTCATCACGTTGACTTATTTTTCCGGCCCTTTGACAAGCATCAAAGGATTTGCAAAGAAGGTGTGCATCTTTGTAAATTGTAGGCCAATAGAATCCAGCTTCATACACTTTTCTTACTGTTAGTTGAGGCCCATAATGCCCTCCTGTTAGTCCTGTGTGACAATGGTTTAAGATTTTACTAGCTTCATTTCCAAATACACATCGGCGTATTATTCCATCGGGACAACTTTTAAACAAATGTGGATCTTCCCAGAAATAGTGTTTTATATCACTGAAGAATTTCTTTCGTTTTTGGTACGACAATCCTTTTTCAAGGAATCCACAAACTAAGTAGTTTGCATAGTCTGCAAACCATGGGATTTTATTATAATCTATCTTCAATAGATATTCATCAGGAAAGCTGTCTTGTATGGCCGATTCATTTAGAACTTCTAATTCGGGATTTTCAAGATGAGAAAGATGATCAGCGGCGAGATTTTCTGCTCCTTTTTTATCTCGGATTTCAATATCGAACTCTTGTAAGAGTAAGATCCAACGGATTAATCTTGGTTTAGCATCTTGTTTCGAAAATAGGTATCTAAGAGCAGAATGGTCGGTATAGACCACCGTTTTTGCTAGAACGAGATATGAACGAAATTTGTCAAAAGCAAAGACAATAGAAAGGAGTTCTTTTTCAGTAGTTGTGTAATTTATTTGTACTCCTTGTAACGTCTTACTAGCATAATATATAGGTTGAAATCTTTTTTCAATCCTTTGTCCTAAAACGGCTCCCATTGCAAAATCACTTGCATCGCACATTAATTCAAACGGCAGATTCCAATTTGGTGTTATCATGATCGGCGCATTAGTGAGTTTCTCTTTAAGAATATTAAAAGATTTGATACATTCATCTGAAAAGATGAATGGAGCATCCATTTCTAGGAGTTTATTCATAAGAGTGGCAATTTTAGAAAAAAATTTTATGAAGCGTCGGTAAAAACCGGCATGCCCTAGAAAACTCCTAACTCCTCTAACATTGGTGGGATGTGGAAGTTTAGCAATTACATCTACTTTAGCTCTATCCACTTCAATTCCTTCTTTTGAAATTTTATGTCCAAGAACGATGCCTTCTTTAACCATGAAATGGCATTTCTCCCAATTAAGTACTAGATTTGATTGTTCACATCTAATAAGCATTCGTTCCAGATTAACTAGACATGATTCAAATGTATCACCGAAGACTGAAAAGTCATCCATGAAAACTTCCATGCATTCTTCTATCATGTCGTGAAAAATCGCCATCATACACCTTTGAAAGGTTGCAGGGGCGTTGCAAAGTCCAAATGGCATGCGTTTGTAAGCAAAAGTACCATAAGGGCACGTGAATGTGGTTTTTTCTTGATCTTCGGGTGCTATTGGAATTTGAAAGTATCCGGAAAATCCATCAAGAAAACAATAATAACTATTTCTGGCTAATCTTTCCAACATTTGATCAATGAAAGGTAAGGGAAAGTGATCTTTTCTGGTGGCGTCATTTAATTTTCTATAATCAATACACACACGCCATCCTGTTACAGTCCTAGTAGGAATAAGCTCATTTTTCTCATTTGTAATGACAGTCATGCCACCCTTCTTAGGCACGCATTGAACTGGGCTTACCCATGGACTATCAGAAATTGGATATATCAAACCTGCATCTAGCAGTTTAATAATCTCTTTCTTAACTACATCTTGCATATTAGGATTTAGTCTTCGTTGGCGTTGCACATGCATTTTATGACCTTCTTCCATAAGGATTTTATGTGTGCAATACGAAGGACTTATTCCTTTTATATCATGAATCTTCCATGCAATGGCTGGTTTATGAGCTTTCAACACATAAATGAGTTGTGATTTCTCATTTTCAGTAAGAGAAGACGATATTATTACAGGTAATTCAGATTCACCATGTAAATAAGCGTATTCCAAATGGTTTGGAAGTGGCTTTAACTCTAATTTCGGTGGTTCTTCTATCGATGATTTATATCGATATCTGTCTTCTTCTTTTAGCATTTGAATTTCTTCTATTGTTGGTTCATATCCATTAGCTATAAGTGTAGCTAACATTTCAGCTTCATCTATTGGTTTATTACCTTCTCCTAAAGAACATTCTCCTGTTCCTTGTAATTCTGGAAATTCTTCTAACAATTCTGCATGTAAATCTATAGTGTGAATATAATAGCATGTATCATCTGCAGATTGCGGTTGTTGCATTGCTCTATCAACTAAAAAGGTAACACTCTCATCCTCTATACTTAGGGTCAATTTCTTACCGAACACGTCTATCATTGCTTTAGCCGTGTTTAAGAATGGTCTTCCTAATATGAGAGGAACTTGAGAATCTTCTTCCATGTCCAGAACAACAAAATCTACTGGAAATACTAAAGTACCAACTTTAACTAGCATGTTCTCCATTATCCCTCTAGGATATTTTATTGATCGATCGGCTAGTTGTATGCTTTTTCTTGTTGGTTTCAATTCTCCAAGGTCTAGTTTAGTGTATAGTGAAAACGGCATTAAATTTATACTAGCACCTAAGTCTGCCAATGCTTCTATTGAACTAAGACTACCCAGAAAACATGGAATTGTGAAACTTCCTGGATCAGATAGTTTTTCTGGTATCTTATTCAACAGCACTGCTGAACAATTAGCATTCATAGTAACGGCCGAGAGTTCTTCCATTTTCTTTCTATTTGAGATTAGATCTTTCAAGAATTTAGCATATCTAGGCATTCCTGAAATCACATCAATGAAAGGAAGATTTACATTTATCTGTTTAAACATATCCAAGAATTTGGATTGCTCGGCTTCAAGTTTCTCTTTCTTCATTTTACTCGGGTAAGGAAGTGGTGGTTGGTATGGTTTAACATAAGGTTTAGCCTTAACTGTGTTATCTTCACTAACCTTTTCAACTACCGGTTCTTTTTCCTTATCTTGATCAGGTTGTGGTTCTTGTGGAGTAGGAATAGCTTCATCAGAAGTTACAGGTATTTCAGGTGGTTTAAGTGTTGTACCACTTCTTGTGGTAATGGCTTTAGCTGTTTCATTCCGGGAGTTAGCATTTGTATCACTAGGTAAACTTCCCGGTTTTCTTTCACCTATCAACCTTGCTAGGTTACTTACTTCTTGTTCCAAATTTTGAATAGAAGCTTGTTGATTTCTAAATGCTTGATCATTTTGTTCATTAGTTTGTTTTTAAGATGTGAAAAACTGCGTTTGAGTTTCAACTAGCTTCGTCATCATATCTTCTAAATTCGGCTTTTTATCATCGGGTTGTGGTGGTTTGTTTTGAAAATTAGGTCTTTGCTGGTTGTAAGTTTTATTGGATACTTGTTGATTGCTAGGACCTTGTTGGTTGTTGTATGGAATATTTCGATTATAATTCTGATTTTGATTGTAAATAGGTCTTGGCGGTTGATAATTATTCTGATAATTATTTCCAGGCCTTTGGTTTATGTATGAAATATTCTCTCTTTGTTCCATTTTTAATTCAATACTGAGACAATCTTTTGTCAAATGTGGTCCTCCACACTGCTCACAACTAATTCGTATTGAGTGAATATCCTTAGTCATCTTTTCCATTCGTCTCTCCACAGCATCTATCTTTGCGGAAATGGAATCTAAGTCATGGCTAGAATCGGCTCTAGCTGCTTTAGATGATCTAACGATATCTTTTTCTTGGTGCCACTCATGTGAGTGGGAAGCAGTGTTATCAATAATTTTATAAGCATCAGTTTCGGTTTTCTTCATAATGGAACCACCAGCTGCTATATCGATGTCTTTTCTTGTAGTGATGTCGCATCCTTGGTAGAATATTTGTACTATTTGACAGGTGTCGAAACCATGTTGCGGACATCCTCTTAATAACTTTCCAAATCTTGTCCACGCCTCATATAGAGTTTCATTCGGTTTCTGTGTGAACTTAACAATTTCTCCTTGAAGTCTTACGGCTTTAGATGCCGGAAAGAATTGTTTAAGAAATTTTTCAACTAAAACGTCCCATGTATCAATCGCCCCTTCAGGTAACGATTCCAACCAATCTTTGGCTTCTCCCTTTAAAGTCCAGGGAAATAACATGAGATATATCTGTTCATCTTCAACTTCTCTTATTTTAAATAGAGTGCAGATCCTATTAAAGGTACGAAGATGTTCATTTGGATCTTCCTTCGGCGCACCACTAAATTGGCATTGATTAGTCACCATGTGTAGAATTTTTCCTTTGATTTCATAATCTGGCGCATTAATGTCTGGATGAGTAATTGCGTGACCTTGGCTAGTGCGTTTAGCTCTCATTCGGTCTTCCATACTTAAAGGTTCTGTTACTTCCATAATTGAATATGTAGAATAGGAATCACTAGAGGATTATGATTTAATGGTTCGTTCCTCAACAATCTCTGTTTGAATGATTGGTGGTTCCGGAGGAAAATTTAATGGTTCAGGATCTATGAATTGTCCCTGAATATTCTCCAGATTCTCAATTGTGAGGTCGGGTTCAAAAAATGGATTATCAACGGCGACAATATTAGCTAGATGTCTTGATCTAGTTACAGGTGGTGAACGTACAAAAGGCGGTGAACGTCTTGCTAGGTGCATTCACTGAATATCCTATTAGTTTTTTAAAAGGAAAGAAAAATTATTTAAGTTATCCAATTAATAGACTTTTCTGATTTTGCCCACGTTTCGAATAGCCAAAAGATGCAGCAGAGGGGCAGGATTCGTTTGGTCTCAATATAATTGAGGACTGTTTGGCTCCAATAACCCGGTCCACGTACAAATCCAACTATTACTACGAACCAGAAAATTTTGATGTCTATCAATTTAACCACTTAAAATAAATTTTCGTAATTTAAGAAATTTAGATAAGAAGTAGAATAAAAATCTATGTCCTAAAACTAGAATAGCGAGAAATAAGAAAGAAAAAGAGCGTGTCGGAAAAAGATCGAAAAATAAAAATAAGAAAGAAAAAGAGTAACTTATAGAACTTAAAAACACTCGACTAACCCAACCTTATTACTATCACTAACTTAAAATTATAATCGCAAATTGAGATTACTAATTGAAATGATAATTGATACATAGGTAAAAGGCGTCTAAAAATATTAAAGCTTACAAGTAAAACTATATCCCAAATGGCAATAACTTAAAAAAAAAATTAAAACTTAAAAAGGCGTCGCAGAATTTTAAAGCACTTAAATCTTAGTCTAAAGAAAAAGCACTTAAGGAATTTTACGGCAAAGCCTAAAAATCTAGAAATAAAAATATAACTATGGCAAAAACTAAGTTTAACACTAAAAACTAGCGAAAAACACAAATATTACGCTAAAACAATTAAAAAGGGATAAAATATAAAAATATACAAAAAGTTGTAAAAAGTACAATTTTTATAAAAATATTATTTTTATAATATTTATTTTACAAAACTATTAATTTTATAATTTAAATAAACTGATTTAACTAAAATATATAAATTAAATAAAAAGTAAAACTAATTAATATATTAAAATTAAACCTAATTAGGGTTAAAAGTTAATTAATAAATATAAACCCCGTAATTAATGCTGATTAGGGTTTCTGTCACGTGTGTCAGGGCTGCTCCGCGAGTTGCGGTACCCCGTAATTAAAACTCCGCGAGTCGCGGGGTTCTAAAATTCAACTCTGGTACAGTTTTTAATTCGACGCATTTTTTTTATATATATTTTATGTATTATGCTTTATATTTTCTGTTTTAAATAAAAATATTTATATAATAAAAACTTATATTTAAAAATTAAAATAAAAATAGAACAACTTTATAATTTTATAAATAAAAATCTTAAAACTAGATTTATATATATATATATATATATATATATATATATATATATATATATATATATATATATATATATATATATATATATATATATATATATATATATATATATATATATATATATAATATTTTTTTTCTTTTTTTTCGGTTTTTGATTTTATATTTTAAATAAACACAAAATATTTAAATAAAACTTATATTTTTATAAAATAAAAATAAAGAAACTTTATAAAACTTAAATATTTAACAAAATCTTAAAAATATTTATATTTTTGTTTTTTGTTTTTATGTTTTCGAATAATTAAAAACGTATTTTTACAAAAGCGAATTTTAATAAAAGTAAACTAAATTTTTTTTTTTTTTTTTTTAAATTTAGCGTTACGCTTCCGGCTTAAAAGCTAGATTGTCCCCGGCAGCGGCGCCAAAAATAACTTGATGTTTGAGCAAAGGGGTATAAAATACTATTAAATTTTATACAATTTTACACAAGATATTTATTTATTTATAGAATGGATATACTTAAACCTTGCTACAACACTTATAGGCAGTGTACCTAATCGTACAGTAGTGTAGTTTTTAGTAAGTCCGGTTCGTTCCACAGGGAAAATCTTTAAACAAAGCTTAACGCTATATTAGTTTACTTTTATAAAAATACAAATATATATATAAGTAATATTATTATTATAAAGGGGGATTTTTACCGTTTAATGACCGGTTTGTCGATTTTAAAACTTTAGTCGCAGTTAAAACCAAATGTAAAAAATAAATAAATACAAGACTTAATTTAAAGCGTAAAGTAAATAATTATAATGAAATTGCGATAAATAAAAGTGCGATAAAATAAACTTACGATAATTAAAAGTACGATAATTAAAAGTGCAATTAAATATAATAATAATAAAATAAAATGCGATAATTAGATCTGCAATTAAATATAAAATAAAGGAAATTAAATATGAAATAAAATAATTATGCTTATTTAAAATAATTATGATTAAAAGGCGTCGAAAAATAAGAAAGAAAAAGAGTGACTATAAAACTTTAAAAATACTCGACTAACCCAACCTTGTTACTATCACTAACTTAAAATTAAAATTGCAAATTGAGATTATTAATTGGAGTGATAATTGATACATAGGTAAAAGGCGTCGAAAAATAAAAATAAGAAAGTAGCGCGTTAAAACTTAAAAAGGAACTAAAAACTAAAAACTAAAAGTTGCGTCTGAAAATATTAAAGCTTACAAGTAAAACTATATCCCAAATAGCAATATCTTAAAAAGGTACTAAAACTTAAAAAGGCGTCGCAAAATTCTAAAGCACCTAAATTTTAGTCTAAAGAAAAAGCACTTAAGGGATTTTACGGCATAGCTTAAAAATCTAGAAATAAAAATAACTATGGCAAAAACAAAGTCTTAAAATTAAATACGAACGAAAAATACAAAAAAATTACGCTAAAACAAATAAAAAGGGATAAAATATAAAAATATACTAAAAGTTGTAAAAAGTACAATTTTTTATAAAAATATTATTTTTATATTATTTATTTTATACTTTATAAAAGTATTAATTTTTATATATTAATAAAACTAATTAAACTTAATATTACAAATTAATTAAAACTTAAATTAAATACTAAATTAATTAAATATTTAACCTTAAATACAATTTAATTAATAATAATAAATTATACTCCGTAATTAATGCAGATTAGGGTTTCTGTGTGACCCGTGTCAGACGGCTCCACGAGTCGCGGTTGAACCAGTCAATACCTCCGCAAGTCGCGGAGGTTGCAGGTCCAAAAGAGGTGCTGGTCAAATTCGACAGGTCAGTTTTTTTTATTTATTTGTTTTTTTCTGTTTTTTCTTTAATTAATATATTTATATAAATTTAATAAAACTAATATTTTAAAAACTAATATAAAAATAAAGATACTTTATAATTTTATAAAAAATCTTAAAAATAGATTTATATATATATTTTTTTTTTCGTTCGGTTTTTTTTTATATTTTAAATAAAAACAAAATATTTAAATA
Organism: Rutidosis leptorrhynchoides; assembly: GCF_046630445.1. NCBI lineage: Eukaryota > Viridiplantae > Streptophyta > Magnoliopsida > Asterales > Asteraceae > Rutidosis > Rutidosis leptorrhynchoides. The sequence continues at coordinate 165,232,587 of NC_092343.1, read as the reverse complement.
AGACTTATATTTTTATAAAATAAAAATAAAGAAACTTTATAAAACTTAAATATTTAACAAACTCTTAAAAATATTTATATTTTTGTTTTTCTTTTTATATTTTCGAATATTTAAAACCTATTTTTACAAAAGTGTATTTTTATAAAAGTAAACTAAAAATAAAAATCTTTTTTTATAGCGTTGCGCTTCCGGCTTTTAAGCTAGATTTTAAGTCTTCCCCGGCAGCGGCGCCAAAAATACTTGATGTTATGCGAGGTGTATATAAAATAGCTTTATTTTTACAACTAAATACTATTAAATACGATACAATTTTACACAAGATATTTATTTATTTATAGAATGGATATACTTAAACCTTGCTACAACACTTATAGGCAGTGTACATAATCGTACAGTAGTGTAGTTTTTAGTAAGTCCGGTTCGTTCCACAGGGAAAAATCTTTAAATAAAGCTTAACGCTATATTAGTTTTATTTTATAAAAATACAAATATATATAAGTAATATTATTATTATAAAGGTGGGTTTTTACCGTTTAATGACCGGTTTGTCGATTTTTAAAACTTTAGTCGCAGTTAAAACCTAATGTAAAATATTAAAAATAAATATAACTTAATTTAAAGCGTAAAGTAAATAACGATAATGAAATTGCGATAAATAAAAGTGCGATGAAATAAAATACAATAATTAAAAAGTGCGTTAATTAAAAGTGCAATTAAATACAAAAACAATAAATAAAAGTGCGATAATTAGAAGTGCAATTAAATATAAAATAAAAGAAATTAAATATGAAATAAAATAATTATGCTTATTTAAACTTCCGTAATCATGATGTTTGACGTGTTGATTTTAGTTTTATGCCCATGGGTTAATTGTCCTTTGTCCTGGATTATTTAATATGTCCGTCTGGTTTTTGTCCATAACAGTCCATCAGTCATAAATATAAAGTGCGAGTGTCCTCGTCAAATTATCCTTATACCCGAAGTTAAATATTCTAACTAATTGGGGACATAAACTGTAACAAGATTTTAATACTTTGTTTAATAATTACACCAGGTTATCGACTGCGTGTAACCCAAGGTTTTAATACTTTGTTAACAATTATGCCAAGTGTCCTTGTACATAATTTCACCCCTGGTTTAATAATTCCATAGACTATTAATTCATTCCCATGTCTGGTTAAATGAACGATTATTCGTACATATAAATACCCCGCCCATCGTGTCCGATCGAGTGTATATGGTTATTTATGGGTACGTCCAATTGTAAATCTTTACATTAGAATTAACAAACTATCATTTAGTTAAACAAATATAAAGCCCATTAATAGCCCATAGTCTAATTTCCACAAGTGTCGTTCTTTTGTCCAAACCCCAATTATGTTACAAAGTCCAATTACCCAATTTTAGTAATTAGCCTAACATCATGATTACTTTGGTATTAAATAAGCATATTAATAACTTAGCTACGAGACATTAAATTAAAAAGGTTGAACATAACTTACAATGATTAAAAATAGCGTAGCGTTACACGGACAGAATTTCGACTTACACCCTTATAACATTCGCTAACATACCCTTATTATTAGGATTTAAAATTAAAATTAAAATAAAAATATAAAAATATATATATATATATATATATATATATATATATATATATATATATATATATATATATATATATATATATATATATATATATATATATATATTACGTATATAGATAGAGAGATTGATAGAATTAGGATATATTTTACGATCAAAATGCGTTGCCTTTTATAGGAATTTTCGTCCAGGGAAGCTCCGCAACTCACGGCATTTTTCTTCTTCAAACTCCGCGAGTCGCGGAGTTTGTTTTTACAGCTCACTCCAATTTGGATCCTAGTCTGCCGACGGTTTATTATATAAATATAATATATATATATATAATATATATAATTAATTATATATTATATTATATTTATATACATAGTTAACTTGTAATTTTTAGTCCGTTGCGTCGAGCGTTGAGAGTTGACTCTGGTCCCGGTTCCGGATTTTCGAACGTCCTTGCGTACAATTTAATATCTTGTACTTTGCGTTTTGAATCTTGTACTCTTGTAATTTTTAGACGTTTCTTATCAATAATTGGAACCTCTTTGATTGTATTTTGTACTTTTGAGCTTTTTGGTCGTTTGCGTCTTCAATTCGTCGAATCTTTCTTTTGTCTTCACCTTTTATTATTTAAACGAATATCACTTGTAAATAGAACAATTGCAACTAAAAGCTTGTCTTTTTTGAGGGATAATGCTATGAAATATATGTTCGTTTTTAGCATTATCAGTGGATGAACTCCAACATGTACTATGGGCACATCGGACAACGCCGAAAGATAGTACGAACGAAACACCCTTCAGTCTGGTATAAGGAACCGAGGCGGCCATACCGGCTGAAGTGCTAGTTCCAACTGATTGAATCACAGAATTCGATGAACAGCAAAACGATGACGCATTGTGAGAACATTTGGATGCCCTGGAAGATCGGCGAACAATAGCGTACATCCGGCAAGCTGCAAAGAAACAAAAAATCGCAAACCACTATGACAAAAAAGTCAAACCATTGGACTTTCAATTAAACGGTTTGGTATTACGCAGCAACGAAGCCAGCCGACAGCAAGATGTCGGCAAGTTAGGCCCCAGATGGGAAGGACCCTACAGGGTTGTCGGGATAACTGAGTATGGTGCATACCACCTGGAAACACCGGATGGAGTTCCGATACAACGCCCCTGGCAAGCCTTTCATTTAAAGAAATATCATGTGTAACTTATCTGCACCCGTGAGGACTGATCACCCACTCGGACGGCAGAAACACTTATGTATTCAAGTAATTTCTATGTATAAGTCATCAATAAAGCTTCACTTTATATACTTTTGCACTGTAGTGACTCTGAATATGACACAAGTAACACCAAATATCTTTTGGCATATTTCGGACCTACCGCCAGAAGAAATGCTTTCTAGCTTTCGTTGGTAGGAGGACACCCCTTGAAGAATCATAACGGATAACAAGGACGTCCGACCATATCATTGGTGGCCCGGTTTTACCGTATAAACAACTCGACCACACTCACGCGTAGTCTAGATATCTACGTTTTTGTCATGACAAACAAGTACAACTCAACGAAAAAGTAAACTAGTTTATAACACGGCATACAAAAAATTGTCTAAATTACATCAATTATACAAAAACCCAACCGAGTGCATATCTCTACGGTTGGCAATTTACAATATCCTCAACGGATGAGTTCTCGTCCCTACAAATTCTATCTAGCTCCTCAAAACTAATTCGGCCGAGAGCTTCATGTGCCCGATGGCAGTCCTCCACACAGGTAGCACTCAAAAGAGTTTTCTTCTTCTGAGCCGCGCTGCCAGGTGGCAGAAAACACTACACCGCCTTCAAAACCTCAAAAGTAGTCAACTTCTTAACGACCTCAATAATGGCACCAAATGGTTGACGAACAATAGACGACTTGAGAAGCCGGGCAAAAAGCACAGGAATACCATGCTGGAGACGGGTGAGTTCGCCTAGCGTGGCCGACACCTTCTCCGATAACTTTTTGTTGTCATCAGAGAGCAAGGCAACTTTCTCCTGTTCTTGGGCAAGAGCAGCCCTCAACGACTCCTACGCTTCCCGGGAAACACGCAGCTCATTCTGAATAGGCCCCAACGCCTCCTTGGCCGACAACAACTCCCCTTCAAGACGGGCGATCGTCCCTGACAATTCCGCCACCCGACGGTTATCATTCTCAAACAGCACACAATGCTCGTGAATACGACGAGCATCAGCCTCACTTCTGTTCAGTTCATCTGTAGAAAGATGCTGAGCAAATACGAAGAATTGGGAACGCAAATGCTGTGCCTGGGTAGCGGAAAGCGCGGCCAGCGCCTCTTTCAAAGCCGAAAAAGTGATAAAGTCAAGATACTCCTTATAAACCGGATAGTCTGGAGCTTCACAGCGGAACAGATCACGGAACAGCCCAATATTACAGTCGGGCAGCACGTAAACATTCTGCCCGACACTAGTCGTCAACCGAGGACGAGCATCCGAGATCTATACCACGGGCTCTTTACCGGGATGATGCCCTTGAGAGCAAGATACAGTTAAATCAAAGAAAGAAAAAAAAACAACGCATACCTTCAGCTGCCGGCTCAATCCGACGCCTGGTACGACGGATCAGTCCGCCCTCCGAAGAGCCATCATTCGAAGATTCCAAATCTTCAGGAGGCGACATCCTGCGACGGCTGGAGGGCGCCGATGTGGTCCCTTCGACCAGTTTATCGGTAAAGACCATGCCATCCAGGCTCGTCGCCCTCAGAACTTCTGACACGGTCAACTCTGCACAAAATATAAATTATCATCATATAAATCAAGGTAACCCTAAAAGACGGGAAGAGTCAAACGGTAAGATACCTCTCCCACCTCTTCGGGCAACAGGAATTCTATCAGCATGAGTCAAATTGTTGCTAACATTAGCCATTACCAGCTCCTGCTCCTCATAAGACCGTTGAGGAATCCTCAAGCCCCTCAATTGGTCTACCATCAATTCACCTAGCTCAGAAAGCTGCCTCGACGGCTGAACAGTCACATACCTAAACAGATAGAACTGTTCGTTCTTTAACGGGAAGTCAGAACATTTGGCAAAAACAAATGATTGCACCTAATTGTCTGCAATCGCTAGTGCCTCCTCAAGAAAATCAATTTCGTCAGTAAACGTATATCAACCTTTATGATAGGACGATAGCCGAAAAATGCTTCTAAAAATATTCAAGCTTAGGCTCATGCCTAAACCATTGAAATACATCTCGAACAACACGATCGCACGAATGCCATTCGGATGTAAACGAGCAACACTAAGGTTATAGAAATTTAAAACCTTCGTGAAAAAGCGGGTGAAGGGGTACCTCAAATTTGAAACCTCGAACGGCCTCAAATAGATGACACAATTTAAAGCACGTTGCTGTGATCTTGGAATGATCAACTCAAAACCTCGCAACTGAGCGCATATGTGGCAAATCCTATCGAGATACGCCTCGTCAACACTACTAGGTGCACGTAACACATCATGAAGAATGTTAGGTCTGGGGCCCATACTAAAGAAAAAAGGATGAAAATGCAAACCACAGAAGACAAGAAAATCGCTTCTCTGTAATTTACAAAGCAAGTACTCTCGAAGGTGGGAAGAATAAAATGAAGAGAAACGCTACTTTTTATAGGAAAAAGTCCCGCGTGGGACCCATCCAACTCAAAAAGGTGCGTTGGAACACGAGAAGTACTATGATTAAGAAAGCATGCAACGCGCATTTATTGCACGTCAAATCACGTGAGCGGGTCACAATAATTTAAAGTTTGGCAACACAACTGTCCCAGCTGACCTTACCAAACTGGGGGGACTTGATGATACGCATAATGATCCGCCTCAAAATAGGCAAGCATCTCGGCAAAAATCACACCCGGCACTACGAGTCCCGGGTTGCCAACTCCTTTTCTCGTCATCCGTCTGACGTCTTCCCGGATACTCCTCCATGACGGACAAATGGCAAGGCTAAGAACCTGGATGACAAACACGTAACCGGCACCTTACAACCGATCAAGATAATCGTAACTAGGCATTTCAAGACCAGTCATCATAATCGTGACCGTCAAGAAACACTTAGAACGTGTCTAGGCGAAACCTACCCGGCTGGACCGAGAACATCGTAATGCTATAACCGGAACCAACTCACCGACACCATCATCTCGGTCCACTAAACCGACATAAAGACACTCCCGGGACAAGCACGTTGTCCCGAAACAAGAGTGCGTCACCACAGAGCAGGCACCTCGTCCCGGAATGACCACTTGATCATGGAACAAGCACGCGGGCAAGTCGCGTGCCACGTCAGCCTGCAAATTTAGGGAAGTTCGTTAGAATATGTTATTCCCCACGAAAGGGACAGGTGCCACGTCACCCCTCGGGATTGACAAAGTTTGTTACAACCATGAAAGGGACATGTGCCACGTCATCATTCCCTCCACAACATCTATAAATACACAAGTGAAATCATTCATTTAAAAAAGACACTGGATGCATAAACGTTACTCTGGCAAAATCAATTACGATAACGTCACTCCAGTCGTTAGCTTAATTCCGATCGGTGCTCCGATCACCATCCGAGTTAACCCACACTAAGATATTAACTTATTCGATTCTGATCAAATTAGGTTAATCTACTTGATTGTTTTACGCCCTTGGAATCCAGATTCCAAATCGGGGTTCGCACAATTATTGGAGTTAAAACAATCAACTTACTCCTTTTCCCAAATTAAGCACTCAAACCCGAAATCTCATCACCCATTACGATTTTGGTTTGATCACGAACGTTACTATGTTTTGGTATTTTTATAGTTTTTTTTTGTTTAATTGAGAAATGTACATGAATTGCACAGAGCAGCTCATGATGCTGGTGCTGCTACGGAAATTATAGATATTGGCAAAACACGAGTGGACGATTAACGCAACACTAGGATCGGCCTGTTCTTAAAAAGGATTAATTGGGGAGCTTTACAACAGTGCCTGCATGAGAATAACTATTATGGACGTTACAAATTAATAAGGGTGTATACGTTGACTGCAGTTGGCAGCAGCAATAGAAAGTCTGGGTTATGACAGCAGCAATTTAGATAAGAGTTTTGGGATGAAGCAAAGACCCGATGGTGATATTGAAATCCATGAAATATTATGGGAAGGAGATTTCCACATACCGACATGCTCAAAATGTGACTGAATTCTTAAACCCGATGTAACTCAATTCTAGTAACTAGTATTAATACATGGAATCCGTTTTTACTACCACTAATTGACTAATTGGCTTAAGGTGTCTCTTTTTGAAGGTTGTGTTTTTTGGTGATAATGTACATACCAAAAGATAGAGCGATTGTAGCTATGGAAGCTGCTGCAGGGTGTGATGCTTTCCTCGTTCTTGGTTCATCCGTTATGACAACGTCCGCTTTCCGACTTGTCGGGTACAAATGTGGTTGGAGCAATTATACAGAGCTGCTCATGATGCTGGTGCTGTTACAACAATTATAAATATTGGCAAAACTCGAGCTGATGATATTGAAGATTTTAAAACTAACGCGAGACTGGGAGAGATCCGTTGTGCCTGAAAACCATTTGAATGTAAGTTTAGATTTACCTGAATCATGATTCCAGTTGGGTGTTACTGCAGATATTACCACGGGTTCTAAACACCACATCGCTCAGTGTTCCTGTTTTTTAAGACTATAAACAAGACAATACGTACTAATTGTTTTTTGTGTGGTTGGAACCTAAAATTAATTAATCCGTGATGCTGACTTCATCGACTTCTCCTAATGGGTTAGTGCAAATATTGAGATCCTATTGTTGGCATGCTGTTATGGGACAAGGTATCTGTGCCACATGTTCTTGTTTGTTTAAACTGATATATGTGCGTGTAGTAAAGTTATTTTCCATTCACAATAAATATGCAAAGATAAATTAATGTTTGTATAAGCACTATTTGGAAATGGGTATATTGTATTCAATCAATCAATACCCAACCGTAAAATTGTTTTTGGACCATTTCTAACCCTTGGTAGTGATATCACGGTCAGTTGTGCACTTTTAAGCCAAAAAGTGCAATCTGATTTGGCAATGTCAATTTCTGACATTTTTTAACCCCATATCTCAGTTTTTTTTTTCAAATATTGGATAGAGTGATGTGGTAAAATCATATAAAAAATGGGTGGGAAAAAATTAATTAATAATAAAAATATAATTAATGAAAATTTTTGATTGGTTGGGAGAAAACAAACGCACCTTCACATTTGTGCCACTTGGTGACGGATGGATACAAAACTAACTGACGCTCCATTAGGGGCCGTCAGTTTTCGTCAATTTTTAACACATCATCTGACGAGGGGGAAACTAACGGAGGGTTGGTAAAGGTCTTATAACACTATAGTTACAATAACAAGAATATCCAAACATTACACTGTAGATGTGATATGTATATTTTATCCAAACAAATCAATCTGTGAATTTTCTTTTTCCAAAGATGCTTGTTACACAACTATTGTGTAAGGAACGCTTGATCTAGTTTTTATTCTAGCTGCTCGCAAAGTATAAATAAATACCAGGAGGGTTACCGGTTTTATAGTACCACTCTACGAGTTAATGAAAACCCATAACATATATGATGCATACAATCAGAATACAACTAAATTATAAAGTAACTTAAAGTTATTAGTGGATTGTAGTTACGGATCCAAGTACTGAAGCTCTGCTTTCGAGGAAGCTCGTGGGAACCGCATAACATCCTTAGAGAAGTTGTACCTTTCCTGAACATCAACAGTTGCACGTGGTCGGATTGATATTTTTTCAAGAGTGGGAGAATGTTCAAGTAAAAGCTTTGTAAATAGCAACAAGGATCTTGATCTTTCTACATCCATTATATTTATAATTTTCAAGCAGTTCAATGTCTGGTCTAAACAGTCAGAAGCTTCCAAATAAGCTATTGTTGGTTTCACATCCAAATACACGTTTGGAAGATCCTGGAAATACATTAAAAGTGAGACTGACTGTGTATAAAAGGAACCCACATTAAATTACTATATATGCACACACAACACAAAAACACAAGAGAAACGTTTAGCACTCTTTACCTGATTGTACACATCGAGTCATCTCAAGTTAGGTGAGTTCCGAAGGATACATAAAACACGTTGAAGTTGGTACAAATCACCAAATTTGAAGTCTCGTAAGTAGAGAAGCTTTAAACTATTAGTTGGGTGTGGAAGCCACTTGGGAATATTTTCCGCAATGGAAAACTGTAAGGGTGAAAGTAAGATTATAAGTTAACAAAGAAGATATGGTTGGAAGATGATACGAAATAATATATGAGAACTAACTATACACAAGAGTTGAATGGTAAAGTTCACTTGCTCAAACGCAAAATGATGAAGAGCAAAATATAAATATTAGAATTTAGGGTTAAGGCTATTCAAAGGCCATATACTTTTTATTTTGTCCCGATGTAGTCCATATACCCAAAAAAAATACTATTATAGGCCATAAACTTTAAAAAATGTGTTAATGTAAACCGTTGACCTGATAAATAAGGTTGATCGATTTTGTAGGTTGATTTTCAAAAAAGTATAATTTTTTTTTGTTCCAATGTAAGCTTTATACAAAAAAAAAGTACTAATGTAGTTCACATACTTTCAAAAAGTGTATCGATGTAGGTCACATATTTTCCGTATCGATGTAAACAAAAGGTAACCTGTTTAGCCGGTAACAAGTTACCTTTTGTTTACATCGATACACTTTTTCAAAGTTTATGGCCTATAATAGTATTTTTTTGGGTATATGGACTACATCGGGACAAAACAAAAAGTATACGACCCTTGAGTAGCCTTAACCCTAGAATTTAAAATTCAACTCGTACCTGGAGAAAATACCCGTCGATAACAAAATACCCAACACATGGCATATTACTTAACAAGCTTGCCAAATTAACTCTCTCAACTCCCTGAATAGGTTTTTTGATAAATATACCAAACTCACTAAGACATTTACTATGCAACAAGTGGAGCAAAGTTGCATCGGGGCAACTCCTGATCAATAACTGAAACAACTTTGTAGACTTGATCTTGAAATTGTAAACATTGGTGCATTCAAACAATTGCAACATCTTGAGCTGTGGTAAGTTGATAATAGTTCCATGTAAGTTAGCCCCAAATTCAATATTCCTAAGCCTAAGTTTTTCGAGATATAGAAATCCTTGAAACTCAAGTGGTGGCTTAATGATACAGTTGTCAAGTTCTAGGATTCTCAATTCTAGACAATGAAATAAATAATATGGAAGTTGATAACGTTGGTTTGAATTTGTAAGGATGAGTTCTCTAACACCATCTCTTGACATGATGAAATCCATTGATTGACTTCTTGGAAACTATCAAGAAACATGTTTGGTATGTGAAGATGTAACTTTAAGCGAGGACCCTTGAGATAGTTAAAGATATAGTTTGTGATCCTAATAAATCCATTATGACCAAAACTTCCATTTTTTGCAAACTTTTCTGAGAAATGTTTATCAAGAACCAATGACCTAATTGAAGTCCATCTGTACCTCCATTTTTTTGACAGGACATGTGTCCTCACAGCATCTACAACAGGTAGCTTCTCTAAAATCGAGTCTATCAAATTCTCTGCCAAATTAATGATTCTATCCATTTCAGTACAAGTTACAAACCTCCTCTTAGCATTGTTATCTGTCATTACATTCAAGAAAACAAAGACTGGTTTATTTAATTACTATGATACTCTTTATTTTTATTTTTATTAATTTGTTTTTTCTTCAATCAAAATCGATAAAGATTTCCACAACCAAGATGCGCAAAATGTGATGTAGTTCTTAGGCCGATGTTATATCAATTTACTTATGAATGGAAGTAAGATCAATTTTCTTATAAATGGGTCGATTTGGGCTATGATATATCTCTCAATGGGTCAAAAGGTAAAATAGAAAAACTGCTTGATAAACAACAGATCTAATAAACTGAAAGTTTCCCAATGTGTATCTTCGATCCATAAAACCTCCCAAATCATTTCTATCAAAGTTTTAGTTTATTATCAAAGTAGTATATATATGTATTTGATAATCATATTTGATACACTAGTTATTTGTATAAAAGTTTGGACGAGAAGTGTTTCAGGTCAACGCAACCTCACATGTATCTAGTTAACAAACCAATTATTAACTAACCTGCCCATTTTACCACCTATGGTTTCATAAAGGGACTTATCTTTTTTAGTAGTTGTCAAATATTTTTCTGTTGTGCTTATGTAACTTTCATGTCATCTCCCAATAAGTAACATCATTAATGTTTCCTGTTTAATATTAAGATTTGTGCAGCCCATATGGAGCTTACAGTACTGGTTTCAAGCCAATTACTCATCAGGTAATCTGAATACACTTAGTTGATACTATATGCATTTTTCTATTTGTTGATTAGTCGTCTTTATAATGCTTAAAGTTCAAAAGGTGAATAGCTAAAGCAATCTATTCATACTTGCTGCTTTATTCTTTAGGGATTCTAATAAGTATCTAAGTTAATATTCGGTCTCTTGAATATGTTTAGAGTAAATCGCTAACTAGGTTATAACAATCTCAAATAACTCGAATTGTTAAACCAGAATGAACGAATTCAACTGGAATAAACAATGAATGTGTGACAGCATTAAATTGAAGAAAATAAAAAGTCGAATAGAAATTACAACATGAATCATGTTTTTCACACATAAGTACGTTTAGTTGAATATCATTAAATCGTATTATGAGGGAGAAATAAACTTACCGATATTCAAAATAAAAGATGAATCCATTGGAGTACCGATTAGAGTTTAGCGCCGAAACTTGCAGTCCCTCTCGTTTTAAGTTTTGTCAGACTTTCAGGTTTATAGGGTTTAGGTCACTGTAGCATAAGTAAACATACCTCGAATTTGGAAAAACCGGTGACTGAATCTGAGGTATGGAACGCGATTAAAGGGTGCGGAAGCTCCAAAGCTCCCGGACCCGATGGTTTCAATTTTCATTTTTTCAAAAAATATTGGAATGAGATAAAATCTGATCTAATGGAAGCTATTCAATTTTTTTGGCGAAATGGTGAATTTTCGAGAGGATGTAATGCGTCGTTTATTACTTTGGTTCCAAAAAAAACGGATCCATTATGTTTGTCCGATTACAGGCCGATAAGTTTAATTGGCGGGTACTACAAAATTATTGCAAAGCTACTCTCAAATCGTCTTCGGAATGTAATCCCAAATCTTGTTGGCTTCGAGCAAAGTGCCTTTATAAAAGGGAGAAACATACTCGATGGCGCGTTAATTGCGAATGAAACAATCGAGTACTTGAAACATAAACGCATAAAAAGCTTAATTTTTAAAGTTGACTTCGAGAAAGCGTTTGACTGTTTAAGTTGGGATTTTCTATTAGAAATAATGGAAATCATGGGTTTTGGTTTAAAGTGGAGGAAGTGGATCCATGCATGTCTCAAGTCGGCTTCTATCTCAGTATTGGTTAATGGCTCCCCCACCAGCGAGTTTTCACTAAAAAGAGGTGTAAGACAAGGTGACCCTCTATCACCTTTCCTTTTCATTTTAGCGGCCGAAGGTTTGAATGTATTAACAAAGATGGCGGTAAATAATAATCTGTTCTCGGGAGTCGAAATAGGTAATGATAGAATTCCAATCTCTCACCTCCAATACGCTGATGACACAATTTTTTTGGGACTTGGAGTGAGCGTAATATTCGTAATCTCATTAAAATCCTCAAATGTTTCGAGTAAACTTCGGGGTTAAAGGTAAACTACAATAAGAGCAGTTTGTTCGGTTTATGTATTGGTACTAGCGAAGTTGAACATGCTGCAAATTTGTTCAACTGTAGCATTGGCTCGTTACCGTTTACTTACCTCGGGCTTCCAGTTGGTGCAAAAATGAATAAAGCGGCTAGTTGGAAACCGGTCATTGAGAAATTTAAAAAGAGATTGTCGGATTGGAAAGCACGAACGATGTCATTTGGAGGTCGGTTGACTCTTGTGAAATCGGTACTAAATAGCCTTCCGTTGTATTACTTCTCACTCAAACATTTCATGGGTAAAATGGGATGAAACCCTTCATCATTACAATAAAGGAGGGTTGAATTTGGGATCATTAAAATGTAAAAATATGGTGTTAATCGGCAAGTGGTGGTGGAGGTTTAAAACCGAATCCACTTCCTTGTGGGTTAAGGTCATCAAAAGCATATATGGGATTTCGGGCGGCTGTGATTCGGGTGGGTTTTTATCCTCATGTTCGACGGTTTGGTCTAATATTATCAAAACAGGAGGAAGCATTGACGATTCTGGAATTTTTTTCCGGAACTCTTTTTCTAGACAGGTTGGAGATGGTGCAACTACGTCTTTTTGGAACGATGTGTGGCTAGGTAACTCTAGCTTGAAGAGCAGATTCAGTAGATTAGCAAGGCTAGATAAAAACGGCGATGCTTCGGTGCAGCAAAGGGTTACATGTAATGGGTCGAAATGTGCAGGTTCATGGGAATGGCTTCGGGAACCGAATGGCAGGTCTTTGGACGAGCTGAATAATCTTAATATGCTGCTTGATTCGGCTGCTATATGTCCGGAAAAAAGTGACTCGTGGCGATGGTTATTAAACTCCAATGGTAACTTCTCAACAAACACTCTGTCGAATTTACTTTGCGATAAGATGTTCACTCCAGGTCCAAACACCACCGAAACTATAAGAAACAACTTTCTCCCCAAAAAAGTAGAGGTGTTTGTTTGGCGTGCTCAGAAAAGGAAAATCCCCGTCCTAACTGAACTTGATAAAAGGGGTGTTGATCTACACTCCGTTCGTTGTCCAATTTGTGATGACGATGTGGAGTCGGTAGATCACTCTCTTTTGTTTTGTAAACAAGCATACGAGATTTGGTTAAAAGTCTATAATTGGTGGGGATTTAATGGGGTGACAAACTTGAGTATTGGAGAAGCTTTTCGTGGTACTTCAAGCATTCCGATGACACCATTAGGTGCGAAGATTTGGCAAGGAGTCGAGTGGACGTGTGCGTATTTAATATGGAAGAACCGGAACCAAAAGACATTTAAAAACAAGTGTTGGACTACACCGGTTGCACTATGTGAAATCCAAATAAAAAGCTTTGACTGGATCGCGAAACGGTGCAAAAATGTTGATATAGATTGGCATAATTGGCTAAGCAACCCACAAGCTTTTGTAATATAATCATATATTGTTTAGGTAGGATACTATCTTAGCATCCTAGCTCGTATATGTTAGTTGAGATATGTGTAACTAATCGAGATATTCTGTGCAAGATGGGCTGCTGCTAAATCACTTGGCTGCTCCCTCTTGTTCTTGTTCTTTTACTTATTCTAATATATTGATGCTTTTCAAAAAAAAAAAAACATACCTCGAATTTTAACCAAAACTTTTTATTTGGAGAATAGGTCCTTGTTCAATTAAAATTAGTACGGAGTTCAATACTCTTTAGTTAAACTTTAATTAATTAATAATTTAATTAAGTAAATAATTTGTCTTTCTTTCAATTGAAGTCGATGATCTTTCCACGTACCAAGATGCTCAAGTGTGATAGACTTCTTAAACCGATGTAAACCTATCATTTAGCATTGCGCTATCTAAGAATTTAAACAACATAATGAAAACTAACTAAGTGTGAGTGGTTGGTATCTCGATGATGTTGACATCAACAACGACGACGCCTTTAAGGTAGTACAATGTGTGTTGCCATATAAGGAATTACAATACCAATTTTTATCGAGTAGTATTTTGTTTGTGGAAGTTGATCTTTTTCTTGCCAAAAATAACGAAAACTTCTATAAAATCGAAAACGTTTTCTAAAAGAAAACGTCTTTAACCAAATATACAAAAGATGACCTGATGAGGCTCGTACCTAAAAAGCATCATAGAAACTAACTATCTATACCGAGTCTCATCTACATTAAGGCAAACCAAACTACCCCAGAAGGAGAATCGAAACAAAAAACATAAAAAAACATCAAACTAACATCCAACAGTAGACCTTACGGAAAAATGACAAAACGTAACAAGCATCGAATCTTCGACCTTTTTAAACTTGCCATGTAAAATCTCTCGACCGATATTTTCCGGAAGAGTTCTCGATCTTAAAGGAGAGAGCATAAGAAGATCAATCACCAATCAAAGTATCGGAAGAAGGAGGGGAAAAACCACAGTTAGCCAAGTTTTGGAAGGCATCTATATTCGAAGTTCATAAAATTCGCACCCGACGATCCAACCTGGTTACCATCTTGAGGAACCATAACAAATTTTAGATTGCTTCTCCGTAAACCAAATCTTCGTTATAATCCTTGTGTTTTAAAGATCGCAAGGTATGTATCTCTTTCGCCTACTTTCATGTCTTCAAATTAGCGCCACTAATTTGAACTTTTGATAAATGCCTATTAAAGACATGCCAAATTTTATAAAATCATTCACACGAGGGCACCTCACAGTCGCAATATATTCTCCCGCTTCGCCCAATCAAAATCAAGGTAGGCTTTTCTTCGTTCTTGTCTTCATTGTGTAAACCCAAAGATAGTTCCTTCTCCATCTTCTTCTCCGTTCTTTTTTTTTAATGATTTGACGAAAGTGGAATTTGCAGCAAAAGAGCTCGAACCAACATCAAACAATATACGTTGATTGCAGTGGGCAGCAGCAATAGAAAGTTTGGGTTATGACAGCAGCAATTCAGATAAGAGTTTTGGGATGAAGCAAAGACCCGATGGTGATATTGAAATCCATGAAAATTTCTGAAAAGAAGATTTCCACATACCGACGTGTTCAAAATGTGACTGAATTCTTAAACCCGATGTAACTCAATTCTAGTAACTAGTATAAATGTTGGCAAAACTCGAGCTGTTCATATTGCAGATTTTAAAATTAACGCGAGACTGTGAGAGGTCTGTTGTGCCTGAAAACCATTTGAATGTAAGTTTAGATTTACCTGAATCTCATGTTGTTACTGCAGATATTACCACGGGTTCAAAACACCACATCGCTCAGTGTTCCTGTTTTTTAAGACTACAAACAAGACAATACGTACTAATTGTTTGTTGTGTGGTTAGAACCTAAAATTAATTAACCTATGATGCTGACTTCATCGACTTCTCCTAATGGGTTACTGAAAATATTGAGATCCTACTGTTGGCATGCTGTATGGTACAATGTATCTGTGCCACATGTTCTTGTTTGTTAAAACTGATATATGTGCGTGTAGTAAAGTTATTTTTCGTTCACAGTAAATATGCAAAGATAAATTAATGTTTGTATAAGCACTATTTGGAAATGGGTATATTGTATTCAATCAAATCAATACCCAATCGTAAAATTGTTGTGGGATTATCACTTTTTTGCCCATTTTTTCACCCTTTTTTGCCTCAGAGCCCAAAAAAAAAAATTTTGCCAGAATGCCTGTGCAAGTCGCAAGAAACCTTGCGACTAGACCCGCGCAAGGCGCAAGTTTGCGACCTTGCGACCTTATCTGATCAGAACTGGATTTTCTGGATAAGATTTCGTCAGATTTCCTAGATTTTTTCGGATAAGATTATATCAATAAATAAAGAATGGCCGTGGAAGAGTTCATACACACTCTCATATTCCATTATTTCAAATTCATTTCAGAGATTATTGGCATCAAAAGGTACACATTTAAGCATTTTTGCAATTATTTTAATGTTAATGAATTGTCGTAATGATGATAAATTTGTTGTTCATCTATGTTGTGGGGGTTCTTTCCAGTTTATTAACAACATTCCCATATATTTTCCCCTAGATTGTTTTAGAATTCAGTTAAAACTCCCAATTGCACCCGAAAAACCCATGAATCGAAGAATATTGTTGAAAAATGTTCTTAATAAGCTTAATATGCCACTCAATGCACCTGTTTCAATGAGATATTTGGTAGATAATCATGTTTTTGATATTACGGATGATTATGAAGACTTTCATGAGTTTATACAATACGCAATCGCAAATGCCCCTATTGATATTTATATTGTCGAGAGAGTACGAACGCACCAGCTTCAACGAAACCCAGAAACACACGAGCTACAACCAAACCCAGAAACACACCACCCACAACCAAACCCAAAAATACACTGCCCACAACCAAACCAAGATACACACCATCACCAACAAAACCTAGAAACACACCTTCTAGAATCACCTCCAAACATCTATAATAAAAATTTAGAAGAGGATCTACCTGAAATACCACCTCCAAACACAGAAGAGCTGTCGCATGGTGTTGAGAACATATGTAAAATTAAAAAAAAACAGACCACCCGTTTGAATCTGTTGTCGCATCTAGTAATTCTGATGACGCAAAAGACGGAGAAGATGAAGATGAAGATGAAGATGAAGAAGAAAAGCAAGATTTATTCTGGAATATGCCACGTCTTTTGAGTCAACAAGAGGAAGAGCCTGAATTTACCACACAAATACCAATCACGTATCAGGTATCTTATTTAATTAGTGTTCGTCAGACGTTTTTGAATAAGGATGACTTTTTAAACAATCTGTTTAGAAAATGCCTTGAAGAAAACTTCCAAATCAAGTCGGTAAAGTCAGAAAAATCTCGATACACAGCTAAATGTGTGTTGCCAAACTGCGATTGGAGATGTAGTGCTTACAAAATAAGACACACTGAGAACTTTATGGTTAAAAAATTGCATAACGTACACACTTGTTCACGCACACAAATTATGGGAAACAATAAACATGCAAGCAAAAAAAGTGTTGGGTAGTATTCTTATGGATTCATTCAAATCTGCAAATCGAGAATATAAACCGAAAGATATACGCGACGATATAGGCAACCGGTTTGTTGTGAGCATATCTTACAATCAAGTATGGAGGGCCAAATGTCATACATTACAAATGCTTCGTGGTAGTAGTGATGACTCGTTCCGAATGCTTCTAATTTACCTATATAACATCATGATCTACAATCAGGGAAGCGTAACTAATGTGATCACTAACAAGGAAAATAAATTTCTGATGTGTTACTATTCTCTTGGCGTAGTTGTAAGTATTAAAATAATTATTGCTTTTATTTATCATTTTGTAGATGGCAAGGTAAAACACATATATTAGTGTTTCTGTTAGGCGCAAGATAAAACTTGCGCCCTTGCTTATGCGTTGCAACCATACGCAAGTTTTGCCTTGCGCCCTAGCGTAAAGGTTGCAAACATAAAAAAGGTATCACTTGCGCCTTTGCGTAAAGGTTGCGACCATTCGCAAGGTACTCCATGCGTCTTCCAAACCATGCGCAAGGGCGTAAGGGAACTTGTGTATAGTGTGCATCCATACGCAAGAACCCCTTTGCGTCCTTGCATCTTTCATTTTTTTATTCGTTTTGTAAATCTACCATACAGGTTCGATCATTTTTTTCAATGTTGTTGTCCGATAATCATAGTCGATGTTGCGCATTTGAAGTCAGGGTATTTGGGGACTAATTTAGTCGCTGTCGCAATGGATGGTAATAATAGAATTTTGCCATTAGCATATGGAATTGGTGAAGGCGAGACAAACGAGGTTTGGTCATGATTTTTTGGAAACCTAAGAGATCATTTAATGCTTTGTGGTATGGGTGATCGTATGTTAGAGCTTACTTTTATATCTGATCGTGCCCCTTCAATAGCACATGGTATTTCAAATGTCTTTCCCGAAGCATTTCATGGTTTTTGCGCACGTCATTTATTCATGAACGTCAAGGAAAAATCCATCAAATTAAAGTATTTCGAATGACACTATTGGAAAATGGTTAAGGCTTACCGTGCGTCGGATTTTCAGGATCATCTTAGTGTATTTCAAAGAAGATTGAAAGTGACTTACAAATATCTACAAGACGTTGATTTCCAAAAATTTTGCAGAAATAGAGCTGAACATGTTAGGTTTTCATATCTTACTAGCAACAGTGTAGAGTCTATCAACGCACTAAGTAAACATGCTCGAAAATTACCTGTTTGCATGTTATTGAAATTTTTCCATGCTTCTGTACAAGATTGGCATTTCAAAAATCGCAACACATCAGTTAGTGTTACTTCCATGGTTACTCCATATGCTGAACGTAAACTAGCCAAAAGGACGAAAAAATCTAGAAGGTCTCAAGCAATCCCATCGACAAACAATCTAATAGAAGTTCGTGATGGACGAAAAAATGGGATGGTTAATCTAGAAGATAGAGTGTGTTCATGTGGCCAGTGGCAATTATCGGGCATACCATGCGGACATGTTATTGCAGCAGCACGACGCTTAGAAGTAGAGGATGTTAGTTGTTATGTATCACGTTGGTTAACGACTAAAACTTATATAAATACGTATGTGGAACATATCCTATCTTTACCCCATTGGTCAGAATGGTCACATCCGGGGCCCGACGTTTTACAAATTGTAAACCCCCCCAATCCAGTGAAAAGAAAACCTAGACGCCCAAAAAGTACAAATCGTTAACCTTCACAAGGTGAAGAAACTTCCAAAACAGTAAGAACATGTACTCGTTGCAAAGAACCAGGTCATGGTAGGAATACGTGCAGCGCACCTTTTGACCGAACAATTGAATCTACTTCAAAAAGGGTAGTTAAACAATCGGCCTCAAAATCGAAGGGTAAAGATAAAGTCGAAGATTAAAGCTTATCAGTCTCAGTTTTATTCAACGTGCAATTTAGGGACCGATTAGGATTATTAATGATTTAATGTGTGATTTTGTAAACTCATTTAGGGTTATTTAATGTATTTAATGTGTATTTTATCTGCAATCACAATTTAGGATTATTTAATGTATTTAATGTATTTTATATGATTTTATGTGTATTTTATATTGCCAAAAACCAATAATAAGGAAGTCGCGCAAGGGCGCAAGAAGCATCTTGCGCCTTCTAAATCATCAAACGCATGGAAGCAAAACAGTCCTTGAGTCTCGGCAAAGGAAGGCACAAAGGCGCAAGTAGGCCTTTGCGCCTATAAAATCGGACACAAGCACGCAAACAGCAGCTGGGCTGCTTTTATTTTTTTATTTTTTTGTTTTGTTTTCAATAAATTTAAACAATTGAAATCGATATTGATTTGTGGCAAAGCATTTAAACTGTTGTTTTGATGTTGGTGATTTGGGTTGAATCGATTAAGTTAGTGAAGGAGATGATGAATAAGACTGCAAACAGGTACTAGATATAGATATATGATTCGCATTATAAAACAGAAAGACAAGCACAACAGAATGGTTTAGAGGGTGAGCGGTTTAGCGGGAGGTCACAGGTTCAAGTCCCGTTGGGTGCTTTCTTTTTACAAAAAGCTCTATAAAAGGGTATACTCTTCATATTATTATCATTACTATTATTATTGTTGTTAGCAATATTACTAGTATTATAACTAGTATTATAATTATTATTACAAGTATTATAAAAGTTATTGTTATTATGATTATTATTAAGTATGAGTGTTATGATTATTATTAATATTAGGTATTATGAATGTCATCATTATTAATTACCAAAACTACCATTTTTTTAACAAATAAATACTTTGTACATAAAATGCACTTAATACATATACACTTATTATAATAATATCTCATAAAACCATATATCAAACATATTATATTTTTTTTAATTAAATACTTTCATACAATAAATATTGAATTTAACATATAATACTAATCATAGATATATATAGAAATAGTAATATAACTAAATGTATAGATATTAGTTATTTTAAATACATACAAAATAAACAAATACAACATGAGATGTAATATATGTGACGACCCGGAAATTTCCAGCCAAATTTAAACTTCATTCTTATATGGTTTCGACATGATAAGCAAAGTCTATTTAATTAATTAGTCTCAATTTGTGGAACAGTTTACATGAATTCATTTGACTTTGACTATTCCCGACGATTCACGAACCACTATCTGTAAATAAATAGATATATATATATATATATATATATATATATATATATATATATATATATATATATATATATATATATATATATATATATATGATTTAGAATTTATTTAATAAGCGCTCGTAGCACTCGTTTGGCATCTTGATAGTTATTAATCTAGTTAAAAACGAACTTATGTGATTTTAAAATAAACGGTGATCCGAAAATGAGTTCTATAAATTTTAGGCTTACTAAAAATGTATTTAGGATTTAGTCATTTAATTTTAACACTTTTTATATTTTACCCAGAATTGAGAGGGACAGTTGATGTAATTTTTATTTAATAGTTAATGATCGAATTCTATATCATAATGACCAAAATAAATAAATATAGCTAATTTAAAAATATGAGATTTTTCTGAACACTTTTATCCGCCACTGATTTCGCACGATACACAGTCCGTGAAAACTGTCGATAGAGTTAGGACAAGATTACAGGCTGCTAAATTACTATTCTAATTTCACACGTTATCTATTTTATTTTTATATATTATTTGATCAACTTGCATGATATGATTATGTATATGTTATATTATATATCTTAAATCTTAAATTCTATATAAATATACAATTACATGTACGGCTTGAATGAGAAAACAAAACACAACTAAAAATTAAATCCATTTACACGACTACCTTCATCACCATTCATCTTCTACTTCTAACCGTCGGCCAACACTAAACGAGCCACCATAAACCTTACCCTTGATCATCTTCCACCACGAAACCACCACCTTCTCATCTCTCTCATCTCCTATCTCTTGTTTCTATTCGTAACCAAAGCAATCACTAGTTATTTTTTTTTTCTTCTTCCCGTTTTGTTTGTTAATCAAACACTCAATACCACCATTCATGATCACGATAACCATTCAAGCCACCAAATTGTAGTTGCTGCCTCCTTCTGTTTCTGTTACTGCAATCAATGAAAAACATTACACAACCCATCATTGTGCCACCCCTTGAAAACCCATATAAACATCACATCATCGTGGTATTCACTGTCGTTGTTTCCACGTTTCCTCTTTCATCTTTCTTATTTATTTTACATGCTACGTAATATATTCATAACTTTGGGAAGGGGGATGAAGCACAAACGAAAATAATGATGAAGATGTTCCTGTTTAAAACCGTAGGGAGCCACCACCAAAAACCACATTCACTCTATATATATATATTTTTTTATCTGCACTGTTGTTCTGCTTTCCAATTCGAACCAAAACAGGTCCCAAACATTAGTATCTATATGACGATTATATTATTATTATTTTTTTCTATCGAGCACTAACTTAAAGTGCTATGGGTTCATAAATAAAAAAATATAATAAATAATGATAATGATAATACGGGGACGGATGGATATTACACGAATTCAAGTTTGTTGCATGTGGAACATGGGAAATTGATGGCCCACCAATTTGTGTCAAATAAAAGGGACGTGCGAAATTTTAATAATTGGGTGAAGTCTTTATTATTAATTGAAACCCCACTTCTAGCTCCCTATTTTATTTGAAGTTCAATTGATAAGGAATCCAAGAAACAAACTTTAATTTTGTTTAGCAACATGGGCCGAGAATAAATGAGTTTTTCGACTAGGATAGGGTTAAGGAAATTATGGGTTATAGCTATGGAGGTGATGGTTTTGGTTCATGGGTATGTTCGTGAGATCAATTTAGTGTTTATCATCTCCGCTGCATCTACGTACCTTTCCTGCAATATTGAATCTCAATATTGATACGTGAGCACTCATAACTTAACTTTTATATATTAATAGTGTATCCCTGACTAGTGATCGATTATATAGGATTATGCATGCTTGTATTTTTGATATTGACGTTAAATAGGTTATGTTGAACCCTGAGTTAGTTACATATGCGGTTGAGATAAAATATAAGATATATATGTAAATATATTATTACATAAAATATACTAATATTACATAAAATTATGTTTCAACTAATATTATTGATATAACATTAATTAAATATCAAATAAGTATCATACTATATTATAAGAATAATTAATACATAACAAATATATAAACTTTATTGATTTATACTATAATGTGTTAATACTTGATATAGGTTCGTGAATCCGAGGCCAACTATGCATTGTTCAATGTCGTCATATGTATTTTTACTACAAAATACAGTATTGTGAGTTTCATTTAATCCCTTTTACTCTTTACGTTTTTGGGCTGAGAATACATGCAAATGCTTTATTAACTGTTTTATAATATTTATATGCGTGAGTTTCATTAATCCCTTTTTAAATACTTTTGCAATTTATATTTTTGGGCTGAGAATACATGCGCTGCTTTTATAACTGTTTTACGAAATAGACACGAGTAAATGAAACTACATTCTATGGTTGGATTATTAAACCGAATATGCCCCTATTTAGTCTGGTAATCTAAGAATTAGGGAACAGACACCCTAATTGACGCGAACTCTAAAGATAGATCTATCGGGCCCAACAAGCCCCATCCAAAGTACCGGATGCTTTAGTACTTCGAAATTTATATCATGTCCGAAGGAGGATCCCGGAATGATGGGGATATTCTTATATACAAATTGTGAATGTCGGTTACCAGGTGTTCAATCCATATGAATGATTTTTGTCTCTATGTATGGGACGTATGTTTATGAGAAATGGAAATATGAAATCTTGTGATCTATTAAAATTATGAAATGATTATTTATGATAAACTAATGAACTCACCAACCTTTTGGTTGACACTTTAAAGCATGTTTATTCTCAGGTACGAAAGAAATCTTCCGCTGTGCATTTGCTCATTTTAGAGATATTACTTGAAGTCATTCATGATATATTTCAAAAGACGTTGCATTCGAGTCATTGAGTTCAGCAAGATTATTATTAAGTCAATTATAGTTAGATACATTATGAAATGGTATGCATGCCGTCAACTTTCGATGTAATGAAATTTGTCTTTTCAAAAACGAATGCAATGTTTGTAAAATGTATCATATAGAGGTCAAGTACCTCGCGATGTAATCAACTATTGTGAATCGTTTATAATCGATACGGACTTCATCCGGATGGATTAGGACGGGTCCTTTCAGTTGGTATCAGAGCGGTGGTCTTAGCGAACCATGTCTGCATTAGTGTGTCTAACTGATAAGTCGTTAGGATGCATTAGTGAGTCTGGACTTCGACCGTGTCTGCATGTCAAAAGCTTTGCTTATCATTTTGTGTCAAAAATTACCTGCTTATCATTCGTAGTCTAGACACGTTTTACTGCATTGACTGCATGAATAGTGTAAAGACCAAAATTCATATCTTAGCGTATCTGCTAATTCATATCTTAGCATATCTGTTATTGTTATATTTGCCTGACAGGTTCCGTAGATTCCTCCGTAACTTATGAGATTTTAGTATTATATATGTATATGTAAATTATGTATTGCAGGGTACTAATCTACATCCTATAATCTATTTCTTATCGAAAATCCTTCATCTGATCGTACGAGATGAATCCCCCAACCAATTCGAATTTCTTGGATTCCGACATCTATTTCGATATGGAGTTTCAACTAAGCTCCTAAAGCAGAGTCACCAGAATGAATCAACCAATTCATTTGATGGGTTCGTAGTCTACTTAATCATTGGAGATAAGAAGAAGGTGATCCTTTCCGTCAACCGAATTCACCTCTTGGCGAAGAACCTGAAACACTTACCGGCGAACCTATTCGGAACACCATTTTCAGCCTCATTTCCAGAGTATCTCGAAACGATTATATTCTATCCATAATTCTAAACCTTATTCATCCACTCGTTCTGACCGACAATCATTCCGGAATAATGGAAGAAGTCAACGAGCTTCACGCTCGAGTAATCAATTTGGAGAATATGGTGCAAAACGTACCAGCTTCAGCAACATCACCGGCACCAACAGTACCATCAATAACAGCACCAGTACCATCAATAATCCATGCCTCAACATCTCATTCTGTACCTCGAGTATAATCATCGTTCTACATATCGTTCTACATCAATTATCTTCGTTCTTCATGGCGATTATGTAATCTCTAATGTTTTAGAGATTATATATTCTTGTTCTAACCGAAAATCATATGAGTTTAATAACATATTAACTCATTAAATCCATGATTACATCTGAAGAAAATATATATGTATATATGTTTTCATAAAGATTGTAATTAAAAATCCTTTTGTACAAACTGTTAATGGTGAAAATATTTTAACGGGTAGGTAATACCCGAGGAATATTTCGATTTCATATTAATAAGTTAAATTGTACATTCTTTGAATCGGATTCAACAGTCATTTACTATTCTACTTACATCTACCGATATACGAATCCGTTCACCACAGAATAACCATTTTCATTCAAATTCAATTTCATATTTGGATTTTGACTTACCAGAATCCAACAAGTGGCATAATGAAGAAATAATGGACACAATAAAAATTGATTAGAAACAGACTAATTAACAATATTAAATTTTATTAAGAAACCACGCTAACAAAATCCTGGCTAACTGTTCCTAGCTAACTGTTAATTCCGTATTACATTTCATTTATTGCAATTTAATTATCGCAATTTATTTTATCACAAATTATATTCTTGCAATTTTATTTATTGTCATTTAATTTTTGTTATTTACTTTATGCACTTTATTTATCGTCATTTATTTTCTGTTATTTATTTTACGCACTTTAAATATCGGGACACGTATACAAGGTTTTGACATATCATATCGACGCATTTATATATATTATTTGGAATAACCATAGACACTCTATATGCAGTAATGATCGAGTTCTCTATACAGGGTTGAGGTTGATTCTACAATTATATATATAATTTGAGTTGTGATCGAGTCTGAGACGTATACGGGTCACGACACGTATTAATTAATTCAAATATTATATATGAATTATTAAAATGCTAATTGTGGACTAGTAATTATGGACTATCAACATTGGACAATTGAAATGAAGTAAAATATTGATTATAACATATGAAACTAAAAAAAAAAAATTCTTCAAGTTTGCCACTTGACTTCGTCTTAAATCTCATTTGTATCTTCATGATTACATTTTGCGTTCAAACCTTTCATGATTCTTGAAAACATCTCAATCGAGAGGATGAACCAACCGCACTTCATCTACGGAAGGAAAGATTTATGCATATAGTTATGCACCTGAGAAACTCTCGGCAACTGAGTAAAAGTTTAACACGTAGCCGCGTCAGATCCTTTGGCATTTATTAGCAAAAATAACTTTGCGATCCCTTTTCAAGGTAGCAAATTTTGTCACAGCTCTAGCAAGTCAACTTCGACTTTTCATTCGAAGTAGCCTTACTATAATCCTGATATATACGATTACCCTTTTGATACCGGAGAATTCTTTTATATTCCACCATATTACCAGCAGACATACCAGCAACCTCGTTACTTCTTGGCTTAAATCTCTCGAACCAATCATTATATTTATTCATTGAAACCCTATCATATACTCATCCGCATCTGGTAACGAGAACTGCCATACCAATTACTGGGAATCAGCAATCAGTACTTTGAAGACTCACAGCATAGCTACAGCAATAGTTATATGTATGACATTTATCTCTAAGAATTACGATTTCTCATTCTGAAATTCCGAAAAGCACTCAGTCACAAATCAATACTCTGAATGTTGAAAAAACTGAATGAAGCAGCAGAAACCATAGACAACCGTAAACGACCTTAATCATCGAAAATTTGATGATAAAGAATAGTATGTTGGAAAAGCTCAGAAAAGTTGAAACTGAAAAACGAATTGAGCTAACCACGAAAGAGGCCAAGGACAAATACAAGGACCATACCATATATTCAAAGAATCCAAGTAATTCTGAAACCAATGAAACCTTTAACGAATTTCTTGCTCCGTACTCATGTTAAAATCTTGCGAAAAATCTTTATCCATCAACCATCGAACTTAGAAATTCCAAAATATCATCATCAATATCTTCAATATTTCTGAGGATATTTCCATAAATATTCTCGTCCGAAATTATATACTTCTTCGTGCTTCTTGTGTATCATTATATTGGAAACATTCGAGAGAAAATTTCGTACCGAAAAGCAGATTATACTAAACTATGAAGAAAGTCGTGGACAAATCACAAAGAATAAGTTTGACTTCAAAGAATCCAAACGATTCAGTACTGCTGAAGCCATTAACTAATACCTTACTCCTGACTCTAAACCTTTACAGACAAATCATCATCATCATCCATCGATATTAGAAATTCTAAGATATCATCGTATCTTTCATTAGAAATATCCTCGATATCTCTGAAGATATTTTCATAACTATTCTTATCTGAAATCATTTATCTCTTCACGATATTAATGTTACATCATAAAGGAAACTGTTTTAGTTTCTAAAGTCTGAAAGATTCGAAATTTAAAACATGAATGTTTTTGAAGTAGTGTTGGAAAATGATGCATGAGTTAGTATAGTATAATGACACTTGATCAATGTGATTATATTACAGTAAGTCATGCTGAGTTTCTAATGAAACGTGATGATTCACAGACCATAACGTCATCAGGTGTCATGTTACACGACTCTTACATTCTATCTAATATATAAACATATCAAGAACATAATTTCTTGATAGTCCTATCGTTTCTCTTGAAATCTGGTAATTTAACCAATCAAGATCGTGCTATTACAATTTCTCTCTTAGAACATTAGTCATGTTCATTCGAAACTTCATACCTACGAATTCTGGATCATTACTTGCTACTTAAAGTCGAGAAAGGAAAAACAAAAGTATGAATTGAGAAAGAAAGAGTAGAAAGTATGAGCTGTGAAAATAAGAAAATGAAGAGAGTGGATTAATAGTGAAATATCAGGCAGAACAATCAAGATAGATTACCGCATTTAATTAAAGAGGATCCTAATTTCCTTATTTACCGAAGAATCAAATCTTATCACGAAGATTTTCTCCAAATCCCTTGAACTCTGAAAAATCAACCATATCTACGTCAAAGGATATGACGAAACATTATTTTCTCATTTCATTTTTTTTTGTGATAACTTCACTTATACTCTTCGCGTAATCGAATTGTTTTACCTATATTACTCAATGACGATAAAACTTTAATTTTCAGCTTGTAGGCGTCATGAAGACATACTTATTGTCAGCCATGACTATCCCAATCAAATTTCGCGACGAAATTTCTTTAACGGGTAGGTACTGTAACGACCCGGAAATTTCCGGCCAAATTTAAACTTCATTCTTATATGGTTTCGACATGATAAGCAAAGTCTATTTAATTAATTAGTCTCAATTTGTGGAACAGTTTACATGAATTCATTTGACTTTGACTATTCCCGACGATTCACGAACCACTATCTGTAAATAAATAGATATATATTTAAATATATATATATATATATATATATATGATTTAGAATTTATTTAATAAGCGCTCGTAGCACTCGTTTGGCATCTTGATAGTTATTAATCTAGTTAAAAACGAACTTATGTGATTTTAAAATAAACGGTGATCCGAAAATGAGTTCTATAAATTTTAGGCTTACTAAAAATGTATTTAGGATTTAGTCATTTAATTTTAACACTTTTTATATTTTACCCAGAATTGAGAGGGACAGTTGATGTAATTTTTATTTAATAGTTAATGATCGAATTCTATATCATAATGACCAAAATAAATAAATATAGCTAATTTAAAAATATGAGATTTTTCTGAACACTTTTATCCGCCACTGATTTCGCACGATACACAGTCCGTGAAAACTGTCGATAGAGTTAGGACAAGATTACAGGCTGCTAAATTACTATTCTAATTTCACACGTTATCTATTTTATTTTTATATATTATTTGATCAACTTGCATGATATGATTATGTATATGTTATATTATATATCTTAAATCTTAAATTCTATATAAATATACAATTACATGTACGGCTTGAATGAGAAAACAAAACACAACCTCAAATTAAATCCATTTACACGACTACCTTCATCACCATTCATCTTCTACTTCTAACCGTCGGCCAACACTAAACGAGCCACCATAAACCTTACCCTTGATCATCTTCCACCACGAAACCACCACCTTCTCATCTCTCTCATCTCCTATCTCTTGTTTCTATTCGTAACCAAAGCAATCACTAGTTATTTTTTTTTTCTTCTTCCTGTTTTGTTTGTTAATCAAACACTCAATACCACCATTCATGATCACGATAACCATTCAAGCCACCAAATTGTAGTTGCTGCCTCCTTCTGTTTCTGTTACTGCAATCAATGAAAAACATTACACAACCCATCATTGTTCCACCCCTTGGAAACCCATATAAACATCACATCATCGTGGTATTCACTGTCGTTGTTTCCACGTTTCCTCTTTCATCTTTCTTATTTATTTTACATGCTACGTAATATATTCATAACTTTGGGAAGGGTGATGAAGCACAAACGAAAATAATGATGAAGATGTTCCTGTTTAAAACCGTAGGGAACCACCATCAAAAACCACATTCACTATATATATATATATATTTTTATCTGCACTGTTGTTCTGCTTTCCAATTCGAACCAAAACAGGTCCCAAACATTAGTATCTATATATGACGATTATATTATTATTATTTTTTTCTATCGAGCACTAACTTAAAGTGCTATGGGTTCATAAATAAAAAAATATAATAAATAATGATAATGATAATACGGGGACGGATGGATATTACACGAATTCAAGTTTGTTGCATGTGGAACATGGGAAATTGATGGCCCACCAATTTGTGTCAAATAAAAGGGACGTGCGAAATTTTAATAATTGGGTGAAGTCTTTATTATTAATTGAAACCCCACTTCCAGCTCCCTATTTTATTTGAAGTTCAATTGATAAGGAATCCAAGAAACAAACTTTAATTTTGTTTAGCAACATGGGCCGAGAATAAATGAGTTTTTCGACTAGGATAGGGTTAAGGAAATTATGGGTTATAGCTATGGAGGTGATGGGTATGGTTCATGGGTATGTTCGTGAGATTAATTTAGTGTTTATCATCTCCGCTGCGTCTACGTACCTTTCCTGCAATATTGAATCTCAATATTGATACGTGAGCACTCATAACTTAACTTTTATATATTAATAGTGTATTCCTGACTAGTGATCGAGTATATAGGATTATGCATGCTTGTATTTTTGATATTGACGTTAAATAGGTTATGTTGAACCCTGAGTTAGTTACATATGCGGTTGAGATAAAATATAAGATATATATGTAAATATATTATTACATAAAATATACTAATATTACATAAAATTATGTTTCAACTAATATTATTGATATAACATTAATAAAATATCAAATAAGTATCATAATATATTATAAGAATAATTAATACATAACAAATATATAAACTTAATTGATTTATACTATAATGTGTTAATACTTGATATAGGTTCGTGAATCCGAGGCCAACCATGCATTGTTCAATGTCGTCATAAGTATTTTTACTACAAAATACAGTATTGTGAGTTTCATTTAATCCCTTTTACTCTTTACGTTTTTGGGCTGAGAATACATGCAAATGCTTTATTAACTGTTTTATAATATTTATATGCGTGAGTTTCATTAATCCCTTTTTAAATACTTTTGCAATTTATATTTTTGGGCTGAGAATACATGCGCTGCTTTTATAACTGTTTTACGAAATAGACACGAGTAAATGAAACTACATTCTATGGTTGGATTATTAAACCGAATATGCCCCTATTTAGTCTGGTAATCTAAGAATTAGGGAACAGACACCCTAATTGACGCGAACTCTAAAGATAGATCTATCGGGCCCAACAAGCCCCATCCAAAGTACCGGATGCTTTAGTACTTCGAAATTTATATCATGTCCGAAGGAGGATCCCGGAATGATGGGGATATTCTTATATACAAATTGTGAATGTCGGTTACCAGGTGTTCAATCCATATGAATGATTTTTGTCTCTATGTATGGGACGTATGTTTATGAGAAATGGAAATATGAAATCTTGTGATCTATTAAAATTATGAAATGATTATTTATGATAAACTAATGAACTCACCAACCTTTTGGTTGACACTTTAAAGCATGTTTATTCTCAGGTACGAAAGAAATCTTCTGCTGTGCATTTGCTCATTTTAGAGATATTACTTGAAGTCATTCATGATATATTTCAAAAGACGTTGCATTCGAGTCATTGAGTTCAGCAAGATTATTATTAAGTCAATTATAGTTAGATACATTATGAAATGGTATGCATGCCGTCAACTTTTGATGTAATGAAATTTGTCTTTTCAAAAACGAATGCAATGTTTGTAAAATGTATCATATAGAGGTCAAGTACCTCGCGATGTAATCAACTATTGTGAATCGTTTATAATCGATACGGACTTCATCCTGATGGATTAGGACGGGTCCTTTCAATATATATAGGTAAAATATATATATATAATTTTTAATGAAATTTAGTATAAAATCCATATAACTACAAACATATAAAATTTATATAATTAATAAATGAGATTATGAAATATCTATTATATGTTTTAATAAATATATAATTAATATAGGTTCGTGAATCCAGGGCCAACCTTACACTTGTACCATGACGTTATATGTATTTTGTACCATGACGTTATATGTATTTTTACTACAAAATACAATATGGTGAGTTTCATTACTCCCTTTTATATATATATTTTTGGGCTGAGAATACATGCGTTGTTTTATAAATGTTTTACGAAATAGGCACAAGTACTAAAACTAATTCTATGTGGGTTTAAACCAGAAATATACCCTTAGCTTGGTAACATTAAACTACTTGTCTATGTACGGTAGGCGCGAATCCTAAAGATAGATCTATTGGGCCTGACAAACCCCATCCTGACTATGGGATGCTTTAGTACTTCGAGGTTATTTTAAACACACCTGATCTGGTGTACTTCAGAGGGTAAAACATGAACGTTAAGGCTTGTTACCGGGTGCCTACAACTTATAGAATACTTTTGTACACTTGCGAGTGTACATATATTTATAAACGGAAATCTTGTGGTCTATTAATATATTGAAATGATTGTTATGATAAACCTATGAACTCACCAACCTTTTGGTTGACACTTTTAAGCATGTTTATTCTCAGGTATGAAAGAAATCTTCCGCTGTGCATTTGCTCATATTATATGGAGTCGTTCATTGCATACTTAGGTCAGTACCTCGCAATGGGACCAGATGTTGATGACTTCGTCCAGATGGATTAGGACGGGTCTTTACACAATCTATCTATTACAAATGTTTATTATATGTTGAATACTTTATCTGAAACTTATCCTACTGTTATACTGAAACCTTGAAGGTTTAGAAGTTTAATTTACGGATCACCATTCCGCTTATTCACATGGCTATAACCTAGTATTAGGACCAGATCAACCCTAGGATACAAGGTAAGTAGTTATGTGTGCTTAACGTCACAACAGGGATATAGTACATACGTACGAATAACTATTTATTCGTTAAAGAAGAGCTGCCCACTTAGGTTGTGACGAGTAGGCAATATAGAGTTCAGTGAACACTGGCTTGCTAAAAAGCACGATTCGCGTCAAAAGCAACGTTCTTGAGATGTTGTAAGATGATCCGGGGTTGGATAAGTGATCGCAAAGGAGAGACCTCTAATCCAATTAACAGTACCTTAGAATATCTAAGATTGCACATCTGTTAATGTTAAGGCATAGCGTAGTATTAAATGGAGGAATATTGTTTTAGTTAGACTAACTAGGATTAAGAAAGGCTGAGACTTTCCTTTAGGGATATACCACTTTGTTCATGTACCTAGGATTCTATCCATAAGGTCGTTTAAACCCTTTAAGGTTAACGTTGGGAGTAGGGATATCCGTCTTAGCCATAATCTTCAAAGCCTAAACTTTTAGTGACAAATCAGTTAGGTTCATAGCCCAATTGATTGAGGTTTAGTGTTTATTCTAGGAAGTTAAACTCTTGTGATAGTTCCTCATCAGAATTCTATTCTCCATACCTATCTATCTTTATCTTTACAGTTAAATTACCGTATTATTAGTTAATCTTAATCTATCACCTCTTGTCACTAGAGTTAACTATATGGGCACTTTTGTCCCACGTTACTGAGCAAACATATAAAAATACGAACCTGAGTTATATTTACCACTTACTTGTTAAAAGGAAGACAAGTAGGTGAGTTATAGCTAGGAGACCCCAGCTAAATACAAATAATAAAACCATTACTCTCTTTTGGTAGCTAATTCTGATGTGTTGCGACCTAACGACACCGCACAAATAAAATCGTCCATTTTGGCCATATCACTCATCCATGTGTTGAGCCACGACGCGCCTTAACACCAAAACATACTTTTTTTGTTGTTGTTTTGATATCCTTCATACATCCAACATTTACAACATCAGTTCAAACATACAATTAACATTATTTAAACTTTACACGATATTGTTCAACTAGCTGTATATAATATGAAAGAAGACATTTGAAGAAGTCTTTGTAATTGAACATTTGAATAAGTCCAGATAATATTTTAATTCAACTGCATTATATTAGAATGAATTATATCAACTATCGAAGCTTTAAGTAGAACGTACATTTGAATAGCATTATTTGATCCAATTGCATTATAATATGAAAGAAGACTTTTGAAAAAGTCAACTTACTCTCTCAATTCTTGCATTCATAAATCATAAATGTACAAGTGACTTCATTTCATAATGCTTTTTGTATCAATCATTATGGTTAAGATCAATGCAATTTCACAAAAATCTTCATCAAGTTATGTTTACGACGTGTTTATAAGTTTTAGAGGTGCTGATACTCGTTATAGTTTTACTGATCACCTCCACAAGGCTTTAGTTGATGCCTCTATCGATACGTTTTTGGATGATGCTGAGATTCAAAGTGGAGAAGAATTAAAACCAGAGTTGGAGAGTGCGATCAAAGCATCGAGAGCTTCGGTTATCGTGTTGTCCAAGGATTACGCTTCTTCCAGATGGTGCCTTGATGAACTTGTATTGATCTTGGAGCAACATAGGAACTACAATCACATTGTTATCCCCATCTTCTATCATGTTGAACCCACCGATGTCAGGAAGCAACAAAACAGATTTGGAAACTCGATGGCAAAGCTTAAACAGAGGATGGAGACCGAATCAAATGCAGAGAAGAAAAGTCAATGGGCTCAAAAGATTGGTCAATGGGAGAAAGCACTTACTGAAGTTGCTGATTTAAAAGGGAAGGATGCACAGGGAAGGTATTAAAAAACTTGCATATGCTCATTTTTTTCTAATTAGTGGTGGTAAACTATTCTGTAAATAATATACAAAATTCCGTATAAGTTTTTAACATGTTGCATAAATCTGTTAAATAAGACCAAAATTTCATAGAAGACTGCCTTTGGCCTAGAGTTGGCATTGTCGCCCACTAATCAAAACATAAGGTAATCATCTCTAAAATTGGGAAAGATAACAAAGATCAATCATTTCTTCGACAATGAACTCACAATGCTATTTTGCTGATCTAGAAGGGTAGGATGCACATGAAAGGTAACTAACTTCTTCTAATGGAGAGTAAACTATTTAGTGAATAATATTTAGAGTTCATACCAGCTTTTAATATTTTGGAAATACTATCAGACCAGAGAAAACATCATTTATTTACTCGTTTGGTTTTTAAAATGTTGCATAATTCTGTTGATTAAGACTAAAACTTTCATTTAAGATAGCGATTGGCGTATTTCTACTCTATTGTTGCCTACTAACCATAACATTATGGATTCATGTCCTAAAAGGGCAAGGGAATATCACCAAAATGTTCATTTTTTTGAAGCTTCTGACAGCCCTTAAAAAAAAGTTTGACAATTTGCCCTCGCAAGGCGCAAGAGGCCTTGCGTCCTTGCGACCTTGCGTCCTTGCGTTTAGGCCTAAACGCAACAAACAGCCTTGCGTCCTTGCGTATTGCGTCTTGCGCATTGCGTCCTTGCGTCCTTGCATCCTTGCGTCTTGCGTCTTATCCCGATAAGATTTCATTGATTTCTTGGATAAGATTTTGCTAGATTGTTGTACTTTTACGGATAACATTTCATTTCTATATAATCACTTAACCTGGAACAACAGTTCATTTCACTACATTTCCACATAAATCATATCATTTCTAGCATCATTAAGGTAACTTTCCACCTTTTTTTCACTTGTTTTTTAAATAATGAGTTGTAGTGATAATGAAACCTGTGTTATTCATATATGTTGTGGTGGTTCTTTTCAATTTATTAATAACTTACCTATGTATTTGCCTCTAGATTGTTTTAGAACTCGATTAAAACTCCCAGTTGCTCCACAAAAACCAATTACTCAAAGAATATTGTTAAAAAATGTTCTTAGAAAAATTAATTTGCCACCTAATGCTCCTATTTCAATGAGATATGTAGTCGATAATCTTGTTTTTGATATTACTGATGATTATGAAGACTTTCATGATTTTATACAACATGCAATATCAAATGCTCCTATTGATATTTATATTGTCGACATAGTTACAATGCATCAACTACCAGAAAACTTACAGTCATTGCAAATCCTACCAACACAGAATGTCCATCGAAACCTACCATCACACGATGTCCAACAAAACCTACCAACACACGAGTCTCAAACAAACCTTCAGACACCAAATCTGGAAGAAGCACGACCTGAAATACCACCTCCAAACACAGAAGACTTAGATTGCTTCAACTATGGAGTTGAGAACGTATGTAAAATTAAAAAAAATAGATCACCCTTTTGAATCAGTTGTCGCGTCTAGTGATTCGGAGGAAGAAAATGACAGAGAAGATGAAGATGAAGAAGATGAAGAAAAAAAAGATGTATTCTGGAATATGCCACTTTTATTGAGTGAGCATGACCAAGAGACTGAATCTACGAGCCAAATACCAACCAGTTATAGAGTATCTGATTTGATTAAAGTTCGACAAACTTTTTTAAACAAGGATGATTTTGTAAACCATCTATACACAAAATGTCTTGAAGAAAACTTCCAAATTAAGCCTGTAAAGTCGGACAAATCTCAATTCACCGCTAAATGCATGTTGCCAAATTGTGAGTGGAAATGTAGTGCATAAAAAATACGCCACACTGACAACTTCATCGTAAAGAAATTGCATGACGTACACACATGCTCACGTACCCAAATTATGGGAAATAATAAACATGCAACCAAAAAGGTGTTAGGAAGTATTCTGATGGAATCGTTCAAAGCTGCTAATCGAGACTATAAACTAAAAGATATACGTGATGATGTTGGCAACCGTTTTCGGGTGAGCATTTCTGACAATCAAGCATGGAGAGTCAAGTGTCATGCAATAGAGATGCTCCGTGGCAGTATGGATGACTCGTTCTGAATGCTTCCCATTTATCTTCATAACATTAAGATTCATAACCCAGGAAGCATGAAAAATGTGGTGACTGACAATGAAAATAGATTCGTGATGTGTTACATGTCTTTTGGCGCAGTTGTAAGTATCATTCATCCTAAAATTGTTTATTAACGAGACCCCCATGGGTACGTGTTCACCTTATTGAAATCTTCAACCAACCATAGAAACTGTTTATTAACTACATGTATCCCCTGCTTCCCCATAAACGCTCTCTCTACGATCAAAATTATAGCTAATCGAACGATATCATCATCACTAACCTTTACATCATCTTGTTTTTTGATAAGGATGTTTTGTATATCATTAACCAAAATGTTGCTGGCATCGGCATGCTTTGGAAAACAACGCCATCTAATGGGTGCGGTCTTAGATTCATAATTGCGAGGGATGTAATGGACCATGTCTGTCCGGGATCCAAAAGAAAAACCGGTGACTAAACAAAATTCACGCCGACCAAATCTAATCATAAAATTAGGAGAAAAAGTAAACCAAATATCTTGTTGCTCTTCCGGGTACTTAGTAGCATCTAATTTTGATGAATGCTCACATTTCTGTTAGAGCATGGCATGTACTAGTCCAGGATCATTATCCGTGTATGAAAGATCTAACCAGGGACCAAAGCATGTACTTCGGAATAATTTTTCTTGATTTTCAGTCAAAATTTTCTTGACCTGAGGTATCACGGTCAACATATTCTTCATGGTCAATTTACCTTCAACATAGCCCTGTAAAAGTGAGAAGAACATCAGCAGACAAATCACTCATACGCAAGACGCAAAACAAAGTTTGCGTGCCAATAATGACGGATGCAAGGATGCAAGGTTAACCTTGGGTGCATCATGCAATCTAGACGCATAGACGCAAGAGACACCTTGCGTAACCTAGAACAAAGACACAAGTACGTAAACAAAACTTTGCGTCCACATGAAAGAATAACCATATGCCATATGCAAAGACGCAAACAAAACCTTGCGTACAACCACATGTCCTACGCAAATACGCAAGGTTAACCTTGCGTCTAAATATCAACCGAGTTTTACAACTTAAAACTAGCAAAAAGTCCTGGGTATCGTACGCAATCTCAATAATATACAAACAAAATCACAAAATACAAACAAATTTCATTGACACATTTTATCGAACAGTTGGCGTGCAAAAACTTTGTTTAAGCACAAAGAACGAAGAAAACTAACATAGATCGAATAATATAACATAGATCTAAGAAAATCTAACCTGTTCTTGAGAAATAATGAACGATGATGGTGATTCGATGATGCAGGTGGCGTATTAGCTCGCTTGTACTTTCGAAGATCGAAGATGGAATGATTAAGGTTGCGGCTTAGTGACAATGAAGAAGGAAGGATGAACACGATGAAGATGTGAGGATGATGATGAAGATTTTGCGAGTGTTTGCGAGAATCTAAGGAAGCTTGATGACGATTTTGCGAGTGACGAGCGAATGGGCACCAGAGAGAAGCTTGCGTATGAGTGTGTTTTGTGAGGTGAACAGTGAACGCAAAGTGATTATTTAACCAGCTCTTTTTGGGTAAGACGCAAGGTCGCAAGTACGCAAGGTCGCAAGGACGCAAGGTCGCAAGGACGCAAGGCATCTTGCGCCTTGCGAGGGCAAATTGTCAAACTTTTTTAAGGGCTGTCAGAAAACAAGCTTTAAAGAAATGAGCATTTTGGTTATATTCCCAAAGGGCAAAGGTAATAAAACATTTCTTTAACATTTTTTCCAAAATAGATTTATTTTCTAACTATAATACAGAAATAGAAATTTAAACAGATTTTTATAAAAATAGGTAAATCACGTTTACCCTCCAGTTACATTTTATAATATATTTAAGCCACGTTTGCCCTAACAGATTAAAACGGCTTTCAAAATGCCGGATTGTAATTTATTTTTTGATATATTATGTTATGTTTGTATTATTTAATATTTATTATGATTTTTATAAAATTATTTATTAGTTTATTAATAATGAGTTTTTTTTTTGTTTTTCATATTATGTTATGTTTTTATTATTTAATTATAATAATTTTTAGTTTATTAATTTGATTGTAAAACGAGTTTTCAATTATTAAATTATTCATTATAATAAAATATAATAAAAATACATTCATTATAATAAAAGATAATAACGAGTTCTCATTAAAAAAACCAAACTATTACAATCATTAATAATACGCTCAATCAATGTCCACGTCTATGCCCATGTTTGTGTCCACCGGTGCCACATCGTGGTGGATTTGAAACCCGGTCACTCCTCCGGAGTTGTTGTGGTTGTGGGTCAGGCTCATCATCTCCTAAATCCGCCGCATCGTGTACATTCTGATGAACTTGTGATGTATCTCCCATATCCGAGAATGCCAAGGGAGAGTTTCGACGAACACATGATTGAGTTCGTTGAGATCGCAAATCAAACACAGAGTTCCTTGGAGTTTGATGTCCATATGGCGGACTTCCCATATCAAACGCAGAGTCCTTGGTGTTTGATGAGGGGTACTACCATAACCATAATCCCCTATAGACACGTTCTGGTTCGGGGTGGCCCTGGATGATTGACCCTGATTTGTATATTGAGGGAAACCATAATCCGGTCATTGGTAGTTTTGTGTACCATAGAACTGGAAACCTGGATCATGATGAGTTTGATGCGTGACGCCCATCAAATGACGCAAAAAGTCAACAAAAGCCTGCAGGTTTGGTTGACTGTTTGGTTGCATTTGAGATGTAGCCATTGCGCTTATCCTTGCTAAACCCTCCTCCTGCACAATAGGTAAATGTAAACAAATATTAAAACTAATTCATTTCACACAAATGCTATAAAATAATTATTTTACTTACATAAAGTTTCTCTTCGGTTGCCCAATCACGATATTGGTTGACGAGTAGTGGTCTCATAATATCACGTATAGTAACTATTGTACGCGTGTAGTACCACGAAAAGTAACGAGCAGTCGTGCCCGTGCCCACCCCCGACGTAGGAATATAGACCCTCTGAGCTCGTTCGTACCACTGGCTTATGTAGTCAACTTGCGAGTTCGTTAGCCTTAAAAAATCGTGTGTGTGTTTTAAAAAAAGTGTATGAAATTGAAGGAGTGATGCAAACCGATGAAGCAAAAGTCGGATTATATAATGATGCAACCCGGCTTTTCATTTGCCGGTTTGTACACGTGGCATCTTTTGGTTTGCAACATTTATGTCATGGATTGAGGGAATAAATGATAAGGCGGTTGGTGCGAAAACTGTTCCAGTCAAAGAGTCAAACCAGCATTTCATTTGCCGGTTTGACAGAGATTCAAACACATCGCCAAACCGGCATTTGAAACATCGGTTTGGCCCCAAAACATTCAAACATGCAATTGAATCATCGTTTTACCTATTTTGTAAAATTTTTATTTGAATTTATATTTTTGTAAAGAGCTACAAAATAAATCTCTTTCGAAAAAAATTCAATTATTAGTTGGTCAACCCTGTAGATTTAGTAATGATCATTGCAGTGCTTGAACCTTAGGCTAGATTTCTGCAGGCTTAAGTAATGTTTGAAACTAGTTGCTTTTACAAGCTATTTTTTTAGAACAATGAAATATTATCCATTTCTCCTTTAAATTACATCCATTCACAGATTTCATTTGAAGGTCACAAAACTTTTCTAAAAGTAAGTGCCAACTATAGCTCCAAGTAAAAACACCAGCTAAATACTTATATCAAAGGTATCTAAAGCCCCACACACAAGTTAATTTTGCCTAACATAGCCTTAACATTACATGTAGTTTTAGATGAAACCAAATTTTTTTTATTATATTAATTTAAAAATATCCCAGGTTGGAGACGATACTTATTGAAGAAATTGTTAAAGAGATCAGCAACAGATTAGATCTACACAAACGGAGTAATATTCCACACATGATTGGGATAGAGTCTGTCATTAATATTGTTAAAGATTTCTTGAAAGATAATTCATTAGATAACACCCAAGTTGTCACACTATGGGGGATGGCCGGGATTGGAAAGACTTACATAGCTGACTATATCTTTAAGTTGCATTATTTCGAATTTGAAAGAAGCTGCTTTCTTGAAGATATCGAAAGGAGATGTGGTACATCATCAAATGGATTGCTTGATTTACAAAAACAGATCCTTAAAGACTTTCAAGATAGAAGTTGGATGGACGTACAAGATACTAATGCGGGCACGTATAAGATTGAAAAAATACTTCATAGGAAAAGAACTCTTCTTGTTCTAGACGGTATCAGTAAAATTGAGCAGTTGGAAGCGTTAATCGGGACGAAAGGTCTTCATCCTGGAAGTAAAATAATAATAACATCCAAAGATGGATCAATAACAATTAAATGTAGGTTGTTTGAAACAAAAGTTCCACCAAAGTATATGTGGCTCTTGCTTGAAGGGTTGGGTCAGAAAGATTCAATGCAGCTTTTAAGTTGGCATGCCTTCGGGCACAATGAACGCAAAGAAGGCGACATAAAAGACCTAAAGAAGGTTGCAGAGTATTGTAATGGGCATCCACTAGCTCTTAAAGTTTTGGGAAGTTCTGTTCGTCATGAAGACGCTACATGGGATGATATCTTAGAATCGCTAGGTAAGATTAATCATGATGTTCAGAAGGTGCTGCAAATAAGTTTAGACTCATTGCCACATGAAAAGGACAAGGAACTCTTCAAGTTCATTGCTTGTTTTTTCGTTGGAAAATTTTTTGTGAAGAAATATTAAAAGCATGTGGTATATGCAGATCATCTGGGATCAAGAATCTCACAAACAGATGCCTTCTCACAGTTTGTCCGTTAACTAATCAGTTAAATATGCATCAGCTTCTTCAAGATTTGGGGAGATACGTAGTCCATCAAGAATCCCCTGAAAAGCCGTGGAAACGAAGTCTGTTATGGCATCATGAGGAGTCTGCAACAGTGTTGCAACAGAAAAAGGTAATAATCAATTCTGTTAAGAGTGCATTCATTAACGATTTTGTTTGATGTATATAACAATAACATTAACTTCTAATTTAATATCTTGCTATTCCTTTATTTGTAGGGAACATCAAAAATTCAAGATCTTGTCCTTGACATGCGAGCATTTGAGGATGAGACTTCACGCGACTCAAGTAACGTCGATGACTACGATAACTTCAGATCATTTCCCTTCATCAGTTGGGCTTTAAGTTTATGTTCTCCTAGTGATAATGAACAAGTTGTCTTTGAGACACTTGCATTTAGTGAGATGTGTAACTTAAGACTACTACAACTCAACTATGTAAAAATCATTGGATCGTACAAGAACTTTCCTAAAGATTTAAGATATTTGTGTATGCATGGATTTCCTTTAAGTTTAATACCTTCAAATTTACAAATGGGGAATATGGTTTCTCTTGACATGTCGAATAGCAATCTACAACAACTTTGGAAGACGCCCAAGGTACTAAATTGAACATCTTTTTTTCTTCTTCTAGTTTTTGGTTATCTATCTTTGTAACACTAAAACTCATCTTTAATTATTCAGGTGCTCAAGTCACTTAAGCTTCTTAATCTCAGTGGTTGTTATAAGCTTCTTACAGTGGGTAGCTTCTCTGCATTCCCTGTACTTGAGCGGTTGACACTCGCAGGGTGTACAAATCTCGTTGAGATTAGTGAATCGATTGGGAATTGTGATAGACTTGTAGTCATAAATATGAGTGAATGCCGTCAGCTGAAAAAGCTTCCACGGAGCATAAGAAATTTAAAAAAGCTTAAACAACTATTGATAAATGGGTGTTTAAATCTTGGCGAGTTTCCAGTTGAGATAAAGGATATGGAATCCCTAGAAGTGTTTGAGGCTAACAATATTATCAAAGAACCCCAAGTGTCTTCCTCTGCCATTGTGGAGGCTATACCGAGAAGTGTGCAGTCCTTTTCGAATTCTTTACCCAAATCATTAGTAACTTTGTCACTTGTAGATAATAACTTGTCGAATGAATGGTTTCTTGTGGATTTTATTGGCCTATCGGTATTGAAGGAGTTGAATTTAGATGGTAATCCTATTGATTCCCTTCCCGATTGTGTGAGAAGCCTATGTAAGTTGGAGTTTCTCACTTTAGAAAATTGCAAAATGTTGAAGACAATTTTGTGTGCTCCAAACACAATAACGAGATTGTATATCGATGGATGTGAAACATTGGAGAAAGTAACTTTTTATCCAGAAATGTCAGTATCACATAGGTTTATTTTTTATTCTGATATAATTTCTTTGACTGAGATTCAAGACAAGTTCAAAATGCAAGCTATATCATAAATTGACGAAGTGACACTTCTTAGTTTGGGATGGATTAATTTAGAATATGTGAATTATCATCGCTTGTGTATAGCATGTTCTTACGGAGACTACTCCTACCCAGAAAAAATTCAATCAGCACAGGTGAATGTCTCTTCATCTATATTCCCATTTTTCCTTATGTTAAGTAAATTCAAGTGATTGAAGCTAATTAACAAAAGCTGGTTATGACAGATGCTTTATGAACATCGAATATTCAGCACATATCTTAAAGGCCAAGAGGTTCCAAAGTCCTTCACTCATCGAAGCAATGGGTCATCATCAATAACCTTGCAATCAGATCAAAAGAATTGCCGGATTCGTGGGCTAAATGTATGCATTGTGGGTTTTCTCTCAAACATATCTATGGATCTTCCTCCAAGAATTGCAATAAAGAATTTGACAAAGAACTTCTCCTGGATATACCAACCTATAGCGTATATTTTATCAAATTCTAATGAAGTTATAGTATGGTTAAGCCATTGGATGTTTGAGAACAATGAGTTTGAAGTTGGCGATGAAGTTAGTGTTCATTTCAATGCAAAAACTAATTACGCTTCTTCGTACTCTTCTTCATCATATGTGAATCAGTTTGGTAATGGACAAGATTATGCACATTTAAGTGAGTATGGGATTAGCCTAGTGTATGGTGAGGAAAACAAGAAAGAAGAAGATCCGTTGGCTTATTACAAGTCATGGAATCATATCATCATTCAAGATGTCTCTGCTGCTAAACTATCTTCAGATGATTACCTTTTGTCACCTGTATGGCCAGCTTTGATTGATAATACGTTCTTTCCACTGGAGGAAGCTTACTGGCAAAACTGATTGATATTTCTAGAAACCAGATTAATTCATGCTTGCATACGATTTTGAATGAAACAGTGAAATGAATGTATATATATGTTGTATCTATATGTATATGTATGCACTATGTATATAGATGATAATAGATGTTGTATGATTCAGATGATGATGAATGATGATGATGATAAACACATAATTAAACACAACTATATGTCAAGATTACAAGTTGAGAGAGTGATTACAAAAGTGAGGGTTGAGAGAATTGGCTAAGTGTGTGTTTGTGAGGTGTGAGGGAATTGGTATAAATGAGAGTTGTCTAAAGGTTAGCTTTATCACTAAGCTAGGTGGAGGTATTTATACTCCTAAGACTAAATACAAATTGCATCTAAAATTAGACTTAACAATCTCCCCCTTAGATGCAGTTTGTCGTTGATCATCTTTAGTCTTTGAACTTCTTTGAGGAAGACTTATTGAAGGCTTTGTGACATAATTGATAAATCATATAGTCTAACAACATGTACGACACATAAGTCCTAGAGTTCACCCTTTTCAAAAGTCCTAAAGTTCACCCTTTTCAAAAATCAATTGGTGATAGAGAGACTTCCCATTTGACTTATATGCATACATTTGTTTTTGTCCATGACCGATGTGGGATAACTTCCAAACACGCCCCCTCACATCGAGGCGTGGAACACTTGAAGAGATGGCAGTAAGAAGAAGGCCTGACTCAATCTCTTTGTAGCGACGGCGCCACACTCATGGGAGCCTGACTCGAACTCGCTGTAGAACAAACCGTCCACCTAAGCTCTGATACCATGACAGAATTGATAAATCATATAGTCTAACAACATGTACGACACTTAAGTCCTAGAGTTCACCCTTTTCTAAAACCAATTGGTGATATAGGGACTTCCCATTTGACTTATATGCATACATTTGTTTTTGTCCATTACCGATGTGGAATAACTTCCAAACACTTTGAAGTTATCTTTGGTGAATGTAAATTGATTTCTCTTGTCTTCTTTGTAGGCAGTTGATTTTGATAGCCAGTGAAGATTTGTTGATTATCATGTATGATTGTTGATTGTGTTGCCTTGAAATGATGTTGTTGACTTGTAGTTGACTTGTCTTGCTAATGAGAAAGAGCTTTGTTATGACAAAGCTTGAGTAGTGTGATAATTTTGCTCCCCCTATATTGATCAATTCTCTTGCTCCCCCTCTATTATTGCGTTCTCTTGC
The DNA here is from genome assembly GCF_046630445.1 of Rutidosis leptorrhynchoides. NCBI lineage: Eukaryota > Viridiplantae > Streptophyta > Magnoliopsida > Asterales > Asteraceae > Rutidosis > Rutidosis leptorrhynchoides. Next base: position 165,188,127 of record NC_092343.1, on the reverse strand, counting down.
TCCTCCTTGATTGGAATTTGGTTTGTTTCTTTGAATGTTATTGTCTTGATAAGATCTTCAAAGAGTTGGTGCGGAAGCTTGTTTGATTGGTGGCTCAATTGTTGTTGTTCATTAGTTTTAAAGATCTTGATTTGGTGTCAACCATTGGTTGTTGAGGAAAACTTTGTCATCTCGTGACCAATGTGAAGCTGCATGATTCAAATTATGATCATGGTAAACCAAAATCTCATTTCTTACCAATAATTGACTTTACCAAAACATTATATACAAAGAACTAGAATTCTGCATCAACCAACTTTCCAATTTTATGTATTAATTGACATGTCCCACAACATACAAAACATGGAAAATGAAAATGACATATAATTATAAAATAAATATAATTTAGATATAAATAAATGAAGTGCAATGCAACTAAAATTATTAATGAATTATGGTTACGGATCCAAGAAAAGAAGCTCTGCTTTTATGGAAGCTCGTGGTAACCGCATAACATCCTTAGCGAAGTTGTACTTTTCATTAGCATCAGAAGTTGCATGGGGTCGGATTGATATGTTTTCAAGAGTGGGAGAATGATAAAGTAAAAGCTTTATAAAGAGCAACAACGGTCATGATCTTTCTACATAAAAGATATTTATAGTTTTTGACCGGTTCAATGTCTGGTCCAAATAGTTAGACGTTTCCAAATAAGTTAAAGCTGGGTTGACATCCAAATGCACGTTCCGAAGACCCTGAAAATACATTAAAAGGGAGACAGTGCATTGAAAATACCTACCTTAAATAGAAGCACACCCAACAGAGAAACAGAGGAAAAAGATAGTTTACCTGACTAGTCACATTGATTCGTTCTAAGTAAGGTGAGTTCCGAAGAATGCATAAAACACCTTGAAGTTGAAACAAGTCACCAAATTTGAAGTTTTGTAAATTGAGAAACTTTAAACTATTAGCAGGGTGTGGAAGCCACTTGGGCATATTTTCTGCAATACAAAACTGTGAGAGTGAAAGTAAGATTTTAAGCTATCAAAGAAAGATATGGAAGACGATATAAAAGAATATATGAGAACTAACTATACACTGGAGAGGAATAGTAAGGTTCTCTTGCTCAAACACTATATGATGAAGATTAAAAACTAAATATAAAAAATTGAGATTCAAATAATACTTGGAGAAAATATCCGTCGACAAGTAAATACCCAAGACATGGCATATTACTTAACAAGCTAGCCAAATTAACTCTTTCAACTCCTTGAATAGGGTTTTTGAAAACTATAGCAACCACAATAAGACATTTACTATGCAATAACGGAAGCAAAGTTGCATCAGGGCAATTTAAGACCAATAACCGAAACAACTTTGTAGACTTAATCTTGAAATTGTCAACATTGGTGCATGCAACCAGTTTCAACATCTTAAGCTGTGGTAAGTTGATGATCGTTCCATGCAAGTTAGCCCCAAATTCAATATTCCCAAGCAATAGTTTTTCAAGATAGAGAAATCCTTGAAAATCGATTGGTGGTTTAATGATACAGTTTTCAAGTTCTAGCATTCTCAATTCTTGACAACAGAAAAAATAACATGGGAGTTGATAACGTCAGTTTTTATTAATAAGGACGAGTTTTCTAACACCATCTCTTGACAAGGATAAAATCCATTGATCGACTTCTTGGAAGCTATCAAGAACCATGTTTGGTATGTGAAGATGTAACTTTAACAGAGGACCCTTGAGAAAGTTAAAGATTTGGTTTGTGATCCTAATTAATCCATTATGATGCAAAGCTCCATTTTTGGCAAACTTTTCTGAGAAATGTTTATCAAGAACCACCGAACTCAATGTGATCCATTTGTACCCCCATTTTTTTGATAAAGCGTGTGTCCTCACAGCATCTTGAACGGGGAGCTTCTCTAAAATCAAGTCAATCAAATTCTCTGGCAAGCAACTGATTCTATCCACTTCAATGGTAGAAGTTACAAAACTCCTCTCAGTATTGTTATCTGTCATTACATTCAAGAAAACAGAGACTGGTTTATTCAAAAATAAAAACAACTTCATCATAATACATAAAACAAGTTGACATAGCTAATACTCTTGAATTTTGTTATTGTATATTGTAAATGAACTTGTCAATAGCATGACACCTGACAAAAATAAATATTTTTTCTGCAATTTTTGATGGTTGAAAGCATTTTTCTTAACTTTCTTAATAGTATGGCCCTGACTATATAGTTCAGAGCAACATTTTCTATCAATCATCAGAATTGAACATTCTCCTTGCAACATACAATGGAATGATAGTCAAAATATAAGCAATGAAATATTAAAGAGAAAGGTAGATATATCAACACACATCTCAAAGATAGAAAACGAGGAGGCGACTGCATAAATAAAAGAAGTAGTCATCAAAACTTATAAAGGTGAGTATTCGAGCAAGAAGGTTCAAAAGGTTGCTAAGGGTAAGAATGAGGGTAATGGAATCTTAAATGGATGTAATAATGTCCATCCTAAATTAATATTACCATCCAAAAGCAAGCTGCAGGCCAGGATACTTGAAACCAAGTACAGAATGGGGAATTAATGTTGCCTAATAACAGGATCCTTTTACTTATACCTACAGACTTATAACTAGTGCAAACAATTAATTTTTATTGTTTATCAGTTCTTCAATTAATTTTTGTTGTTGTTGTATCAGTTCTTCAATTAGAAAAACTGGTTCTACCTCTACCTTTTATCAATTTTCAACTAATTACAGCTTCGCTTTCACTGTGTCACATCTTTTAATCCTAGACCAATTCAATTGATGCAACTATTATTATAGACAAAATGACTTGTAAACAATGTATAATTATGCGCAAACCTTAAGCAATCGATTCAAACCTGCTGCTTTATGTTTAGGGCTTCTAATAAATTGATAGTAATAATTTCAGTTACTTGAATATTTTTCGAATAAATCTCTAACTAAGGTGTAGCAACAATAAATAATCAAATTACTGAACCAGGATCTACGAATTCAACTGGAATACAGAATGTTTGAATTACAGATTACAGATTTAAATTAAAGAAGGTAAAAAGTCGAATAGAAATAACAACAGGAATCAATTTTTGTCAAACATTTCGTTTATATGAAAGAATCGAACCAAATTAAAAATTAACTTACCGATATTCGGAAATAAAGATGAATCCATCGGAGTACCGATTCAAGTTTAGCGACCAAATTGGAGTGCCTAGTTTTTCAGAGTTTAAGGTTTTTTGGGTTTAGGTCGATGAAGTTTTTAATAAGTTAAAGTAAACATCCCTCAACTTTTGTTATATGTGTATGCTTCAGAACCAAAAGTTTTATTTGCAGAATGGGTCCCTTGTTCAGTTAAAATTAATAAAATATTCTTTATTTAAATTAAAATTTTAGTTATTTTCTTTGATTGAAATCGATGAAGATTTCCACATGCAAGATGGTCAAAATGAGATAGAGTTCATAAGAAAGCTAGAAAAATCTACTGCACGCCTGAATGAACTAGTCTTGCTGGATATGACCAATTGTGTAAACGTACGAGAATTTCCACACTTGCGTCCCTTGTATATGCTGAAATATGTGCTTGCCGAAACCTTGAAGTTGTTGGAAGTTTATGATGCTTGAATTCACACTCCCATTTGTTTAACGATTCTTTCCCTAATGCCTTGTCAGTAGAGTAATCTAGTTTCAATAGAGAGATTGATTCTAGAAGGAAACAATATAACAAGCTTACCAAAATGTATTCAAATTCTACCTACATTTATATATCTCAGCGCTAACCACTTTTCAAAGATCCAGTCAATTCGAGGATCTCCAGCTATGCTTTTGGAAATAAACGAATGCCCAAATTTATGGGAGGTGGAGGGTTTTTTCAAGTGGAATTCAATAGAAAATGTGGAGAAGAATATAATAGAAAAAATGGGGTTGGGATCATTAATAGAGCTGGGTAGTCTTGATTATTCTAAACCAATGGTGGTATGTTCGACTTTGTTCTGTTTTGTGCTATGCTTTTTAACTAGTTTAGTTTCGTTGGCTTATATATCATTAATAAATGTTACTGAGAATCAAAATGAAAATGAATGATAGAGGATGGTGTATATGCAGGTATTGTATGAATATGGTATATTCGGCACATGGGTTACAGGGAACCTAATCCCTTGTTGCAGCAGCTACATGCAATGTATCATAAAAAGGGACCACAAATATCATTTAGAGTTCCAGAGAATGATTCAACACCAATAACTAGCTTCAACTTGTGTCTAGTATATTCGGGCATATAAGATTTGAAGATTCAAGTATATAACAAGACTAAGGATTTGTTATTGAATTACACATGTGAAAAAACGGATGAAAATGGTATGACAAAAAAGAAAGGGTGGGTAAGCCTTTGAAGGTGTGGCAATCTATTAGAACATGGAGATGAAGTTTTTGTACGTATCATTTTAGTAGATGATTCTAGAGTGTTGTTCAATGATATAGAAGAATGTGGTATAAACATTATATACAAAGAAGAATATGATGGCGATGATACAGAAAGAAAGGAGGGCAACAATAAACTAATGATGAGTGAAAGTGATGGAATTGCATGGAGCGATAGAATGGTTACAGAAATATCGTATTGTGTTCTTAACGGGATGACTTGTAATTTGGAAATTAATAATTTTATGGGATACTGTTTATTTTCTCGACTTTCAACATGTGTAGAACAAAGGGAGGGAGAACGTGTATTTTGGGTCGGTGATAGTGAGGTATAGATGAACTATGTGATTGAATTGGCTAGGATTCATCAATGAAGCTAGGTACACATAATTATTGTAAACTAAAGGTACGATCTTCTTTTTAATTATTACAATTTTGTAAACTAAAGTTACAAATGGTTTAATTATCAATACGTGGAGTCCGTTATTACCGGATCTAATTGACTAATTGGTTTAACGTCTCTCTGTTTAAAGGTTGTGTTTTTGGTAATAATGTGCCTAAAGAAAGAGCGATTGTAGCTATGGAAGTTGCTGTTGGGTGTGACGCTTTCCTTGTTCGTGTTCACCGGTTATGACAATGTCCACTTTCCGGCTTGTCAAGTACAAATGTTCATTTGCTATTTTTTTGTGGTTTGTTTTTGATTAATTGAGAAATCGACATGAATTTTACAGAGCATCTTATGATGAGGCTGGTGCTGCTACAGCAATTATAAATATAGGCAAAACTGGAGCTGATGATGATATGGCAGATTTGAAAATTAACGCAAGACTAGGAGAGGTCTGTTGTACCCGAAAACCATTTGAATGCGAGTTCAACAATTACCTGAATCCTGGATCACTTGGTGTTCCTGTTTTTTAAGACTTCAAACAAGACTAACTGTTTGTTGTGGGGTTAGAGCCTAAAATTAATCGATTCGCGTGATGTTGACTTCGCCAACTTCTTTTAATGGGTTACCGCAAATATTGAGATCCTACTGTTGGCATGATGTTATGGTACAAGCTTTTTGTTCACATGTTCATGTTTTTGCTCTTTTTTGTTGATACTGGTATATGTGTGTCGTCAAGTCATTTGGCATTCAAAAATAAATTTGTGTTTGTATAAGCATTATATGGAAATGTAATATGTATATTGTGGACAAGAGGATTTAGTGGATGTCAGAATTGGGGATCAGATTTTACCTCCACAAGAGTCCTTTAGATATTTAGGCTCGATGCTTCACAAATCGGGAAGGATAGATGAGGACGTGACGCATCGTATACTAGTAGGATGGTTGAAGTGGAGGGCAGCGAAAGGGGTGTTGTGCGACAAGAAGGTACCCACTAAATTGAAAGGGAAATTTTTCAAGGTCGCAATCAGACCGGCCATGTTGTACGGCTTAGAGTGTTGGCCAATGACGAAAGCCCAAGAGAGGAGGATGGAGGTGGCAGAAATGAGGATGCTTAGGTGGACGTGTGGCAAGACCATGCTAGATATGATACCAAATGGAGTTTTTAGGGAGAACTTGGAAGTTGGGAACATAACCAACAAGTTGAGGGAAGGACGACTTAGATGGTTCGGGCATGTTATGAGGCACCCACTTCTAGCCCCGGTTAGGAGAGTCGAGACTCTCGTTGTTGGGGGCGTAAGGAGAAGGGGTAGACCCAAACGTAGGTTGGAGGATAGATTGAAGCTTGACATGAAGGAGCTCTTATTGACCGAGGACATGACTTCTGATAGAAATTTGTGGAGGAGTAGAATTAGAATAGATGACTAGGTTCTACATGGTGTTTATTTATCTTATATATTTATATTATATTTCTTGTCTACTTGCTTGTGTGCACTTCATATATATCTTTATTATGTATTTTTTTTTTCGTGGGACTTTACGTATTGGCTGGACATGTTTTATGGATATATAATATATCTGTACTTATTGTAGCATATTCACATGCTTTATTGCACTATATGGTTACATGTTTGTATTACATTATATAGCAATTAATTTATACGTACTTACATATCACATGTTTTTATGCTAACATAGCATACTTATTTGTCTATGCCTACATAGTATACCATCTATTTTATACTGCATATTATACCTACATGCTTCTTACCAACATGTTTACGTATACTTATTGTACTTACATGACTTGTTATACTTGCATATTTGACACTCACATATTTTACTTATATGTTATATTACTCAATATTGTTATATGCTTTATTTACCTATATATATCGTATTGGAGTATACATTATTCATGGTAAAGCTTCTATTTTGTCAACTTTACTTGTATATTTTTACTTCACATATCGAATTTCATGGTTCTTTCTGGTCGGAGGTCCCTAGGAAGCAGCCTCTCTGCTCTACAGAATAGGGAGGGACGACTTCCTCTACCTGGGGACCGATAGGTATCCTGGGTAGAAGAATGACTTCCCTTTTACTTTAGGGTAGAGGAAAGGACTGCCTACATCTAACCTCCCCCATACTCTACTTTAGTGGAATTGGGTATTGTTGTTGTTGTTGTTGTTGTTGTCGTAATATGTATATTGTATTCAACCAAATCAGTGTATGAAATATTTCCTTCATGGATGTTTGTTACTAAAGTATCATGCAGTGTTTGTTTGATATCATTCTCTTGATCTTAAATTCACCAGCCATTTATTTTGAGGACTTGTCTCCATAATAAGAACATATGAAGTATGTGTTTCAAACATTCTTGCAAGTAGTTTGATTAGTTCGAATCAACCAGTAGTTACACACAGCTCTCAAAATATAAAAAAAGAAAAAGCTATTAAAGAACTATATCATGCAAGGAGTGTTTGAGCTCATTTTGTATCAAATCAAACTGACTAGCAAGCTGTTCAAACGCTTAAAGCATAAACCAATCAGGTTTAACATTATATAGTATATACAGAGAACATAACATAAGCGATGGTCAACGATAACTAGTATGCATATAAAATGCAATGTAATATAAACTTAACGGATTGTGGTTAAGGATCCAAGTAGAAAAGCACTGCTTTTGCGGAAGCTCGTGGGAACTGCATAACATCCTTAGCGAAGTTGTACTTTTCAAGAGCATCAACGGTTACACTGGGTCGAATTGATACTTTTTCAAGAACGGGCGAATGATTAAGTAAAAGCTTTATAAAGACCAACACAGGCCTTGATCTTTCTACATGCATAATATTTATAGTTTTCAATCGGTTCAAATTCTGGTCCAAACAGTCAGAAGCTTCCAAATAAGTTGATGCTGGATTCACATCCAGTTGCTCGTTTTGAAGACCCTAGAAAATACAATAAAAGTGAGATTGTATATTAAAACACCTATCTTAAATTACTATGTAAGCACACACAACACAAAAATACAAGAGAAAACGTTTGGCACTCTTTACCTGATTATCGAAATCAAGTCGTTCTAAGTTAGGCGAGTTACGAAGCATACATAAAACACCTTGAAGTTGATTTAAATCACCAAATTTAAAGTTGTGTAAGCTGAGATACTCTAAACAATTAGCCGGGTGTGGAAGCCACTTGGGAATGTTTTCTGCAATACAAAACTGTGAGGGTGAAAGTGAGATTTTAATTTACCAAAGAAGATATGGAAGAGGATATGAAAAAACATATGAGAACTAACTATACGCCGGAGTGGAATGGTAAAGTTCACTTGCTCAAAGGCAATATGATGAAGAACAAAAATTAAATATTAGAATTAGAAATTCAAATCATACCTGTAGAAAATACCCGTCGATAATTAAATCCCCAAGACATGGCATATTACTTAACAAGCTAGCCAAATTAGCTCTTTCAACTCCTTGAATGGGTTTACCTATAGCTATACAAAGCGCACCAAGACATTTACTATGCACTAACTGATGCAAAGTTGCATCAGGGCAATTTAAGACCACTAACCAAAACAACTTTGTAGACTTGATCTTGAAATTGTAAACATTGGTGCATGCAACCAGTTTCAACATCTTAAGTTGTGGTAAGTTCATGATAGCTCCATGCAAGTTAGTCCCAAATTCAATATTCCTAAGACATAGATTTTCGAGATAGAGAAATCCTTGAAAATCGAGTGGTGGCTTAATGATACAGTTTTCAAGTTCTAGCATTCTCAATTCTAGACAACAACAAAAATAACATGGAAGTTGATAACGTTGGTTTAAAACAGTAAGGACGAGTTCCCTAATAACACCGGCTTTTGACAAGGATAAAATCCACTGATCGACTTCTTGGAAGCTATCAAGAGCCATGTTTGGTATGTGGAGATGTAACTTTAAGATAGGACCCTTGATAAAGTTAAAGATTTGGTTTGAGATGTTAAAAAACCCATAATGACCAAAAGCTTCATTTTTTGCAAACTTTTCTGAGAAATGTTTATCAAGAACCACCGAGCTCATTTTGGTCCATTTGTACCTCCAACTTTTTGATAAAACGCGTGTCCTCACAGCATCTTGAACCGGGAGCTTCTCGAAAATCAAGTCAATCAAATTCTCTGGCAAGCAACTGATTTTATCCACTTCAGTATTGTTATAACGTGTGTCCTCAATATTGTTACCTGTCATTACATTCAAGAAAACGCAGAATGATTTATTCAAAAGGAAAACAAGTTGACATATAGCTAATACTCTTAATTTATGTGTTATTGTAAATGAACTTTTCAATAACACGACACCTGACAAAAACAATATTTTTTCTGCTATAATTATTATTGATGGTTAAAAGCATTTTTCTTAACTTTCTTATTAGTATGGCCCATTTTGCATCAATCATCAAAATTGAACGTTCTCCTTGCAACATACAATGGAATGTTAGTCAAAATATAAGCAATCAAAAATATGGAAGGAAAATGTAGAGATATCAACACACATCTCAAAGATAGAAAACGTGGCAACTGCAGAAATAAACAGAGGGCATCAAGACTTATAAAACCAAAAGTTTTTATTGCAGAATAGGTCCCTTGTTCAATTTCAATTAGATTTTTTTTTGAACGGCGGTCCCTTGTTCAATTTCAATTAGATTAATAAAATATTCTTTATTTAAATTTGAGTTTTAGGTAGTCCTTCTATTGAAATCGATGAAAGATGCTCAAAAAGTTAAAATGTAATAAAGTTCAGGAAGCTTGATAAATCTATTGCATGCCTGAATGAACTAGTATTGCTGGATATGACCATTTGTGTAAACGTAGGAGAATTTTCACACTTACATGTGTCCCTAGTATATCTTAGAGGGTGTTTGGGGTTACATTTTGTTAGTGATTTTTTTATTATCACGATTACAAAACGCAAATAATTTATTTTCAGTGTTTGGCAGTTAACATTTGAAAATTGATTAATTGCGATTTAATGGGTTAAAAACGCGATATTGAAATAGTGACATGGGAGGTACTGCACCAAAAACATGATTCTTATCTCGAGTAAAAATTACCGAATAGTCCTCTAAATATTTATGAAGCTTCCGTGGTATTTCACTAAAATTTACCTACTCCACCTCCATCTCACTCAGAGGCGGATCTAAAGTGTTAAGGAGGGGGGCGGTCGCCCCCGATGGATTTCGAAATTTTAGTGCAAATTTTTTCAGTTTTTCGATTTTGCCCCGGTGAAATTTTTTTTTGCCCCAAACCCTTCATATTTTGCTCCAAAACCTCTATATTTTGCCCCAAGACCTTCGTATTTTGCCCAAAAACCTTCAAATTTTGCTCAAAAAACTCTATATTTTGCCCCAAAACCTCTATATTTTTGCCAAAAAAAATTCCCTACGTTTTAAAAAAAAAATTCGCCTCCGGTGAAATTTTTTCCTGAATCCGCCACTGATCTCACTATTTAATTTATTTTCCATTTTACGTTTTTTTATATCTTAATGTGGATAACACGTATATCTCTTATACTTAATAAGAAATCTTTTATGATGCTATCTTTTTTCAAAAAAACCCACTTGTCAAAATACTAGCCTTTAGATGGGAATATTATCTTTTAATCCAAGCCATTAAAAATGCTTATGACATCATTTAGGGAAACCAACAGCAGTTATAGTTTTTAATTCCCTTCATGCCCATTGTTTAAATAATTATTTACTTAGTTTACTTAAATTTAGTAAAAAAGCTGGATAAACTGATACTAAGAGAGGTATGTTGTACCCGAATCACCTACAGAGCTCAAACACTATCTAGACTAAGAGAGGTCTGTTCGCTATTATTGCAGATATTACCACGGCTGCTCAACACTGGATCGCTCAGTATTCCTTTATTTTAAGACGTCAAAAAAAAGACTATACGTGCTAATTGGTTATTGTGCAGTTGGAACCTAAAATTTATCAATCTGTAATGCCTGACTTCATCAACTTCTTTTAATGGGTTACTGCATGACGTTATGGTACTTAATTCACATGCTCTTGTGTTTGACCTTTAGTCATTTTGTGATCCGAAACCGATCGTTTTGGTTCTTGTTTGTTGAAACTGATATATGAACGTGGTGAAGTTATTTTCCATTAACGGTAAATATGCAGAGATAGATTTGTGTTTGTCTCAGCACTATCTGGAAATGTAATATGTATAATCTATTCAAACAAATCAATGTATGAAATAGTAGTTTCATAGATACTATTCACTAAAGTATCATATCATGCAATGTTTGTTTCATATCATTCTCGTGATCTTAAATTCGCCATCCATTTATTTTTGAGGACCCGTCTCCATAAGTATTTGCAAGTAGGTTGATTAGTTACATACAGCTTTCAAAATATAAAAAGAGAAACAGCTATTGATGAGCTATCATGCAAGGAGCTTTTGATCTCATTTTGTATCAAATCAAACTGAGTACCAAGATGTTCGAACGCTTAGAGCATAAACCAATCATGTTACTGGTTTCATCAAACATTATTTACAGATCAGTAGAGTTGTGCATAGGTCCCACAGCATACATAGCATGGAAGATAGCTAACGGTAACTAGTATGCATATAAATTGCAATGTAATTTAAAGTCATTAATAGATAGATTGTAGTTACGGATCCAAGTAGTGAAGCTCTGCTTTCGAGGAAGCTCGTGGAAGCCGCATAACATCCTTAGCGAAGTTGTACTTTTCCTGAGCATCAGCAGTTACACGGGGTTGAATTGATATCTTTTCAAGAGTGGGAGAATGTTCAAGTCAAAGCTTTATAAAGAGTAACAAGGGACTTGAACTTTCTACATGGATTATTTCTATAGTTTTCAATCGGTTCATTGTCTGGTCCAAACAGTCAGACGCTTCCAAATAAGTTAATGCTGGTTTCACATCCAAATCCAAATGCACGTTCCAAAGACCCTAGAAATACATTAAAAGTGAGACTAGCGGTGCATTAAAAAAAACTACCTTAAGTTACTATATAAGCACACACAACACAGAAAACACAAGAGAAAACATTTAACACTCTTTACCTGATTATTCACATTGAGTTGTGTAGTGACCCGAACTTTTCCATGTTTATATATATTAATTGAGATTGATGTTTACATGATTAAATGTTTCCAACATGTTAAGCAATCAAACTTGTTAAGACTTGATTAATTGAAATAGGTTTCATATAGACAATTGACCACCCAAGTTGACCGGTGATTCACGAACGTTAAAACTTGTAAAAAAACTATATGATGACATATATATGGTTATATATATAGTTAACATGATATTATGATAAGTAAACATATCATTAATTATATTAACAATGAACTACATATGTAAAAACAAGACTACTAACTTAATGATTTTGAAACGAGACATATATGTAACGTTTATCGTTGTAACGACATTTAATGTATATATATCATATTAAGAGATATTCGTACATCATAATATCATGATAATATAATAATTTAAAATCTCTTTTGATATTATAAACATTGGGTTAACAACATTTAACAAGATCGTTAACCTAAAGGTTTCAAAACAACACTTACATGTAACGACTAACGATGACTTAACGACTCAGTTAAAATGTATATACATGTAGTGTTTTAATATGTATTTATACACTTTTGAAAGACTTCAATACACTTATCAAAATACTTCTACTTAACAAAAATGCTTACAATTACATTCTCGTTCAGTTTCATCAACAATTCTACTCGTATGCACCCGTATTCGTACTCGTACAATACACAGCTTTTAGATGTATGTACTATTGGTATATACACTCCAATGATCAGCTCTTAGCAGCCCATGTGAGTCACCTAACACATGTGGGAACCATCATTTGGCAACTAGCATGAAATATCTCATAAGATTACAAAAATATGAGTAATCATTCATGACTTATTTACATGAAAACAAAATTACATATCCTTTATATCTAATCCATACACCAACGACCAAAAACACCTACAAACACTTTCATTCTTCAATTTTCTTCATCTAATTGAACTCTCTCAAGTTCTATCTTCAAGTTCTAAGTGTTCTTCATAAATTCCAAAAGTTCTAGTTTCATAAAATCAAGAATACTTTCAAGTTTGCTAGCTCACTTCCAATCTTGTAAGGTGATCATCCAACCTCAAGAAATCTTTGTTTCTTACAGTAGGTTATCATTCTAATACAAGGTAATAATCATATTCAAACTTTGGTTCAATTTCTATAACTATAACAATCTTATTTCAAGTGATGATCTTACTTGAACTTGTTTTCGTGTCATGATTTTGCTTCAAGAACTTTGAGCCATCCAAGGATCCATTGAAGCTAGATCCATTTTTCTATTTTCCAGTAGGTTCATCCAAGGAACTTAAGGTAGTAATGATGTTCATAACATCATTCGATTCATACATATAAAGCTATCTTATTCGAAGGTTTAAACTTGTAATCACTAGAACATAGTTTAGTTAATTCTAAACTTGTTCGCAAACAAAAGTTAATCCTTCTAACTTGACTTTTAAAATCAACTAAACACATGTTCTATATCTATATGATATGCTAACTTAATGATTTAAAACCTGGAAACACGAAAAACACCGTAAAACCGGATTTACGCCGTCGTAGTAACACCGCGGGCTGTTTTGGGTTAGTTAATTAAAAACTATGATAAACTTTGATTTAAAAGTTGTTATTCTGAGAAAATGATTTTTATTATGAACATGAAACTATATCCAAAAATTATGGTTAAACTCAAAGTGGAAGTATGTTTTCTAAAATGGTCATCTAGACGTCGTTCTTTCGACTGAAATGACTACCTTTACAAAAACGACTTGTAACTTATTTTTCCGACTAGAAACCTATACTTTTTTTGTTTAGATTCATAAAATAGAGTTCAATATGAAACCATAGCAATTTGATTCACTCAAAACGGATTTAAAATGAAGAAGTTATGGGTAAAACAAGATTGGATAATTTTTCTCATTTTAGCTACGTGAAAATTGGTAACAAATCTATTCCAACCATAACTTAATCAACTTGTATTATATATTATGTAATCTTGAGATACCATAGACACGTATACAATGTTTCGACCTATCATGTCGACACATCTATATATATTTCGGAACAACCATAGACACTCTATATGTGAATGTTGGAGTTAGCTATACAGGGTTGAGGTTGATTCCAAAATATATATAGTTTGAGTTGTGATCAATACTGAGATACGTATACACTGGGTCGTGGATTGATTCAAGATAATATTTATCGATTTATTTCTGTACATCTAACTGTGGACAACTAGTTGTAGGTTACTAACGAGGACAGCTGACTTAATAAACTTAAAACATCAAAATATATTAAAAGTGTTGTAAATATATTTTGAACATACTTTGATATATATGTATATATTGTTATAGGTTCGTGAATCAACCAGTGGCCAAGTCTTACTTCCCGACGAAGTAAAAATCTGTGAAAGTGAGTTATAGTCCCACTTTTAAAATCTAATATTTTTGGGATGAGAATACATGCAGGTTTTATAAATGATTTACAAAATAGACACAAGTACGTGAAACTACATTCTATGGTTGAATTATCGAAATCGAATATGCCCCTTTTTATTAAGTCTGGTAATCTAAGAATTAGGGAACAGACACCCTAATTGACGCGAATCCTAAAGATAGATCTATTGGGCCTAACAAACCCCATCCAAAGTACCGGATGCTTTAGTACTTCGAAATTTATATCATATCCGAAGGGTGTCCCGGAATGATGGGGATATTCTTATATATGCATCTTGTTATTGTCGGTTACCAGGTGTTCACCATATGAATGATTTTTATCTCTATGTATGGGATGTGTATTGAAATATGAAATCTTGTGGTCTATTGTTACGATTTGATATATATAGGTTAAACCTATAACTCACCAACATTTTTGTTGACGTTTTAAGCATGTTTATTCTCAGGTGATTATTAAGAGCTTCCGCTGTCGCATACTTAAATAAGGACAAGATTTGGAGTCCATGCTTGTATGATATTGTGTAAAAACTGCATTCAAGAAACTTATTTTGTTGTAACATATTTGTATTGTAAACCATTATGTAATGGTCGTGTGTAAACAGGATATTTTAGATTATCATTATTTGATAATCTACGTAAAGCTTTTTAAACCTTTATTGATGAAATAAAGGTTATGGTTTGTTTAAAAATGAATGCAGTCTTTGAAAAACGTCTCATATAGAGGTCAAAACCTCGCAACGAAATCAATTAATATGGAACGTTTTTAATCAATAAGAACGGGACATTTCAGTTGGTATCAGAGCGTTGGTCTTAGAGAACCAGAAAATTTGCATTAGTGTGTCTTATCGAGTTTGTTAGGATGCATTAGTGAGTCTGGACTTCGACCGTGTTTTCTTTAAAAATGATTGCTTAACATTTTTGTTGGAAACTATATATTTTTAACATATGAATATTATGTGATATATTAATCTCTTAACGTGTTTGATATTATGTGATAGATGTCTACCTCTAGAACAAGTCCCATTGACTCACCTAATAATAATGAAGAGTCAAATGTAAATTGGAATGATTTGTGGACTGATTCACAAGTTCCCGAAGAGGAACCGGAAGAAGAGTCGGAACCGGAAGAAGAATCGGAACCGGAAGAAGAATCGGAACCGGATGAAGAAATAGAACCGGTGGGGGAAATAATAAAACGGTTAAGTAAAAGAAAATCCTCAACCAACCGACCAAAGTTAATTATGGTCAATGGTGTTTCCGCCAAGGAAGCAAAATATTGGGAGGATTACCAATTCTCCGATGAATCGGATTTCGACGAGAATTCCGATGATGTTATAGAAATTACCCCAACTGAATTTAAAAAGGCAAAAGAAAATAATAAGGGAAAGGGCATAAAAATAGAGAAATCTAATTCCAACCCCGATGAACTTTATATGTATCGTCAACCCCCGAAGTCCTTAAGTTGTAACAATGACCCGGGAACCTCTAAACCACCAGGTTTTTCTAAACCAATGTGGACAACGACGGCTCGTATTAGGGGAACATCATATATCCCTAGAAACTTGGCAAAACGAACCAAAACCGAAGAAGAAGAAACGAGCGAGTCGGAATAAGATAGTTGTATTCGTGTGGTGTAATATATGGAATATAGTGTTCTTATGCTTTATGATATATGTAAAAATTGCTTGTATTAATAAGTATTTTTTTTTATGAATCTAACTCTTGTCTATTTTACAGTTTAAAAACACAAAATGGATAGACAACCCAATATTTTAAGAGACCTACCCGGAGACATGATTGATGAAATCTTGTCTAGAGTCGGCCAGAATTCTTCGGCACAACTATTTAAGGCGAGATCAGTTTGTAAGACATTCGAAGAACGTTCCAAGAATGTCTTGGTTTATAAGAGACTTTCGTTTGAAAGATGGGGGATATCACATTGGGAAACCCATAAGTTACGATGTGTTTACTTTGACGCATATATTGCGGGGAACCCAAATGCTATTTTACGCAACGGGTTAAGAAATTATTTTGACTCAATATATCCGAATATTGGACTTCGTGATTTAGAAAAAGCGGCTAACATGCAACATAAAGAAGCATGTTATGCTTACGGATTAGTAATGTTCGCTTCTCACCAAAGTGAGAACAAGAACATCGGGCTACAACTATTAAACAAAACGTTTCCACAAGTGACGGAGTCGGTAATTGGGGTAAGAAATGAGGTTTTTAGATTATTACGGGACTGTTGGACATTACGTAACCCTCGTCCCTTTGATGACGTTACAACACGCTGTCTTATCAACGGCCATAACGGTTATGTTGCACAAGACCAAGGATGGGAAGTAGTCCTAGTAAAACCAGAATGCATGACTTGTTTCTGGACGTATGAATTACGTGTCTTTATTGCCTTTGCCGAACGACTTGTGTACTAGCTAGAATTGTCTTCACAGCTATCTTGTATCAAAGTTATTGTGTGCTATATTTCATGCTTTATGTAAAATAAGCGGTATTGTAAGTTTGTAAAATATTGTATAAAAGTTTGAACGCGAAATATTATTACAATCAGTTTTTCATATAGAATTGTAGTAGTTGAATTGTATATTAGCTACTAAGTATGAACTTAACGGGTAGGTACTACCCGAATTTAAACTTATAAAACGCTAATATGAAGAAAAAGCTTTTATAAATGAGTTCATATTATGCTACGAAATACTATTAACTACTCTTAATATTCTGTATGATTAACTTGTTCCATTTAACTATTTTGAAGGAAATGGCACCGACTACTCGACACACCGTGAATATGAATGAAGAGGAATTCCGTACTTTTCTAGCTTCAAACATAGCCGCAGTACAGGCTGCGCTACATACCAACAATAACCTTGGATCTAGCAGTACAGGAAATCGTGTAGGATGCACCTACAAAGAATTCACTGCCTGCAAACCTTTGGAATTTGATGGAACCGAAGGACCGATCGGATTGAAACGGTGGACCGAGAAGGTTGAATCGGTGTTTGCCATAAGTAAGTGTACTGAAGAGGACAAAGTGAAGTACGCTACGCATACCTTCACAGGTTCTGCATTAACATGGTGGAATACCTATCTAGAGCAAGTGGGACAAGATGATGTGTACGCACTACCGTGGTCAGCATTCAAGCACTTGATGAACGAGAAGTACCGTCCCAGAACCGAGGTCAATAAGCTCAAGACAGAACTTAGAGGGTTACGAACCCAAGGATTTGATATTACCACGTACGAAAGACGATTCACAGAATTGTGCCTATTGTGTCCGGGAGCATTCGAAGATGAGGAAGAGAAGATCGACGCGTTTGTGAAAGGATTACCGGAAAGAATCCAAGAAGATATAAGTTCACACGAGCCCGCCTCCATACAACAGGCATGTAGAATGGCTCACAAACTAGTGAACCAGATTGAAGAAAGAATTAAAGAACAGACTGCTGAAGAGGCCAATGTGAAGCAAGTCAAAAGAAAGTGGGAGGAAAACGGTGATAAGAATCACCAATACAACAACAACAGCAATTACAACAATAATCGCAACAATTATCCCAACAATCGCAACATCAATCGCAACTACAACAAACGGCCCAACAACAACAACAACAACAACAGCAACTACAACAATCATCCCAACAACAATAATAACCGCAACAACAACAACAATCAGAAGCAACTATGCCAAAGGTGTGAAAAGAATCACTCGGGGTTCTGCACCAAATTTTGCAACAAGTGTAAAAGAAATGGTCATAGCGCGGCGAAGTGTGAGGTCTACGGACCAGGGGTTAATAGAACGAAAGGAACAAATGGTGTCGGAACGAGTAATGGCGGAGCAAGTAGTGTCGGAGCAAGTTATGCCAATGTAGTTTGTTATAAATGTGGAAAACCAGGCCACATTATTAGAAATTGCCCGAACCAGGAGAACACGAATGGACAAGGCCGTGGAAGAGTTTTCAATATTAATGCGGTAGAGGCACAGGAAGACCCGGAGCTTGTTACGGGTACGTTTCTTATTGACAATAAATCTGCTTACGTTTTATTTGATTCGGGTGCGGATAGAAGCTATATGAGTAGAGATTTTTGTGCTAAATTAAGTTGTCCATTGACGCCTTTGGATAGTAAATTTTTACTCGAATTAGCAAATGGTAAATTAATTTCAGCAGATAATATATGTCGGAATCGAGAAATTAAACTGGTTAGCGAAACATTTAAGATTGATTTGATACCAGTAGAGTTAGGGAGTTTTGATGTGATAATCGGTATGGACTGGTTGAAAGAAGTGAAAGCGGAGATCGTTTGTTACAAAAATGCAATTCGCATTATACGAGAAAAAGGAAAACCCTTAATGGTGTACGGAGAAAAGGGCAACACGAAGCTACATCTTATTAGTAATTTGAAGGCACAAAAACTAATAAGAAAAGGTTGCTATGCTGTTCTAGCACACGTCGAGAAAGTACAAACTGAAGAAAAGAGCATCAATGATATTCCCATTGCAAAAGAATTTCCCGATGTATTTCCGAAAGAATTACCGGGATTACCCCCACATCGATCCGTTGAATTTCAAATAGATCTTGTACCAGGAGCTGCACCAATAGCTCGTGCTCCTTACAGACTCGCACCCAGCGAGATGAAAGAACTGCAAAGCCAATTACAAGAACTTTTAGAGCGTGGTTTCATTCGACCAAGCACATCACCGTGGGGAGCTCCTGTTTTGTTTGTCAAGAAGAAAGATGGTACATTCAGGTTGTGTATCGACTACCGAGAGTTGAACAAACTTACCATCAAGAACCGCTACCCACTACCGAGAATCGACGACTTATTTGATCAACTACAAGGCTCGTCTGTTTATTCAAAGATTGACTTACGTTCCGGGTATCATCAAATGCGGGTGAAAGAAGATGATATTCCAAAGACTGCTTTAAGAACACGTTACGGTCATTACGAGTTTATGGTCATGCCGTTTGGTTTAACTAATGCACCAGCTGTGTTCATGGACCTTATGAACCGAGTGTGTGGACCATACCTTGACAAGTTTGTCATTGTTTTCATTGATGACATACTTATTTACTCAAAGAATGACCAAGAACACGGTGAACATTTGAGAAAGGTGTTAGAAGTATTGAGGAAGGAAGAATTGTACGCTAAGTTTTCAAAGTGTGCATTTTGGTTGGAAGAAGTTCAATTCCTCGGTCACATAGTGAACAAAGAAGGTATTAAGGTGGATCCGGCAAAGATAGAAACTGTTGAAAAGTGGGAAACCCCGAAAACTCCGAAACACATACGCCAGTTTTTAGGACTAGCTGGTTACTACAGAAGGTTCATCCAAGACTTTTCCAGAATAGCAAAACCCTTGACTGCATTAACGCATAAAGGGAAGAAATTTGAATGGAATGATGAACAAGAGAAAGCGTTTCAGTTATTGAAGAAAAAGCTAACTACAGCACCTATATTGTCATTGCCTGAAGGGAATGATGATTTTGTGATTTATTGTGACGCATCAAAGCAAGGTCTCGGTTGTGTATTAATGCAACGAACGAAGGTGATTGCTTATGCGTCTAGACAATTGAAGATTCACGAACAAAATTATACGATGCATGATTTGGAATTAGGCGCGGTTGTTTTTGCATTAAAGACTTGGAGGCACTACTTATATGGGGTCAAAAGTATTATATATACCGACCACAAAAGTCTTCAACACATATTTAATCAGAAACAACTGAATATGAGGCAGCGTAGGTGGATTGAATTATTGAATGATTACGATTTTGAGATTCGTTACCACCCGGGGAAGGCAAATGTGGTAGCCGATGCCTTGAGCAGGAAGGATAGAGAACCCATTCGAGTAAAATCTATGAATATAATGATTCATAATAACATTACTACTCAAATAAAGGAGGCGCAACAAGGAGTTTTAAAAGAGGGAAATTTAAAGGATGAAATACCCAAAGGATCGGAGAAGCATCTTAATATTCGGGAAGACGGAACCCGGTATAGGGCTGAAAGGATTTGGGTACCAAAATTTGGAGATATGAGAGAAATGGTACTTAGAGAAGCTCATAAAACCAGATACTCAATACATCCTGGAACGGGGAAGATGTACAAGGATCTCAAGAAACATTTTTGGTGGCCGGGTATGAAAGCCGATGTTGCTAAATATGTAGGAGAATGTTTGACGTGTTCTAAGGTCAAAGCTGAGCATCAAAAACCATCAGGTCTACTTCAACAACCCGAAATCCCGGAATGGAAATGGGAAAACATTACCATGGATTTCATCACTAAATTGCCAAGGACTGCAAGTGGTTTTGATACTATTTGGGTAATAGTTGATCGTCTCACCAAATCAGCACACTTCCTACCAATAAGAGAAGATGAGAAGATGGAGAAGTTAGCACGACTGTATTTGAAGGAAGTCGTCTCCAGACATGGAATACCAATCTCTATTATCTCTGATAGGGATGGCAGATTTATTTCAAGATTCTGGCAGACATTACAGCAAGCATTAGGAACTCGTCTAGACATGAGTACTGCCTATCATCCACAAACTGATGGGCAGAGCGAAAGGACGATACAAACGCTTGAAGACATGCTACGAGCATGTGTTATTGATTTCGGAAACAGTTGGGATCGACATCTACCGTTAGCAGAATTTTCCTACAACAACAGCTACCATTCAAGCATTGAGATGGCGCCGTTTGAAGCACTTTATGGTAGAAAGTGCAGGTCTCCGATTTGTTGGAGTGAGGTGGGGGATAGACAGATTACGGGTCCGGAGATTATACAAGAAACTACCGAGAAGATCATCCAAATTCAACAACGGTTAAAAACCGCCCAAAGTCGACAAAAGAGCTACGCTGACATTAAAAGAAAAGATATAGAATTTGAAATTGGAGAGATGGTCATGCTTAAAGTTTCACCTTGGAAAGGCGTTGTTCGATTTGGTAAACGAGGGAAATTAAATCCAAGGTATATTGGACCATTCAAGATTATTGATCGTGTCGGACCAGTAGCTTATCGACTTGAGTTACCTCAACAACTCGCGGCTGTACATAACACTTTCCACGTCTCGAATTTGAAGAAATGTTTTGCTAAAGAAGATCTCACTATTCCGTTAGATGAAATCCAAATCAACGAAAAACTCCAATTCATCGAAGAACCCGTCGAAATAATGGATCGTGAGGTTAAAAGACTTAAGCAAAACAAGATACCAATTATTAAGGTTCGATGGAATGCTCGTAGAGGACCCGAGTTCACCTGGGAGCGTGAAGATCAGATGAAGAAGAAATACCCGCATCTATTTCCAGAAGATTCGTCAGCACCTTCAACAGCTTAAAATTTCGGGACGAAATTTATTTAACGGGTAGGTACTGTAGTGACCCGAACTTTTCCATGTTTATATATATTAATTGAGATTGATGTTTACATGATTAAATGTTTCCAACATGTTAAGCAATCAAACTTGTTAAGACTTGATTAATTGAAATAGGTTTCATATAGACAATTGACCACCCAAGTTGACCGGTGATTCACGAACGTTAAAACTTGTAAAAAAACTATATGATGACATATATATGGTTATATATATAGTTAACATGATATTATGATAAGTAAACATATCATTAATTATATTAACAATGAACTACATATGTAAAAACAAGACTACTAACTTAATGATTTTGAAACGAGACATATATGTAACGTTTATCGTTGTAACGACATTTAATGTATATATATCATATTAAGAGATATTCGTACATCATAATATCATGATAATATAATAATTTAAAATCTCTTTTGATATTATAAACATTGGGTTAACAACATTTAACAAGATCGTTAACCTAAAGGTTTCAAAACAACACTTACATGTAACGACTAACGATGACTTAACGACTCAGTTAAAATGTATATACATGTAGTGTTTTAATATGTATTTATACACTTTTGAAAGACTTCAATACACTTATCAAAATACTTCTACTTAACAAAAATGCTTACAATTACATTCTCGTTCAGTTTCATCAACAATTCTACTCGTATGCACCCGTATTCGTACTCGTACAATACACAGCTTTTAGATGTATGTACTATTGGTATATACACTCCAATGATCAGCTCTTAGCAGCCCATGTGAGTCACCTAACACATGTGGGAACCATCATTTGGCAACTAGCATGAAATATCTCATAAGATTACAAAAATATGAGTAATCATTCATGACTTATTTACATGAAAACAAAATTACATATCCTTTATATCTAATCCATACACCAACGACCAAAAACACCTACAAACACTTTCATTCTTCAATTTTCTTCATCTAATTGAACTCTCTCAAGTTCTATCTTCAAGTTCTAAGTGTTCTTCATAAATTCCAAAAGTTCTAGTTTCATAAAATCAAGAATACTTTCAAGTTTGCTAGCTCACTTCCAATCTTGTAAGGTGATCATCCAACCTCAAGAAATCTTTGTTTCTTACAGTAGGTTATCATTCTAATACAAGGTAATAATCATATTCAAACTTTGGTTCAATTTCTATAACTATAACAATCTTATTTCAAGTGATGATCTTACTTGAACTTGTTTTCGTGTCATGATTTTGCTTCAAGAACTTTGAGCCATCCAAGGATCCATTGAAGCTAGATCCATTTTTCTATTTTCCAGTAGGTTCATCCAAGGAACTTAAGGTAGTAATGATGTTCATAACATCATTCGATTCATACATATAAAGCTATCTTATTCGAAGGTTTAAACTTGTAATCACTAGAACATAGTTTAGTTAATTCTAAACTTGTTCGCAAACAAAAGTTAATCCTTCTAACTTGACTTTTAAAATCAACTAAACACATGTTCTATATCTATATGATATGCTAACTTAATGATTTAAAACCTGGAAACACGAAAAACACCGTAAAACCGGATTTACGCCGTCGTAGTAACACCGCGGGCTGTTTTGGGTTAGTTAATTAAAAACTATGATAAACTTTGATTTAAAAGTTGTTATTCTGAGAAAATGATTTTTATTATGAACATGAAACTATATCCAAAAATTATGGTTAAACTCAAAGTGGAAGTATGTTTTCTAAAATGGTCATCTAGACGTCGTTCTTTCGACTGAAATGACTACCTTTACAAAAACGACTTGTAACTTATTTTTCCGACTAGAAACCTATACTTTTTTTGTTTAGATTCATAAAATAGAGTTCAATATGAAACCATAGCAATTTGATTCACTCAAAACGGATTTAAAATGAAGAAGTTATGGGTAAAACAAGATTGGATAATTTTTCTCATTTTAGCTACGTGAAAATTGGTAACAAATCTATTCCAACCATAACTTAATCAACTTGTATTATATATTATGTAATCTTGAGATACCATAGACACGTATACAATGTTTCGACCTATCATGTCGACACATCTATATATATTTCGGAACAACCATAGACACTCTATATGTGAATGTTGGAGTTAGCTATACAGGGTTGAGGTTGATTCCAAAATATATATAGTTTGAGTTGTGATCAATACTGAGATACGTATACACTGGGTCGTGGATTGATTCAAGATAATATTTATCGATTTATTTCTGTACATCTAACTGTGGACAACTAGTTGTAGGTTACTAACGAGGACAGCTGACTTAATAAACTTAAAACATCAAAATATATTAAAAGTGTTGTAAATATATTTTGAACATACTTTGATATATATGTATATATTGTTATAGGTTCGTGAATCAACCAGTGGCCAAGTCTTACTTCCCGACGAAGTAAAAATCTGTGAAAGTGAGTTATAGTCCCACTTTTAAAATCTAATATTTTTGGGATGAGAATACATGCAGGTTTTATAAATGATTTACAAAATAGACACAAGTACGTGAAACTACATTCTATGGTTGAATTATCGAAATCGAATATGCCCCTTTTTATTAAGTCTGGTAATCTAAGAATTAGGGAACAGACACCCTAATTGACGCGAATCCTAAAGATAGATCTATTGGGCCTAACAAACCCCATCCAAAGTACCGGATGCTTTAGTACTTCGAAATTTATATCATATCCGAAGGGTGTCCCGGAATGATGGGGATATTCTTATATATGCATCTTGTTATTGTCGGTTACCAGGTGTTCACCATATGAATGATTTTTATCTCTATGTATGGGATGTGTATTGAAATATGAAATCTTGTGGTCTATTGTTACGATTTGATATATATAGGTTAAACCTATAACTCACCAACATTTTTGTTGACGTTTTAAGCATGTTTATTCTCAGGTGATTATTAAGAGCTTCCGCTGTCGCATACTTAAATAAGGACAAGATTTGGAGTCCATGCTTGTATGATATTGTGTAAAAACTGCATTCAAGAAACTTATTTTGTTGTAACATATTTGTATTGTAAACCATTATGTAATGGTCGTGTGTAAACAGGATATTTTAGATTATCATTATTTGATAATCTACGTAAAGCTTTTTAAACCTTTATTGATGAAATAAAGGTTATGGTTTGTTTAAAAATGAATGCAGTCTTTGAAAAACGTCTCATATAGAGGTCAAAACCTCGCAACGAAATCAATTAATATGGAACGTTTTTAATCAATAAGAACGGGACATTTCAAGTTGTCCCAAGTTAGGTGAGTTCCGAAGCATACATAAAACACCTTGAAGTTGATACAAATCACCAAATTTGAAGTTACGTAAGCTGAGAGTCTTTAAACTATTAGCCGGGTGTGGAAGCCACTTAGGAATATTTTCAGCAATAGAAAACTGTGAGGGTGAAAGTGAGATTTTAAGTTACCAAAGATGATATGAAAGAAATGTTCTGTTGCTCAAACGCAGATACGATAAAGAACAAAGATCAAATATTAGAATTTAAAATTCAAATCATACCTCGAGAAAATACCCGTCGATAAGAAACAACACAAGACATGGCATATTACTTAACAAGGTGGCCAAATTAATTCTTTCAACTCCTTGAATGGGTAGTATGAAACCTATACCAACCGCACTAAGACATTTACTATGTAATAACTGAAGCAAAGTTGCATCAGGACAATATAGGACCGTTAACTTAAATAAACTTGTAGACTTGATCTTGAAATTGTAAACAATGGTGCATGCAGACAGTTTCAACACCTTAAGTTGTGGTAAGTTGAGGATAGTTCCATGCAAGTTAGCCCCAAATTGAATATTCCTAAGCACAAGATCTTTGAGATAGATAAATCCTTGAAAATTGAGTGGTGGCTTAATAATACAGTTTTCGAGTTCTAGCTTTCTCAATTCTAAACAACGAAATAAATAACATGGAAGTTGATAACGTTGGTTTAAATTAGTAAGGATGAGTTCCCTAATAACACCGTCTCTTGACAAGGATAAAATCCACTGATCGACTTCTTGGAAACTATCAAGAGAAATGTTTGGTATGTGGAGATGTAACTTTAAGAGAGGACCCTTGAGAAAGTTAAAGATTTGGTTTGAGATCGTAATAAACCCATTATGACCAAAAGCTTCATTTTTGGCAAACTTTTCAGAGAAATGTTTATCAAGAACCAGCGAACTCAGTGTGGTCCATTTGTACCTCCAACTTTTTGATAAAACGTGTGTCCTTACATCATCTTGAACGGGGAGCTTCTCTAAAATCGAGTCTATCAAGTTCTCTGGCAAGTAACTGATTCTATCCAGTTCAGTACAAGTTACAAACCTCCTCTTAGTATTAAAATTATTACCTGTCATTTAATTTAAGAAAACCAAGACTAGGTTATTTAATAGAAAACAAAATACATGAAACTAGGAAAACTTATATATAGGGTTGTATAGTGATGCAACAGACATTGGAATGATGCCGAATGACATACTAAGTGGTAGAACTTAGTAGTTACCAATACAAGTGTACTTAACCATCTGATGGTCACAATAAAAGCATGAAATATTGAAAGGGAAAATAGAGATAGCAACACACATCTCAAAGATAGAAACCAAGGCGACTGTAGAAATAAACAACGTGGGCATCAAAATTATAAAAAGCTGAGTAGTAAGACAAGAAGGTTCAAAAGGTTATTAAGGGTATGAATAAAAGATACGAGATCTTAAAATTAAAAAAAGTTGAGTAGTCAGAGTGAACATGTGAAATTTAAGCTGATCAATAAAATGAACATTTTACTTATACCTACAGAGTTATAAGTAGGGCCAACATTTAATTTTCAAAGTATTATCAGTTCTTCCTTTAAAAAGGCTGGTTCTACCTCTCTTAATCTTTTATAAATTTTCAACAAATCAGGGTTTCGCTTTCACTATCTTGCATCTTTTAATCAGTATAGGAAAAAAAAAAAAAAAACTTGTAAACATTGTATAATTATGCGAAAACCTAAAGTAATCCATTCATACTTGCTGCTTTATTTTTAGGGCTTCTAACATATATCTAGGATAAATTCCGGTCACTTGAATATGTTTCGAATAAACCGCTAACTAAGTTATAACACTGATAATCAATTAAATTGTAAACCGGAATCTACGAGTTCAACTGGATAAATAATGTATGTATTATTATAGAATTAAATTAAAGAATGTAAAAAGTCGAATAAGAAATTACAACAGGAATCAAGTTTTTTCAAACATAAGTACGTCTATATGAAAGAATCAAACAAATTATGAGGTAGAAATTATATTACCGATATTAAGAATTACAGATGAATCCATAGGAGTACCGATTGGAGTTTATCGTCCAAATTGTAGTGCCTTTTCGTTGTAAGTTTTTCAGAGTTCAAGGTTTTAAGGGTTTATGTCAAGGTAGTTTAATAAGTTAATCATCCCTCAACTTTTGTTTTATGTGTATTTTCCAAAACCAACTTTCTTTGCAGAATAGGTCCCTTGTTCAATTAAAATTTTAAAAATTACTAAAATACTCTACTTAAATTTTATTTAATATTTTTTTTCCTTCAGTTGAAAAAAATCAAGATCGCATACCAAGATGCTCAAATGTGATGGATTTTTTTACCTTGTGCGGATTTTATGTTAGGGTCTTTGTTGTAATTAAGTCAAATTTTTAATCAATACGTGGTTACTACTATCCTTTTTACGAAACTTTGTAATTGAAAGGTTTGTTTTCAAACCTATGGGCGACGAATTCATCACTACTCTATGCATAACGTTTGTAAGCAATGTTACATGGTCAACCAAGATGCGCAGCTAGAGTTTTGAGTTTTGAACCTGAGAGTTCTTGTGGGGATATCAAGACACGTATTACTATGTCATCTTAGATCCATGTGATGTGAGTCATTATGTGATTTTGAGGATTCAAATTCTGGAACACTACTAAAGATTTTTAGAGCGGTTATGTTCAATCACTAATGTGTTTTTAATTAAATATTGCTTTCTAGTTTAAATGTTTATTGTAATTTTATAGGTTTAAGGCTCTAGCAACATCAGTTCAAACACACCATTAACATCACCATTAACATTATTTAAACTATTCAAGAAATTATTCAACTGTAATATGGAAGAAGACTTTTGAAGTAGTCTTTGTAATTGAACATTCGAATAAGTCCACATAATAGTTTAGTCCAACTGCACTATATTAAATGAAATGTATCTACTGTCAAAATTTTCACCACAAGATTTATTATTAGATTCATTAAAAGACAGAAATATCCCCGATGCAGATCCACCAACCGCTAAAGATGTCAATCTTTTGTATCAATTTTTCGATAGAAGGTATGTCCTGATGCAGTCATATTTGGTGGTGTTATTGAACGTTTATGCTGATCTACATTGTATGAAATGGTTTGTTCGTTACATTGTGCAGTAATAAGGTTGTGGTTTTGACTGGAGCTGGGATAAGCACAGAATGTGGTATTCCCGATTATAGAAGGTATTCATGATTGTTATGTTTTCCGTTCTGCGTTCTGTAGATGTGACAGTTTAGATCAATTTATTTGTAACTGAATCAATTTAGGTTACATTATATCTCTCAACGGGGGCAGAAGGTAACATAGCAAGTACTATCTTAATAGAGAATGGATCAAATGAGTTGAAAGACACCCAACGTATATATTCGGTCCATAAAAACCACCTAAATCACTTTAACCAAAAAATATTACTAGTTTATTATCAAAGTCATATATTTTGGATATGATATCCTGGTTATTTACATGAAAATTTGGACATAAAGTCTTTCAGGTCAACGCAACCTCACACGTACGCGTACCTAAGTTACCCACCATTTACCTACTCTGCCCATTTTACCACCTAATAGTCTGGTTTCATAAAGGGAGTAAGGGGCATATCCTGTTTAGTAGTTGTCACCTACTGATAATCTGCATGTATAATTATATATTCCGTAATCATATTTGATGAGCTAGTTATTCACTTATTTGTATATACTTGATCAGCAACCCACCAACTACCTAACCTTCCCATTTTAACCACCTGATATTCTGGTTTATAAAGGGACATATTCTGTTTAGTGGTTGTTACTGTAGTGACCCGAACTTTTCCATGTTTATATATATTAATTGAGATTGATGTTTACATGATTAAATGTTTCCAACATGTTAAGCAATCAAACTTGTTAAGACTTGATTAATTGAAATAGGTTTCATATAGACAATTGACCACCCAAGTTGACCGGTGATTCACGAACGTTAAAACTTGTAAAAAAACTATATGATGACATATATATGGTTATATATATAGTTAACATGATATTATGATAAGTAAACATATCATTAATTATATTAACAATGAACTACATATGTAAAAACAAGACTACTAACTTAATGATTTTGAAACGAGACATATATGTAACGTTTATCGTTGTAACGACATTTAATGTATATATATCATATTAAGAGATATTCGTACATCATAATATCATGATAATATAATAATTTAAAATCTCTTTTGATATTATAAACATTGGGTTAACAACATTTAACAAGATCGTTAACCTAAAGGTTTCAAAACAACACTTACATGTAACGACTAACGATGACTTAACGACTCAGTTAAAATGTATATACATGTAGTGTTTTAATATGTATTTATACACTTTTGAAAGACTTCAATACACTTATCAAAATACTTCTACTTAACAAAAATGCTTACAATTACATTCTCGTTCAGTTTCATCAACAATTCTACTCGTATGCACCCGTATTCGTACTCGTACAATACACAGCTTTTAGATGTATGTACTATTGGTATATACACTCTAATGATCAGCTCTTAGCAGCCCATGTGAGTCACCTAACACATGTGGGAACCATCATTTGGCAACTAGCATGAAATATCTCATAAGATTACAAAAATATGAGTAATCATTCATGACTTATTTACATGAAAACAAAATTACATATCCTTTATATCTAATCCATACACCAACGACCAAAAACACCTACAAACACTTTCATTCTTCAATTTTCTTCATCTAATTGAACTCTCTCAAGTTCTATCTTCAAGTTCTAAGTGTTCTTCATAAATTCCAAAAGTTCTAGTTTCATAAAATCAAGAATACTTTCAAGTTTGCTAGCTCACTTCCAATCTTGTAAGGTGATCATCCAACCTCAAGAAATCTTTGTTTCTTACAGTAGGTTATCATTCTAATACAAGGTAATAATCATATTCAAACTTTGGTTCAATTTCTATAACTATAACAATCTTATTTCAAGTGATGATCTTACTTGAACTTGTTTTCGTGTCATGATTTTGCTTCAAGAACTTTGAGCCATCCAAGGATCCATTGAAGCTAGATCCATTTTTCTCTTTTCCAGTAGGTTCATCCAAGGAACTTAAGGTAGTAATGATGTTCATAACATCATTCGATTCATACATATAAAGCTATCTTATTCGAAGGTTTAAACTTGTAATCACTAGAACATAGTTTAGTTAATTCTAAACTTGTTCGCAAACAAAAGTTAATCCTTCTAACTTGACTTTTAAAATCAACTAAACACATGTTCTATATCTATATGATATGCTAACTTAATGATTTAAAACCTGGAAACACGAAAAACACCGTAAAACCGGATTTACGCCGTCGTAGTAACACCGCGGGCTGTTTTGGGTTAGTTAATTAAAAACTATGATAAACTTTGATTTAAAAGTTGTTATTCTGAGAAAATGATTTTTATTATGAACATGAAACTATATCCAAAAATTATGGTTAAACTCAAAGTGGAAGTATGTTTTCTAAAATGGTCATCTAGACGTCGTTCTTTCGACTGAAATGACTACCTTTACAAAAACGACTTGTAACTTATTTTTCCGACTAGAAACCTATACTTTTTTTGTTTAGATTCATAAAATAGAGTTCAATATGAAACCATAGCAATTTGATTCACTCAAAACGGATTTAAAATGAAGAAGTTATGGGTAAAACAAGATTGGATAATTTTTCTCATTTTAGCTACGTGAAAATTGGTAACAAATCTATTCCAACCATAACTTAATCAACTTGTATTATATATTATGTAATCTTGAGATACCATAGACACGTATACAATGTTTCGACCTATCATGTCGACACATCTATATATATTTCGGAACAACCATAGACACTCTATATGTGAATGTTGGAGTTAGCTATACAGGGTTGAGGTTGATTCCAAAATATATATAGTTTGAGTTGTGATCAATACTGAGATACGTATACACTGGGTCGTGGATTGATTCAAGATAATATTTATCGATTTATTTCTGTACATCTAACTGTGGACAACTAGTTGTAGGTTACTAACGAGGACAGCTGACTTAATAAACTTAAAACATCAAAATATATTAAAAGTGTTGTAAATATATTTTGAACATACTTTGATATATATGTATATATTGTTATAGGTTCGTGAATCAACCAGTGGCCAAGTCTTACTTCCCGACGAAGTAAAAATCTGTGAAAGTGAGTTATAGTCCCACTTTTAAAATCTAATATTTTGGGATGAGAATACATGCAGGTTTTATAAATGATTTACAAAATAGACACAAGTACGTGAAACTACATTCTATGGTTGAATTATCGAAATCGAATATGCCCCTTTTTATTAAGTCTGGTAATCTAAGAATTAGGGAACAGACACCCTAATTGACGCGAATCCTAAAGATAGATCTATTGGGCCTAACAAACCCCATCCAAAGTACCGGATGCTTTAGTACTTCGAAATTTATATCATATCCGAAGGGTGTCCCGGAATGATGGGGATATTCTTATATATGCATCTTGTTATTGTCGGTTACCAGGTGTTCACCATATGAATGATTTTTATCTCTATGTATGGGATGTGTATTGAAATATGAAATCTTGTGGTCTATTGTTACGATTTGATATATATAGGTTAAACCTATAACTCACCAACATTTTTGTTGACGTTTTAAGCATGTTTATTCTCAGGTGATTATTAAGAGCTTCCGCTGTCGCATACTTAAATAAGGACAAGATTTGGAGTCCATGCTTGTATGATATTGTGTAAAAACTGCATTCAAGAAACTTATTTTGTTGTAACATATTTGTATTGTAAACCATTATGTAATGGTCGTGTGTAAACAGGATATTTAAGATTATCATTATTTGATAATCTACGTAAAGTTTTTTTAAACCTTTATTGATGAAATAAAGGTTATGGTTTGTTTAAAAATGAATGCAGTCTTTGAAAAACGTCTCATATAGAGGTCAAAACCTCGCAACGAAATCAATTAATATGGAACGTTTTTAATCAATAAGAACGGGACATTTCAGTTGGTATCAGAGCGTTGGTCTTAGAGAACCAGAAAATTTGCATTAGTGTGTCTTATCGAGTTTGTTAGGATGCATTAGTGAGTCTGGACTTCGACCGTGTTTTCTTTAAAAATGATTGCTTAACATTTTTGTTGGAAACTATATATTTTTAACATATGAATATTATGTGATATATTAATCTCTTAACGTGTTTGATATTATGTGATAGATGTCTACCTCTAGAACAAGTCCCATTGACTCACCTAATAATAATGAAGAGTCAAATGTAAATTGGAATGATTTGTGGACTGATTCACAAGTTCCCGAAGAGGAACCGGAAGAAGAGTCGGAACCGGAAGAAGAATCGGAACCGGAAGAAGAATCGGAACCGGATGAAGAAATAGAACCGGTGGGGGAAATAATAAAACGGTTAAGTAAAAGAAAATCCTCAACCAACCGACCAAAGTTAATTATGGTCAATGGTGTTTCCGCCAAGGAAGCAAAATATTGGGAGGATTACCAATTCTCCGATGAATCGGATTCCGACGAGAATTCCGATGATGTTATAGAAATTACCCCAACTGAATTTAAAAAGGCAAAAGAAAATAATAAGGGAAAGGGCATAAAAATAGAGAAATCTAATTCCAACCCCGATGAACTTTATATGTATCGTCAACCCCCGAAGTCCTTAAGTTGTAACAATGACCCGGGAACCTCTAAACCACCAGGTTTTTCTAAACCAATGTGGACAACGACGGCTCGTATTAGGGGAACATCATATATCCCTAGAAACTTGGCAAAACGAACCAAAACCGAAGAAGAAGAAACGAGCGAGTCGGAATAAGATAGTTGTATTCGTGTGGTGTAATATATGGAATATAGTGTTCTTATGCTTTATGATATATGTAAAAATTGCTTGTATTAATAAGTATTTTTTTTATGAATCTAACTCTTGTCTATTTTACAGTTTAAAAACACAAAATGGATAGACAACCCAATATTTTAAGAGACCTACCCGGAGACATGATTGATGAAATCTTGTCTAGAGTCGGCCAGAATTCTTCGGCACAACTATTTAAGGCGAGATCAGTTTGTAAGACATTCGAAGAACGTTCCAAGAATGTCTTGGTTTATAAGAGACTTTCGTTTGAAAGATGGGGGATATCACATTGGGAAACCCATAAGTTACGATGTGTTTACTTTGACGCATATATTGCGGGGAACCCAAATGCTATTTTACGCAACGGGTTAAGAAATTATTTTGACTCAATATATCCGAATATTGGACTTCGTGATTTAGAAAAAGCGGCTAACATGCAACATAAAGAAGCATGTTATGCTTACGGATTAGTAATGTTCGCTTCTCACCAAAGTGAGAACAAGAACATCAGGCTACAACTATTAAACAAAACGTTTCCACAAGTGACGGAGTCGGTAATTGGGGTAAGAAATGAGGTTTTTAGATTATTACAGGACTGTTGGACATTACGTAACCCTCGTCCCTTTGATGACGTTACAACACGCTGTCTTATCAACGGCCATAACGGTTATGTTGCACAAGACCAAGGATGGGAAGTAGTCCTAGTAAAACCAGAATGCATGACTTGTTTCTGGACGTATGAATTACGTGTCTTTATTGCCTTTGCTGAACGACTTGTGTACTAGCTAGAATTGTCTTCACAACTATCTTGTATCAAAGTTATTGTGTGCTATATTTCATGCTTTATGTAAAATAAGCGGTATTGTAAGTTTGTAAAATATTGTATAAAAGTTTGAACGCGAAATATTATTATAATCAGTTTTTCATATAGAATTGTAGTAGTTGAATTGTATATTAGCTACTAAGTATGAACTTAACGGGTAGGTACTACCCGAATTTAAACTTATAAAACGCTAATATGAAGAAAAAGCTTTTATAAATGAGTTCATATTATGCTACGAAATACTATTAACTACTCTTAATATTCTGTATGATTAACTTGTTCCATTTAACTATTTTGAAGGAAATGGCACTGACTACTCGACACACCGTGAATATGAATGAAGAGGAATTCCGTACTTTTCTAGCTTCAAACATAGCCGCAGTACAGGCTGTGCTACATACCAACAATAACCTTGGATCTAGCAGTATAGGAAATCGTGTAGGATGCACCTACAAAGAATTCACTGCCTGCAAACCTTTGGAATTTGATGGAACCGAAGGACCGATCGGATTGAAACGGTGGACCGAGAAGGTTGAATCGGTGTTTGCCATAAGTAAGTGTACTGAAGAGGACAAAGTGAAGTACGCTACGCATACCTTCACAGGTTCTGCGTTAACATGGTGGAATACCTATCTAGAGCAAGTGGGACAAGATGATGCGTACGCACTACCGTGGTCAGCATTCAAGCACTTGATGAACGAGAAGTACCGTCCCAGAACCGAGGTCAATAAGCTCAAGACAGAACTTAGAGGGTTACGAACCCAAGGATTTGATATTACCACTTACGAAAGATGATTCACAGAATTGTGCCTATTGTGTCCGGGAGCATTCGAAGATGAGGAAGAGAAGATCGACGCGTTTGTGAAAGGATTACCGGAAAGAATCCAAGAAGATATAAGTTCACACGAGCCCGCCTCCATACAACAGGCATGTAGAATGGCTCACAAACTAGTGAACCAGATTGAAGAAAGAATTAAAGAACAGACTGCTGAAGAGGCCAATGTGAAGCAAGTCAAAAGAAAGTGGGAGGAAAACGGTGATAAGAATCACCAATACAACAACAACAGCAATTACAACAATAATCGCAACAATTATCCCAACAATCGCAACATCAATCGCAACTACAACAAACGGCCCAACAACAACAACAACAACAACAACAATAACAGCAACTACAACAATCATCCCAACAACAATAATAACCGCAACAACAACAACAATCAGAAGCAACTATGCCAAAGGTGTGAAAAGAATCACTCGGGGTTCTGCACCAAATTTTGCAACAAGTGTAAAAGAAATGGTCATAGCGCGGCAAAGTGTGAGGTCTATGGACCAGGGGTTAATAGAACGAAAGGAACACATGGTGTCGGAACGAGTAATGGCGGAGCAAGTAGTGTCGGAGCAAGTTATGCCAATGTAGTTTGTTATAAATGTGGAAAACCAGGCCACATTATTAGAAATTGCCCGAACCAGGAGAACACGAATGGACAAGGCCGTGGAAGAGTTTTCAATATTAATGCGGTAGAGGCACAGGAAGACCCGGAGCTTGTTACGGGTACGTTTCTTATTGACAATAAATCTGCTTACGTTTTATTTGATTCGGGTGCGGATAGAAGCTATATGAGTAGAGATTTTTGTGCTAAATTAAGTTGTCCATTGACGCCTTTGGATAGTAAATTTTTACTCGAATTAGCAAATGGTAAATTAATTTCAGCAGATAATATATGTCGGAATCGAGAAATTAAACTGGTTAGCGAAACATTTAAGATTGATTTGATACCAGTAGAGTTAGGGAGTTTTGATGTGATAATCGGTATGGACTGGTTGAAAGAAGTGAAAGCGGAGATCGTTTGTTACAAAAATGCAATTCGCATTATACGAGAAAAAGGAAAACCCTTAATGGTGTACGGAGAAAAGGGCAACACGAAGCTACATCTTATTAGTAATTTGAAGGCACAAAAACTAATAAGAAAAGGTTGCTATGCTGTTCTAGCACACGTCGAGAAAGTACAAACTGAAGAAAAGAGCATCAATGATGTTCCCATTGCAAAAGAATTTCCCGATGTATTTCCGAAAGAATTACCGGGATTACCCCCACATCGATCCGTTGAATTTCAAATAGATCTTGTACCAGGAGCTGCACCAATAGCTCGTGCTCCTTACAGACTCGCACCCAGCGAGATGAAAGAACTGCAAAGCCAATTACAAGAACTTTTAGAGCGTGGTTTCATTCGACCAAGCACATCACCGTGGGGAGCTCCTGTTTTGTTTGTCAAGAAGAAAGATGGTACATTCAGGTTGTGTATCGACTACCGAGAGTTGAACAAACTTACCATCAAGAACCGCTACCCACTACCGAGAATCGACGACTTATTTGATCAACTACAAGGCTCGTCTGTTTATTCAAAGATTGACTTACGTTCCGGGTATCATCAAATGCGGGTGAAAGAAGATGATATTCCAAAGACTGCTTTCAGAACACGTTACGGTCATTATGAGTTTATGGTCATGCCGTTTGGTTTAACTAATGCACCAGCTGTGTTCATGGACCTTATGAACCGAGTGTGTGGACCATTCCTTGACAAGTTTGTCATTGTTTTCATTGATGACATACTTATTTACTCAAAGAATGACCAAGAACACGGTGAACATTTGAGAAAGGTGTTAGAAGTATTGAGGAAGGAAGAATTGTACGCTAAGTTTTCAAAGTGTGCATTTTGGTTGGAAGAAGTTCAATTCCTCGGTCACATAGTGAACAAAGAAGGTATTAAGGTGGATCCGGCAAAGATAGAAACTGTTGAAAAGTGGGAAACCCCGAAAACTCCGAAACACATACGCCAGTTTTTAGGACTAGCTGGTTACTACAGAAGGTTCATCCAAGACTTTTCCAGAATAGCAAAACCCTTGACTGCATTAACGCATAAAGGGAAGAAATTTGAATGGAATGATGAACAAGAGAAAGCGTTTCAGTTATTGAAGAAAAAGCTAACTACGGCACCTATATTGTCATTGCCTGAAGGGAATGATGATTTTGTGATTTATTGTGACGCATCAAAGCAAGGTCTCGGTTGTGTATTAATGCAACGAACGAAGGTGATTGCTTATGCGTCTAGATAATTGAAGATTCACGAACAAAATTATACGACGCATGATTTGGAATTAGGCGCGGTTGTTTTTGCATTAAAGACTTGGAGGCACTACTTATATGGGGTCAAAAGTATTATATATACCGACTACAAAAGTCTTCAACACATATTTAATCAGAAACAACTGAATATGAGGCAGCGTAGGTGGATTGAATTATTGAATGATTACGATTTTGAGATTCGTTACCACCCGGGGAAGGCAAATGTGGTAGCCGATGCCTTGAGCAGGAAGGATAGAGAACCCATTCGAGTAAAATCTATGAATATAATGATTCATAATAACATTACTACTCAAATAAAGGAGGCGCAACAAGGAGTTTTAAAAGAGGGAAATTTAAAGGATGAAATACCCAAAGGATCGGAGAAGCATCTTAATATTCGGGAAGACGGAACCCGGTATAGGGCTGAAAGGATTTGGGTACCAAAATTTGGAGATATGAGAGAAATGGTACTTAGAGAAGCTCATAAAACCAGATACTCAATACATCCTGGAACGGGGAAGATGTACAAGGATCTCAAGAAACATTTTTGGTGGCCGGGTATGAAAGCCGATGTGCTAAATACGTAGGAGAATGTTTGACGTGTTCTAAGGTCAAAGCTGAGCATCAGAAACCATCAGGTCTACTTCAACAACCCGAAATCCCGGAATGGAAATGGGAAAACATTACCATGGATTTCATCACTAAATTGCCAAGGACTGCAAGTGGTTTTGATACTATTTGGGTAATAGTTGATCGTCTCACCAAATCAGCACACTTCCTACCAATAAGAGAAGATGACAAGATGGAGAAGTTAGCACGACTGTATTTGAAGGAAGTCGTCTCCAGACATGGAATACCAATCTCTATTATCTCTGATAGGGATGGCAGATTTATTTCAAGATTCTGGCAGACATTACAGCAAGCATTAGGAACTCGTCTAGACATGAGTACTGCCTATCATCCACAAACTGATGGGCAGAGCGAAAGGACGATACAAACGCTTGAAGACATGCTACGAGCATGTGTTATTGATTTCGGAAACAGTTGGGATCGACATCTACCGTTAGCAGAATTTTCCTACAACAACAGCTACCATTCAAGCATTGAGATGGCGCCGTTTGAAGCACTTTATGGTAGAAAGTGCAGGTCTCCGATTTGTTGGAGTGAGGTGGGGGATAGACAGATTACGGGTCCGGAGATTATACAAGAAACTACCGAGAAGATCATCCAAATTCAACAACGGTTGAAAACCGCCCAAAGTCGACAAAAGAGCTACGCTGACATTAAAAGAAAAGATATAGAATTTGAAATTGGAGAGATGGTCATGCTTAAAGTTTCACCTTGGAAAGGCGTTGTTCGATTTGGTAAACGAGGGAAATTAAATCCAAGGTATATTGGACCATTCAAGATTATTGATCGTGTCGGACCAGTAGCTTACCGACTTGAGTTACCTCAACAACTCGCGGCTGTACATAACACTTTCCACGTCTCGAATTTGAAGAAATGTTTTGCTAAAGAAGATCTCACTATTCCGTTAGATGAAATCCAAATCAACGAAAAACTCCAATTC
The DNA here is from genome assembly GCF_046630445.1 of Rutidosis leptorrhynchoides. Taxonomy (NCBI): domain Eukaryota; kingdom Viridiplantae; phylum Streptophyta; class Magnoliopsida; order Asterales; family Asteraceae; genus Rutidosis; species Rutidosis leptorrhynchoides. The sequence goes on along the minus strand of NC_092343.1, from coordinate 165,149,637 downwards.
ATCGAAGAACCCGTCGAAATAATGGATCGTGAGGTTAAAAGACTTAAGCAAAACAAGATACCAATTGTTAAGGTTCGATGGAATGCTCGTAGAGGACCCGAGTTCACCTGGGAGCGTGAAGATCAGATGAAGAAGAAATACCCGCATCTATTTCCAGAAGATTCGTCAACACCTTCAACAGCTTAAAATTTCGGGACGAAATTTATTTAACGGGTAGGTACTGTAGTGACCCGAACTTTTCCATGTTTATATATATTAATTGAGATTGATGTTTACATGATTAAATGTTTCCAACATGTTAAGCAATCAAACTTGTTAAGACTTGATTAATTGAAATAGGTTTCATATAGACAATTGACCACCCAAGTTGACCGGTGATTCACGAACGTTAAAACTTGTAAAAAAACTATATGATGACATATATATGGTTATATATATAGTTAACATGATATTATGATAAGTAAACATATCATTAATTATATTAACAATGAACTATATATGTAAAAACAAGACTACTAACTTAATGATTTTGAAACGAGACATATATGTAACGTTTATCGTTGTAACGACATTTAATGTATATATATCATATTAAGAGATATTCGTACATCATAATATCATGATAATATAATAATTTAAAATCTCTTTTGATATTATAAACATTGGGTTAACAACATTTAACAAGATCGTTAACCTAAAGGTTTCAAAACAACACTTACATGTAACGACTAACGATGACTTAACGACTCAGTTAAAATGTATATACATGTAGTGTTTTAATATGTATTTATACACTTTTGAAAGACTTCAATACACTTATCAAAATACTTCTACTTAACAAAAATGCTTACAATTACATTCTCGTTCAGTTTCATCAACAATTCTACTCGTATGCACCCGTATTCGTACTCGTACAATACACAGCTTTTAGATGTATGTACTATTGGTATATACACTCTAATGATCAGCTCTTAGCAGCCCATGTGAGTCACCTAACACATGTGGGAACCATCATTTGGCAACTAGCATGAAATATCTCATAAGATTACAAAAATATGAGTAATCATTCATGACTTATTTACATGAAAACAAAATTACATATCCTTTATATCTAATCCATACACCAACGACCAAAAACACCTAAAAACACTTTCATTCTTCAATTTTCTTCATCTAATTGAACTCTCTCAAGTTCTATCTTCAAGTTCTAAGTGTTCTTCATAAATTCCAAAAGTTCTAGTTTCATAAAATCAAGAATACTTTCAAGTTTGCTAGCTCACTTCCAATCTTGTAAGGTGATCATCCAACCTCAAGAAATCTTTGTTTCTTACAGTAGGTTATCATTCTAATACAAGGTAATAATCATATTCAAACTTTGGTTCAATTTCTATAACTATAACAATCTTATTTCAAGTGATGATCTTACTTGAACTTGTTTTCGTGTCATGATTTTGCTTCAAGAACTTTGAGCCATCCAAGGATCCATTGAAGCTAGATCCATTTTTCTCTTTTCCAGTAGGTTCATCCAAGGAACTTAAGGTAGTAATGATGTTCATAACATCATTCGATTCATACATATAAAGCTATCTTATTCGAAGGTTTAAACTTGTAATCACTAGAACATAGTTTAGTTAATTCTAAACTTGTTCGCAAACAAAAGTTAATCCTTCTAACTTGACTTTTAAAATCAACTAAACACATGTTCTATATCTATATGATATGCTAACTTAATGATTTAAAACCTGGAAACACGAAAAACACCGTAAAACCGGATTTACGCCGTCGTAGTAACACCGCGGGCTGTTTTGGGTTAGTTAATTAAAAACTATGATAAACTTTGATTTAAAAGTTGTTATTCTGAGAAAATGATTTTTATTATGAACATGAAACTATATCCAAAAATTATGGTTAAACTCAAAGTGGAAGTATGTTTTCTAAAATGGTCATCTAGACGTCGTTCTTTCGACTGAAATGACTACCTTTACAAAAACGACTTGTAACTTATTTTTCCGACTAGAAACCTATACTTTTTTTGTTTAGATTCATAAAATAGAGTTCAATATGAAACCATAGCAATTTGATTCACTCAAAACGGATTTAAAATGAAGAAGTTATGGGTAAAACAAGATTGGATAATTTTTCTCATTTTAGCTACGTGAAAATTGGTAACAAATCTATTCCAACCATAACTTAATCAACTTGTATTATATATTATGTAATCTTGAGATACCATAGACACGTATACAATGTTTCGACCTATCATGTCGACACATCTATATATATTTCGGAACAACCATAGACACTCTATATGTGAATGTTGGAGTTAGCTATACAGGGTTGAGGTTGATTCCAAAATATATATAGTTTGAGTTGTGATCAATACTGAGATACGTATACACTGGGTCGTGGATTGATTCAAGATAATATTTATCGATTTATTTCTGTACATCTAACTGTGGACAACTAGTTGTAGGTTACTAACGAGGACAGCTGACTTAATAAACTTAAAACATCAAAATATATTAAAAGTGTTGTAAATATATTTTGAACATACTTTGATATATATGTATATATTGTTATAGGTTCGTGAATCAACCAGTGGCCAAGTCTTACTTCCCGACGAAGTAAAAATCTGTGAAAGTGAGTTATAGTCCCACTTTTAAAATCTAATATTTTGGGATGAGAATACATGCAGGTTTTATAAATGATTTACAAAATAGACACAAGTACGTGAAACTACATTCTATGGTTGAATTATCGAAATCGAATATGCCCCTTTTTATTAAGTCTGGTAATCTAAGAATTAGGGAACAGACACCCTAATTGACGCGAATCCTAAAGATAGATCTATTGGGCCTAACAAACCCCATCCAAAGTACCGGATGCTTTAGTACTTCGAAATTTATATCATATCCGAAGGGTGTCCCGGAATGATGGGGATATTCTTATATATGCATCTTGTTATTGTCGGTTACCAGGTGTTCACCATATGAATGATTTTTATCTCTATGTATGGGATGTGTATTGAAATATGAAATCTTGTGGTCTATTGTTACGATTTGATATATATAGGTTAAACCTATAACTCACCAACATTTTTGTTGACGTTTTAAGCATGTTTATTCTCAGGTGATTATTAAGAGCTTCCGCTGTCGCATACTTAAATAAGGACAAGATTTGGAGTCCATGCTTGTATGATATTGTGTAAAAACTGCATTCAAGAAACTTATTTTGTTGTAACATATTTGTATTGTAAACCATTATGTAATGGTCGTGTGTAAACAGGATATTTAAGATTATCATTATTTGATAATCTACGTAAAGTTTTTTTAAACCTTTATTGATGAAATAAAGGTTATGGTTTGTTTAAAAATGAATGCAGTCTTTGAAAAACGTCTCATATAGAGGTCAAAACCTCGCAACGAAATCAATTAATATGGAACGTTTTTAATCAATAAGAACGGGACATTTCAGTTACCTGCTGGTAATCTGTTTGTGTTTACTCATTATATGTATCCCTGTTAGTAACATCATTCATCTTTCCTGTCTAATATCATAATTGGTGCAAAAGCCCGGATGGAGCTTACAGTACTGGTTTCAAGCCAATCACTCATCAGGTAAATTCAATACATTACATTCAGTTGATACTATCTGCATTTTTCTATTTGAGGAATCCTGATTTGTACTTCTTTTTTATATTTTTTATGGGTGTAGCAATTTAGTTGTTCAAGCTGTGCACAAAGGCAGTAGGGATAGGAGTTATGCAGGATGGAGAAAATTTATCGAAGCTAACCCTAGTCCACCTCATACTGCATTAGCGTCTTTATAAAAAGCCAACCGGATTAGCTTTATGAATGCACAAAACTTTGACAGGACATCCTTTTCTTCCATTTGTACGCCCATTTTTTTGATAAAACGTGTGTCCTCACAGCATCTTGAAGGGGGAGCGTCTCTAAAATCGAGTCAATTAAATTCGTTTGCAAGCAACTGATTCTATCCACTTCACACCTCTCAGTATTGTTATTATGATAGACATTACAAGTATTAAGTATACATGTTGACTGCAGTGGGCGGCACCAATCGAAGGTCTGGGTTGTGATGTTATGGATTTTACTTAATGGGCACATGCTCTGCACATGATGCAAACAATTACTCCCTCTAAATATTCGGTCAAGACTACTACGTGCTTTTCTGAATGTAAACGTGCACATGCATACTTAAAACAACTTCTTAAAACCCACGACCCACATGCATGACTCTAAATCAACTGCTACAAATTTTGGAGTACTTGCAATAATTTTTTATCCTTCTTGGACTTTCAATTGGGCCGCACAAGCTTTTGGGCCTAACCAGACTCGGGTTCAAGATTACCCAACAATTACTTCTATTGCTATTTTGATCCAACACTTTATTCTTAATCTTGGGCGTTCCTCACTTTAGCTTGTGATCTTCTCCAATTAGTATTAATTCAGAAGATCTATATCATATGATGACAATTCAGACAAGAGTTTTAGAATGACGATGTCTGCTTTCCGACTTGTTAGGTACAAATGTTCATGCAAATTCATTTGACGCGAACTGATGATACGCATAATGATCCGTCTCAAAATAGGCAAGCATCTCGGCAAAAATCACACCCGGCACTACGAGTCCTGGGTTTCCAACTCCTTTTCTCGTCATCCGTCTGACGTCTTCCTGGATACTCCTCCATGACAGACAAATGGCAAGGCTAAGAACCTGGATGACAAACACGTAACCGGCACCTTACAACCGGTCAAGATAATTGTAACTAGGCATCGCAAGACCAGTCATCATAATCGTGACAGTCAAGAAACACTTAGAACGTGTCTAGGCGAAACCTACCCGGCTGGACCGAGAACATCGTAATGCTATAACCGGAACCAACTCACCAACACCATCGTCTCGGTCCACTAAACTGACATAAGGACACTCCCGGGACAAGCACGTTGTCCCGAAACAAGAGTGCATCACCACGGAGTAGGCACCTCGTCCCGGAATGACCACTTGATCACGAAACAAGCACGTGGGCAAGTCGCGTGCCACATCAGCCCGCAAATTTAGGAAAGGTCGTTAGAATATGTTATTCCCCACGAAAGGGACAGGTGCCACGTCACCCCTCGGGATTGACAAAGTTTGTTACAACCATGAAAGGGACATGTGTCACGTCATCATTCCCTCTACAACATATATAAATACACAAGTGAAATCATTCATTTAAAAAAGACACTGGATGCATAAACGTTACTCTTCTAAAATCAATTGCGATAACGTCACTTCAGTCGTTAGCTTAATTCCGATCGGTGCTCCGATCACCATCCGAGTTAACCCACACTAAGATATTAACTTATTCGATTCCGATCGAATATGGTTAATCTACTTGATTTTTTTACGCCCTTGGAATCCAGATTCCAAATCGGGGTTCGCACAATTATTGGAGTTAAAACAATCAACTTACTCCTTTTCCCAAATTACGCACTCAAACCCGAAATCTCATCACCCATTACGATTTTGGTTTGATCACGAACGTTACTATGTTTTGGTATTTTTATAGTTTTTTTTTTTGTTTAATTGAGAAATGTACATGAATTGCACAGAGCAGCTCATGATGCTGGTGCTGCTACGGCAATTATAGATATTGGAAAAACACGAGTGGACGATTGGGGAACTTTACAACAGTGCCTACATGAGAATAACTGTTATGGACGTTACAGATTAATAAGGGTGTACACGTTGACTGCTGTTGGCAGCAGCAATAGAAAGTCTGGGTTATGACAGCAGCAATTTAGATAAGAGTTTTGGGATGAAGCAAAGACCCGATGGTGATATTGAAATCCATGAAATATTATGGGAAGGAGATTTCCACATACCGACATGCTCAAAATGTGACTGAATTCTTAAACCCGATGTAACTCAATTCTAGTAACTAGTATTAATACATGGAATCCGTTTTTACTACCACTAATTGACTAATTGGCTTAAGAGACATCGTTGTGCAGGCATAAAAGCGAGATTAGGAAAACATCGGCAAGGATGGCTCCAATAACCCGGTCCACGTACAAATCCAACTATTACTACGAACCAGGAAATTTTGATGTCTATCAATTTAACCACTTAAAATAAATTTTCGTAATTTTAAGAAATTTAGATAAGAAGTAGAATAAAAATCTATGTCCTAAAACTAGAATTGCGAGAAATAAGAAAGAAAAAGAGCGCGTCGAAAAAGGTCGAAAAGGAAAAGGGTTGAAAAATAAAAGGCGTCGAAAAATAAGAAAGAAAAAGAGTGACTATAAAACTTTAAAAATACTCGACTAACCCAACCTTATTACTATCACTAACTTAAAATTAAAATTGCAAATTGAGATTACTAATTGGAGTGATAATTGATACATAGGTAAAAGGCGTCGAAAAATAAAAATAAGAAAGTAGCGCGTTAAAATTTAAAAAGGAACTAAAAACTAAAAACTAAAAAGTTGCGTCTAAAAATATTAAAGCTTACAAGTAAAACTATATCCCAAATAGCAATATCTTAAAAAGGTACTAAAACTTAAAAAGGCGTCGCAAAATTCTAAAGCACCTAAATTTTAGTCTAAAGAAAAAGCACTTAAGGGATTTTACGGCAAAGCCTAAAAATCTAGAAATAAAAATAACTATGGCAAAAACTAAGTCTTAAAACTAAATACGAACGAAAAATACAAAAAAATTACGCTAAAACAAATAAAAAGGGACAAAATATAAAAATATACTAAAAGTTGTAAAAAGTACAATTTTTTTATAAAAATATTATTTTTATATTATTTATTTTATACTTTATAAAAGTATTAATTTTTATATATTAATAAAACTAATTAAACTTAATATTACAAATTAATTAAAACTTAAATTAAATACTAAATTAATTAAATATTTAACCCTAAATACAATTTAATTAATAATAATAAATAATACTCCGTAATTAATGCAGATTAGGGTTTCTGTGTGACCCGTGTCAGACGGCTCCGCGAGTCGCGGTTGAACCAGTTCAATACCTCCGCAAGTCGCGGAGGTTGCAGGTCCAAAAGAGGTGTAGGTCAAATTCGACAGGTCAGTTTTTTTTATTTATTTGTTTTTTTTCTGTTTTTTCTTTAATTAATATATTTATATAAATTTAATAAAACTTATATTTTAAAACTAAAATAAAAATAAAGATACTTTATAATTTTATAAAAAATCTTAAAAATAGATTTATATATATATATATTTTTTCGTTCGGTTTTTTTATATTTTAAATAAAAACAAAATATTTAAATAAGACTTATATTTTTATAAAATAAAAAAAAAGAAACTTTATAAAACTTAAATATTTAACAAACTCTTAAAAATATTTATATTTTTCTTTTTCTTTTTATATTTTCGAATATTTAAAACCTATTTTTACAAAAGTGTATTTTTATAAAAGTAAACTAAAAATAAAAATCTTTTTTATAGCGTTGCGCTTCCGGCTTTTAAGCTAGATTTTAAGTCTTCCCCGGCAGCGGCGCCAAAAATATTTGATGTTATGCGAGGTGTATATAAAATAGCTTTATTTTTACAACTAAATACTATTAAATACGATACAATTTTACACAAGATATTTATTTATTTACAGAATGGATATACTTAAACCTTGCTACAACACTTATAGGCAGTGTACCTAATCGTACAGTAGTGTAGTTTTTAGTAAGTCCAGTTCGTTCCACAGGGAAAAATCTTTTAACAAAGCTTAACGCTATATTAGTTTTATTTTATAAAAATACAAATATATATAAGTAATATTATTATTATTATAAAGGGGGGTTTTTACCGTTTAATGACCGGTTTGTCGATTTTTAAAACTTTAGTCGCAGTTAAACCTAATGTAAAATATTAAAAATAAATATAACTTAATTTAAAGCGTAAAGTAAATAACGATAATGAAATTGCGATAAATAAAAGTGCGATGAAATAAAATACAATAATTAAAAAGTGCGTTAATTAAAAGTGCAATTAAATACAAAAACAATAAATAAAAGTGTGATAATTAGAAGTGCAATTAAATATAAAATAAAGGAAATTAAATATGAAATAAAATAATTATGCTTATTTAAACTTCCGTAATCATGATGTTTGACGTGTTGATTTTAGTTTTATGCCCATGGGTTAATTGTCCTTTGTCCTGGATTATTTAATATGTCCGTCTGGTTTTTGTCCATAACAGTCCATCAGTCATAAATATAAAGTGCGAGTGTCCTCGTCAAATTATCCTTATACCCGAAGTTAAATATTCCAACTAATTGGGGACTTAAACTGTAACAAGATTTTAATACTTTGTTTAATAATTACACCAGGTTATCGACTGCGTGTAACCCAAGGTTTTAATACTTTGTTAACAATTATGCCAAGTGACCTTGTACATAATTTCACCCCTATTTTAATAATTCCATAGACTATTAATTCATTCCCGTATCCGGTTAAATGAACGATTATTCGTACATATAAATACCCCGCTCATCGTGTCCGATCGAGTGTATATGGTTATTTATGGGTACGTCCAATTGTAAATCTTTACATTGAAATTAACAAACTATCATTTAGTTAAACAAATATAAAGCCCATTAATAGGCCATAGTCTAATTTCCACAAGTGTCGTTCTTTTGTCCAAACCCCAATTATGGTACAAAGCCCAATTACCCAATTTTAGTAATTAGCCCAACATTATGATTACTTTGGTATTAAATAAGCATAATAATAACTTAGCTACGAGACATTAAATTAAAAAGGTTGAACATAACTTACAATGATTAAAAATAGCGTAGTGTTACACGGACAGAATTTCGACTTACACCCTTACAACATTCGCTAACATACCCTTATTATTAGGATTTAAAATTAAAATTAAAATTAAAATTAAAATATATATATATATATATATATATATATATATATATATATATATATATATATATATATATATATATATATATATATATTACGTATATAGATAGAGAGATTGATAGAATTAGGATATATTTTACGATCAAAATGCGTTGCCTTTTATAGGAATTTTCGTCCAGGGAAGCTCCGCAACTCGCGGCATTTTTCTTCTTCAAACTCCGCGAGTCGCGGAGTTTGTTTTTACAGCTCACTCCAATTTGGATCCTAGTCTGCCGACGGTTTATTATATAAATATAATATATATATATAATTTATATAATTAATTATATATTATATTATATTTATATACATAGTTAACTTGTAATTTTTAGTCCGTTGCGTCGAGCGTTGAGAGTTGACTCTGGTCCCGGTTCCGGATTTTCGAACGTCCTTGCGTACAATTTAATATCTTGTACTTTGCGTTTTGAATCTTGTACTCTTGTAATTTTGAGACGTTTCTTATCAATAATTGGAACCTCTTTGATTGTATTTTGTACTTTTGAGCTTTTTGGTCGTTTGCGTCTTCAATTCGTCGAATCTGTCTTTTGTCTTCACCTTTTATTATTTAAACGAATATCACTTGTAAATAGAACAATTGCAACTAAAAGCTTGTCTTTCTTGAGGGATAATGCTATGAAATATATGTTCGTTTTTAGCATTATCAAATATACCCACACTTGAACGTTGCTTGTCCTCAAGCAATATAGTCTTGAAATACTAGAATCACTTCTTTACTCGAATCACTTTTTTTTTATTCACACACTTTATACATCAGTGATTTTGATACAGTGGTATAAGCAATGATAGTAAAAATGTGGTTTACAGTCCCACATGACTATAAAAATTTAGATCCATTAAGGAAATTGGATCTTTATGAAAACATTTGATCATTTGAAAATTCAATCTAGTTTTTACCCTAGATAAGTTTTTCAGAATAACCCTTCACCGGTGTTTGCAAATTCTTTTTGTGGGTTTGGTGGGTTTCAGATTTGAAAACTTTAGCTCAAAACTTGTGTTTTTGTGTCACCCACTTGCTAACCTTGTATTAAGAAAGCAACACGTCCAGTATACTTGCTCCGAATATTACCTTTCGGTAAACTACCATCCGGTTGTAAAAGAAAGCGTTGAACAAGCAACTGTTAAGGCAATGTCCCCTGACATGCTTTTAATTATGGTCTATAACGTGTCGGACGCAATTACTATCCTTGGTAGGAGCAATAGTAAAGCTCACCCTTATAATTTTTTGGTCTGGCACAAGGTCCTGTCTTTGACCATGCTATGCAACCACCATTCTTACGGTTGACACCCGAATTGGTTCAGGTGACCTAATGAATTCCAGGTGAATTCCTAGGATTTTACGTTCAATGGTAATGAACGCATTGAAAATAGGTTTTCAGAAAACAAATCGGTTTTAATTTGATCAAAATATTTTCTCGTTCAAGCTCGAGTTTAGATATCATTGAATTCCATGAGTTTGAATTCTCAATCTTTAAGGTCAATCTCTAGGATTGATTAATATCAGTCTTAAAAGCTGATTTTTGATCTTTAAGGAGATTATCCTTTCTGGGGGTCTGATTCATTAGTCTTATCCAGCTAATTTGCACGGCGTCCTCCCCATTTTACGAGACAGATCCTCTCATGGTTAGGATAAGTCTGACCACTTGGCGACCCTGTTTTATGCTGAGGTCCGTGGATTTCCTGCTGATTTTAGTGATGACTTTTCTAGATTTTTCGTCAACCTACAGCTGGTCTGGACGACAACTTCATGACCTAAATCAAGAAGAGCGTTTCTTTTTCGGAAGACTTTACTTCCTTTTAATGATGGAATTGATTCATCGTGTAGATCCATCTTTCTTTCAAAAGTATTACCATAAACCGGGTAAAACTGATTATTTTCGTCCAAAACAAAAGTATTTTCAATTATTTGTACAAAAATATGTGATATATGTTTTAAAATAACTTGGTAAATTTTCCCACACTTGGCTTTTATTTTCCTTTTTGTTCTCCTCTATTCCATTTTAAATGAATTCTAACATTTTGGTTTGTTTCTCAATTTATGTCCTTTCCGAGGTAACAATAATTTCGGTGTTAACACCTAGTTTTATCGTTCATAAATATGTATAAACATGATTTTGAGTTCATTTAATTGAAAATTTTGAAAAATTTTACTAGAATTGGGTAGTCAGTATATAAGACTAGGGATGTTCTTTGTTATCAGAGAGCACTAGATTCTAATACAACTACTGCGTTACTAGTATTTTTAATGGTAACCAAGTGTATAAATAAAAATTTTTAAAATCCGAAAGAATTTAACACCTTCCCACACTTAAGATCTTGCAATGCCCTCATTTGCAAAAAATCAGTAACAATTTAAATTATTGAGGGTGATTAGCGCAGAAAAATGATTAAATTTTACCAAAGTTTCTAAACATATTGTTATTTGTTTGCTGAATGATAAATGGTGCACATCATTTGTTCATTCCGTCTTGTTGTTATTTCACATATATTTTGCATCTTGTCGTCAAAATTAGTTACTTTTGCTGAACTTAATGCCAGTCTTTGAAAATGCGTTGTTTTACCCTGTTGTGTACATAAGATAAACGGCAAAAATATATACATATTTTTGAAGTTTGGTATATTACCATACATTCAAAAATTATTAAAATCTAATAATAAAAGTTAGAAAATTATAAAAACTATTACAATATCAACATAAGTGTTAAATGTAGTAACATTACAAAAATAAAATAAATAAAACTAAATAAACTAGGGTTGTTACTGATACCAGTAGGGGTTCCATGCATAACCATATGTGTTATAAAATGCTTCAGCTGGGTTATAAGTAGGATACGGTGGTTGGATCTCTATAGACCAGGGAGGAAATACGGGCGTTTGAGTAGGAATATAGTTTCTACCTACATGTTGGCAATGAGCTATGATTTGGTTTTGATGAACTTTCCAATCTTCAAATGCTCGATACCTAGCATTTTCATACTTTTGTGAAGCTATAAACCTTTGCATTTCTGTCATTTCATTTCCCCCTCCCACATTACCTGGCTGTTGATTTCTCTCAACCTGTGGATGTCTTCCATTATATTGTACTGCGACATTATTTCACCTTTTCAAAACCTTAGCACCATGATATACATTTAAACCAATTGTATGGGGTTCTGGTTCTTCGATTAATAATCCCCCCCGACTTATATCCACATCGAGATACTCAGCAATTAATGTAATAAATATACCACCTCCTATTATACTGTGCGGTCTCATCCACCTAATCATAGCTGATAAATAATAACCCACACAATAAGGTATACTTACAGCGCTTTGTGGGTCTCGAATACACATGTGGTAAAATAAATCTTGCTTATTTACCTTTTCCTTAATTTTACCTCTCTGTGTAATCGAATTGGCTAAAAACCTATGGATTACTCTTAATTCAGCTCTATCTATATCCAAATAAGAGTAATTTCCCCCTTTAAATCGGTGATGGCTAGTCATTTGACTCCATACACCATGCGTATCAAAATTTTCATCAATCTTTCTACCATTTAATATCAACCCTCGACAATCGGCAGATGCTAGCTCCTCAGGCGTATATATACGTAAGGCCTGAGCCATGTCTAGTAGAGACATGTTGTGCATCGAACCTCCTAACAAAAATCTAATAAAAGTTCGATCGGTTAAACTAGCTACCCGATCATTTATTTCTATACTACACAATAATTCTTCACACCATACTTTATATACAGGTCTACGCATGTTGAATAATCGTACCCAATCGTTAAAAGTTGAATTACCATACCTCTATGTAAGTAATTCTCTAATTCGTTCGCCCAATCCTACGGCTTCTAACGGTTCCCATTCTATTACCCTAGGTACTTCAACAACTTTAGAATGAAGAGTGTGCAAGGCCCTTTGGTATTTTGGATAATCTATCCAACGTCTGTCTAGTCTCAAGTGCGGGTGCAAATTTTCCACGTGCATATCTGAAAATGTCATAACTGGATGAGGTATATCTTGATTGTAATAATTATCAACATCCTGTTGTTCCGCATTCTCAGGAGGAGCAATGCGAGCTTGGGATGAAGATTCACCCCTTTCAGTCTGCAAAACATATCAAACACAATTTTTGTGCATCCAAATATGCATTACTGTCAGCAAAATCATCAATCAAAATAATTACAATGACATGTTCAATTTATATCAAACTTGTGCTTATTTTCATATTTTTATCAAATCTACACTTTTTCAAATAAGCATATACGAAAATGTTCACCAAGTTCATAAGCATTCAACTCAAATAACATGTCAAAATAATCATTATTAGCAATGATAAAAGTTCAATTGAGAACCAACAAATTAGTGAGAACCATGAGAACCAAAATAGATAGGGCTAAAAAAGTAATATACTGATATTGTCTACCGATGTGTATTTGTTATATTAGTTTCATCTAAATTTCAAAATGCATACAGCGGTTAAGAAACTGACTCTTCTGATAGCAGTTATGGATTTTCAAATAAACCCATCGCACATACTATCAACCATATTTCAATTTGAAGATTCATGCAGTATATATTCGACTACTGAAATTCAATTTCATATTTGCCGAGTATTATTATCAGTTTTAATTGATAACAAATGTCTAATATACAAGATGAATTGGACCAATTGTGTATTGAAGAAGTTCAGAAAACTGGAGATGGAGAACTAAATCAAGCAGCCGTTTTTGACTCACTTGAACTGGAACCCATTAATGTTGTTGATGAAATCTCGAGCCCTAATACAATCGAAGGTAATACATTTACATACATATTTTGAAATTATTATACGATTTTGAATTTTTTGTGTATTAGTCTCACCTTTTTAATTTTGATCATTAGTTGATTGTATAACCTAATATAATCATATTAGTGTTTATACATTTGTGAACCAACAAATCTGTAAGAAATCTGAGAACCAACAGTAAGTAAAAAAGTATAATCAGATTGTATAACTTAGTTGATCATTAGTTGATTGTATAAGGTAATATAATCTGATTAGTGTTTATCCATTTGAGAAACAACAAATCAGTCTCACCTTTTTAATTTTGATTATTAGTTGATTGTATAAGTTAATATAATCTGATTAGTGTTTATCCATTTGATTAAATCATAATATCATTCGTTACAGATTGTGATGCTTACCAAGTGTTGACTTTGTTCGTCTGATAAAACAAATTCTAATAGGTGCATCTATTTCAAGTGTTCATTTCTACACACCTAATGGGAGCAGATACTTCATACCTGAAGTTCAAACAACATACAAACCGGTTGTACGAACTATGTTTAATTTAGTTGAGGAAGCATTAGTGTTGTATCAGGGTTATGCCAAAAAAGCAGGTTTCTCTGTAAGAAAATACACGGCTAAACGTAAAGCAAATGGGGATTTATCTTATAGGTTATTTGTTTGCAACAGACAAGGTAAACCGTATAAGAAAACAGGTGTTGATTCATTACAACCGGCTGTACAGGTGGACAAAAGTCAAGAACAGAATGAAAATGTTGAAGGGACGAGTGCGCAGAATATAAAAAAGAAGCCACAACGTCGTCGACGAAACTCGAACATAAAAGTAACAGACTCTTATTGTGTGTTAGTTTGTTATTTTCCCGTGACATGTAATTTACTCTTAGTGTCTGTTTAATTTAATTTTTTTTTGCTTAATAATTTCAAGTAACTGTTCTTTACAGATTTGTATAATATAATTTGCGTCTAGGGTGTATTCATAATTTTGATGTAAGTTGCTAAGATGTTATTTTTTTTTCTTTGCTTTGTTCAGTAAGTGCATCTTGTTATTTGCTGTTATTTTGTTTGTAACTCAATTCGTTATAGTGATATCAGGTTATTTCGCCAATCTCAATACCCGTTGTGCTTAGGTCTTTGGTCTGTGGATGTTAGTTTAATAAATGTTTAGTACCATCTGTTTTTGTGGGTTTCACTCATTTGCCTTCAAATCCAAAGTTGGTCATTTTATAGTGTTATACAATGTGTTTATTCCTGGTGGGATGGGGTGCATAATAACAAATGGTTAATTAGGTGGTATTTGCTGTCCCTACTAGACTTCAATTATGTTAAATCGAAGATTCCTTTTATGGTCTATGGAGTTTTGATCCACGATAACAAGTGGTATTCAATATGGCATTATTATCATGGTGGCAATCAGACTATTTTTTTTTTTTTTTTAGTTTTTTTTTTCTTTTTTTCTTTTTTAAGGTGATACAAAATATATACCTAAACTGCATTGGCCTGAATACTATTATGAATTTTTATACATATAGTTTGATTAATGTCTATTGGTTTTGGTAAAGTATTTTTGTATTTGAAATATGTATCATGTTACCAGGATTTGGGATGTACATTAGTAAGTCCAAAAGTTTTATGTTGATCATGATGGTATTTTTCCTTCCTTTTGACATCTTGTGCAGGTTTACTACATTTGATTGTGTTATTTTCAAACAAATAATACACATGTACGTGTTTTTGTAGTTGAGGACGACACGTTTTTTAGATGTTTATGTTATCAGTGCAGAGTTGGAAAACTCAGTTCAACTTAAATGATCATCATGTGTGGACTCTACAAGTAAACCATGCTCATAAAATGATAAAATTTAATTCATTAAATGAAATAAGTTCATAAAACTATGCTCAAACATCTTACACCCCAAAGTCAGACTTTAAAAACCAAAAACTACTAATATTCTAGTACCATCAAAAAATAACATTACTCAATACTTAATATCCCCTCTCAAGAGGCTTGAGGCTATTTGCATAACTTCTAGCATCCAATAGCACCTTAGATATTTGTTTGTTTTCATTGGATAGCAATAACTTTCTTTCCCAGTACATTTGTGAATAAAACAAGGAAATTCAACTTAAAATTCCAGTCTGCAACTTCACTTTCACTTATCTTCTGCTATATTTCATCAGCACTTACACTATTCTTACCAAACTGATTCACCCACGCATCCCATATATTATCTGGTCTTCTTTTATACCCTAATGATCTTATATTCACTCCTCCGATGGGAACGCCCAAAATTCCATGAATCCTTTCTTTTGTTACCTTTATCGTGCCTGCTCTTAGTTTGAAGTCTAAATCTTCATCATTAAATTTGAGCACCGCATAATAAGTAACCTTTCCCGGCAAAATATTAATATTGAAATTGAGCAATTCCCCAAAACCCAAAGATTTTAAGCATTCTTTTTGGACTGAGTTCATTTTCTTTATCGCACTAAACAGCGGCTTTGGAGATGATCTGGTACGAATTGATGGTAGTTTAGACTCATCTTCGTCCACCTGCTTCGAAGCAACGTCTATATTTGTAACACCGTCAACTTCCATATTCTCACCATTATCGTTACTTTCATTCGTTTTTCTTCTACACTTCCTTTCACTTTGCTTCACACTATTATTAGCATCTTCATCTTCAATAAATGCAATACATTTTTGTTTGGGATTTACACTTTTGTTCTTCACATACGTACCTTCAAATTAGGCATCTCTATGAGTTATCAACCTTAACACATCTTTTGTTAATCATCAAGTATAAACATAAATGTGAACATTTATATAGTTGTTAACAAATATTTATTATTCAGGAATCTAACAAACCTGCAAATTATTTACAATAATACACTCTACATAACGGTTACAAAGCAATTCAGACTACATTCTTTACATTTCATACAGTACATGCACATATAGCTACTATTGCAGCTTGTTACCATATTAACATCTACAAACCATGTTCACAATTGTGCAAAAAACATGATTAAATAAAATAAAATAAAAATAATTAACGTAAATTATATGTATTCACAAGTTAACATTATAACAATCTTTGAAATTGTTCATATGTTAACATCACAGTACACTACATATTTCGAACCAATTATAACGTATAACCAAACTAGTAATCTTATCCTTCTTTCACATATGAACATAAAGTCATTATTACATCTTGTTACCATATTACCATATTCCAAACATATTAAAATTTTGTAAAATTCTAAACACATACACAAATAAACCAAACACATGTTAACAAAATCACATTGAGACACATGTTAACATATTATTAACCAAAAAAGTTTCTGTTACATATACATAACATAGCAACTGTTACATAAATTTACCATATTAACATAAGCTACACAGTTGAATAACTTTCAAAACAAGTTTTAACAGATTGTAAAAAAAAAATTGATAATTAAAAAAAAAATTAAACTGTTAACAAACCTACATGTAATCTCAAGTAAACACTTTCACAAGTTAACACTTTCACAATCCATCAAAAAATGATTCTTGAAAAAACAAAAACATGTCAACAAACCTAAATGTAATCCTACCATACACGCATTCTAGAAAACTATATATTTCAGTAACCACCAAAACATTATATTTTTTGGCACATCTTGTTACCATTATAACATTTTCACGACATGTTAACAAGTTTGTATATTCGGAACTCGTCCGCAAAACAATCCAATGATAACAAATTCACATAATTTCACATGGTAACAAATTAAAAAACACATATAATCACAACATTCATTAGTTCACACGCTGCAAACGTTCATGATCGTAGGTTACTATTATAGGATATACTGTTATTGTGACTTCTAAATAACTAACTTGTTCATAGTTTGCCATAAACACTTACCATTAACATGTTCATAGATATACCACCATCCAAGCAAACATGTTAATTGATTTTATTACACTTACTATAACTTGTTAACAAACTATCAAATAATAATTTACTAGTCACAATATACTAATATCACATTACAATTAACAAAAAAAAATTTATACTTAATTCAACAACAACTTGCCAACGACTGATATGAAAAACAATAATTATATAAAAAACAATAATTATATAAAAAATAATTATATAAAAAACAGCCTACTAATTAATTAACATCACAATACCTTGATTCTTGAACGTTTTCTGGTACAAAATTTTTTGACTTGGAATTAATTGAAATGCTCCGTATCTGGTAGCAGTTAAAATTATCAATTAGATAAAACTGCAATTCAATGGTTATTAAACGAAAGAAGGTTTTTGATGCTGCTCCAGTTAACAATTGCCGGTTTATCATCTTCGATTTTGAAATACAAACCGCTACCCTTTTCCGTGTTAATATACTATTATTTTATTAATTAATACTAAATCTAATCCAATCCATTAATCTAATAAATCTAACGGCTGATACTAGTTCTCAAGGTTCTCACAAATTTACTAGTTCTCATTTGAACTCAACCTTATTAGCAATTAAACAAGTTTCAAATAGCATTATCTCTCAAAAATCAAGTTCATGAATTTTAGACTTGAAAAAGTCCACTTTAATTCTCAAAAATCATGTTTAGGCTCAAAGTTTGGATCATTTAACTACCTAAACATGTTACACTACTTAATTTAGCAATAATTCATGACAAAAATCGGCCATAACCTGTTTATATCAAAAAGCCCCAAATTCACTACAAGAAATTCGTTCTTTTGCCACGAAATCATTTGTGGCGACAAAAATTTCGCCGCAAACAACCCGCTAAACGACAAAAAAATCCTACTTTTTGACTTGTTGAGTCAAACTTAACTATTGTGGCGACATGTCGCCAAAAAAGTCGCCGCAAATTTAATTTTACATTTTCTTTTCCATTTTTCTTAATAAAAACCTGGTCAAAGGTTGAAATTTTTTAATTGTGGTGACATGTCGCCACTAAACGTTGTCGCAATTGTTATTTTTTATTTTTATTTCATTTATTTTTTTCGCTCCAAATTGCAAAAATTATTAAGTGGAGGGAAAATTTCCAGCCATACCTATTGTGGCGACTTGTCGCCACTAATGTCGCCGCAAAAGTTGCCACAAATTTAATTTTACATCTCCTTTCCATTTAATTATGTAAGACGGTGGTGTGGTGGTGATTTAAGACAACAAGATGTGACGATGTTGTAACAATGGGGAATGTAGTGGTGATGTAAGTCGATGAAATGAGGAGGTGATGTAAGATGGCGGAATGTGATGATCATGTAAGACGGTGGAATGTAGTGAAATGCGGTGATGATATGTGACGTTAGTAAAATGAGTCGGTGATGTAAAATGGTGGAATTAGAAAGCAATGTAAATTGGTGGAATGTGGTGATGTAAGATGGTAGTATGATATGGTAATCTAAAACGGTAAATTCTGGTGGTGATATAAGTCGGTGGAGTGTGGTGGCCATGTACGATGGTGGAATGAGGTAGTGATGTAAAACGATGGAATGTGGTGAAAATGTAAGATGGTGAAATGTGATGGTTATGTATGACAATGAATTGTGTTGGTGATGTATGACGATGGAATGTGGTGGTGTATGACGGTGGAATGAGGTGCTAATCTAAGACGGTGGAATGAGGTGGTGATGTAAGACGATGAAATGCGGTGGAAATGTAAGACGATGAAATGTGATTGTTATGTAAGAAGGCGGGGTTTGACGGTGACGTATGACAGTGAAAAACAAATCAAGAACCTCTGCAGTGATACAAATCAAGAACCTCTAATGAGTTACATCTTGTCAATTCACGTACCGCATCACTAATAATAGGTGGTGATGTAAGGCGGTTGAATGAGATGATGATGTAAGACGACGGATGTGGTGTTTATTTAAGACAAAGAAATGCGATGATAATGTGACATTGTGAAATGTAATAGTGATGTAAGTGGATGAAATGGGAAGGTGACGTAAGTCGGTAAAATGAGGCAGTGGTGTAGGACGGTGGAATTAGAAAGTAATGTTAGAAGGTGATGTATGACGGTCTAATGTGGTGGTGATGTACGATAACGAGAATCTGGACGAGAACGACCAATAGAACGATAAGGAGGACGGAGACGAGAACAAGGACAACCACGGGGGAAAACCCGCAACGTACATTTGAGAGATTTACTAGAGGCTCGAAATGGTGCACTTTTGCCCATTGAATTTGAGGTGGACCATGGTTCCACTTTTATAGCTGTTGGTGACTATGGTAACTTATTTACCTCGAAGCTTGGAACATTGGTTGACCCGATTCCAACTTACTACGAAAGCTGGCGAAAAGTACCTGCACCATTTAAGACAACATTGATCCACGATTTAGAGGTAATATATATATATATATATATATATATATATATATATATATATATATATATATATATATATATATATTTGAACTAATATAATAATCTGATATTGTGTTATAATTTGCAGCAATGTTTCGATTTGGATCATCATATTCAGGGACCCCAGGGTGATTCAATTCGAATGGCAATTGATAAGATGTTCGCGAAGCGATATAGTGGAAAGAAAAGCAAGGTTAAAGACAAATACTGGAAAAAACGAGGGGGGAAAAGAACGCTGCTCAACTTAAAGATAGTATTCCCGAAGGTTCAAATATGGATTTAATTGAATGGAGAAAATATTACGATTTTTATATGGATCCCAAGAACATTTCCCGATCAAATTCAAATAAAAGATGTCGTGCGAAACAAACTCTAAAGCCAAGAACGGGAAGAAAGTCGTTGGCACAAAATCGATATGAACATGTAAGTTGATAACTACAACTATATATATATATATATATATATATATATATATATATATATATATATATATATATGTATATATATATATATATATGCTGACTCTCGTTTTTATTTACATATTAACTAATTTGATTTATTTACAGCGTGATAAATCAACCAATGTCTTTGAA
Organism: Rutidosis leptorrhynchoides; assembly: GCF_046630445.1. Lineage (NCBI taxonomy): Eukaryota > Viridiplantae > Streptophyta > Magnoliopsida > Asterales > Asteraceae > Rutidosis > Rutidosis leptorrhynchoides. Next base: position 165,128,909 of record NC_092343.1, on the reverse strand, counting down.
AATCCAATGAAGACGTATTATCGAGTAAACCGTTATAAAAATGGGGAATGGCGTCAAACAGAGTATGGAAAAAATTATGTAAGTAATTAGTTATACTTGATATATATATATATATATATATATATATATATATATATATATATATATATATATATATATATGTGTGTGTGTGTGTGTGTGTGTGTGTGTGTGTGTTTGTGTATATATATATGTATGTATGTATGTATCTATATGTACATTTATGTATATATATATTTTTTATGAAAAGCAAACAGTTTATTATTATTAATTATAAACAAAAGAATACATACACATACAAACCTATCACATGAATGAGGTGGGATTATGCACAGACCCATAACCCATTTTCAAGTTACATGACCCATATTCACTAGGCTGTATATACAAGTAACAGGAGCAAAACCTTTGTGCGTGTGTATATATGTATGTGTTACAGATTTTATATATAATATCAATTATTTTTTTGTCGTAATTATGCAGCTTTCAATGCAAGAACTTCAGAAAAACAAGCCCAATCTGAGTGAGATAGAGATTATGGCGGAGGTTTTGGGCGAAACACGTGGTTGGAGGAGAGGTATTGGGATGAGAATACCCTCATCATCTACATCAACGACATCCACAGCCCAAATGAGCAAACGATATTATACTTTGGACGAGGTTGAGGCTTTACGGGCCGAGGATCAGAAGAAGATAATGAAGAAAATGGAAAAGATATTCCAAAAGAAGATGAATGAACAAATGGTGCACTACCATGAGAATTACACCTCGAAACTCTATGATGCGGTAGGTAAAGGGAAAGAGGCCTACGTATATGACGCAGTAGGTAAAGGGAAAGAGCCCTACATATATGTTGATGCTGAGGACGAGGAAAACCGTGGTAATAGTGACGAAGATGATGGATATGGTGATAGTAGCGATGGTGCATCGGGATCTTTGGCTTGACTTTGGTGTTTATATTTTAGTATCTAATTCGTATGTTAAACATATGATATTTTGAACAATTGGGTATGTACTTCGTATGTTAAACATATGATATTTTGAACAATTGGGTATGTAGTTCGTATTTTAAACGATTGTAATTTGTGTTATCGGAAACGTTTAGTTTGTAGTAGATTTGTTTCTTTGATTTGTTAGAAAACAAGCAATAACAGTTTTTGTATCTGCGAAGAAAACCCGGCATTTCCGGGTGGGAAGCAGGAAAAGCCAAAGCAGGTTCTGCAGATTTTTCTATTTGTGGCGACATATCGCCAAACTGTATCGCCACAAATGATAATTTCTGAATTTAAAAATAAATTGAATAAATATAGATATATTCCTTTTTACCACCCATTTGTCGCCACAATTATGTGGCCGCTTATAACATATGACGTCAGATGACGTCATAATTGAGTTTAATTCTTCTTTTTTATTTGAAACAAAATTGTCGCCACAATTTGTCGCTGCAAACCAAATTTTAGAATTTCTTTTACCTTTTCTTTAAACGGTGGTGGGCCCTACGTGTGTCGCCACAAAAGAGGACGCATAATATCAAAAGTGACGGATCTATTGCGGCAACATTTTTGTGACGTATTTGTTGTCGCAAAAGAGGATATTGTGGCGACATGTGGTCTAATGTGGCGAAAAGTTGTCGCCGTATTAGACTAGAATTGTTGTAGTGATTGCTCAAGAACACAAACCCTAGATTACTCAAAATTTGAAGTTTAAGGCTTCTAATCATGTTAAATAGCATCACTCTAGGTTATAAAAGCATAATACACAAACAATTTAAGTATAATTACACTAAAAGGCATCAAAATCGAATTGGGTATAAAATTTGTTCAAAAACACTAATTTACGGATTAAATGGTGTTTTGGTGTAGAAATTTACCATTTTCCTTGAGTAATTCCTTGATAGCATCCTTCTCAACATGATTTTGTGAAAGATTTGATGAAAAATGGTCAAAAATTGCGAATTTGTGTGTGTTTTTCGTGTGTATTTTCGCAGTTTTTGTGTGTTGTTATGTTGGGGACTGCTCTGTTCGGCCTTTTTATTTTTTTTCTGGATTTTTGATTCTCCGCGACTTGCGGTGAAATTCCCCTTCAAACTCCGCGAGTCGCGGAGTTTGTATATTTTTTTATTTTTTATTTTTTTATATAAAAATCTTAACTTATAAAACAATTAATTAATTAATTTTAAAATTTTGTTTCCCTTGTTATTTAGGACGAGGTCGTTTCGGAACGATGTCCTAGTCCGTTCCTCGACAAAATTTTAAAATTTTTCAATTTAAAGCGCGGTTTTAAAAGCAAAGATTTTTGGGTTTTTTAATGTTTTTGGCATACTTTAATTCAATAAGATTAAAAATAATGATAATAAAAGTTCTCGTCCCTCCCTCGGGTAAAGCAATTTCGGTTCAAAGACCTAGTCTTCAACTCACGACGAATTTTAAAAATCATATTTTTAACTTAGCGAAATAAAGTAAAATTTTTGTTTTTAAATTCACACCAAACTTAATTTTTTTTTTTTTATACATACAAACTTATATTAAAAATATTAATTTTTCAAATATTTACAATTTTAAATAAGTTTACAATATTAAATTAATATTTATATATTAATTTTAAAAACATGGTAAAAATAAAATTAAAATTTTTTTTGGCTTTTATCCCACTTTAATCAATCAAATATTATCAAAAATATGCGCCCCTCTTTTCGGTAAAGTAATTTCGGTTCCATAACCTAATTTAACTCATGACGAATTTTTGAAATATTTTGAGTTGTTTGATTAAAGATATTTATACCTTAAGAATAAACGTTAAATTTCGCAGTGATGTAATAAATTTTTGTATGATATCAATAATTTCGGTCGCAAGACCTAATTTTATCGAATATCAATTTAATACTTTATAGCGAACAAATTAGCATTTATTATCAAAAGGTTAAAAATAAAAATAAAATAAAAACTGTACAAACTTACCTGTGAAATAGATTTCTTAGTGATATGCTCTAGCCCACTCATAAGATAGTCGGACTAATTGGTTTTCCATGGCTACATAGGCGTAACCTCGAGCATTTAATGTTTTTTCTTCTAAACATATAAACGGTCCATCTCTGCATAAAGTAACAAATTCGGTATTTGAATAGGTTTGATTATTTGAACATTTACCTTCGTGTGACCATTTTCCGCATTTGTGACATTTTTCAAGGTGTCGTGCTCTTCTTTTCGTCGCGGATTTTGATTTTCCTTTACCAAATTGTAACTTATTATCTTCGCATCTGGATTCTTTTCTTACTCCGTCCAATTTTTCTCTGATTACTGATACTAGTTCACTTGGTAGTGTGTCATTATTACGTTTAGTAATCAAAGCGTGTAGCATTAGACCATGGTTTAATTCACAGGAAGTCTTCATTTCGTAAAAACCTAAAAAAAATAAAAATTCAGAATGGGGGGAGAAGACTAGTTCTTTAGGGTCTTCTAGGGAAAGACCATTCGGGTTCCATTTTCGAGAACTACACAAAAACAAAAAATCTAACTCTAACAGAAATACATATTATCCTTTAAAGACTTGATTCTCCCCACACTTAGTTACCTGTGGTATCGAAATTGTGATTAACATCGTTGTTAATTTCCATCGGACTATCTATGTAATGTTTAACTCTGTGACCATTAACCTTAAATTCAATCCCATTTGAATTTATTAATTCTACTGTTCCGTATGGGAAAACTCTTTTGACTATGAATGGTCCAGACCATCTTGATTTCAATTTTCCAGGAAATAGCTTGAATCGTGAATTGAAAAGAAGAACTCTGTCTCCTTCTTTAAATTCTTTTGAACTTCTGATTCTTTTATCATGCCATTTCTTCGTTCTTTCTTTATAGATTAACAAATTTTCGTATGCTTCATGTCTTAATTCTTCTAATTCGTTTAATTAACTTAACCGTAGACGTCCAGCTTCATGTAAATCAAGATTACATGTCTTCAAAGTCCAAAATGCTTTGTGTTCAATTTCTACTGGAAGATGACATGCTTTTCCATAAACGAGTCTAAAAGGTGTGGTTCCAATTGGAGTTTTGTAGGCTGTTCTAAAAGCCCAGAGTGCATCCTCCAATTTAATGGACCATTCCTTCGGATTCGATCCTACGGTTTTCTCTAAAATACGTTTTAAAGCTCGGTTGGTATTGTAACGACCCGAAAAATTTCGACTAATTTTAAACCAAACTCTCGATACGATAGTGCAATTTCAACACGATAAGCAAAGTCTGTTAGTTTGAATCTCAAAAAGTTTGAAGTGTTTCATGGATTCAATTGACCTCGACCAGTTTCGACGATTCACGAACAATTAATTGTATATAGTTTGTGTGTATATATATATATATATAAATAATAATTAAAAATGTAATTTGAAATATTAAATATTGTTGTTGTATGTAATTATGTGATAAAAATATTTTTACCTTTTTAGATCAAATTTTAGTACTCCGTACATAGCATTTGGAACAGAAAATAAATAATTATTGAACCCTTTTTAATCAGGTTTTATACAGGTAATGAGTGAAATAATTAAATATATTTAATCTAAAATTTGGGATTTTTTTAGGAAGACTTTTGTATTTTAACTGTTTAGCAATGGAGCACGACTTAACATTCCGTGTAAAACTGTCGATGCACCAATTCAAATTTTGTGACTGCAATACTCTTCTCTACACGTTTTCAATACCTCATGAATTATTAATATATATTTTATTATTATAATTATTATTATATTAGTAATGTTATTAGATTATTGTCCTTGTTTATATCCGTGAATCAATAGAGATATTGATTGAAATTGATTACTGTGTTTTGGGCGTCCTTTTGATAATTGTGAATTTCCTGTTCCACTTGAAGACTTTAAGAATTAATCTATTATTATTATTAATAAGTTATTAATCTTAAGTTATATATATATATATATATATATATATATATATATATATATATATATATATATATATATATATATATATATATATATATATATATATACATTTTGATATGAGAGGTAGTCACACAACTTCTTCAATCTTTCCTCTTCCCGTTTCTTCTTGTCAAGCACTATAGCAACCATCTCTTAGAATCACCAAAACCATAAACAAACCACTGCAATCATCATCACTTTAACACCACTTTCTTTGTTTACAAATTCTGATTAACGAAATCCTATACCTTCCAAAACCCATCGCCACCACCCTCGTTCTATAACATCACCATTCTCACCATAACCCGTCATCCATTAATTCATCACTTCAAACCTTAAATTGTTACTGCTATACTCCGATTACCCACTTACAAATACATTTTTTTTCCTTTCTTCCTTTGTTTTCAATCATTAAACACCACCACCAGAGATCACCTATGAACACTATCATAACCAACTATGCTGCTACTATGCCTCAGTCTTATTTCCATTTGAAACCGTCACCACCGAAACTTCTCATGTCTACTAATACTGTTTTGGAGTAAAGGATAACGATGATGATGTTGTTACTATCTGCTATTGCACCTGTTTGCTACTACGGCTCATTTTAGTCAAGACCGAGAACACTACTATTAGGTTCCATCCATTTTCGATCCACTTTCTGTTATATCTGCTGTTCGAAAACATAAACCCAACAAAAACTCCATTAATAACCTCCCTTTAAAAGTATAAACCACTGCTACTGTTTCGTCATATGATCCCGTTCTTGTTTCCTTTTCTGTTTCTACCTTTTGATACATGATGACGAGAATGATACGTGAATGATGAAGCATACAGGGAAAAGAGAGAATGATGATGGTATTATATTAAACTAATGGCATATTCCTTTATGTTTGTGGCGGACACTCAAAAGAAATCTAACCCTACTTCCATCCGTCGGTGATTAAAAGAAAACATCTAGTAGGCCTCAAAAATCCCTTTAAAACCGTGTACCTGTACTGCTGTTCGGGCCAAGATTTGCATAATAGGATTGGGCTGAAATATAGTTGCCTTTTGGGCCGTGTCCTATAATTGTTGGGCCATGAAACAGGTTTAAATAAATGGGAACGTATAGATAAACTGAAAAGCAATCTGGATTGAATGGTTATAAGGATTGTAGGTGTTTGAGAGGTCGTGGGTTCGACCCCGGCCTCTGACAAAATAGTTATCTTTTTAAGGTAGTATTATTACTATTTACATTATTTTTGTTAACTATTGTTATTATTATGATAATTATTATTTTTATTACCAATATTAATAACATGGTTAACAATATCACTAATATGATTAATATTATTATTATTAGTGTTATTATTAGTATTATCATTAAAAATTATTATTAGGTAATAAGTATTACTATCAAAATTATAATCTTCATTATCATTAAACTTATCATTTTTAATAAAAACTACTAGTATTACTAAAAGTATCACTTTTATTAAAATTATCGTTTTATTTTTATTATTATTAATAAGTACTATTATTATCATTATTAATATAAATATTTTTATCATTATTAAAATCATTATTGTTATTATCATTTTTTATTATTATCATAATTACTATTAAAAGAACCTTTATTTGTTAAAAATTATCATTTTTGTTAAAATTTGTATTTTTTATTAAAATTATTAGTATTACCAAAAGCATCATTTAAAATTATCATTTTTAGTAACATTATTACTAAATTTATCATTATTAATATTATTATTGTTAGCATTATTGTAGTATTACTATAATTATTATTTTAACAAAGAATTAATATTTTTATAAAAATATAGTTAAAACATATAACCTAACTACATTGATATTTTATATTAAGTATTTATAAAATAAGTATAGTTAATTAATTAATGAAACATATAATTCATTAAAATAACAAAATATATCATTAATAATAATAGTATATAAATTTATTCGATTACAATGTGTTAATATATATAAATGATATAGGTTCGTGAATCCGAGGCCAACCTTATACTTGATCAATGATGTTATATGTATTTTTACTACAAAATACAGTATGGTGAGTATATAGTCCCTTTTAAACTCTAAATATTTTGGGATGAGAATACATGCATTTTATGATTTACGTTATGGACACAAGTGATCAAAAATAAATTCTACGTTGAGTTGTACCATGGCATATTTCTTTATACTTGGTAGCTAATATTTACATGAGGAAGGTAAACGCGAATCCTGTTGATAGATCTATCGGGCCTGACAACCCCAACCGGGCTGGACGACCAGTTTTCAACGGTTGCACAGTACTTCGTTTCTGTATACTACACTTGGTACGGTGTAGCGATTATTTAAGAATATGCTGCGATAATTTAAATGTTAAGTATGGTTACCAAGTGCTCAACTACTTTTACATACACTTGCGAGTGTATTATGTTTAAATATATGAAATCTTGTGGTCCATAGTTATAACGCTACTAGCATCAAACCTATATATCTCACCAACTTTATGTTGACGTTTTAAAGCATGTTATTCTCAGGTACGAATTAAGTCTTCCGCTGTGCATGTGCTCATATTAAGGACCTTACTTGGAGTCGATCATCGCGATGGGACCAAATGTTGATGACTTCGTCCAGGAGGATTAGGACGGGTTGTTAAAGGTATTTTCAACTTGCCCACTTGTTTGTGGATGATATGCAGTGGAGATTTTATGAGTTACTCATATCTTTTAAGAACTTTCTCAAGTTGATTATTACAGAAATGAGTACCCCGATCACTTATTAAAGCTTTCGGTGTTCTAAACCTTGCAAAAAGACGTTTTAAAAAGTTGACTACAACTCGTGTATCGTTAGTTGAGAGAGCTTGTGCTTCCGCCCATTTAGATACATAATCAATGGCAACGAGAATATAGAGATTATTATGAGATTTTGGAAATGGACCCATAAAGTCAATACCCCAAATGTCAAATACTTCACATACTTGAATGACATTTTGTGGCATTTCATCACCTTGACTTATTTTTTCGGCCCTTTGATAAGCATCACAGGATTTGCAAAGAAGGTGTGCGTCTTTGTAAATTGTAGGCCAATAGAATCCGGCATCATAAACTTTTCTTGCTGTTAGTTGAGGCCCATAATGCCCTCCTGTTGGTCCTGTGTGACAATGGTTTAAAATTTTACTAGCTTCATCTCCGAATACACATCCGCGTATTATTCCATCTGGACAACTTTTAAACAAATGTGGATCTTCCCAGAAATAGTGTTTTATATCACTAAAGAATTTCTTTCGTTTTTGGTACGATAATCCTTTTTCAAGGAATCTACATACTAAGTAGTTTGCATAGTCTGCAAACCATGGAATTTCATTATGATCTATCTTCAATAGATATTCATCAGGAAAGTTGTCTTGTATGGCCGATTCATTTAGAACTTCTAATTCAGGATTTTCAAGACGAGAAAGATGATCAGCGGCGAGATTTTCTGCTCCTCTTTTATCTTGAATTTCAATATCGAACTCTTGTAAGAGTAAGATCCAACGGATTAATCGTGGTTTGGCATCTTGTTTCGAAAATAGGTATCTAAGAGCAGAATGGTCGGTATAGACCACCGTTTTAGCTAGAACGAGATATGATCGAAATTTTTCAAAAGCAAAGACAATAGCAAGGAGTTCTTTTTCAGTTGTTGTGTAGTTCGTTTGTGCTCCTTGTAATGTCTTACTAGCATAATATATAGGTTGAAATCGTTTTTCAATCCTTTGTCCTAAAACGGCTCCCATTGCAAAATCACTTGCATCGCACATTAGTTCGAATGGTAGATTCCAATTTGATGTTATCATGATCGGCGCATTAGTGAGTTTCTCTTTAAGAATATTAAAAGATTTGATGCATTCATCTGAAAAGATGAATGGAGCATCCTTTTCTAGGAGTTTATTCATAGGAGTGGCAATTTTAGAAAAATCTTTTATAAAACGTCGGTAAAAACCGGCATGCCCTAGAAAACTCCTAACTCCTCTAACATTGGTGAGATGTGGAAGTTTAGCAATTACATCTACTTTAGCTCTATCCACTTCAATTCCTTCCTTTGAAATTTTATGACCAAGAACGATGCCTTCTTTAACCATGAAATGGCATTTCTCCCAATTAAGTACTAGATTTGATTGTTCGCATCTAATAAGCATTCGTTCAAGATTAACTAAACATGATTCAAATGTATCACCGAAGACTGAAAAGTCATCCATGAAAACTTCCACGCATTCTTCTATCATGTCATGAAAAATAGCCATCATGCACCTTTGAAAGGTTGCAGGGGCGTTGCAAAGTCCAAATGGCATGCGTTTGTAAGCAAAAGTACCATAAGGGCACGTGAATGTGGTTTTTTCTTGATCTTCGGGTGCTATTGGAATTTGAAAATATCCGGAAAATCCATCAAGAAAACAATAGTAACTGTTTCCGGCTAACCTTTCCAACATTTGATCAATGAAAGGTAAGGGAAAGTGATCTTTTCTGGTGGCGTCATTTAATTTTCTATAATCAATACACACACGCCATCCTGTTACAGTCTTAGTAGGAATAAGCTCATTTTTCTCATTTGTAATGACAGTCATGCCACCCTTCTTAGGTACGTATTGAACTGGGCTTACCCATGGACTATCAGAAATTGGATAAATTAAACCTGCATCTAGCATTTTAATAATTTCTTTCTTAACTACATCTTGCATATTAGGATTTAGTCTTCATTGGCGTTGCACATACATTTTATGACCTTCTTCCATAAGGATTTTATGTGTGCAATACGAAGGACTTATTCCTTTAATATCAAGAATCTTCCATGTAATGGCTGGTTTATGAGCTTTTAACACAGAAATGAGTTGTGATTTCTCATTTTCAGTAAGAGAAGACGATATTATTACAAGTAATTCAGATTCACCATGTAAATAAGCGTATTCCAAATGGTTTGGAAGTGGCTTTAACTCTAATGTCGGAGGTTCTTCTATCGATGATTTATATCGATATCTGTCTTCTTCTTTTAGCATTTTATATCGATATCCATTCTTCTTTGTGGGTCTCGAATACACATGTGGTAAAATAAATCCTGTTCATTTACCTTTTCCTTATTCTTACCTCTTTGTGTAATCGAATTAGCTAAAAACCTATGAATTACTCTTAATTCAGCTCTATCTATATCCAAATAAGAGTAATTTCCCCCTTTAAATCGGTGATGGCTAGTCATTTGACTCCATACACCATGCGTATCAAAATTTTCGTCTATCTTTCTACCATTTAGTATCAACCCTCTACAATCGACAGATACTAACTCCTCAGGCGTATATATACGTAAAGCCTGAGCCATGTCTAGTAAAGACATGTGGCGCATCGAACCTCCTAACAAAAATCTAATAAAAGATCGATCGGTTAAACTAGCTACTCGATCATTTATTTCTATACTACACAATAATTCTTCACACCATACTTTATATACAGGTCTACGCATGTTGAATAAACGTACCCAATCGTTAAAAGTAGAATTACCATACCTCTGTGTAAGTAATTCCCTAATTGGCCCGGCCAATTCTACAGCTTCTAATGGTCCCCATTCTATGACCTTAGGTACTTCAACAGCTTTAGAATGAAGAGTATGCAAGCCCCTTTGGTATTTTGGATAATCTATCCAAAGTCTGTCAAATCTCAGGTTCGGGTGCAAATCTTCCAAGTGCATATCAGAAAATGTCATGACTGGATGAGGTATATCTTGTTTGTAGTAGTTATCCACCTCCTATTGTTCCGCATTCTCAGCAGGAGCATTGCGAGCTTGGGATGAAGATTCACCCCTTTCAGTCTGCAAAACACATCAAAAACAATTTTTGTGCATCCAAATATGCATTAGTGTCAGCAAAATTATCAATCAAAATAATTACAATGACATGTTCAATTTATATCAAACATAAGCTCATTTTCATATTTTTATCAAATCTACACTTTTTCAAATAAGCATATACGAAAATGTTCACCAAATTCATAAGCATTCAACTCAAATAACATGTCAAAATAATCATTACTAGCAATTAAACACGTTTCAAATGGCATTATCTCTCAAAAATCAAGTTCATGAATTTTAGACTTGAAAAAGTCCACTTTAATTCTCAAAATCATGCTTAGGCTCAAAGTTTGGATCATTTAACTATCTAAACATGTTACACTACTTAATTTAGCAACAATTCATGATAAAAATCGGCCATAACCTGTTTATATCAAAAAGCCCCAAATTGCTCAAGAACACAAACCCTAGATTACTCAAAATTTGAAGTTTAAGGCTTCTAATCATGTTAAATAGCATCAATCTAGGTTATACAAGCATAATACATAAGCAATTTAAGCATAATTACACTAAAAAGCATCAAAATCGAATTGGGGAAAAAATTGCTCAAGAACACCAATTTTTGGATTAAATGGTGTTTAGATGTAGAAATTTACCGTTTTTCTTGAGTAATTCCTTGATAGCATCCTTCTCAACATGATTTTAGTAAAAAATGTGATGAAAAACGGTGAAAAATTGTGAATTTTGGAGTGTTTGTGTGTGTATTTTTGGGTGTTTTTCGCAGTTTTTGTGGTGTGGGGATGGGTACTGATCAGTTCAGCTCGTTTTATTTTTTTTCTGGGTTTTGGATCCTCCGCGAGTCGCGGCATATTTACCCTTCAATGCCCTCTTGTTGGTCCTGTGTGACAATGGTCCAGAGTGCATCCTCCAATTTAATGGACCATTCCTTCGGATTTGATCCTACGGTTTTCTCTAGAATACGTTTTAAAGCTCGGTTGGTATTTTCAACTTGTCCACTTGTTTGTGGATGATATGCTGTGGAGATTTTATGAGTTACTCCATATCTTTTGAGAACTTTCTCAAGTTGATTATTACAGAAATGAGTACCCCGATCACTTATTAAAGCTTTCGGTGTTCCAAACCTTGCAAAAAGACGTTTTAAAAAGTTGACTACAACTCATGCATCGTTAGTTGGGAGAGCTTGTGCTTCCGCCCATTTAGATACATAATCAATGGCTACGAGAATATAGAGAATATTATGAGATTTTGGAAATGGACCCATAAAGTCAATACCCCAAATGTCAAATACTGCACATACTTGGATGACATTTTGTGGCATTTCATCACGTTGACTTATTTTTCCGGCTCTTTGACAAGCATCAAAGGATTTGCAAAGAAGGTGTGCATCTTTGTAAATTGTAGGCCAATAGAATCCAGCTTCATACACTTTTCATGCTGTTAGTTGAGGCCCATAATGCCCTCCTGTTGGTCCTGTGTGACAATGGTTTAAGATTTTACTAGCTTCATTTCCAAATACACATCGGCGTTTTATTTCATCGGGACAACTTTTAAACAAATGTGGATCTTCCCAGAAATAGTGTTTTATATCACTGAAGAATTTCTTTCATTTTTGGTACGACAATCCTTTTTCAAGGAATCCACAAACTAAGTAGTTTGCATAGTCTGCAAACCATGGGATTTCATTATAATCTATCTTCAATAGATATTCATCAGGAAAGTTGTCTTGTATGGCCGATTCATTTAGAACTTCTAATTCGGGATTTTCAAGACGAGAAAGATGATCAGCGGCGAGATTTGCTGCTCCTTTTTTAACTCGGATTTCAATATCGAACTCTTGTAAGAGTAAGATCCAACGGATTAATCTTGGTTTAGCATCTTGTTTCGAAAATAGGTATCTAAGAGCAGAATGGTCGGTATAGACCACCGTTTTTGCTAGAACGAGATATGAACGAAATTTGTCAAAAGCAAAGACAATAGAAAGGAGTTCTTTTTAAATAGTTGTGTAATTTGTTTGTGCTCCTTGTAACGTCTTACTAGCATAATATATAGGTTGAAATCTTTTTTCAATCCTTTGTCCTAAAACGGCTCCCATTGCAAAATCACTTGCATCGCACATTAATTCAAACGGCAGATTCCAATTTGGTGTTATCATGATCGGCGCATTAGTGAGTTTTTCTTTAAGAATATTAAAAGATTTGATACATTCATCTGAAAAGATGAATGGAGCATCCTTTTCTAGGAGTTTATTCATAGGAGTGGCAATTTTAGAAAAATCTTTTATGAAGCGTCGGTAAAAACCGGCATGCCCTAGAAAACTCCTAACTCCTCTAACATTGGTGGGATGTGGAAGTTTAGCAATTACATCTACTTTAGCTCTATCCACTTCAATTCCTTCTTTTGAAATTTTATGTCCAAGAACGATGCCTTCTTTAACCATGAAATGGCATTTCTCCCAATTAAGTACTAGATTTGATTGTTCACATCTAATAAGCATTCGTTCTAGATTAACTAGACATGATTCAAATGTATCACCGAAGACTGAAAAGTCATCCATGAAAACTTCCATGCATTCTTCTATCATGTCGTGAAAAATCGCCATCATACACCTTTGAAAGGTTGCAGGGGCGTTGCAAAGTCCAAATGGCATTCGTTTGTAAGTAAAAGTACCATAAGGGCACGTGAATGTGGTTTTCTCTTGATCTTCGGGTGCTATTGGAATTTGAAAGTATCCGGAAAATCCATCAAGAAAACAATAATAACTATTTCTGGCTAATCTTTCCAACATTTGATCAATGAAAGGTAAGGGAAAGTGATCTTTTCTAGTGGCGTCATTTAATTTTCTATAATCAATACACACACGCCATCCTGTTACAGTCCTAGTAGGAATAAGCTCATTTTTCTCATTTGTAATGACAGTCATGCCACCCTTCTTAGGCACGCATTGAACTGGGCTTACCCATGGACTATCAGAAATTGGATATATCAAACGTGCATCTAGCAGTTTAATAATCTCTTTCTTAAATATATCTTGCATATTAGGATTTAGTCTTCGTTGGCGTTGCACATACGTTTTATGACCTTCTTCCATAAGGATTTTATGTGTGCAATACGAAGGACTTATTCCTTTTATATCATGAATCTTCCATGCAATGGCTGGTTTATGAGCTTTCAACACAGAAATGAGTTGTGATTTCTCATTTTCAGTAAGAGAAGATGATATTATTACAGGTAATTCAGATTCACCATGTAAATAAGCGTATTCCAAATGGTTTGGAAGTGGTTTTAACTCTAATTTTGGTGGTTCTTCTATCGATGATTTATATCGATATCTGTCTTCTTCTTTTAGCATTTGAATTTCTTCTGTTGTTGGTTCATATCCATTAGCTATAAGTGTAGCTAACATTTCAGCTTCATCTATTGGTTTATTACCTTCTCCTAAAGAACATTCTCCTGTTCCTTGTAATTCTGGAAATTCTTCTAACAATTCTGCATGTAAATCTATAGTGTGAATATAATAGCATGTATCATCTGCAGATTGCGGTTGTTGCATTGCTCTATCAACTGAAAAGGTAACACTCTCGTCCTCTATACTTAGGGTCAATTTCTTACCGAACACGTCTATCATTGCTTTAGCCTTGTTTAAGAATGGTCTTCCTAATATGAGAGGAACTTGAGAATCTTCTTCCATGTCCAGAACAACAAAATCTACTGGAAATACTAAAGTACCAACTTTAACTATTATGTTCTCCATTATCCCTCTAGGATATTTTATTGATCGATCGGCTAGTTGTATGCTTATTCTTGTTGGTTTCAATTCTCCAAGGTCTAGTTTAGTGTATAGTGAAAACGGCATTAAATTTATACTAGCACCTAAGTCTGCCAATGCTTCTATTGAACTAAGACTACCCAGAAAACATGGAATTGTGAAACTTCCTGGATCAGATAGTTTTTCTGGTATCTTATTCAACAACACTGCTGAACAATTAGCATTCATAGTAACGGCCGAGAGTTCTTCCATTTTCTTTCTATTTGAGATTAGATCTTTCAAGAATTTAGCATATCTAGGCATTCCTGAAATCACATCAATGAAAGGAAGATTTACATTTATCTGTTTAAACATATCCAAGAATTTGGATTGCTCGGCTTCAAGTTTCTCTTTCTTCATTTTACTCGGGTAAGGAAGTGGTGGTTGGTATGGTTTAACATAAGGTTTAGCCTTAACTGTGTTATCTTCACTAACCTTTTCAACTACCGGTTCTTTTTCCTTATCTTGATCAGGTTGTGATTCTTGTGGAGTAGGAATAGCTTCATCAGAAGTTACAGGTATTTCAGGTGGTTTAAGTGTTGTACCACTTCTTGTGGTAATGGCTTTAGCTGTTTCATTCCGGGGGTTAGCATTTGTATCACTAGGTAAACTTCCCGGTTTTCTTTCACCTATTAACCTTGCTAGGTTACTTACTTCTTGTTCCAAATTTTGAATAGAAGCTTGTTGATTTCTAAATGCTTGAGCATTTTGTTCATTAGTTTATTTTTGAGATGTGAAAAACTGCGTTTGAGTTTCAACTAGCTTCGTCATCATATCTTCTAAATTCGGCTTTTTATCATCGGGTTGTGGTGGTTTGTTTTGAAAATTAAGTCTTTGCTGGTTGTAAGTATTATTGGATACTTGATTGCTAGGACCTTGTTGGTTGTTGTATGGAATATTTCGATTATAATTCTGATTTTGATTGTAAATAGGTCTTGGCGGTTGATAATTATTCTGATAATTATTTCCAGGCCTTTGGTTTATGTATGAAATATTCTCTCTTTGTTCCATTGTTAATTCAATACTGAGACAATCTTTTGTCAAATGTGGTCCTCCACACTGCTCACAACTAATTCGTATTGAGTGAATATCCTTAGTCATCTTTTCCATTCGTCTCTCCACAGCATCTATCTTTGCGGAAATGCAATCTAAGTCATGGCTAGAATCGGCTCTAGCTGCTTTAGATGATCTAACGATATCTTTTTCTTGGTGCCACTCATGTGAGTGGGAAGCAGTGTTATCAATAATTTTATAAGCATCAGTTTTGGTTTTCTTCATAATGGAACCACCAGCTGCTATATCGATGTCTTTTCTTGTAGTGATGTCGCATCCTTGGTAGAATATTTGTACTATTTGACAGGTGTCTAAACCATGTTGCGGACATCCTCTTAATAACTTTCCAAATCTTGTCCACGCCTCATATAGAGTTTCATTCGGTTTCTGTGTGAACGTAACAATTTCTCCTTGAAGTCTTACGGCTTTAGATGCCGGAAAGAATTGTTTAAGAAATTTTTCAACTAAAACGTCCCATGTATCAATCGCCCCTTCAGGTAACGATTCCAACCAATCTTTGGCTTCTCCCTTTAAAGTCCAGGG
This sequence comes from Rutidosis leptorrhynchoides, assembly GCF_046630445.1. Lineage (NCBI taxonomy): Eukaryota > Viridiplantae > Streptophyta > Magnoliopsida > Asterales > Asteraceae > Rutidosis > Rutidosis leptorrhynchoides. The sequence continues at coordinate 165,112,716 of NC_092343.1, read as the reverse complement.
AAATAACATGAGATATATCTGTTCATCTTCAACTTCTCTTATTTTAAATAGAGTGCAGATCCTATTAAAGGTACGAAGATGTTCATTTGGATCTTCCTTCGGCGCACCACTAAATTGGCATTGATTAGTCACCATGTGTAGAATTTGTCCTTTGATTTCATAATCTGGCGCATTAATGTCTGGATGAGTAATTGCGCGACCTTGGCCAGTGCGTTTAGCTCTCATTCGGTCTTCCATACTTAAAGGTTCTGTTACTTCCATAATTGAATTTGTAGAATAGGAATCACTAGAGGATTCTGATTTAATGGTTCGTTCCTCAACAATCTCTGTTTGAATGATTGGTGGTTCCGGAGGAAAATTTAATGGTTCAGGATCTATGAATTGTCCCTGAATATTCTCCAGATTCTCAATTGTGAGGTCGGGTTCAAAAAATGGATTATCAACGGCGACAATATTAGCTAGATGTCTTGATCTAGTTACAGGTGGTGAACGTACAAAAGGCGGTGAACGTCTTGCTCGGTGCATTCACTGAATATCCTATTAGTTTTTTAAAAGGAAAGAAAAATTATTTAAGTTATCCAATTAATAGACTTTTCTGATTTTGCCCACGTTTCGAATAGCCAAAAGATGCAGCAGAGGGGCAAGATTCGTTTGGTCTCAATATAATTGAGGACTGTTTGGCTCCAATAACCCGGTCCACGTACAAATCCAACTATTACTACGAACCAGAAAATTTTGATGTCTATCAATTTAACCACTTAAAATAAATTTTCGTAATTTAAGAAATTTAGATAAGAAGTAGAATAAAAATCTATGTCCTAAAACTAGAATAGCGAGAAATAAGAAAGAAAAAGAGCGTGTCGGAAAAAGATCGAAAATAAAAATAAGAAAGAAAAAGAGTAACTTATAGAACTTAAAAACACTCGACTAACCCAACCTTATTACTATCACTAACTTAAAATTATAATCGCAAATTGAGATTACTAATTGGAATAATAATTGATACTTAGGTAAAAGGCGTCTAAAAATATTAAAGCTTACAAGTGAAACTATATCTCAAATGGCAATAACTTAAAAAAAAAAAACTAAAACTTAAAAAGGCGTCGCAGAATTCTAAAGCACTTAAATCTTAGTCTAAAGAAAAAGCACTTAAGGGATTTTACGGCAAAGCCTAAAAATCTAGAAATAAAAATATAACTATGGCAAAAACTAAGTTTAACACTAAAAACTAGCGAAAAACACAAATATTACGCTAAAACAATTAAAAAGGGATAAAATATAAAAATATACAAAAAGTTGTAAAAAGTACAATTTTTATAAAAATATTATTTTTATAATATTTATTTTATAAAACTATTAATTTTATAATTTAAATAAACTGATTTAACTAAAATATATAAATTAAATAAAAAGTAAAACTAATTAATATATTAAAATTAAACCTAATTAGGGTTAAAAGTTAATTAATAAATATAAACCCCGTAATTAATGCTGATTAGGGTTTCTGTCACGTGTGTCAGGGCTGCTTCGCGAGTTGCGGTGCCCGAAGCAGGAAAACTCCGCGAGTCGCGGGGTTCTAAAATTCAACTCTGGTACAGTTTTTAATTCGACGCGTTTTTTTTTATATATATTTTCTGTATTATGCTTTATATTTTCTGTTTTAAATAAAAATATTTATATAATAAAAACTTATATTTAAAAACTAAAATAAAAATAGAACTACTTTATAATTTTATAAATAAAAATCTTAAAACTAGATTTATATATATATATATATATATATATATATATATAATTTTTTTTTCTTTTTTTTCGGTTTTTGATTTTATATTTTAAATAAACACAAAATATTTAAATAAAACTTATATTTTTATAAAATAAAAATAAAGAAACTTTAAACAAAGCTTAACGCTATATAAGTTTACTTTTATAAAAATACAAATATATATATATATATATATATATATATATATATATATATATATATATATATATATATATATATATATATATATATATATATATATATAAGTAATATTATTATTATAAAGGGGGATTTTTACCGTTTAATGACCGGTTTGTCGATTTTAAAACTTTAGTCGCAGTTAAAACCAAATGTAAAATAAAAAATAAATACAAGACTTAATTTAAAGCGTAAAGTAAATAACGATAATGAAATTGCGATAAATAAAAGTGCGATAAAATAAACTTGCGATAATTAAAAGTACGATAATTAAAAGAGCAATTAAATATAATAACAATAAAATAAAATGCGATAATTAGAAGTGCAATTAAATATAAAATAAAGGAAATTAAATATGAAATAAAATAATTATGCTTATTTAAAATAATTATGATTAAAAGGCGTCGAAAAATAAGAAAGAAAAAGAGTGACTATAAAACTTTAAAAATACTCGACTAACCCAACCTTGTTACTATCACTAACTTAAAATTAAAATTGCAAATTGAGATTATTAATTGGAGTGATAATTGATACATAGGTAAAAGGCGTCGAAAAATAAAAATAAGAAAGTAGCGCGTTAAAACTTAAAAAGGAACTAAAAACTAAAAGTTGCGTCTAAAAATATTAAAGCTTACAAGTAAAACTATATCCCAAATAGCAATATCTTAAAAAGGTACTAAAACTTAAAAAGGCGTTGCAAAATTCTAAAGCACCTAAATTTTAGTCTAAAGAAAAAGCACTTAAGGGATTTTACGGCAAAGCCTAAAAATCTAGAAATAAAAATAACTATGGCAAAAAGTAAGTCTTAAAATTAAATACGAACGAAAAATACAAAAAAATTACGCTAAAACAAATAAAAAGGGACAAAATATAAAAATATACTAAAAGTTGTAAAAAGTACAATTTTTTTATAAAAATATTATTTTTATATTATTTATTTTATACTTTATAAAAGTATTAATTTTTATATATTAATAAAACTAATTAAACTTAATATTACAAATTAATTAAAACTTAAATTAAATACTAAATTAATTAAATATTTAACCCTAAATACAATTTAATTAATAATAATAAATAATACTCCGTAATTAATGCAGATTAGGGTTTCTGTGTGACCCATGTCAGACGGCTCCGCGAGTCGCGGTTGAACCAGTTCAATACCTCCGCAAGTCGCGGAGGTTGCAGGTCCAAAAGAGGTGCTGGTCAAATTCGACAGGTCAGTTTTTTTTATTCATTTGTTTTTTTTTCTATTTTTTCTTTAATTAATATATTTATATAAATTTAATAAAACTTATATTTTAAAAACTAAAATAAAAATAAAGATACTTTATAATTTTATAAAAAATCTTAAAAATAGATTTATATATATATATTTTTTTTCGTTCGGTTTTTTTTATATTTTAAATAAAAACAAAATATTTAAATAAGACTTATATTTTTATAAAATAAAAATAAAGAAACTTTATAAAACTTAAATATTTAACAAACTCTTAAAAATATTTATATTTTTGTTTTTCTTTTTATATTTTAGAATATTTAAAACCTATTTTTACAAAAGTGTATTTTTATAAAAGTAAACTAAAAATAAAAATCTTTTTTTTATAGCGTTGCGCTTTCGGCTTTTAAGCTAGATTTTAAGTCTTCCCCGGCAGCGGCGCCAAAAATACTTGATGTTATGCGAGGTGTATATAAAATAGCTTTATTTTTACAACTAAATACTATTAAATACGATACAATTTTACACAAGATATTTATTTATTTATAGAATGGATATACTTAAACCTTGCTACAACACTTATAGGCAGTGTACCTAATCATACAGTAGTGTAGTTTTTAGTAAGTCCGGTTCGTTCCACAGGGAAAAATCTTTAAACAAAGCTTAACGCTATATTAGTTTTATTTTATAAAAATACAAATATATATAAGTAATATTATTATTATAAAGGTGGGTTTTTACCGTTTAATGACCGGTTTGTCGATTTTTAAAACTTTAGTCGCAGTTAAAACCTAATGTAAAATATTAAAAATAAATATTACTTAATTTAAAGTGTGAAGTAAATAACGATAATGAAATTGCGATAAATAAAAGTCCGATGAAATAAAATACAATAATTAAAAAGTGCGTTAATTAAAAGTGCAATTAAATACAAAAACAATAAATAAAAGTGCGATAAATAGAAGTGCAATTAAATATAAAATAAAGGAAATTAAATATGAAATAAAATAATTATGCTTATTTAAACTTCCGTAATCATGATGTTTGACGTGTTGATTTTAGTTTTATGCCCATGGGTTAATTGTCCTTTGTCCTGGATTATTTAATATGTCCGTCTGGTTTTTGTCCATAACAGTCCATCGGTCATAAATATAAAGTGCGAGTGTCCTCGTCAAATTATCCTTATACCCGAAGTTAAATATTCCAACTAATTGGGGACATAAACTGTAACAAGATTTTAATACTTTGTTTAATAATTACACTAGGTTATCGACTGCGTGTAACCCAAGGTTTTAATACTTTGTTAACAATTATGCCAAGTGTCCTTGTACATAATTTCACCCCTGTTTTAATAATTCCATAGACTATTAATACATTCCCGTGTCCGGTTAAATGAACGATTATTCGTACATATAAATACCCCGCCCATCGTGTCCGATCGAGTGTATATGGTTATTTATGGGTACGTCCAATTGTAAATCTTTACATTAAAATTAACAAACTATCATTTAGTTAAACAAATATAAAGCCCATTAATAGCCCATAGTCTAATTTCCACAAGTGTCGTTCTTTTGTCCAAACCCCAATTATGGTACAAAGCCCAATTACCCAATTTTAGTAATTAGCCCAACATCATGATTACTTTGGTATTAAATAAGCATAATAATAACTTAGCTACGAGACATTAAATTAAAAAGGTTGAACATAACTTACAATGATTAAAAATAGCGTAGCGTTACACGGACAGAATTTCGACTTACACCCTTACAACATTCGCTAACATACCCTTATTATTAGGATTTAAAATTAAAATTAAAATTAAAATTAATATATATATATATATATATATATATATATATATATATATATATATATATATATATATATATATATATATATATATATATACTAAAAGGACTCGTTCATATACATTATAAACGATTCACAATAGTTGATTACATCGCGAGGTATTTGAACTCTATATAATACGTTTTACAAACATTGCATTCGTTTTTAAAAGACAAACTTTCTTTACATCAAAAATTGACGGCATGCATACCATTTCATATTACATCCAACTATAATTGACTTAATATTAATCTTGATGAACTCAATGACTCGAATGCAACGTCTTTCAAAGTATGTCTTGAATGACTCCAAGTAATATCCTTAAAATGAGCTAATGCACAGCGGAAGATTTCTTTAATACCTGAGAATAAACATGCTTTAAAGTGTCAACCAAAAGGTTGGTGAGTTCATTAGTTTATCATAATCCATCATTTCCGTAATAGTAATAGACCACAAGATTTCAGTTTCTATAAATATCCGTACACTCGCAAGTGTATAAAAGTATTCTATAAGTTGTAGGCACCCGGTAACAAGCCTTAACGTTCATGTTTTACCCTCTGAAGTACACCAGATCAGGTGTGTTTAAAATAACCTCGAAGTACTAAAGCATCCCATAGTCAGGATGGGGTTTGTCAGACCCAATAAATCTATCTTTAGGATTCGCGCCTACCATACATAGACAAGTAGTTTAATGTTACCAAGCTAAGGGTATATTTCTGGTTTAAACCCACATAGAATTAGTTTTAGTACTTGTGCCTATTTCATAAAACATTTATAAATCAGCGCATGTATTCTCAGCCCAAAAATATATATAAAAAGGGAGCAAATGAAACTCACAATACTGTATTTCGTAGCAATTATGTATATGACGGCACTGAACAAATACAGGGTTTGTCTCAGATTCACGAACGTATCAATATTGTGATTCAATATTGCAGGAAAGCACGTAGACGCAACGAAAATGATAAACGTTAGGTTGACCTCACGAGCAATACCCTCGATCAATACCCATAACCTTCATAGCTATAACCCATAATTTCCTTAGCTATATCCCATTTGAAAACTTATTTTGAAATCGTCTGAATATAACTCCATCGTAGTATTTTATGTATACTAATAATATCTTGAAATAGTACTAAGTAAATATATATATATGTAATTCGATTGAGAGAGTTTAGAGAAATATATTTTCAAGTTTCTATGAAATAATGAAACCTATTGAATTCTATTTATAATAGATTTTTGAATTATTAAAGTGAATTATTAAAGTATGAATTATTAAAGTGAATTATTAAAGTATGAATTATTAAAGTGAATTATTAAAGTATGAATTATTAAAGTGAATTATTAAAGTATGAATTATTAAATTGAATTATTAAAGTATGAATTATTAAAGTGAATTATTAAAGTATAAATTATTAAAGTTAAAGTAAAGTAAAAGTAAAGTAAAGGTAAAGTTAAAGTATAGTAAAAGTATAAAACTATGGACGTATAATACGCGTATAAAAATATATAATATTAATTTAAATCGTTATATATATTTAATAAAATAAAATATAAATATCGTTATCTTTATCATACTGGTTAAGTAATGAGTTGTCAAAAAGAATAGATTTCTTAAATCACAGTGGACCTCATAACATAGGCCCGTAATCATATCATAATGTATCTGATAATTCAATCATTTGATATTATCTCTTAATTCTGTCGATGAATATATCGAAACAAATATGTTCATGTAAAGTATCATATATCTAATACTTTGTTAATGTTTTCAGTTAGTATTATATATTATATATACATATCTATATAAACATAATTGTTCGTGAATCGTCGAACACGGTCAAAGGGTAATTGATTACATGAATGTAGTTCCAAACTTTTTAAGATTCAACATTACAAATTCTGCTTATCGTGTCGGAAACATATAAAGGTTAAGTTTAAATTTGGTCGGAAATTTCCGGGTCGTCACAGTACCTACCCGTTAAAGAAATTTCGTCCCGAAATTTGATCGAGGTCGTCATGGCTAACTATAAAAATGTTTTCATGATGAATATGAGTTGATAAATAGAGTTTTATCATCATTGAGTAATATAGATAAAATAATTTGATTACGCGAAGAGTATAAGTGAAGCTATCGCAAGAGAGTGAAATGAGTAAACGTATATTCATTTTAACCGATGACGTAGTTATGACTGATTTTCGGAATTCATGGGATTTAAAGAAAATCTTTGCAATAAGATTTGGTTCTTCGGCGATTAAGGAAATCAGGATCTTCTTTGATTAAATGCGATAATCTGTCTCGATTTCTCTGTCTGATATTTTACTATAATTCCACCCCCTTCGTTTCTTTATTTCCACATCTCACACCTTCTAGTCTTTCTCCCCAATTCATACTTTAAAGCATTCGTTAATATGCTTCATCCAGTATTGATTCTTGATATACTCTTAACTTTCATATATGTCATTCTTCTTTTTCATCTACCACCGGAGGAAGTTATTTTCTTCTACCATTACCTTGGGGTTATTGTGTTTTTCATTCTCCCGTGTCTTTATATTGCTATACGCATTGATATACATGGTTTGTAATTTCGGGGTTGTTATCGGGCTTTATATTCTCCATTATATTTCGGAGCTTCATGCTTTCGTTTTCTCTTTCCGACCTTAAGTCAAGCGGATAATGGTCCAGAATTCGTAGATATGAATTTTTGGATGAACATAGTTAATGTTCCAAGAAGAAAATCGTAATGGCACGATCTTGATTTGGCAAATTACCAGAATATACGAAAATATAGAGCTATCAAGATGATATGTTCTTAATATGTTTGGAAATTGGGTAGAATGTAAGAGTCGTGTAAACAGTACATGATGACGGTATGTTCTGTGAATCATCACGTTCCATTAGAAACTTAGCATGACTTACTGTAATATAATCACGTTGATCAAGTGTCATTATATTATACTAACTCATGCTTCAGTTCCCAACACTACTTCAAAAACATTCCTATTTTAAATTCAATTTTTTTTTTTTTTAGAATTTAGAAACTAACACAGCTTCTTTTTATGTTGTAACGCAGATATTGCGAAGAGATAAAAGATTTCAGATAAGAATAGTTGTGAAAATATCTTCAGGAATATCGAAGATATTATAATAAAAGATACGATAATATGGATGATGAAGAAGATTTGTCTGTGAAGGTTTAGAATAAGAAGTAAGTTGTTTGCTAACGATTTCAGTAGACACTGAATCATTTAGATCCTTTGAAGGCAGGTTTAGTCTTTGTGATTTGTCCACAGCCTCCTTCATGGTCTGCTCAATCCTTTTTCCAGTTTCAAACCTTCTCTTTTTCTCAGCTTTACCACCATACTATTCTTTATCATCAAACTTTTGACTGTTAAAGTCGTTTACAGTTTTTGCTGCTTCATCAGCATTTTTCCAATTTCGGAGAACTAGTTCATGGTTTGGGATGTTTTTCAGAAAATTCACATTCGAAGTATGTAAGTCTAGGAGATAGACGTTATATGTATAACTTTAGACGTAAAATTGTCGCGAAATTCAAAATACTGATTGCTAATTCCCAGTAGTTGGTGTGACAATTATTGTTACAGGATGTAGGTGAGTACATGATGGGGTTTTAATGAATAAGTATAGTGGCTTTTCGGAGAGGCTTAAGTCGAAGGTTAATGAAGTTGTTGATAAGTTTACTGCTAATGTGGCGAGATATGAAAGGTTCCCCGGTAACAATGATGAAGGGGTAATTGTTATAATAAGGTTTATTCGTATAAACAAATGAAGGTGATTTGCTGGAGCTGTGACAAAACTGTCTATTTTGGAAAGAGATTGAAAAATTATATTTGGTAATAAATATCAAAGGATCTGACATGGATACGTGTTAAACTATAACTTTGGTTTCGAGAGCTTTTCAGATGCATGACAGTGGGTAATATGTGGTTGGATCATCATCTCGCATGTCTTTAGGAATTTCGAATTGTTTGAACACATATTGTAATTGTTAATATACATATGATGTTCTAAGATTTTGAATGATACAAATATTTTTGTGAGTTCCATGAATAGAAATGAGGTTCTATGACAGTTTTGAAGTCAAAGTATAGTTTTGAAAGATGTAGGAATCTAAGAGTGACGATTTCGGTTATATCTTGAATCGAATTCTGAGATTTCAAAATCAGAATATGTAATTAGATTTTGAATGAGTATGGTTGTTTTGATTTTTATAAAAGAATGTATATTGTTGTGAAAGTAGGGAGTATAATGGATGATTTGCTGAATCAGATTCGAAGAATGTAACATGTTAATTGTGAATTTATATATCTCTCAGGTATTATCTACCCGTTAAAAAAAATTCACAATTAATATTTTGTATAAAAGAATTTTATTACAGTCTTTATAGAAATATATATGTGTATATTTCTTCAGATGTAATATTGATTTAATGAGTTAATATTAAATTAAACTCATTTGATTTATGGTTAAGGCGAGGATAGATAATTTCTAAACTTTAGAAATTACATAATCGCCGTAGAATGTTTCCCCAATGAAGTTATGAATCAATACTACATCGTTGTGGTATTCCTTGGTATCTACATGGCGTATGACGTCGATGCTCGTGGGACAGATTGTGAAGTTGAGGTTTGCGATGCGGTTGTTGTTGGTGGTGGTAATGGTACTGTTGATGTTGTTGATGGTGGTACTGGTTATGCTGCTGGTGCTGCTGCTGGTGTTTGTAACCTTTGCACCATATTCTCCAAAGCCACTACCCGAGCGCGAAGCTCGTTGACTTCTTCTATTACACCGGGGTGATTGTCGGTTCGGACGAGCGGATAAATAAGATCTAGAATTTGGTGTAGTATACAATCATGACGAGATACTCTGGAAATGAGAGAGAAAATGGTGTTTCGGATAGGTTCGCCGGTAAGTGCTTCAGGTTCATTGCCAAGAGGGCAATGTGGTGGATGAAAGGGATCGCCTTCTTCTTGTCTCCAATGGTTAAGTAGATTACAAACCCATCCCCAATTCATCCAGAATAGATGTTGGCTAATTGGTTGATTCATTCCGGTCACGCTGCTTTCGGAGCTCATGTGGAAATCCATATCGGCATAGCTGTCGGAATCCGAGGAACTCGAACTGGTTGAGGGATCCATCTTGTATGATCAGGGAAAGAATTTTTTGGTATGAAATAGATTGTAGAATTTAGATTTGGTATTCTTCAATACATAATTTACATATGTATATATAATACCAAAATCCCATAAATTACGGAGGAATCTTTGAAAGATGTCAGTCAAAGTTCACAGTAACAGATATGCTAAGATAAGAATTCGTCTATACACTATTATGCAATAAATGTAGGAAAACGCGTCTAGACTTAAGAATGATAAGTAGGTAATTTCCTAAGGATGGTAAGTAGATGATTTCCGACTAAAAATGATAAGCAAAAATTTTGACATGCAGACACGGTCGAAGTCCAGACTCACTAATGCATCTTAACAACTATCAGTTAGACACACTAATGCAAGACCTGGTTCGCTAAGACCACCGCTCTGATACCAACTGAAAGGACTCGTTCATATACATTATAAACGATTCATAATAGTTGATTACATCGCGAGGTATTTGTCCTCTATATAATACGTTTTACAAACATTGCATTCGTTTTTAAAAGACAAACTTTCTTTACATCAAAAATTGACGGCATGCATACCATTTCATATTACATCCAACTATAATTGACTTAATATTAATCTTGATGAACTCAACGACTCGAATGCAACGTCTTTCAAAGTATGTCTTGAATGACTCCAAGTAATATCCTTAAAATGAGCTAATGCACAGCGGAAGATTTCTTTAATACCTGAGAATAAATATGCTTTAAAGTGTCAACCAAAAGGTTGGTGAGTTCATTAGTTTATCATAATCCATCATTTCCGTAATAGTAATAGACCACAAGATTTCAGTTTCTATAAATATCCGTACACTCGCAAGTGTATAAAAGTATTCTATAAGTTGTAGGCACCCGGTAACAAGCCTTAACGTTCATGTTTTAACCTCTGAAGTACACCAGATCAGGTGTGTTTAAAATAACCTCGAAGTACTAAAGCATCCCATAGTCAGGATGGGGTTTGTCAGACCCAATAGATCTATCTTTAGGATTCGCGCCTACCGTACATAGACAAGTAGTTTAATGTTACCAAGCTAAGGGTATATTTCTGGTTTAAACCCACATAGAATTAGTTTTAGTACTTGTGCCTATTTCGTAAAACATTTATAAATCAGCGCATGTATTCTCAGCCCAAAAATATATATAAAAAGGGAGCAAATGAAACTCAAAATAATGTATTTCGTAGCAATTATGTATATGACGGCACTGAACAAGTGCAGGGTTTGTGTCAGATTCACGAACGTATCAATATTGTGATTCAATATTGCAGGAAAGCACGTAGACGCAATGAAAATGATAAACGTTAGGTTGACCTCACGAGCAATACCCTCGATCAATACCCATAACCTTCATAGCTATAACCCATAATTTCCTTAGCTATATCCCATTTGAAAACTTATTTTGAAATCGTCTGAATATAACTCCGTCGTAGTATTTTATGTATACTAATAATATCTTGAAATAGTACTAAGTAAATATATATATATGTAATTCGATTGAGAGAGTTTAGAGAAATATATTTTCAAGTTTCTATGAAATAATGAAACCTATTGAATTCTATTTATAATAGATTTTTGAATTATTAAAGTGAATTATTAAAGTATAAATTATTAAAGTGAATTATTAAAGTATGAATTATTAAAGTGAATTATTAAAGTATGAATTATTAAATTGAATTATTAAAGTATGAATTATTAAAGTGAATTATTAAAGTATGAATTATTAAAGTTAAAGTAAAGTAAAAGTAAAGTAAAGGTAAAGTTAAAGTATAGTAAAAGTATAAAACTATGTACGTATAATACGCGTATAAAAATATATAATATTAATTTAAATCGTTATATATATTTAATAAAATAAAATATAAATATCGTTATCTTTATCATACTGGTTAAGTAATGAGTTGTCAAAAAGAATAGATTTCTTAAATCACAGTGGACCTCATAACATAGGCTCGTAATCATATCATAATGTATCTGATAATTCAATCATTTGATATTATCTCTTAATTCTGTCGATGAATATATCGAAACAAATATGTTCATGTAAAGTATCATATATCTAATACTTTGTTAATGTTTTCAGTTAATATTATATATTATATATACATATCTATATACACATAATTGTTCGTGAATCGTCAAACACGGTCAAAGGGTAATTGATTACATGAATGTAGTTCCAAACTTTTTAAGATTCAACATTACAAATTCTGCTTATCGTGTCGGAAACATATAAAGGTTAAGTTTAAATTTGGTCGGAAATTTTCGGGTCGTCACATATATATATATATCACACACACACACACATATATATATATATATATATATATATATATATATATATATATATATATATATATATATATATATATATATATATATATATATATATATTACGTATATAGATAGAGAGATTGATAGAATTAGGATATATTTTACGATCAAAATGCGTTGCCTTTTATAGGAATTTTCGTCCAGGGAAGCTCCGCAACTCGCGGCATTTTTCTTCTTCAAACTCCGCGAGTCGCGGAGTTTGTTTTTACAGCTCACTCCAATTTGGATCCTAGTCTGCCGACGGTTTATTATATAAATATAATATATATATATATAATTTATATAATTAATTATATATTATATTATATTTATATACATAGTTAACTTGTAATTTTTTGTCCGTTGCGTCGAGCGTTGAGAGTTGACTCTGGTCCCGGTTCCGGATTTTCGAACGTCCTTGCGTACAATTTAATATCTTGTACTTTGCGTTTTGAATCTTGTACTCTTGTAATTTTTAGACGTTTCTTATCAATAATTGGAACCTCTTTGATTGTATTTTGTACTTTTGAGCTTTTTGGTCGTTTGCGTCTTCAATTCGTCGAATCTGTCTTTTGTCTTCACCTTTTTATTATTTAAACAAATATCACTTGTAAATAGAACAATTGCAACTAAAAGTTTGTCTTTCTTGAGGGATAATGCTATGAAATATATGTTCGTTTTTAGCATTATCAGTGGATGAACTCCAACATGTACTATGGGCACATCGGACAACGCCGAAAGATAGTACGAACGAAACACCCTTCAGTCTGGTATAAGGAACCGAGGCGGCCATACCGGCTGAAGTGCTAGTTCCAACTGATTGAATCACAGAATTCGATGAACAGCAAAACGACGATGCATTGTGAGAAAATTTGGATGCCCTGGAAGATCGGCGAACAATAGCGTACATCCGGTAAGCTGCAAAGAAACAAAAAATCGCAAACCACTATGACAAAAAAGTCAAACCATTGGACTTTCAATTAAACGGTTTGGTATTACGCAGCAACGAAGCCAGCCGACAGCAAGATGTCGGCAAGTTAGGCCCCAGATGGGAAGGACCGTACAGGGTTGTCGGGATAACTGAGTATGCTGCATACCACCTGGAAACACCGGATGGAGTTCCGATACAACGCCCTTGGCACGATTTTTATTTAAAGAAATATCATGTGCAGCTTATCTGCACCCGTGAGGACTGATCACCCACTCGGACGGCAGAAACACTTATGTATTCAAGTAATTTCTATGTATAAGTCATCAATAAAGCTTCACTTTATATACTTATGCACTGTAGTGACTCTGAATATGACACAAGTAACATCAAATATCCTTTGGCATATTTCTGACCTACCGCCAGAAGAAATGCTTTCTAGCTTTCGTTGGTAGGAGGACACCCCTTGAAGAACCTTAACGGATAACAAGGACGTCCGACCATATCATTGGTGGCCCTGTTTTACCGTATAAACAACTCGACCACACTCACGCGTAGTCTAGATATCTACGTTTTTGTCATGACAAACAAGTACAACTCAACGGAAAAGTAAACTAGTTTATAACACGGCATACAAAAAATTGTCGAAATTACATCAAATATACAAAAACCCAACCGAGTGCATATCTCTACGGTTGGTAATTTACAATATCCTCAACGGATGAGTTCTCGTCCCTACAAATTCTATCTAGCTCCTCAAAACTAATCCGGCCGAGAGCTTCATGTGCCCGATGGCAGTCCTCCACACAGGTAGCACTCAAAAGAGTTTTCTTCTTCTGAGCCGCGCTGCCAGGTGGCAGAAAACACTACACCGCCTTCAAAACCTCAAAAGTAGTCAACTTCTTAACGGCCTCAATAAAGGCACCAAATGGTTAACGAACAATAGACGACTTGAGAAGCCGGGCAAAAAGCACAGGAATACCATGCTGGAGACGGGTGAGTTCGCCTAGCGTGGCCGACACCTTCTCCGATAACTTTTTGTTGTCATCAAAGATCAAGGCAACTTTCTCCTGTTCTTGGGCAAGAGCAGCCCTCAACGACTCCTGCGCTTCTCGGGAAACATGCAGCTCATTCTGAATAGGCCCCAACCCCTCCTTAGCCGACAACAACTCCCCTTCAAGACGGGCGATCGTCCCTGACAATTCCGCCACCCGACGGTTATCATTCTCAAACAGCACACAATGCTCGTGAATACGACGAGCATCAGCCTCGCTTCGGTTCAGTTCATCTGTCGAAAGATGCTGAGCAAATACGGAGAATTGGGAACGCAAAAGCTGTACCTGGGTAGCGGAAAGCGCGGCCAGCACCTCTTTCAAAGCCGAAAAAGTGATAAAGTCAAGATACTTCTTATAAACCGGATAGTCTGAAGCTTCACAGTGGAACAGATTACGGAACAGCCCAATATTACAGTCGAGCAGCACGTAAACATTCTACCCGACACTAGTCGTCAACCGAGGACAAGCATCCGAGATCTATACCATGGGCTCTTTACCGGGACGATGCCCTTGAGCGCAAGATACAGTTAAATCAAAGAAAGAAAAAAAAACAACGCATACCTTCAGCTGCCGGCTCAATCCGACGCCTGGTACGACGGATCAGTCCGCCCTCCGAAGAGCCACCATTCGAAGATTCCAAATCTTCAGGAGGCGACATCCTGCGACGGCTGGAGGGCGCCGGTGTGGTCCCTTCGACCAGTTTATCGGTAAAGACCATGCCATCCAGGCTCGTCGCCCTCAGAACTTCTGACACTGTCAACTCTGCACAAAATATAAATTATCATCATATAAATCAAGGTCACCCTAAAAGACGGGAAGAGTCAAACGGTAAGATACCTCTCCCACCTCTTCGGGCAACAGGAATTCTATCAGCATGAGTCCAATTGTTGCTAACATTAGCCATTACCAGCATCTGCTCCTCATAAGACCGTTGAGGAATCCTCAAGCCCCTCAATTGGTCTACCATCAATTCATCTAGCTCAGAAAGCTGCCTCGACGACTGAACAGTCACATACCTAAACAAATAGAACTGTTCGTTCTTTAACGGGAAGTCAGAACATTTGGCAAAAACAAATGATTGCACCCAATTGTCTGCAATCGCTGGTGCCTCCTCAAGAAAATCAATTTCGTCGGTAAACGTATATCAACCTTTATGATAGGACGATAGCCGAAAAATGCTTCTAAAAATATTCAAGCTTAGGCTCATGCCTAAACCATTGAAATACATCTCGAACAACACGATCGCACGAACGCCATTCGGATGTAAACGAGCAACACTAAGGTTATAGAAATTTAAAACCTTCGTGAAAAAGCGGGTGAAGGGGTACCTCAAATTTGAAACCTCGAACGGCCTCAAATAGATGGCACAATTTAAAGCACGTTGCTGTGATCTTGGAATGATCAACTCCAAACCTCGCAACTGAGCGCATATGTGGCAAATCCTATCGAGATACGCCTCGTCAACACTACATCATGAAGAATGTTAGGTCTGGGGCCCATACTGAAGAAAAAAGGACGAAAATGCAAACCACAGAAGACAAGAAAATCGCTTCTCTGTAATTTACAAAGCAAGTACTCTCGAAGGTGGGAAGAATAAAATGAAGAGAAACGCTACTTTTTATAGGAAAAAGTCCCGCGTGGGACCCATCCAACTCAAAAAAGGTGTGTTGGAACACGAAAAGTACTATGATTAAGAAAGCATGCAACGCGCATTTATTGCACGTCAAATCACGTGAGCGGGTCACAATAATTTAAAGTTTGGCAACACAACTGTCCCAGCTGACCTTACCAAACTGGGGGGACTTGATGATACGCATAATGATCCGTCTCAAAATAGGCAAGCATCTCGGCAAAAATCACACCCGGCACTACGAGTCCCGGGTTGCCAACTCCTTTTCTCGTCATCCATCTGATGTCTTCCAGGATACTCCTCCATGACGGATAAATGGCAAGGCTAAGAACCTGGATGACAAACACGTAACCGGCACCTTACAACCGATCAAGATAATCGTAACTAGGCATTTCAAGACCAGTCATCATAATCGTGACCGTCAAGAAACACTTAGAACGCGTCTAGGTGAAACCTACCCGGCTGGACCGAGAAACAAAGACACTCCCAGGACAAGCACGTTGTCCCGAAACAAGAGTGCGTCACCACAGAGCAGGCACCTCGTCCCGGAATGACCACCTGATCACGGAACAAGCACACGGGCAAGTCGCGTGCCACATCAGCCTGCAAATTTAGGGAAGTTCGTTAGAATATGTTATTCCCCACGAAAGGGACAGGTGCCACGTCACCCCTCGGGATTGACAAAGTTTGTTACAACCATGAAAGGGACATGTGCCACGTCATCATTCCCTCCACAACATCTATAAATACACAAGTGAAATCATTCATTTAAAAAAGACACTGGATGCATAAACGTTACTCTGCCAAAATCAATTACGATAACGTCACTCCAGTCGTTAGCTTAATTCCGATCGGTGCTCCGATCACCATCCGAGTTAACCCACACTAAGATATTAACTTATTCGATTCCGATCGAATTAGGTTAATCTAATTGATTGTTTTACGCCCTTGGAATCCAGATTCCAAATCGGGGTTCGCACAATTATTGGAGTTAAAACAATCAACTTACTCCTTTTCCCAAATTAAGCACTCAAACCCGAAATCTCATCACCCATTACGATTTTGGTTTGATCACGAACGTTACTATGTTTTGGTATTTTTATAGTTTTTTTTTTGTTTAATTGAGAAATGTACATGAATTGCACAGAGCAGCTCATGATGCTGGTGCTGCTACGGAAATTGTAGATATTGGCAAAACACGAGTGGACGATTAACGCAACACTAGGATCGGCCTGTTCTTAAAAAGGATTAATTGGGGAACTTTACAACAGTGCCTGCATGAGAATAACTATTATGGACGTTACAAATTAATAAGGGTGTATACGTTGACTGCAGTTGGCAGCAGCAATAGAAAGTCTGGGTTATGACAGCAGCAATTTAGATAAGAGTTTTGGGATGAAGCAAAGACCCGATGGTGATATTGAAATCCATGAAATATTATGGGAAGGAGATTTCCACATACCGACATGCTCAAAATGTGACTGAATTCTTAAACCCGATGTAACTCAATTCTAGTAACTAGTATTAATACATGGAATCTGTTTTTACTACCACTAATTGACTAATTGGCTTAAGGTGTCTCTTTTTGAAGGTTGTGTTTTTTGGTGATAATGTACGTACCAAAAGATAGAGCGATTGTAGCTATGGAAGCTGCTGCAGGGTGTGATGCTTTCCTCGTTCTTGGTTCATCCGTTATGACAATGTCTGCTTTCCGACTTGTCGGGTACAAATGTGGTTGGAGCAATTATACAGAGCTGCTCATGATGCTGGTGCTGTTACAACAATTATAAATATTGGCAAAACTCGAGCTGATGATATTGAAGATTTTAAAACTAACGCGAGACAGAATGGGGAATTAATGTTGGCCAATAACAGGATCCTTTTACTTATACCTACAGACTTATAACTAGTGCAAACAATTAATTTTTATTGTTTATCAGTTCTTCAATTAGAAAAACTGGTTCTACCTCTACCTTTTATCAATTTTCAACTAATTACAGCTTCGCTTTCACTGTGTCACATCTTTTAATCCTAGACCAATTCAATTGATGCAACTATTATTATAGACAAAATGACTTGTAAACAATGTATAATTATGCGCAAACCTTAAGCAATCGATTCAAACCTGCTGCTTTATGTTTAGGGCTTCTAATAAATTGATAGTAATAATTTCAGTTACTTGAATATTTTTCGAATAAATCTCTAACTAAGGTGTAGCAACAATAAATAATCAAATTACTGAACCAGGATCTACGAATTCAACTGGAATACAGAATGTTTGAATTACAGATTACAGATTTAAATTAAAGAAGGTAAAAAGTCGAATAGAAATAACAACAGGAATCAATTTTTGTCAAACATTTCGTTTATATGAAAGAATCGAACCAAATTAAAAATTAACTTACCGAAATTCGGAAATAAAGATGAATCCATCGGAGTACCGATTCAAGTTTAGCGACCAAATTGGAGTGCCTAGTTTTTCAGAGTTTAAGGTTTTTTGGGTTTAGGTCGATGAAGTTTTTAATAAGTTAAAGTAAACATCCCTCAACTTTTGTTATATGTGTATGCTTCAGAACCAAAAGTTTTATTTGCAGAATGGGTCCCTTGTTCAGTTAAAATTAATAAAATATTCTTTATTTAAATTAAAATTTTAGTTATTTTCTTTGATTGAAATCGATGAAGATTTCCACATGCAAGATGGTCAAAATGAGATAGAGTTCATAAGAAAGCTAGAAAAATCTACTGCACGCCTGAATGAACTAGTCTTGCTGGATATGACCAATTGTGTAAACGTACGAGAATTTCCACACTTGCATCCCTTGTATATGTTGAAATATGTGCTTGCCGAAACCTTAAAGTTGTTGGAAGTTTATGATGCTTGAATTCACACTCCCATTTGTTTAACGATTCTTTCCCTAATGACTTGTCAGTAGAGTAATCTAGTTTCAATAGAGAGATTGATTCTAGAAGGAAACAATATAACAAGCTTACCAAAATGTATTCAAATTCTACCTACATTTATATATCTCAGCGCTAACCACTTTTCAAAGATCCAGTCAATTCGAGGATCTCCAGCTATGCTTTTGGAAATAAACGAATGCCCAAATTTATGGGAGGTGGAGGGTTTTTTCAAGTGGAATTCAATAGAAAATGTGGAGAAGAAAATAATAGAAAAAATGGGGTTGGGATCATTAATAGAGCTGGGTAGTCTTGATTATTCTAAACCAATGGTGGTATGTTCGACTTTGTTCTGTTTTGTGCTATGCTTTTTAACTAGTTTAGTTTCGTTGGCTTATATATCATTAATAAATGTTACTGAGAATCAAAATGAAAATGAATGATAGAGGATGGTGTATATGCAGGTATTGTATGAATATGGTATATTCGGCACATGGGTTACAGGGAACCTAATCCCTTGTTGCAGCAGCTACATGCAATGTATCATAAAAAGGGACCACAAATATCATTTAGAGTTCCAGAGAATGATTCAACACCAATAACTAGCTTCAACTTGTGTCTAGTATATTCTGGCATATAAGATTTGAAGATTCAAGTATATAACAAGACTAAGGATTTGTTATTGAATTACACATGTGAAAAAACGGATGAAAATGGTATGACAAAAAAGAAAGGGTGGGTAAGCCTTTGAAGGTGTGGCAATCTATTAGAACATGGAGATGAAGTTTTTGTACGTATCATTTTAGTAGATGATTCTAGAGTGTTGTTCAATGATATAGAAGAATGTGGTATAAACATTATATACAAAGAAGAATATGATGGCGATGATACAGAAAGAAAGGAGGGCAACAATAAACTAATGATGAGTGAAAGTGATGGAATTGCATGGAGCGATAGAATGGTTACAGAAATATCGTATTGTGTTCTTAACGGGATGACTTGTAATTTGGAAATTAATAATTTTATGGGATACTGTTTATTTTCTCGACTTTCAACATGTGTAGAACAAAGGGAGGGAGAACGTGTATTTTGGGTCGGTGATAGTGAGGTATAGATGAACTATGTGATTGAATTGGCTAGGATTCATCAATGAAGCTAGGTACACATAATTATTGTAAACTAAAGGTACGATCTTCTTTTTAATTATTACAATTTTGTAAACTAAAGTTACAAATGGTTTAATTATCAATACGTGGAGTCCGTTATTACCGGATCTAATTGACTAATTGGTTTAACGTCTCTCTGTTTAAAGGTTGTGTTTTTTGGTAATAATGTGCCTAAAGAAAGAGCGATTGTAGCTATGGAAGTTGCTGTTGGGTGTGACGCTTTCCTTGTTCGTGTTCACCGGTTATGACAATGTCCGCTTTCCGGCTTGTCAAGTACAAATGTTCATTTGATATTTTTTTGTGGTTTGTTTTTGATTAATTGAGAAATCGACATGAATTTTACAGAGCATCTTATGATGAGGCTGGTGTTAGGAAGAGGGGATCGCCTGGACGTTGGGAGATATAAATTTGAGAGAAAAACAACTCTATTACTCACAAGAATAGATTTACAGAGTATTACAAAACTCTTACAAAAAAACTCTCAAAACTCGCACACACTCTCTAGGTTGTGATTACACTTCTCTGAGTGATTTAGGATGATTTACAACTGAGGTTTGCACCTCTATTTATAGTAAAAATTCTATGGCGGTGGAATGGTGTGAACGGAGAAGGTTGGCGGCCGTCATCATCATCAACTTTGCTACCTCCATATGAGTTGTCAAGGTTGCCTACTTTGAATATCTAGAAGGTATATATATATATATATATATATATATATATATATATATATATATATATATATATATATATATATATATATATATATATATATATATGCTACCTCCATATGAGTTGTCAAGGTTGCCTACTTTGAATATCTAGAAGGTGGGCTTCTAGATTGTAGGCTGGAAATCTTCAATTCTCCCCCTCCAGCCAAATCCACAAACATTCCAGTTATGTCTCTGCATAACTCCAACTTCTCTCGAGTCACCACCTTTGTTAACATATCCGCAGGATTCTCCTTTGTAGGGATCTTCACTAGTCTCAACAGTTGTCGATCAATTACCTCGCGTATCCAATGATAGCGAATATCAATATGTTTTGTACGAGAATGGTACATGGAGTTCTTGCTCAAATCTATAGCACTTTGACTGTCACAATATACCTTGTACTCCTTTTGCTTGATTCCAAATTCTTGAAGATAACGCTTTAACCACAACATTTCTTTTCCAGCTTCTGCGGCAGCAATATACTCTGCTTCAGTTGTAGATAATGCAACACACCTCTGTAGTCTTGACTGCCATGAAACAGCTCCCCCTGCAAAAGTGTAAATGAATCCTGAAGTAGATTTCCTACTATCAGGATCTCCGGCCATATCCGCATCTGTATAGCCTTCCAAGATTGGATCAGCTCCCCCGTAACAAAGACATAGATTCTTTGTACCTTTAAGATATCTGAGAATCCATTTTACCGCCTCCCAATGCTCTTTCCCGGGGTTCGAGAGAAAACGACTCACCGTTCCCACTGCATGAGCAATATCGGGCCTTGTATACACCATCGCATACATCAAACTTCCAACTGCTGAAGAATATGGTACTGAAGACATCTCCCCGATCTCTTCCTTGGATGAGGGACAAGAACTCTTGCTTAACTTGAAATGGTTGGATAATGGAATGCTAACAGGTTTGGCATTGTTCATATTGAAACGTGAAAGCACTCGTTCAATATACTTCTCTTGAGATAGCCATAACCTTTTATTCTTCAGCTGGTTGATCTTCGTTGCGTCTTTCCCTACGATCAAAATATCGTCTACATATAGTAGAAGAGCAACAAAATCTCCTTCAGAAAACTTCTGAATGTAGACACACTCATCTGCTGCAGTTTTCTTGTACCCGTGACTCACCATGCACGAGTCAAACTTCTTGTACCACTGCCTAGGTGCCTGCTTCAAACCATACAAACTTTTCTTCAGCTTGCATACGAGGTTATCTCCTGAAACCTCAAAACCTTCTGGCTGCTCCATGTAAATTTCTTCATGTAAATCTCCATGAAGAAAAGCTGTCTTTACATCCATCTGTTCAAGCTCCAAGTTCATACTTGCGACCAATCCAAGTATGACTCTAATTGAAGTCATCTTGACTACTGGTGAAAATATCTCCTCAAAATCAATCCCTTTCTTCTGTTGGAATCCTTTGACTACAAGTCGTGCTTTGTATTTCACCACTTTTCCACTACCATCCTTTTTCAGCTTGAACACCCATTTATTTTTCAGTGCCTTCTTCCCGCGTGGAAGTTCTACAATCTCATAAGTTTGATTTTTCTGCAGAGAATCCATCTCATCCTGCATTGCGAGCAACCATTTTTCTTTATCCTTATGAGTTACTGCTTCATGAAAACTCTCTGGTTCCCCATCTTCAGTAAGTAGAAGGTACTCGGATTCTGGATATCTACTCGATGGAATCCGACCTCGTTCAGATCTACAAACTTCTGAACATTCTGAGGAGATCCACCATCATCTTGACCTTGTGATGGTGCTGGAACGTCTGGCAGATGGGGTTGTGGCTCCCCCTGCTCAGCACCGTCATTTTCCTCATTATCTTCTACTTCTGGAATTTCTTCTTGCACTGAAAATTCATTTCTCATGAATGATTCCGTTGTTGCCTCTGGCACCTGAGCAGCAACATTTGACTTCTGAGATATTGTGGGTTTTTCAATATCTTCTATTGTCTGGATTTCATGGAACACCACGTCCCTACTTCTGATCACCTTTTTCTCCTTTGGATCCCATAATCTGTATCCAAATTTTTCATCTCCATAGCCTATGAATATGCATGGAGTGGTCCTTGCATCCAGCTTCTGCCTGAGCTCCTTGGATACATGTGCATACGCCAAACATCCAAATACTCTTAAGTGAGAGTATGATGGATCCATTCCAGACCAAAGTTTCTCCGAAACTTCAAAATTCAGTGGTACTGATGGAGATCGGTTGATCAAATAACAAGCGGCTCTGACTGCTTCTCCCCAGAATGGCTTTGGCAGCTTAGCCATACTGAGCATGCTCCGAACACGTTCCATGATTGTTCGGTTCATTCTTTCTGCTATACCATTATGTTGAGGGGTACGTGGGATCGTCTTCTCATGTCGGATGCCATTTGATCTGCAATAAGCATCGAACTGCATGGAAGAGTATTCACTGCCGTTGTCGGATCGAAGACACTTTAACTTCTTTCCTGTCTCACGTTCTACCATGACATGGAACTGTTTGAAGTAATCGAACACCTGGTCCTTCGTCCGTAAGAAATATACCCACACCTTTCGAGAAGTATCATCGATAAACGTCAGAAAGTATCGATTGCCGCCAATTGATTCAACCTCCAAGGGACCGCAAACATCAGAGTGTACCAGACTGAGTAACTCTGATTTTTTCGTTGAAGAGGAATTAAACAAGACTCTATGCTGCTTACCAAACAGAAAATGATTGCAAGGATCTAGCGCAGCATCCTTGTCTACATTGATAAGCTTCTTCTTTATTAGGGTAGACAACCCTTTCTCACTCATGTGACCGAGTCTCTGGTGCCATAAATTTTGTGAAGCCTCCTTTTCTGCAACATTAACACTGTCTGTGCAGATCTTCACATGAGTCTTGTAAAGTGTGCCACAAATGTGTCCCCGAGCGAATATCATAGCGCCTCTTGACAATTTCCATGTGCCTCTACTGAAATGACTATCATAGCCCTGTTTATCGAGAGCTACTCCGGAAAGTAAATTCAGCCGAAGATCTGGCACATGGCGGACATCCTTCAGAGTGATTGTGCTCCCGGAACTTGTCTTTATCTTGACATCACCAATTCCGACAATCTCAGCGGAACTGGAATTTCCCATCTTTACAACTCCAAAGTCTCCAACTTTGTATGTTGTGAAGTATTCCTTGTATGAAGTCACGTGGTAGGAAGCTGCAGTATCTACCACCCATTCGGTGTCTTCTCGTGAGACGTGAAGGCATGTCTCATCATGGGTTGAACAATAAGCTACATCACCAGGGATAGTCACTAATGTTTCTCCACCCTTATTCTTCGGCTGTGAACTACTTTGACCTTGTTCCTCTTTCAATCTATAGCAGTTCTTCTTCATATGTCCCTCTAATCCACAATGATGGCATTTATATGTTGGTTTTCTGCCATCAGCTGACCTGCCCCTGCTCTTGCTTCTGCCTCTACATTTATTTTTGCTACTCATTCGCTGTCTCCCCCGATTCTCTGTGACAAAGGCATGGGTCTGATCTGTGCCCATGTCCTTTCTCCTTGCCTCTTCACTGAATAGGGCATCCTTGACCATTGACATGGTAAGTTTTCCATTCGGGGCTGAGTTGCTGAGTGTTACTACCAGCATTTCCCAACTATCGGGAAGGGAACTAAGTAGCAGTAGTGCCTGAACTTCATCGCCAAGCGGCATCTCTACAGAAGATAACTGGTTGACCAAGCTCTGGAACTCACTGGTATGCTCGGCAACTGAAGTTCCACTTTTGAACTTCATGTTGACTAAACGCCTCATCAGCAGGGCTTTATTCCGAGCAGTCTTGACCTGTTACATGTCCTCCAACTTTTTCCAGAGGACATATGCGTCTGTCTCTTGTGCAACATGGTGGAAGACACTATGATCAATCCATTGACGGATCTGACCAATAGTTTTTCGGTTTGATTTCTTCCACTTTTTCTCTTTGGCAGAATCAGGGTTTATACCCTTCAATTCAATAGGATCGAACAAATCCTTACAGCTGAGGAGATCTTCCATCCGAGGTTTCCACAGCGTGTAGTTTGTGGCTGTGAGCATAATCATAGCTCTGGAAGATGATGTTGACTCTTCTGTGGACATTATCACCTTAGAAATAATTTTTTAACACAAACGAGGTTGAATTGTAGAAAACAGAGATCACCGTTACGTCCGGAATGGTTGAAAATGGTGGAATAGACACTTCGCGGCTTAAATTCCACTTACGAGGCAAAATTATAATTTTTATAAACTTCAGGGACCAAAAATGAAATTCTGAAAATTTCAGGGACCAAATTGTAAAATTTCAGAATTGCTACAGAACCGCTACAGTACCGCTACAGTGACTTGCTACAGTGCCGCCGCTGCTACAGTGAATTGCTACAGTGATCGTCTTCTCCGGCGAAAATTCCGGCACCGGTCGTCTTCTCCGGCGAGTTGACCAAACTTTGACCGCATTTTCTGGGCTCGTTATAACTCCGTTTAAGTCACCGTTTTTTGCGTTGGACTCGGTTCGACGAGACGAATCCAATGGTACACTCAAAATTGGATTTTAAGAAAACTTCAGAAAACCCAAAACTCGACCAACGTCTCTAACCAAGCTCTTGATACCACTTGTTAGGAAGAGGGGATCGCCTGGACGTTGGGAGATATAAATTTGAGAGAAAAACAACTCTATTACTCACAAGAATAGATTTACAGAGTATTACAAAACTCTTACAAAAAAACTCTCAAAACTCACACACACTCTCTAGGTTGTGATTACACTTCTCTGAGTGATTTAGGATGATTTACAACTGAGGTTTTCACCTCTATTTATAGTAAAAATTCTATGACGGTGGAATGGTGTGAACGGAGAAGGTTGGCGGCCGTCATCATCATCAACTTTGGTACCTCCATATGAGCATATGAGTTGTCAAGGTTGCCTACTTTGAATATCTAGAAGGTATATATATATATATATATATATATATATATATATATATATATATATATATATATATATATGCTACCTCCATATGAGTTGTCAAGGTTGCCTACTTTGAATATCTAGAAGGTGGGCTTCTAGATTGTAGGCTGGAAATCTTCAGCTGGTGCTGCTACAGCAATTATAAATATAGGCAAAACTGGAGCTGATGATGATATGGCAGATTTGAAAATTAACGCAAGACTATGAGAGGTCTGTTGTACCCGAAAACCATTTGAATGCGAGTTCAACAATTACCTGAATCCTGGATCACTTGGTGTTCCTGTTTTTTAAGACTTCAAACAAGACTAACTGTTTGTTGTGGGGTTAGAGCCTAAAATTAATCGATTCGCGTGATGTTGACTTTGCCAACTTCTTTTAATGGGTTACTGCAAATATTGAGATCCTTCTGTTGGCATGATGTTATGGTACAAGCTTTTTGTTCACATGTTCATGTTTTTGCTCTTTTTTGTTGATACTGGTATATGTGTGTCGTCAGGTCATTTGGCATTCAAAAATAAATTTGTGTTTGTATAAGCATTATATGGAAATGTAATATGTATATTGTGGACAAGAGGATTTAGTGGATGTTAGGATTGGGGATCAGATTTTACCTCCACAAGAGTCCTTTAGATATTTAGGATCGATGCTTCACAAATCGGGAAGGATAGATGAGGACGTGACGCATCGTATACTAGTAGGATGGTTGAAGTGGAGGGCAGCGAAAGGGGTGTTGTGCGACAAGAAGGTACCCACTAAATTGAAAGGGAAATTTTTCAAGGTCGCAATCAGACCGGCCATGTTGTACGGCTCAGAGTGTTGGCCAATGACGAAAGCCCAAGAGAGGAGGATGGGGGTGGCAGAAATGAGGATGCTTAGGTGGACGTGTGGCAAGACCATGCTAGATATGATACCAAATGGAGTTTTTAGGGAGAACTTGGAAGTTGGGAACATAACCAACAAGTTGAGGGAAGGACGACTTAGACGGTTCGGGCATGTTATGAGGCGCCCACTTCTAGCCCCGGTTAGGAGAGTCGAGACTCTCGTTGTTGGGGGCGTAAGGAGAAGGGGTAGACCCAAACGTAGGTTGGAGGATAGATTGAAGCTTGACATGAAGGAGCTCTTATTGATCGAGGACATGACTTCTGATAGGAATTTGTGGAGGAGTAGAATTAGAATAGATGACTAGGTTCTACATGGTGTTTATTTATCTTATATATTTATATTATATTTCTTGCCTACTTGCTTGTGTGCACTTCATATATATCTTTATTATGTATTTTTTTTCGTGGGACTTTACGTATTGGCTGGACATGTTTTATGGATATATAATATATCTATACTTATTGTAGCATATTCACATGCTTTATTGCACTATATGGTTACATGTTTGTATTACATTATATAGCAATTAATTTATACGTACTTACATATCACATGTTTTTATGCTAACATAGCATACTTATTTGTCTATGCCTACATAGTATACCATCTATTTTATACTGCATATTATACCTACATGCTTCTTACCAACATGTTTACGTATACTTATTGTACTTACATGACTTGTTATACTTGCATATTTGACACTCACATATTTTACTTATATGTTATATTTCTCAATATTGTTATATGCTTTATTTACCTATATATATCGTATTGGAGTATACATTATTCATGGTAAAGCTTCTATTTTGTCAACTTTACTTGTATATTTTTACTTCACATATCGAATTTCATGGTTCTTTCTGGTCGGAGGTCCCTAGGAAGCAGCCTCTCTGCTCTACAGAATAGGGAGGGACGACTTCCTCTACCTGGGGACCGATAGGTATCCTGGGTAGAAGAATGACTTCCCTTTTACTTTAGGGTAGAGGAAAGGACTGTTGGAAATTTAGTGTAATTGAGGGATTTAATCTACACTTGTAAATGGGTTAGGAGGTACGGAGTGTACACCCATTAAGTGATAGATTGCCCATGGTTTTCCATTATCACAAATTTGAGTGATTACGGAAGTATTATTCCTGCACTAGGTGAAACATCTCCATCGTAGAAATAAAATAAACAACTTTATGTAAAGGATTTGTTTTATATTTGAAAACGATTTCCTAGATTTGGTTGTTGAAAATAAAACAAACAACTTTATGTAAATGATTTGTTTTAAATTTGAAAACGATTTCCTTGATTTGGTTGTTGGAAATAAAACAAACAACTTTATGTAAAGGATTTGTTTAGATTTGAAAACGAAATTAGTTAGTGAAACATCTCCATCGTGGAATAATACTTGTTTTTGGGTGCCTATAAATAAGGACTATCATTTATGAGAATAACATATACGAAAAACACCTTAATACTCTTATGCAAAAGAGTTCTTGTTTACTGCCAATAACAAGAACTAATCTCTGTCTTATCCCAAAGTGATATTCGTGTAACCCAGGCAATAAGGGTTGAATAATTACTTTCGGAAAGTGATACCACGATTCAGTGATTTATCCGGCTATCGATTATTTTACCCTACACGAAATTTCAATAAAACCTCCAACAATCGAAAGTAATTATTTGTTATAATCGATGGCGGCTACGATGAAACACATGACGGCGAATTTCTCCAAACTTGATAAGTTTGAGGGAATTGATTTTAGGAGATGGCAAAAGAAGATACACTTCTTTCTGAGCAGCATGAGTGTGGTGTACGTACTCAGCACACCAATTCCTGAAGATCATGGTGATGATGCTATTGTTGAACAAATTCGGAAAAGGTGCAAGTGGGAGAACGATGACTACATCGCTAGAGGTTTAATCCTCAATGGTATGGCTGATTCCCTTTTTGATATTTACCTAAATGTTGAATCTGCTAAAGAACTATGGGACTGTTTAGAAACCAAGTATATGTCTGAGGATGCTTCTAGTAAAAAGTTCCTTGTGAGTAATTTTAATAATTACAAGATGGTCGATTCTAAACCGGTCTTGGAACAATACAATGAGCTCATTCGTATACTTGGTCAATTCACACAACATAAGATGAACATGGATGAGTCTATTCAAGTCTCAAGCATAATTGATAAACTACCTCCATCTTGGAAAGAATTTAAACATTCTTTGAAACATAAGAAGGAGGAGTTAACTCTTGTTGAGTTGGGTAGTCATCTGCGTATTGAGGAATCCCTCAGGTTGCAGGATAATGACAAGCCAAAGAGCAACGAAGTTGCTGGTACGTCTGCTGTCAATATGGTGGAACATAAAAAGTTCACTAGTAATAATGACAAAAAGGGAAAACGTAAACATCAAGGTAATAACAAAGTTGATCCTAATAAGAAGTCTAAATTGACTTGTTGGAAGTGTGGTAAATCTGAACACTTGAAGAGGGATTGCAAGGTTATTTTTGGCACTAACAATGCTAAGGGATCTAGCACAAATGGTTCGGGCAATGGTTCGAACAACCAAGCCCCAAAAGGTCAGAATATATTTAATAATTCAATTGAGAATTATTATGTTTCGTATATATCTGAGATTTGTTTTGTGCAGGATGATGATGTTGCGTGGTGGGTTGACTCTGGAGCTACTATTCATGTATGTAAGGATAGATGTTGGTTCAAGACTTACGAGTCGGTGACTGATGGATCAATTCTTCATATGGAAAATGAGTCAATAGCCTCTATTCATGGACGTGGTCGTGTGGATTTAAGTTTTAGCTCTGAAAAGATTGTTTCTTTGTTTAATGTTTTGCATGTACCACAAATTAGAAAAAATTTGGTTTCAAGTAGTATGTTGAATAATTGTGGTTACAAGCAGAATCTGACAAGTTTGTTCTATCTAAAAATGGTTTATTTGTTGGATTTGGTTATTTGAGTAATGGAATGTTTAGACTAAACATTGAACATGTAAGTGTTGATATTGCTTGTATGTCTACTACTAGCATAAATAATTCTATTCTTTGGCATGCTAGACTAGGACATGTACACTTTAAAAGAATGCAAGATATGTCTAAAGATGGATTAATACCGGCCTTTGATATGAACAATGAAAAATGTAAAACGTGTATGTTGACAAAGATCACTAAGAAACCTTTTCAAAATATACATCGTGATACTGAGATTTTAGAATTAATACATAGTGATTTATGTGATTTGCATGCTACTCCTACTTTAGGGAACAAGAAATATTTTGTAACTTTTATTGATGATGCTTCTAGGTTTTGCTATGTTTATTTGTTACATACTAAGGATGAAGCATTAGATAAATTTAAAATATTTAAAACTGAAGTAGAATTACAACAAAAGGCTTTGATTAAAAGACTTAGAACGGATAGGGGAGGTGAATACATTGACCAATCGTATTTCCAATCCGTTGGTATTATCCATGAGACCACAACTCCTTATACTCCACAACAAAATGGTATATCTGAAAGGAAGAATAGGGTCCTCAAGGAAATGGTTAATTCCATGTTATCCTACTCGGGTTTAAGTGAAGGATTTTGGGGGGAAGCTATGTTAACAGCTTGTTATTTGCTTAATAGAGTTCCTAACAAAAGAAACAGGATTACACCTTATGAACTTTAGAATAAAAGGAAACCTAACTTGAATTATCTCCGGGTATGGGGTTGTAGGGCGGTCGTAAGACTGCCTGATCCCAAGAAGAAAAGTTTAGGTGAAAGAGGTATAGATTGCATATTTGTTGGATATGTTGAACATTCCAAGGCATATAGGTTCTATGTAATAGAGCCTAATGAGTTTGTCTCAATCAATTCTGTGATTAATTCAAGGGATGCAATCTTTGATGAAATTCGATTTTCATCTATACCTAGACCAAAGGATATGATTCCAAGTAACAATGGAATAAATAAGGATTGTAATGATGAAGTCTTTGAAAAGGCTGTTGATCAGTCACTTGAGATTCGAAAAAGCAAAAGAAAAGGGAAACCTAAATCATTTGGACCTGATTTTTAGTTATACTTAATTGAAGGTTCCAGGGATGATGTTTCTACCCAATATTCGTATTGTTTCAATGTTGATGATGATCCTAAAACATATGATGAAGCAATGAGGTCTCAGGATGTTGCATTCTGGAAAGAGGCAATTAATGATGAGATGGATTCCATCATGGGCAATAACACTTGGGTGTTAGCTGATCTACCTCCTGGTTGCAAACCTTTGGGTTGCAAATGGATCATCAAAAAGAAGATGAAGGTGGATGGAACTATTGAAAAGTTCAAGGCAAGGTTAGTCATTCAAGGCTTTAGACAAAAGTCTGGAATTGACTATTTTGATACTTATGCTCCTGTGGCACGTATCACTACCATTAGACTGCTGATTGCTTTGGCTACAATTCACAATCTGATTATTCACCAGATGGATGTGAAGACAGCATTCTTGAATGGTGATTTGGATGAGGAGGTTTATATGAACCAACCTCAGGGCTTTGTCATGCCAGGAAATGAAGGCAAGGTGTGCAAACTTGTGAAGTCCTTATATGGTTTGAAACAAGCACCTAAGCAATGGCATCAGAAGTTTGATGAAGTAGTTTTATCTAGTGGTTTTAAATTAAACCAAGCAGATAAATGTGTATATAGTAAATTTGATGATTCTTGTAAAGGAGTTATAATTTGTCTATATGTTGATGACATGTTAATCTTTGGGACTGACCAAAGTTAGGTTGATTTAACAAAAGAATTTTTGTCATCAAAATTCTCCATGAAAGATATGGGGGAGGCTTACGTTATCCTTTGCATTAGGATCAAACGTGAAAGCAAAGGAATTTTGATTTGTCAATCTCATTATATTGAGAAGGTATTGAAAAAGTTTAATTGCTTTGAATGTATTCCTGTGAGTACCCCTGTTGATCCAAGTGAGAAGCTTATGCCTAATCAAGGTGAAGCTGTATCACAACTTGAGTATTCTCAGGTGATTGGCTGTTTGATGTACGCCATGACTTGTACAAGGCCGGATATTGCTTTTGCTGTGGGAAAACTGAGTAGATATACTAGTAATCCTAGTACTCATCACTGGCAAGCAATTAGGTGGGTACTGAAGTATTTAAAGAAAACTATGGCATATAGTTTATCTTACAGTGGATTTCCTTCTGTAATAGAAGGATATTTTGATGCGAGTTGGATAACCAATATTGAAGATCATTCTTCAACGAGTGGTTGGGTGTTCTTGCTTGGGGGAGGTGCTATTTCATGGGCTTCTAAGAAGCAGACATGTATTACCAACTCAACGATGGAATCTGAGTTTGTTGCTTTAGCTGCTGCTGGTAAAGAAGCAGAATGGCTTAGAAACTTGATCCATGAGATAACATTATGGCCTAAACCTATAGCACCCATGTCTATCCATTATGATAGTGCTGCGACATTGGCAAAGGCTTATAGCCAGATGTACAATGGAAAATCTAGACACTTAGGTGTCAGACATAGCATGATTCGTGAACTCATCATGAATGAGGTGATTTCTATAGTGTTCGTGAGGTCACAACAGAATTTAGCTGATCACTTGACGAAGGGATTGGCAAGAGACTTGGTTGACAAGTCTGCTGTGGGGATGGGTTTAAAGTCCACATAAATTTCTAATTATAAGATACCCAATTCCCTTCCAATGAAAATTAGAAGTTGAATTCAATGCGGAAGGCTTATATTTAGAAATTTGGAGTACATAAATTTTATATCATCCCAAGGTAAGGTATGTACTCGGACCTGCTGAAGGTGAGGTTGAAGTCTAGCTTCTTAACAGTTCATTTGAAAAAGTGCAAGAGCAGGTGCATGACTGAAGTGAACTACCTATGTGAATGTGAAGTTTTGCCGCTTCAACAAAGCTTGGACTTTTAGCTTTGGATACATTCATGAAAGGATATGGACACATGGCTTGTAAAGTGTCAGGATAGCTTTAGAGTATTTGAAAACTTATGTGTATATTATTTTCAGTTATTCAAATGGGTTGAAGGGTTCAATTCTTAGAACACCCTGATTCTCGAATATTTGGAATGTGTAATGTACTAAGATGAAAATTCAATCTTCAAGATATTTTTATTTATGCATAAGTTTTTGTTTTAATTTGTTTAATTCTCATGAAACGAATTGCACTAAATTGGGGAGGATTGTTGGAAATTTAGTGTAATTGAGGGATTTAATCTACACTTGTAAATGGGTTAGGAGGTACAGAGTGTACACCCATTAAGTGATAGATTGCCCGGACCCGAAAGTGGTTTTCCATTATCACAAATTTGAGTGATTACGGAAGTATTATTCCTGCACTAGGTGAAACATCTCCATCGTAGAAATAAAACAAACAACTTTATGTAAAGGATTTGTTTTAGATTTGAAAACGATTTCCTAGATTTGGTTGTTGGAAATAAAACAAACAACTTTATGTAAATGATTTGTTTTAGATTTGAAAACGATTTCCTTGATTTGGTTGTTGGAAATAAAACAAACAACTTTATGTAAAGGATTTGTTTAGATTTGAAAACGAAATTAGTTAGTGAAACATCTCCATCGTGGAATAATACTTATTTTTGGGTGCCTATAAATAAGGACTATCATTTATGAGAATAACATATACGAAAAACACCTTAATACTCTTATGCAAAAGAGTTCTTGTTTACTGCCAATAACAAGAACTAATCTCTGTCTTATCCCAAAGTGATATTCGTGTAACCCAGGCAATAAGGGTCGAATAATTACTTTCAGAAAGTGATACCACGATTCAGTGATTTATCCGGCTATCGATTATTTTACCCTACACGAAATTTCAATAAAACCTCCAACAATGACTGCCTACATCTAACCTCCCCCATACTCTATTTTAGTGGAATTGGGTATTGTTGTTGTTGTTGTTGTAATATGTATATTGTATTCAACCAAATCAGTGTATGAAATATTTCCTTCATGGATGTTTGTTACTAAAGTATCATGCAGTGTTTGTTTGATATCATTCTCTTGATCTTAAATTCACCAGCCATTTATTTTGAGGACTTGTCTCCATAATAAGAACATATGAAGTATGTGTTTCAAACATTCTTGCAAGTAGTTTGATTAGTTCGAATCAACCAGTAGTTACACACAGCTCTCAAAATATAAAAAAAGAAAAAGCTATTAAAGAACTATATCATGCAAGGAGTGTTTGAGCTCATTTTGTATCAAATCAAACTGACTAGCAAGCTGTTCAAACGCTTAAAGCATAAACCAATCAGGTTTAACATTATATAGTATATACAGAGAACATAACATAAGCGATGGTCAACGATAACTAGTATGCATATAAAATGCAATGTAATATAAACTTAACGGATTGTGGTTAAGGATCCAAGTAGAAAAGCTCTGCTTTTGCGGAAGCTCGTGGGAACTGCATAACATCCTTAGCGAAGTTGTACTTTTCAAGAGCATCAACAGTTACACTGGGTCGAATTGATACTTTTTCAAGAATGGGCGAATGATTAAGTAAAAGCTTTATAAAGACCAACACAGGCCTTGATCTTTCTACATGCATAATATTTATAGTTTTCAATCGGTTCAAATTCTGGTCAAAACAGTCAGAAGCTTCCCAATAAGTTGATGCTGGATTCACATCCAGTTGCTCGTTTTGAAGACCCTAGAAAATACAATAAAAGTGAGATTGTATATTAAAACACCTATCTTAAATTACTATGTAAGCACACACAACACAAAAATACAAGAGAAAACGTTTGGCACTCTTTACCTGATTATCGAAATCAAGTCGTTCTAAGTTAGGCGAGTTACGAAGCATACATAAAACACCTTGAAGTTGATTTAAATCACCAAATTTAAAGTTGTGTAAGCTGAGATACTCTAAACAATTAGCCGGGTGTGGAAGCCACTTGGGAATGTTTTCTGCAATACAAAACTGTGAGGGTGAAAGTGAGATTTTAAGTTACCAAAGAAGATATGGAAGACGATATGAAAAAACATATGAGAACTAACTATACGCCGGAGTGGAATGGTAAAGTTCACTTGCTCAAAGGCAATATGATGAAGAACAAAAATTAAATATTAGAATTAAAAATTCAAATCATACCTGTAGAAAATACCCGTCGATAATTAAATCCCCAAGACATGGCATATTACTTAACAAGCTAGCCAAATTAACTCTTTCAACTCCTTGAATGGGTTTACCTATAGCTATACAAAGCGCACCAAGACATTTACTATGCACTAACTGATGCAAAGTTGCATCAGGGCAATTTAAGACCACTAACCAAAACAACTTTGTAGACTTGATCTTGAAATTGTAAACATTGGTGCATGCAACCAGTTTCAACATCTTAAGTTGTGGTAAGTTCATGATAGCTCCATGCAAGTTAGTCCCAAATTCAATATTCCTAAGACATAGATTTTCGAGATAGAGAAATCCTTGAAAATCGAGTGGTGGCTTAATGATACAGTTTTCAAGTTCTAGCATTCTCAATTCTAGACAACAACAAAAATAACATGGAAGTTGATAACGTTGGTTTAAAACAGTAAGGACGAGTTCCCTAATAACACCGGCTTTTGACAAGGATAAAATCCACTGATCGACTTCTTGGAAGCTATCAAGAGCCATGTTTGGTATGTGGAGATGTAACTTTAAGATAGGACCCTTGATAAAGTTAAAGATTTGGTTTGAGATGGTAAAAAACCCATAATGACCAAAAGCTTCATTTTTGGCAAACTTTTCTGAGAAATGTTTATCAAGAACCACCGAGCTCATTTTGGTCCATTTGTACCTCCAACTTTTTGATAAAACGTGTGTCCTCACAACATCTTGAACCGGGAGCTTCTCAAAAATCAAGTCAATCAAATTCTCTGGCAAGCAACTGATTTTATCCACTTCAATATTGTTATAACGTGTGTCCTCAATATTGTTACCTGTCATTAAATTCAAGAAAACGCAGAATGATTTATTCAAAAGGAAAACAAGTTGACATATAGCTAATACTCTTAATTTATGTGTTATTGTAAATGAACTTTTCAATAACACGACACCTGACAAAAACAATATTTTTTCTGCTATAATTATTATTGATGGTTAAAAGCATTTTTCTTAACTTTCTTATTAGTATGGCCCATTTTGCATCAATCATCAAAATTGAACATTCTCCTTGCAACATACAATGGAATGTTAGTCAAAATATAAGCAATCAAAAATATGGAAGGAAAATGTAGAGATATCAACACACATCTCAAAGATAGAAAACGTGGCAACTGCAGAAATAAACAGAGGGCATCAAGACTTATAAAGTTGAGTATTTGAGCAAGAAATAAACAAAGTGTACATCTTAAATGGTTGTAATAATGTCCATCGTAAAGCAACATTACTATCGAAAAGCAAGCTGCGGGCCAAACAAACTTAAAACTAAGTAGAGAGTGAAAATGGGGAATTAAAAACAACAACATCTACTTATACCTACAGAGTTATAACTTATAACTAGCGCCAACGATTAATTTTTACTGTCTTATCAGTTCTTCAATAAAAAAAATAAGAAAAAAAAAACTGGTTCTATCTCTATCTTTTATCATTTTTCAACGCATTACATTTTCGCTTTCACTATGTCACATCTTTTATTCCTGGACCAGTTTAATTGATTCAAATATCATTATATACAAACCTGCTGCTTTACTTTAAGGCTTGTAACAATTTCGGTTACTTGAATATTTTATGAATAAATCTCTAGCTAAGGTATAGCAAAAATAATTAATCGAATTGTTAAACCAGGATTTACGAATTCAGCTGGAATAAAGAATGTGTGAATTACAACATGAATCAATTCATTTCAAACATAAGTACGTTTATATGAAAGAATCATACCAAATTATGAATTACAGATGAATCCATCGGAGTTACAGATGAATCCATCGGAGTACCAATTATAGTTTAGCGCCCAAATTGCAGTGCCTTCGAGTTTAAGTTGTTCAAAGTTTTTAGGGTTTAGGTCGCTGTAGTTTCTGATAAGTTAAAGTAAACACCCCTCAACTTCTCACAGGGGCGGAGGCATGCTTTACCTTATGGTAGCACGTGCCCCCAATGCCGATCGTGATATAAGTTCAACATGTATCTAATTTATACAACAATAGGCATTAGTAAGCATTCATGCACCCACTATTTCCGTAAAATCTCCACGTGAACTTTATAATCATGGGGCACTCTCACATATTTATCATTTTTGTGCAATGTTAGATACTACTCCTACTTGCTTATTTCAGTTAAGTGCTATAAGTTTTTATAATTTATTTACCAAGTTAACACAAATCTAATTATAATTTAATTTAGTGACTTTAGAAATAGTTTAACTTGAGAGTTAAAACTTGAAAATTTTGTAAGATTCAATACTGTTGTTATACAATGTATATTACTATATTAGGCTAGCTTAATTGTTCAATTGTTTCTAGTTTTATCGTATGCTATTATACCGATTTTTGAATCGTTTATAATAGGCTTGAAATTTGTGCCACCAGCGATTAAAAATCCTGGCTCCGCCCCTGACTTCTCAACTTTTTTTTTTCTTTTGTATGCTTCAAAACCAAAAGTTTTTATTGCAGAATAGGTCCCTTGTTCAATTTCAATTAGATTTTTTTTTGAACGGCGGTCCCTTGTTCAATTTTTTTTGAACGGCGGTCCCTTGTTCAATTTCAATTAGATTAATAAAATATTCTTTATTTAAATTTGAGTTTTAGGTATTCCTTCTATTGAAATCGATGAAAGATGCTCAAAAAGTTAAAATGTAATAAAGTTCAGGAAGCTTGATAAATCTATTGCATGCCTGAATGAACTAGTATTGCTGGATATGACCATTTGTGTAAACGTAGGAGAATTTTCACACTTACATGTGTCCCTAGTATATCTTAGAGGGTGTTTGGGGTTACATTTTGTTAGTGATTTTTTGATTATCACGATTACAAAACGCAAATAATTTATTTTCAGTGTTTGGCAGTTAACATTTGAAAATTGATTAATTGCGATTTAATGGGTTAAAAACGCGATATTGAAATAGTGACATGGGAGGTACTGCACCAAAAACATGATTCTTATCTCGAGTAAAAATTACCGAATAGTCCTCTAAATATTTATGAAGCTTCCGTGGTATTTCACTAAAATTTACCTACTCCACCTCCATCTCACTCAGAGGCGGATCTAAAGTGTTAAGGAGGGGGGCGGTCGCCCCCGATGGATTTCGAAATTTTAGTGCAAATTTTTTCAGTTTTTCGATTTTGCCCCGGTGAAATTTTTTTTTGCCCCAAACCCTTCATATTTTGCTCCAAAACCTCTATATTTTGCCCCAAGACCTTCGTATTTTGCCCAAAAACCTTCAAATTTTGCTCAAAAAACTCTATATTTTGCCCCAAAACCTCTATATTTTTGCCAAAAAAAATTCCCTACGTTTTAAAAAAAAAATTCGCCTCCGGTGAAATTTTTTCCTGAATCCGCCACTGATCTCACTATTTAATTTATTTTCCATTTTACGTTTTTTTATATCTTAATGTGGATAACACGTATATCTCTTATACTTAATAAGAAATCTTTTATGATGCTATCTTTTTTCAAAAAAACCCACTTGTCAAAATACTAGCCTTTAGATGGGAATATTATCTTTTAATCCAAGCCATTAAAAATGCTTATGACATCATTTAGGGAAACCAACAGCAGTTATAGTTTTTAATTCCCTTCATGCCCATTGTTTAAATAATTATTTACTTAGTTTACTTAAATTTAGTAAAAAAGCTGGATAAACTGATACTAAGAGAGGTATGTTGTACCCGAATCACCTACAGAGCTCAAACACTATCTAGACTAAGAGAGGTCTGTTCGCTATTATTGCAGATATTACCACGGCTGCTCAACACTGGATCGCTCAGTATTCCTGTATTTTAAGACGTCAAAAAAAAGACTATACGTGCTAATTGGTTATTGTGCAGTTGGAACCTAAAATTTATCAATCTGTAATGCCTGACTTCATCAACTTCTTTTAATGGGTTACTGCATGACGTTATGGTACTTAATTCACATGCTCTTGTGTTTGACCTTTAGTCATTTTGTGATCCGAAACCGATCGTTTTGGTTCTTGTTTGTTGAAACTGATATATGAACGTGGTGAAGTTATTTTCCATTAACGGTAAATATGCAGAGATAGATTTGTGTTTGTCTCAGCACTATCTGGAAATGTAATATGTATATTGTATTCAAACAAATCAATGTATGAAATAGTAGTTTCATAGATACTATTCACTAAAGTATCATATCATGCAATGTTTGTTTCATATCATTCTCGTGATCTTAAATTCGCCATCCATTTATTTTTGAGGACCTGTCTCCATAAGTATTTGCAAGTAGGTTGATTAGTTACATACAGCTTTCAAAATATAAAAAGAGAAAGAGCTATTGATGAGCTATCATGCAAGGAGCTTTTGATCTCATTTTGTATCAAATCAAACTGAGTACCAAGATGTTCGAACGCTTAGAGCATAAACCAATCATGTTACTGGTTTCATCAAACATTATTTACAGATCAGTAGAGTTGTGCATAGGTCCCACAGCATACATAACATGAAAGATAGCTAACGGTAACTAGTATGCATATAAATTGCAATGTAATTTAAAGTCATTAATAGATAGATTGTAGTTACGGATCCAAGTAGTGAAGCTCTGCTTTCGAGGAAGCTCGTGGAAGCCGCATAACATCCTTAGCGAAGTTGTACTTTTCCTGAGCATCAGCAGTTACACGGGGTTGAATTGATATCTTTTCAAGAGTGGGAGAATGTTCAAGTAAAAGCTTTATAAAGAGTAACAAGGGGCTTGAATTTTCTACATGGATTATTTCTATAGTTTTCAATCGGTTCATTGTCTGGTCCAAACAGTCAGACGCTTCCAAATAAGTTAATGCTGGTTTCACATCCAAATCCAAATGCACGTTCCAAAGACCCTAGAAATACATTAAAAGTGAGACTAGCGGTGCATTAAAAAAAACTACCTTAAGTTACTATATAAGCACACACAACACAGAAAACACAAGAGAAAACATTTAACACTCTTTACCTGATTATTCACATTGAGTTGTCCCAAGTTAGGTGAGTTCCGAAGCATACATAAAACACCTTGAAGTTGATACAAATCACCAAATTTGAAGTTACGTAAGCTGAGAGTCTTTAAACTATTAGCCGGGTGTGGAAGCCACTTAGGAATATTTTCAGCAATAGAAAACTGTGAGGGTGAAAGTGAGATTTTAAGTTACCAAAGATGATATGAAAGAAATGTTCTGTTGCTCAAACGCAGATACGATAAAGAACAAAGATCAAATATTAGAATTTAAAATTCAAATCATACCTCGAGAAAATACCCGTCGATAAGAAACAACACAAGACATGGCATATTACTTAACAAGGTGGCCAAATTAATTCTTTCAACTCCTTGAATGGGTAGTATGAAACCTATACCAACCGCACTAAGACATTTACTATGTAATAACTGAAGCAAAGTTGCATCAGGACAATATAGGACCGTTAACTTATATAAACTTGTAGACTTGATCTTGAAATTGTAAACATTGGTGCATGCAGATAGTTTCAACACCTTAAGTTGTGGTAAGTTGAGGATAGTTCCATGCAAGTTAGCCCCAAATTGAATATTCCTAAGCACAAGATCTTTGAGATAGAGAAATCCTTGAAAATCGAGTGGTGGCTTAATAATACAGTTTTCAAGTTCTAGCTTTCTCAATTCTAAACAACGAAATAAATAACATGGAAGTTGATAACGTTGGTTTAAATTAGTAAGGATGAGTTCCCTAATAACACCGTCTCTTGA
The DNA here is from genome assembly GCF_046630445.1 of Rutidosis leptorrhynchoides. Taxonomy (NCBI): domain Eukaryota; kingdom Viridiplantae; phylum Streptophyta; class Magnoliopsida; order Asterales; family Asteraceae; genus Rutidosis; species Rutidosis leptorrhynchoides. The sequence goes on along the minus strand of NC_092343.1, from coordinate 165,072,063 downwards.
CAAGGATAAAATCTACTGATCGACTTCTTGGAAACTATCAAGAGAAATGTTTGGTATTTGGAGATGTAACTTTAAGAGAGGACCCTTGAGAAAGTTAAAGATTTGGTTTGAGATCGTAATAAACCCATTATGACCAAAAGCTTAATTTTTGGCAAACTTTTCAGAGAAATGTTTATCAAGAACCAGCGAACTCAGTGTGGTCCATTTGTACCTCCAACTTTTTGATAAAACGTGTGTCCTTACATCATCTTGAACGGGGAGCTTCTCTAAAATCGAGTCTATCAAGTTCTCTGGCAAGTAACTGATTCTATCCAGTTCAGTACAAGTTACAAACCTCCTCTTAGTATTAAAATTATTACCTATCATTTAATTTAAGAAAACCAAGACTAGGTTATTTAATAGAAAACAAAATACATGAAACTAGGAAAACTTATATATAGGGTTGTATAGTGATGTAACAGACATTGGAATGATGCCGAATGACATACTAAGTGGTAGAACTTAGTAGCTACCAATACAAGTGTACTTAACCATCTGATGGTCACAATAAAAGCATGAAATATTGAAAGGGAAAATAGAGATAGCAACACACATCTCAAAGATAGAAACCAAGGCGACTGTAGAAATAAACAACGTGGGCATCAAAATTAAAAAAAGCTGAGTAGTAAGACAAGAAGGTTCAAAAGGTTATTAAGGGTATGAATGAGAGATACGAGATCTTAAAATTAAAAAAAAGTTGAGTAGTCAGAGTGAACATGTGAAATTTAAGCTGATCAATAAAATGAACATTTTACTTATACCTACAGAGTTATAAGTAGGGCCAACATTTAATTTTCAAAGTATTATCAGTTCTTCCTTTAAAAAGGCTGGTTCTACCTCTCTTAATCTTTTATAAATTTTCAACAAATCAGGGTTTCGCTTTCACTATCTTGCATCTTTTAATCAGTATAGAAAAAAAAAAAAACTTGTAAACATTGTATAATTATGCGAAAACCTAAAGTAATCCATTCATACTTGCTGCTTTATTTTTAGGGCTTCTAACATATATCTAGGTTAAATTCCGGTCACTTGAATATGTTTCGAATAAACCGCTAACTAAGTTATAACACTGATAATCAATCGAATTGTAAACCGGAATCTACGAGTTCAACTGGATAAATAATGTATGTATTATTATAGAATTAAATTAAAGAATGTAAAAAGTCGAATAAGAAATTACAACAGGAATCAAGTTTTTTCAAACATAAGTACGTCTATATGAAAGAATCAAACAAATTATGAGGTAGAAATTATATTACCGATATTAAGAATTACAGATGAATCCATAGGAGTACCGATTGGAGTTTATCGTCCAAATTGTAGTGCCTTTTCGTTGTAAGTTTTTCAGAGTTCAAGGTTTTAAGGGTTTATGTCAAGGTAGTTTAATAAGTTAATCATCCCTCAACTTTTGTTTTATGTGTATTTTCCAAAACCAACTTTCTTTGCAGAATAGGTCCCTTGTTCAATTAAAATTTTAAAAATTACTAAAATACTCTACTTAAATTTTATTTAATATTTTTTTTCCTTCAGTTGGAAAAAATCAAGATCGCATACCAAGATGCTCAAATGTGATGGATTTTTTTTACCTTGTGCGGATTTTATGTTAGGGTCTTTGTTGTAATTAAGTCAAATTTTTAATCAATACGTGGTTACTACTATCCTTTTTACGAAACTTTGTAATTGAAAGGTTTGTTTTCAAACCTATGGGCGACGAATTCATCACTACTCTATGCATAACGTTTGTAAGCAATGTTACATGGTCAACCAAGATGCGCAGCTAGAGTTTTGAGTTTTGAACCTGAGAGTTCTTGTGGGGATATCAAGACACGTATTACTATGTCATCTTAGATCCATGTGATGTGAGTCATTATGTGATTTTGAGGATTCAAATTCTGGAACACTACTAAAGATTTTTAGAGCGGTTATGTTCAATCACTAATGTGTTTTTAATTAAATATTGCTTTCTAGTTTAAATGTTTATTGTAATTTTATAGGTTTAAGGCTCTAGCAACATCAGTTCAAACACACCATTAACATCACGATTAACATTATTTAAACTATTCAAGAAATTGTTCAACTGTAATATGGAAGAAGACTTTTGAAGTAGTCTTTGTAATTGAACATTCGAATAAGTCCACATAATAGTTTAGTCCAACTGCACTATATTAAATGAAATGTATCTACTGTCAAATTTTTCACCACAAGATTTATTATTAGATTCATTAAAAGACAGAAAAGTGATCCCCGATGCAGGTCCACCAACCGCTAAAGATGTCAATCTTTTGTATCAATTTTTCGATAGAAGGTATGTCCTGATGCAGTCATATTTGGTGGTGTTATTGAACGTTTATGCTGATCTACATTGTATGAAATGGTTTGTTCGTTACATTGTGCAGTAATAAGGTTGTGGTTTTGACTGGAGCTGGGATAAGCACAGAATGTGGTATTCCCGATTATAGAAGGTATTCATGATTGTTATGTTTTCCGTTCTGCGTTCTGTAGATGTGACAGTTTAGATCAATTTATTTGTAACTGAATCAATTTAGGTTACATTATATCTCTCAACGGGGGCAGAAGGTAACATAGCAAGTACTATCTTAATAGAGAATGGATCAAATGAGTTGAAAGACACCCAACGTATATATTCGGTCCATAAAAACCACCTAAATCACTTTAACCAAAAAATATTACTAGTTTATTATCAAAGTCATATATTTTGGATATGATATCCTGGTTATTTACATGAAAATTTGGAGATAAAGTCTTTCAGGTCAACGCAACCTCGCACGTACGCGTACCTAAGTTACCCACCATTTACCTACCCTGCCCATTTTACCACCTAATAGTCTGGTTACATAAAGGGAGTAAGGGGCATATCCTGTTTAGTAGTTGTCACCTACTGATAATCTGCATGTCTAATTATATATTCCGTAATCATATTTGATGAGCTAGTTATTCACTTATTTGTACAAAATTTTGGACAAAAAAGTGTTCCAGGGTAGTGCAACCTTGTACATACTTGATCAGCAACCCACCAACTACCTAACCTTCCCATTTTAACCACCTGATATTCTGGTTTATAAAGGGACATATTCTGTTTAGTGGTTGTTACCTGCTGGTAATCTGTTTGTGTTTACTCATTATATGTATCCCTGTTAGTAACATCATTCATCTTTCCTGTCTAATATCATAATTGGTGCAAAAGCCCGGATGGAGCTTACAGTACTGGTTTCAAGCCAATCACTCATCAGGTAAATTCAATACATTACATTCAGTTGATACTATCTGCATTTTTCTATTTGAGGAATCCTGATTTGTACTTCTTTTTTATATTTTTTATGGGTGTAGCAATTTAGTTGTTCAAGCTGTGCACAATGGCAGTAGGGATAGGAGTTATGCAGGATGGAGAAAATTTATCGAAGCTAACCCTAGTCCACCTCATACTGCATTAGCTTCTTTATAAAAAGCCAACCGGATTAGCTTTATGAATGCACAAAACTTTGACAGGACATCCTTTTCTTCCATTTGTACGCCCATTTTTTTAATAAAACGTGTGTCCTCACAGCATCTTGAAGGGGGAGCGTCTCTAAAATCGAGTCAATTAAATTCGTTTGCAAGCAACTGATTCTATCCACTTCACACCTCTCAGTATTGTTATTATGATAGAAATTACAAGGATTAAGTATACATGTTGACTGCAGTGGGCGGCACCAATCGAAGGTCTGGGTTGTGATGTTATGGATTTTACTTAGTGGGCACATGCTCTGCACATGATGCAAACAATTACTCCCTCTAAATATTCGGTCAAGACTACTACGTGCTTTTCTGAATGTAAACGTGCACATGCATACTTAAAACAACTTCTTAAAACCCACGACCCACGTGCATGACTCTAAATCAACTGCTACAAATTTTGGAGTACTTACAATAATTTTTTATCCTTCTTGGACTTTCAATTGGGCCGCACAAGCTTTTGGGCCTAACCAGACTCGGGTTCAAGATTACCCAACAATTACTTCTATTGCTATTTTGATCCAATACTTTATTCTTAATCTTGCGCGTTCCTCACTTTAGCTTGTGATCTTCTCCAATTAGTATTAATTCGGAAGATCTATATCATATGACGACAATTCAGACAAGAGTTTTAGAATGACGATGTCTGCTTTCCGACTTGTCAGGTACAAATGTTCATGCAAATTCATTTGACGCGAACTGATGATACACATAATGATCCGTCTCAAAATAGGCAAGCATCTCGGCAAAAATCACACCCGGCACTACGAGTCCCGGGTTTCCAACTCCTTTTCTCGTCATCCGTCTGACGTCTTCCTGGATACTCCTCCATGACAGACAAATGGCAAGGCTAAGAACCTGGATGACAAACACGTAACCGGCACCTTACAACCGGTCAAGATAATTGTAACTAGGCATCGCAAGACCAGTCATCATAATCATGACAGTCAAGAAACACTTAGAACGTGTCTAGGCGAAACCTACCCGGTTGGACCGAGAACATCGTAATGCTATAACCGGAACCAACTCACCAACACCATCGTCTCGGTCCACTAAACCGACATAAGGACACTCCCGGGACAAGCACGTTGTCCTGAAACAAGAGTGTGTCACCACGAAGTAGGCACCTCGTCCCGGAATGACCACTTGATCACGAAACAAGCACGCGGGCAAGTCGCGTGCCACATCAGCCCACAAATTTAGGAAAGGTCGTTAGAATATGTTATTCCCCATGAAAGGGACAGGTGCCACGTCACCCCTCGGGATTGACAAAGTTTGTTACAACCATGAAAGGGACATGTGTCACGTCATCATTCCCTCTACAGCATATATAAATACACAAGTGAAATCATTCATTTAAAAAAGACACTGGATGCATAAACGTTACTCTGCCAAAATCAATTGCGATAACGTCACTTCAGTCGTTAGCTTAATTCCGATCGGTGCTCCAATCACCATCCGAGTTAACCCACACTAAGATATTAACTTATTCGATTCCGATCGAATAAGGTTAATCTACTTGATTGTTTTACGCCCTTAGAATCCAGATTCCAAATCGGGGTTCGCACAATTATTGGAGTTAAAACAATCAATTACTCCTTTTCCCAAATTACGCACTCAAACCCGAAATCTCATCACCCATTGCGATTTTGGTTTGATCACGAACGTTACTATGTTTTGGTATTTTTATAGTTTTTTTTTTTTAATTGAGAAATGTACATGAATTGCACAGAGCAACTCATGATGCTGGTGCTGCTACGGCAATTATAGATATTGGCAAAACACGAGTGGACGATTAACGCAAGACTAGGATCAGCCTGTTCTTAAAAAGGATTAATTGGGGAGCTTTACAACAGTGCCTGCATGAGAATAACTATTATGGACGTTACAGATTAATAAGGGTGTACACGTTGACTGCAGTTGGCAGCAGCAATAGAAAGTCTGGGTTATGACAGCAACAATTTAGATAAGAGTTTTGGGATGAAGCAAAGACCCGATGGTACTGTTTGAGTACTGTTTGACTCCAATAACCCGGTCCACGTACAAATCCAACTATTACTATGAACCAGAAAATTTTGATGTCTATCAATTTAACCACTTAAAATAAATTTTCGTAATTTTAAGAAATTTAGATAAGAAGTAGAATAAAAATCTATGTCCTAAAACTAGAATTGCGAGAAATAAGAAAGAAAAAGAGCGCGTCGAAAAAGGTCGAAAAAGAAAAGGGTTGAAAAATAAAAGGCGTCGAAAAATAAGAAAGAAAAAGAGTGACTATAAAACTTTAAAAATACTCGACTAACCCAACCTTATTACTATCACTAACTTAAAATTAAAATTGCAAATTGAGATTACTAATTGGAGTGATAATTGATACATAGGTAAAAGGCGTCGAAAAATCAAAATAAGAAAGTAGTGCGTTAAAACTTAAAAAGGAACTAAAAACTAAAAACTAAAAGTTGCGTCTAAAGATATTAAAGCTTACAAGTAAAACTATATCCCAAATAGCAATATCTTAAAAAGGTACTAAAACTTAAAAAGGCGTCGCAAAATTCTAAAGCACCTAAATTTTAGTCTAAAGAAAAAGCACTTAAGGGATTTTACGGCAAAGCCTAAAAATTTAGAAATAAAAATAACTATGGCAAAAACTAAGTCTTAAAACTAAATACGAACGAAAAATACAAAAAAATTACGCTAAAACAAATAAAAAGGGACAAAATATAAAAATATACTAAAAGTTATAAAAAGTACAATTTTTTTATAAAAATATTATTTTTATATTATTTATTTTATACTTTATAAAAGTATTAATTTTTATATATTAATAAAACTAATTAAACTTAATATTACAAATTAATTAAAACTTAAATTAAATACTAAATTAATTAAATATTTAACCCTAAATACAATTTAATTAATAATAATAAATAATACTCCATAATTAATGCAGATTAGGGTTTCTGTGTGACTCGTGTCAGACGGCTCCGCGAGTCTCGGTTGAACCAGTTCAATACCTCAGCAAGTCGCGGAGGTTGCAGGTCCAAAAGAGGTGCAGGTCAAATTCGACAGGTCAGTTTTTTTTTATTTGTTTTTTTCTGTTTTTTCTTTAATTAATATATTTATATAAATTTAATAAAACTTATATTTTAAAAACTAAAATAAAAATAAAGATACTTTATAATTTTATAAAAAATCTTAAAAATAGATTTATATATATATATATATATTTTTTCGTTCGGTTTTTTTTATATTTTAAATAAAAACAAAATATTTAAATAAGACTTATATTTTTATAAAATAAAAATAAAGAAACTTTATAAAACTTAAATATTTAACAAACTCTTAAAAATATTTATATTTTTGTTTTTCTTTTTATATTTTCGAATATTTAAAACCTATTTTTACAAAAGTGTATTTTTATAAAAGTAAACTAAAAATAAAAATCTTTTTTTATAGCGTTGCGCTTCCGGCTTTTAAGCTAGATTTTAAGTCTTCCCCGACAGCGGCGCCAAAAATACTTGATGTTATGCGAGGTGTATATAAAATAGCTTTATTTTTACAACTAAATACTATTAAATACGATACAATTTTACACAAGATATTTATTTATTTATAGAATGGATATACTTAAACCTTGCTACAACACTTATAGGCAGTGTACCTAATCGTACAGTAGTGTAGTTTTTAGTAAGTCCGGTTCGTTCCACAGGGAAAAATCTTTAAACAAAGCTTAACGCTATATTAGTTTTATTTTATAAAAATACAAATATATATAAGTAATATTATTATTATAAAGGGGGGTTTTTACCGTTTAATGACCGGTTTGTCGATTTTTAAAACTTTAGTCGCAGTTAAACCTAATGTAAAATATTAAAAATAAATATAACTTAATTTAAAGCGTAAAGTAAATAACGATAATGAAATTGCGATAAATAAAAGTGCGATGAAATAAAATACAATAATTAAAAAGTGCGTTAATTAAAAGTGCGATTAAATACAAAAACAATAAATAAAAGTGTGATAATTAGAAGTGCAATTAAATATAAAATAAAGAAAATTAAATATGAAATAAAATAATTATGCTTATTTAAACTTCCGTAATCATGATGTTTGACGTGTTGATTTTAGTTTTATGCCCATGGGTTAATTGTCCTTTGTCCTGGATTATTTAATATGTCCGTCTAGTTTTTGTCCATAACAGTCCATCAGTCATAAATATAAAGTGCGAGTGTCCTCGTCAAATTATCCTTATACCCGAAGTTAAATATTCCAACTAATTGTGGACTTAAACTGTAACAAGATTTTAATACTTTGTTTAATAATTACACCAGGTTATCGACTGCGTGTAACCCAAGGTTTTAATACTTTGTTAACAATTATGCCAAGTGTCCTTGTACATAATTTCACCCCTGTTTTAATAATTCCATAGACTATTAATTCATTCCCGTGTCCGGTTAAATGAACGATTATTCGTACATATAAATACCCCACCCATCGTGTCCGATCGAGTGTATATGGTTATTTATGGGTACGTCCAATTGTAAATCTTTACATTAAAATTAACAAACTATCATTTAGTTAAACAAATATAAAGCCCATTAATAGCCCATAGTCTAATTTCCACAAGTGTCGTTCTTTTGTCCAAACCCCAATTATGGTACAAAGCCCAATTACCCAATTTTAGTAATTAGCCCAACATCATGATTACTTTGGTATTAAATAAGCATAATAATAACTTAGCTACGAGACATTAAATTAAAAAGGTTGAACATAACTTACAATGATTAAAAATAGCGTAGCGTTACACGGACAGAATTTCGACTTACACCTTTACAACATTCGCTAACATACCCTTATTATTAGGATTTAAAATTAAAAATAAAATTAAAATTAAAATATATATATATATATATATATATATATATATATATATATATATATATATATATATATATATATATATATATATATATATATATATATATATTACGTATATAGATAGAGAGATTGATAGAATTAGGATATATTTTACGATCAAAATGCGTTGCCTTTTATAGGAATTTTCGTCCAGGGAAGCTCCGCAACTCGCGGCATTTTTCTTCTTCAAACTCCGCGAGTCGCGGAGTTTGTTTTTACAGCTCACTCCAATTTGGATCCTAGTCTGCTGACGGTTTATTATATAAATATAATATATATATATAATTTATATAATTAATTATATATTATATTATATTTATATACATAGTTAACTTGTGATTTTTAGTCCGTTGCGTCGAGCGTTGAGAGTTGACTCTGGTCCCGGTTCCGGATTTTAGAACGTCCTTGCGTACAATTTAATATCTTGTACTTTGCGTTTTGAATCGTGTACTCTTGTAATTTTGAGACGTTTCTTATCAATAATTGGAACCTCTTTGATTGTATTTTGTACTTTTGAGCTTTTTGGTCGTTTGCGTCTTCAATTCGTCGAATCTGTCTTTTGTCTTCACCTTTTATTATTTAAACGAATATCACTTGTAAATAGAACAATTGCAACTAAAAGCTTGTCTTTCTTGAGGGATTATGCTGTAAAATATATGTTCGTTTTTAGCATTATCAAATATTCCCACACTTGAGCGTTGCTTGTCCTCAAGCAATATAGGCTTGAAATACTAGAATCACTTCTTTACTCGAATCACTTTTTTTTTATTCACACACTTTATACATCAGTGATTTTGATACAGTGGTATAAACAATGATAGTAAGAATGTGGTTTACAGTCCCACATAACTATAAAATTTAGATCCATTAAGGAAATTGGATCTTTATGAAAACATTTGATCATTTGAAAATTCAATCTTGTTTTTACCCTAGATAAGTTTTCCGGAATAACCCTTCATCGGTGTTTGCAAATTCTTTTTGTGGGTTTGGTGGGTTTCAGATTTGAAAACTTTAGCTCAAAACTTGTGGTTTTGTGTCACCCACTTGCTAACCTTGTATTAGGAAAGCAACACGTCCAGTATACTTGCTCCGAATATTACCTTTCGGTAAACTTCCGTCCGGTTGTAAAGGAAAGCGTTGAACAAGCAACTGTTAAGGCAATGTCCCCTGACATGCTTTTAATTATGGTCTATAACGTGTCGGACGCAATTACTATCCTTGGTAGGAGCAATAGTAAAGCTCACCCTTATAATTTTTCGGTCTGGCACAGGTCCTGTCTTTGACCATGATGTGCAATCACCGTTCTTACGGTTGACACCCGAATTGGTTCAGGTGACCTAATGAATTCCAGGTGAATTCCTAGGATTTTACGTTCAATGGTAATGAACGCATTGAAAATAGTTTTTCAGAAAACAAATCGGTTTTAATTTGATCAAAATATTTTCTCGTTCAAGCTCGAGTTTAGATATCATTGAATTCCATGAGTTTGAATTCTCAATCTTTAAGGTCAATCTCTAGGATTGAGTAATATCAGTCTTAAAAGCTGATTTTTGATCTTTAGGGAGATTATCCTTTCTGGGGGTCTGATTCATTAGTCTTATCCAGCTAATTTACACGGCGTCCTCCCCATTTTACGAGACAGATCCTCTCATGGTTAGGATAAGTCTGACCACTTGGCAACCCTGTTTTATGCTGAGGTCCGTGGATTTCCTGCTAATTTTAGTGATGACTTTTCTAGATTTTTCGTCAACCTACAGCTGGTCTGGACGACAACTTCATGACCTAAATCAAGAAGCGCGTTTCTTTTTCGGAAGACTTTACTTCCTTTTAATGATGGAATTGATTCATCGTGTAGATCCATCTTTCTTTCAAAAGTATTACCATAAACCGGGTAAAACTGATTATTTTCGTCCAAAACAAAAGTATTTTCAATTATTTGTACAAAAATATGTGATATATGTTTTAAAATAACTTGGTAAATTTTCCCACACTTGGCTTTTATTTTCCTTTTTGTTCTCCTCAATTCCATTTTAAATGAATTCTAACATTTTGGTTTGTTTGTCAATTTATGTCCTTTCCGAGGTAACAATAATTTCGGTGTTAACACCTAGTTTTATCGTTCATAAATATGTATAAACATGATTTTGAGTTCATTTAATTGAAAATTTTGAAAAATTTTACTAGAATTGGGTAGTCAGTATATAAGACTAGGGATGTTCTTTGTTATCAGAGAGCACTAGATTCTAATACAACTACTGCGTTACTAGTATTTTTAATGGTAACCAAGTGTATAAATAAAAATTTTTAAAATCTGAAAGAATTTAACCCCTTCCCACACTTAAGATCTTGCAATGCCCTCATTTGCAAGAAATCAGTAACAATTTAAATTATTGTCTACCGATGTGTATTTGTTATATCAGTTTCATCTAAATTTCAAAATGCATACAGCGGTTAAGAAACTAACTCTTCTGATAGCAGTTATGGATTTTCAAATAAACCCATCGCACATACTATCAACCATATTTCAATTTGAAGATTCATGCAGTATATATTCGACTACCGAAATTCAATTTCATATTTGCCGAGTATTATTATCAGTTTTAATTGATAACAAATGTCTAATATACAAGATGAATTGGACCAATTGTGTATTGAAGAAGTTCAGAAAACTGGAGATGGAGAACCAAATCAAGCAGCCGTTTTTGACTCACTTGAACTGGAACCCATTAATGTTGTTGATGAAATCTCGAGCCCTAATACAATCGAAGGTAATACATTTACATACATATTTTGAAATTGTTATACGATTTTGAATTTTTTGTGTATTAGTCTCACCTTTTTAATTTTGATCATTAGTTGATTGTATAACCTAATATAATAAGATTAGTGTTTATACATTTGTGAACCAACAAATCTATTTCAAGTGTTGACTTTGTTCATGTGATAAAACAAATTCTAATAGGTGCATCTATTTCAAGTGTTCATTTCTACACACCTAATGGGAGCAGATACTTCATACCTGAAGTTCAAACAACATACAAACCGGTTGTAGGAACTATGTTTAATTCAGTTGAGGAAGCATTAGTGTTGTATTAGGGTTATGCCAAAAAAGCAGGTTTCTCTGTAAGAAAATACACGGCTAAACGTAAAGCAAATGGGGATTTATCTCATAGGTTATTTGTTTGCAACAGACAAGGTAAACCGTATACGAAAACAGGTGTTGATTCATTACAACCGGCTGTACTGGTGGACAAAAGTCAAGAACAGAATGAAAATGTTGAAGGGACGAGTGCGCAGAATATAAAAAAGAAGCCACAACGTCGTCGACGAAACTAGAACATAAAAGTAACAGACTCTTATTGTGTGTTAGTTTGTTATTTTCCCGTGACATTTAATTTACTCTTAGTGTCTGTTTAATTTAATTTTTTTTTGCTTAATAATTTCAAGTAACTGTTCTTTACAGATTTGTATAATATAATTTGCGTCTAGGGTGTATTCATAATTTTGATGTAAGTTGCTAAGATGTTTTTTTTTCTTTGCTTTGTTCAGTAAGTGCATCTTGTTATTTGCTGTTATTTTGTTTGTAACTCAATTCGTTATAGTGATATCAGGTTATTTCGCCAATCTCAATACCCGTTGTGCTTAGGTCTTTGGTCTGTGGATGTTAGTTTAATAAATGTTTAGTACCATCTGTTTTTGTGGGTTTCACTCATTTGCCTTCAAATCCAAAGTTGGTCATTTTATAGTGTTATACAATGTGTTTATTCCTGGTGGGATGGGGTGCATAATAACAAATGGTTAATTAGGTGGTATTTGCTGTCCCTACTAGACTTCAATTATGTTAAATCGAAGATTCCTTTTATGGTCTATGGAGTTTTGATCCACGATAACAAGTGGTATTCAATATGGCATTATTATCATGGTGGCAATCAGACTATCTTTTTTTTTTTTTTTTTTTTTGGTTTTTTTTTCTTTTTTTCTTTTTTAAGGTGATACAAAATATATACCTAAACTGCATTGGCCTGAATACTATTATGAATTTTTATACATATAGTTTGATTAATGTCTATTGGTTTTGGTATAGTATTTTTGTATTTGAAATATGTATCATGTTACCAGGATATGGGATGTACATTAGTAAGTCCAAAAGTTTTATGTTGATCATGATGGTATTTTTCCTTCCTTTTGACATCTTGTGCAGGTTTACTACATTTGATTGTGTTATTTTCAAACAAATAATACACATGTTCGTGTTTTTGTAGTTGAGGACGACACGTTTTTTAGATGCTTATGTTATCAGTGCAGAGTTGGAAAACTCAGTTCAACTTAAATGATCATCATGTGTGGACTCTACAAGTAAACCATGCTCATAAAATGATAAAATTTAATTCATTAAATGAAATAAGTTCATAAAACTATGCTCAAACATCTTACACCCCAAAGTCAGACTTTAAAAACCAAAAACTACTAATATTCTAGTACCATCAAAAAATAACATTACTCAATACTTAATATCCCCTCTCAAGAGGCTTGAGGCTATTTGCATAACTTCTAGCATCCAATAGCACCTTAGATTTTTGTTTGTTTTCATTGGATAGCAATAACTTTCTTTCCCAGTACATTTGTGAATAAAACAAGGAAATTCAACTTAAAATTCCAGTCTGCAACTTCACTTTCACTTATCTTCTGCTATATTTCATCAGCACTTACACTATTCTTACCAAACTGATTCACCCACGCATCCCATATATTATCTGGTCTTCTTTTATACCCTAATGATCTTATATTCACTCCTCCGATGGGAACGCCCAAAATTCCATGAATCCTTTCTTTTGTTACCTTTATCGTGCCTGCTCTTAGTTTGAAGTCTAAATCTTCATCATTAAATTTGACCACCGCATAATAAGTAACCTTTCCCGGCAAAATATTAATATTGAAATTGAGCAATTCCCCAAAACCCATAGATTTTAAGCATTCTTTTTGGACTGAGTTCATTTTCTTTATCGCACTAAACAGCGGCTTTGGAGATGATCTGGTACGAATTGATGGTAGTTTAGACTCATCTTCGTCCACCTGCTTCGAAGCAACGTCTATATTTGTAACACCGTCAACTTTCATATTCTCACCATTATCGTTACTTTCATTCGTTTTTCTTCTACACTTCCTTTCACTTTGCTTCACACTATTATTAGCATCTTCATCTTCAATAAATGCAATACATTTTTGTTTGGGATTTACACTTTTGTTCTTCACATACGTGCCTTCAAATTAGGCATCTCTATGAGTTATCAACCTTAACACATCTTTTGTTAATCATCAAGTATAAACATAAATGTGAACATTTATATAGTTGTTAACAAATATTTATTATTCAGGAATCTAACAAACCTGCAAATTATTTACAATAATACACTCTACATAACGGTTACAAAGCAATTCAGACTACATTCTTTAAATTTCATACAGTACATGCACATATAGCTACTATTGCAGCTTGTTACCATATTAACATCTACAAACCATGTTCACAATTGTGCAAAAAACATGATTAAATAAAAAAAAATAAAAATAATTAACGTAAATTATATGTATTCACAAGTTAACATTATAACAATCTTTGAAATTGTTCATATGTTAACATCACAGTACACTACATATTTCGAACCAATTATAACGTATAACCAAACTAGTAATCTTATCCTTCTTTCACATATGAACATAAAGTCATTATTACATCTTGTTACCATATTACCATATTCCAAACATATTAAAATTTTGTAAAATTCTAAACACATGCACAAATAAACCAAACACATGTTAACAAAATCACATTGAGACACATGTTAACATATTATTAACCAAAAAAGTTTCTTTTACATATACATAACATAGCAACTGTTACATAAATTTACCATATTAACATAAGCTACACAGTTGAATAACTTTCAAAACAAGTTTTAACAGATTGTAAAAAAAAAATTGATAATTAAAAAAAAAAATTAAACTGTTAACAAACCTACATGTAATCTCAAGTAAACACTTTCACAAGTGAACACTTTCACAAGTGAACACTTTCACAATCCATCAAAAAATGATACTTAAAAAAACAAAAACTTGTCAACAAACCTAAATGTAATCCTACCATACACGCATTCTAGAAAACTATATATTTCAGTAACCACCAAAACATTATATTTTTTGGCACATCTTGTTACCATTATAACATTTTCACAACATGTTAACAAGTTTGTATATTCGGAACTCGTCTGCAAAACAATCCAATGATAACAAATTCACATAATTTCACATGGTAACAAATTAAAAAACACATATAATCACAACGTTCATTAGTTCACACGCTGCAAACGTTCATGATCGTAGGTTACTATTATAGGATATACTGTTATTGTGACTTCTAAATACCTAACTTGTTCATAGTTTGCCATAAACACTTACCATTAACATGTTCATAGACATACCACCATCCAAGCAAGCATGTTAATTGATTTTATTACACTTACTATAACTTGTTAACAAACTATCAAATAATAATTTACTAGTCACAATATACTAATATCACATTACAATTAACAAAAAAAAATTTATACTTAATTCAACAACAACTTGCCAACGACTGATATGAACAACAATTAGGTTCCAAACTAAACAAGTAAACAAATCTCGTGTAAACCCCTCTGTTAACTTACTCAGTGACTTTTAACAAATTAACACACATGCAAACACATTATGCATCAACATAAATCATACCTGAAATGTTTTGTTGAGCTTGTCATTTTCTCGCAGAAACATCCATGTCCTTTACACACACTCGCAAAAAAAAATAAAAAAATTTAAAAAGATTAACAAAACAATAATTATATAAAAAACAGCCTACTAATTAATAAATTGATGGTCTGCGATTATAAAATTAACATCACAATACCTTGATTCTTGAACGTTTTCTGGTACAAAATTTTTTGACTTGGAATTAATTGAAATGCTCCGTATCTGGTAGCAGTTAAAATTATCAATTAGATAAAACTGCAATTCGATGGTTATTAAACGAAAGAAGGTTTTTGATGCTGCTCCAGTTAACAATTGCCGGTTTATCATCTTCGATTTTGAAATACAAACCGCTACCCTTTTCCGTGTTAATATACTATTATTTTATTAATTAATACTAAATCTAATCCAATCCATTAATCTAATAAATCTAACGGCTGATACTAGTTCTCAAGGTTCTCACAAATTTATTAGTTCTCATTTGAACTCAACCTTATTAGCAATTAAACAAGTTTCAAATAGCATTATCTCTCAAAAATCAAGTTCATGAATTTTAGACTTGAAAAAGTCCACTTTAATTCTCAAAAATCATGTTTAGGCTCAAAGTTTGGATCATTTAACTACCTAAACATGTTACACTACTTAATTTAGCAATAATTCATGACAAAAAATCGGCCATAACCTGTTTATATCAAAAAGCCCCAAATTCACTACAAGAAATTCGTTCTTTTGCCACGAAATCATTTGTGGCGACAAAAATTTCGCCGCAAACAACCCGCTAAACGACAAAAAAATCCTACTTTTTGACTTGTTGAGTCAAACTTAACTATTGTGGCGACATGTCGCCAAAAAAGTCGCCGCAAATTTAATTTTACATTTTCTTTTCCATTTTTCTTAATAAAAACCTGGTCAAAGGTTGAAATTTTTTAATTGTGGTGACATGTCGCCACTAAACGTTGTCGCAATTGTTATTTTTTATTTTTATTTCATTTATTTTTTTCGCTCCAAATTGCAAAAATTATTAAGTGGAGGGAAAATTTCCCGCCATACCTATTGTGGCGACTTGTCGCCACTAATGTCGCCGCAAAAGTTGCCACAAATTTAATTTTACATCTCCTTTCCATTTAATTATGTAAGACGGTGGTGTGGTGGTGATTTAAGACAACAAGATGTGACGATGTTGTAACAATGGGGAATGTAGTGGTGATGTAAGTCGGTGAAATGAGGAGGTGATGTAAGATGGCGGAATGTGATGATCATGTAAGACGGTGGAATGTAGTGAAATGCGGTGATGATATGCGACGTTAGTAAAATGAGTCGGTGATGTAAAATGGTGGAATTAGAAAGCAATGTAAATTGGTGGAATGTGGTGATGTAAGATGGTAGTATGATATGGTAATCTAAAACGGTAAATTCTGGTGGTGATATAAGTCGGTGGAGTGTGGTGGCCATGTACGATGGTGGAATGAGGTAGTGATGTAAAACGATGGAATGTGGTGAAAATGTAAGATGGTGAAATGTGATGGTTATGTATGACAATGAATTGTGTTGGTGATGTATGACAATGGAATGTGGTGGTGTATGACGGTGGAATGAGGTGTTAATCTAAGACGGTGGAATGAGGTGGTGATGTAAGACGATGAAATGCGGTGGAAATGTAAGACGATGAAATGTGATTGTTATGTAAGAAGGGGGAGTTTGACGGTGACGTATGACAGTGAAAAACAAATCAAGAACCTCTGTAGTGATACAAATCAAGAACCTCTAATGAGTTACATCTTGTCAATTCACGTACCGCATCACTAATAATAGGTGGTGATGTAAGGCGGTTGAATGAGATGATGATGTAAGACGATGGATGTGGTGTTTATTTAAGACAACGAAATGCGATGATAATGTGACATTGTGAAATGTAATAGTGATGTAAGTGGATGAAATGGGAAGGTGACGTAAGTCGGTAAAATGAGGCAGTGGTGTAGGACGGTGGAATTAGAAAGTAATGTTAGAAGGTGATGTATGACGGTCTAATGTGGTGGTGATGTACGATAACTAGAATCTGGACGAGAACGACCAATAGAACGATAAGGAGGACGGAGACGAGAACAAGGACAACCACGGGGGAAAACCCGCAACGTACATTTGAGAGATTTACTAGAGGCTCGAAATGGTGCACTTTTGCCCATTGAATTTGAGGTGGACCATGGTTCCACTTTTATAGCTGTTGGTGACTATGGTAACTTATTTACCTCGAAGCTTGGAACATTGGTTGACCCGATTCCAACTTACTACGAAAGCTGGCGGAAAGTACCTGCACCATTTAAGACAACATTGATCCACGATTTAGAGGTTATATATAGTCATTATATATATATATATATATATATATATATATATATATATATATATATATATATATATATATATATATATATATTTGAACTAATATAATAATCTGATATTGTGTTATAATTTGCAGCAATGTTTCGATTTGGATCATCATATTCAGGGACCCCACGGTGATTCGATTCGAATGGCAATTGATAAGATGTTCGCGAAGCGATATAGTGGAAAGAAAAGCAAGGTTAAAGACAAATACTGGAAAAAACGAGGGGGGAAAAAGAACGCTGCTCAACTTAAAGATAGTATTCCCGAAGGTTCAAATATGGATTTAATTGAATGGAGAAAATATTACGATTTTTATATGGATCCCAAGAACATTTCCCGATCAAATTCAAATAAAAGATGTCGTGCGAAACAAACTCTAAAGCCAAGAACGGGAAGAAAGTCGTTGGCACAAAATCGATATGAACATGTAAGTTGATAACTATATATATATATATATATATATATATATATATATATATATATATATATATATATGCTGACTCTCGTTTTTATTTACATATGAACTAATTTGATTTATTTACAGCGTGATAAATCAACCAATGTCTTTGAAAATCTAATGAAGACGTATTATCGAGTAAACCGTTATAAAAATGGGGAATGGCGTCAAACAGAGTATGGAGAAAATTATGTAAGTAATTAGTTATACTTGATAACATTATTTATATATATATATATATATATATATATATATATATATATATATATATATATATATGTGTGTGTGTGTGTGTGTGTGTGTGTTTGTGTATATATATGTATGTATGTATGTATGTATGTATCTATATGTACATTTATGTATATATATATTTTTTATGAAAAGCAAACAGTTTATTATTATTAATTATAAACAAAAGAATACATACACATACAAACCTATCACATGAATGAGGTGGGATTATGCACAGACCCATAACCCATTTTCAAGTTACATGACCCATATTCACTAGGCTGTATATACAAGTAACAGCAGCAAAACCTTTGTGCGTGTGTATATATGTATGTGTTACAGATTTTATATATAATATCAATTATTTTTTTGTCGTAATTATGCAGCTTTCAATGCAAGAACTTCAGAAAAACAAGCCCAATCTGAGTGAGATAGAGATTATGGCGGAGGTTTTGGGCGAAACACGTGGTTGGAGGAGAGGTATTGGGATGAGAATACCCTCATCGTCTACATCCACGTCATCCACAGCCCAAATGAGGAAACGATATTATACTTTGGACCAGGTTGAGGCTTTACGGGCCGAGGATCAGAAGAAGATAATGAAGAAAATGGAAAAGATATTCCAAAAGAAGATAAATGAACAAATGGTGCACTACCATGAGAATTACACCTCGAAACTCTATGACGCGGTAGGTAAAGGGAAAGAGGCCTACGTATATGACGCAGTAGGTAAAGGGAAAGAGCCTTACATATATGTTGATGCCGAGGACGAGGAAAACCGTGGTAATAGTGACGAAGATGATGGATATGGTGATAGTAGCGATGGTGTATCGGGATCTTTGGCTTGACTTTGGTGTTTAGATTTTAGTATCTAATTCGTATGTTAAACATATGATATTTTGAACAATTGGGTATGTACTTCGTATGTTAAACATATGATATTTTGAACAATTGGGTATGTAGTTCGTATTTTAAACGATTGTAATTTGTGTTATCGGAAACGTTTAGTTTGTAGTAGATTTGTTTCTTTGATTTGTTAGAAAACAAGCAATAACAGGTTTTGTATCTGCGAAGAAAACCCGGCATTTCCGGGTGGGAAGCATGAAAAGCCAAAGCAGGTTCTGCATATTTTTCTATTTGTGGCGACATATCGCCAAACTGTATCGCCACAAATGATAATTTCTGAATTTAAAAATAAATTGAATAAATATAGATATATTCCTTTTTACAACCCATTTGTCACCACAAATATGTGGCCGCTAATAACATATGACGTCAGATAACGTCATAATTGAGTTTAATTCTTCTTTTTTATTTGAAACAAAATTGTCGCCACAATTTGTCGCTGCAAACCATATTTTAGAATTTCTTTTACCTTTGCGGATCTATTGCGGCAACATTTTTGTGACGTATTTGTTGTTGCAAAAGAGGATATTGTGGCGACATGTGGTCTAATGTGGCGAAAAGTTGTCGCCGTATTAGACTAGAATTGTTGTAGTGATTGCTCAAGAACACAAACCCTAGATTACTTAAAATTTGAAGTTTAAGGCTTCTAATCATGTTAAATAGCATCACTCTAGGTTATAAAAGCATAATACACAAACAATTTAAGTACAATTACACTAAAAAGCATCAAAATCGAATTGGGTATAAAATTTGTTCAAGAACACTAATTTTCGGATTAAATGGTGTTTTGGTGTAAAAATTTACCGTTTTCCTTGAGTAATTCCTTGATAGCATCCTTCTCAACATGATTTTGTGAAAGATTTGATGAAAAATGGTCAAAAATTGCGAATTTGTGTGTGTTTTTCGTGTGTATTTTCGCAGTTTTTGTGTGTTGTTATGTTGGGGACTGCTCTGTTCGGCCTTTTTAATTTTTTTTCTCTATTTTTGATTCTCCGCGACTTGCGGTGAAATTCCCCTTCAAACTCCGCGAGTCGCGGAGTTTGTATATTTTTTTATTTTTTATTTTTTTTATATAAAAATCTTAACTTATAAAACAATTAATTAATTAATTTTAAAATATTGTTTCCCTTGTTATTTAAGATGAGGTCGTTTCGGAACGATGTCCTAGTCCGTCCCTCGATAAAATTTTAAAATTTTTCAATTTAAAGCGCGATTTTAAAAGCAAAGATTTTTGAGTTTTTTTAATGTTTTTGGCATACTTTAATTCAATAAGATTAAAAATAATGATAATAAAAGTTCTCGTCCTTCCCTCGGGTAAAGAAATTTCGGTTCAAAGACCTAGTCTTCAACTCACGACGAATTTTAAAAATCATATTTTTAACTTAGCGAAATAAAGTAAATTTTTGTTTTTAAATTCACACCAAACTTAAATTTTATTTTTGTTTTTATACATACAAATTATATTAAAAATATTAATTTTTCAAATATTTGCAATTTTAAATAAGTTTACAATTTTAAATTAATATTTATATATTAATTTTAAAAACATGGTAAAAATAAAATTAAAAATCTTTTTGGCTTTTATCCCACTTTAATCAATCAAATATTATAAAAAATATGCGCCCCTCTTTTCGGTAAAGTAATTTCGGTTCCATAACCTAATTTAACTCATGACGAATTTTTGAAATATTTTGAGTTGTTTGATTAAAGATATTTATACCTTAAGAATAAACGTTAAATTTTGCAGTGATGTAATAAATTTTTGTATGATATCAATAATTTCGGTCGCAAGACCTAATTTTATCGAATATCAATTTAATACTTTATAGCGAACAAATTAGCGTTTATTATCAAAAGGTTAAAAATAAAAAAAAACTGTACAAACTTACCTGTGAAATAGATTTCTTAGTGATATGCTCTAGCCCACTCATAAGATAGTCGGACTAATTGGTTTTCCATGGCTACATAGGCGTAACCTCGAGCATTTAATGCTTTTTCTTCTAAACATATAAACGGTCCATCTCTGCATAAAGTAACAAATTCGGTATTTGAATAGGTTTGATTATTTGAACATTTACCTTCGTGTGACCATTTTCCGCATTTGTGACATTTTTCAAGGTGTCGTGCTCTTCTTTTCGCTGCAGATTTTGATTTTCCTTTACCAAATTGTAACTTATTATCTTCGCATCTGGATTCTTTTCTTACTCCGTCCAATTTTTCTCTGATTACTGATACTAGTTCACTTGGTAGTGTGTCATTATTACGTTTAGTAATCAAAGCGTGTAGCATTAGACCATGGTTTAATTCACAGGAAGTCTTCATTTCGTAAAAACCTAAAAAAAATAAAAATTCAGAATGGGGGGAGAAGACTAGTTCTTTAGGGTCTGCTAGGGAAAGACCATTCGGGTTCCATTTTTGAGAACTACACGAAAACAGAAAATCTAACTTTAACATAAATACATATTATCCTTTAAAGACTTGATTCTCCCCACACTTAGTTAGCTGTGGTATCGAAATTGTGATTAACATCGTTGTTAATTTCCATCGGACTATCTATGTAATGTTTAACTCTGTGACCATTAACCTTAAATTCAATCCCATTTGAATTTATTAATTCTACTGTTCCGTATGGGAAAACTCTTTTGACTATGAATGGTCCAGACCATCTTGATTTCAATTTTTCAGGAAATAGCTTGAATCGTGAATTGAAAAGAAGAACTCTGTCTCCTTCTTTAAATTCTTTTGAACTTCTGATTCTTTTATCATGCCATTTCTTCGTTCTTTCTTTATAGATTAACGAATTTTCGTATGCTTCATGTCTTAATTCTTCTAATTCGTTTAATTGACTTAACCGTAGACGTCCAGCTTCATGTAAATCAAGATTACATGTCTTCAAAGCCCAAAATGCTCTGTGTTCAATTTCTACTGGAAGATGACATGTTTTTCCATAAACGAGTCTAAAAGGTGTGGTTCCAATTGGAGTTTTGTAGGCTGTTCTAAAAGCCCAGAGTGCATCCTCCAATTTAATGGACCATTCCTTCGGATTTGATCCTACGGTTTTCTCTAAAATACATTTTAAAGCTCGGTTGGTATTTTCAACTTGTCCACTTGTTTGTGGATGATATGCAGTGGAGATTTTATGAGTTACTCCATATCTTTTAAGAACTTTCTCAAGTTGATTATTACAGAAATGAGTACCCCGATCACTTATTAAAGCTTTCGGTGTTCTAAACCTTGCAAAAAGATGTTTTAAAAAGTTGACTACAACTCGTGCATCGTTAGTTGAGAGAGCTTGTGCTTCCGCCCATTTAGATACATAATCAATGGCAATGAGAATATAGAGATTATTATGAGATTTTGGAAATGGACCCATAAAGTCAATACCCCAAATGTCAAATACTTCACATACTTGAATGACATTTTGTGGCATTTCATCACGTTGACTTATTTTTCTGGCCCTTTGACAAGCATCACAGGATTTGCAAAGAAGGTGTGCGTCTTTGTAAATTGTAGGCCAATAGAATCCAGCATCATAAACTTTTCTTGCTGTTAGTTGAGGCCCATAATGCCATCCTGTTGGTCCTGTGTGACAATGGTTTAAAATTTTACTAGCTTCATCCCCGAATACACATCGGCGTATTATTCCATCTTGACAACTTTTAAACAAATGTGGATCTTCCCAGAAATAGTGTTTTATATCACTAAAGAATTTCTTTCGTTTTTGGTACGATAATCCTTTTTCAAGGAATCCACATACTAAGTAGTTTGCATAGTCTGCAAACCATGGAATTTCATTATGATCTATCTTCAATAGATATTCATCAGGAAAGTTGTCTTGTATGGCCGATTCATTTAGAACTTCTAATTCAGGATTTTCAAGACGAGAAAGATGATCAGCGGCGAGATTTTCAGCTCCTCTTTTATCTCGGATTTCAATATCGAACTCTTGTAAGAGTAAGATCCAACGGATTAATCGTGGTTTGGCATCTTGTTTCGAAAATAGGTATCTAAGAGCAGAATGGTCGGTATAGACCACCGTTTTAGCTAGAACGAGATATGATCGAAATTTGTCAAAAGCAAAGACAATAGCAAGGAGTTCTTTTTCAGTTGTCGTGTAGTTCGTTTGTGCTCCTTGTAACGTCTTACTAGCATAATATATAGGTTGAAATCGTTTTTCAATCCTTTGTCCTAAAACGGCTCCCATTGCAAAATCACTTGCATCGGACATTAGTTCGAATGGTAGATTCCAATTTTGTGTTATCATGATCGGTGCATTAGTGAGTTTCTCTTTAAGAATATTAAAAGATTTGATGCATTCATCCGAAAAGATGAATGGAGCATCCTTTTCTAGGAGTTTATTCATAGGAGTGGCAATTTTAGAAAAATCTTTTATAAAACGTCGGTAAAAACCGGCATGCCCTAGAAAACTCCTAACTCCTCTAACATTGGTGGGATGTGGAAGTTTAGCAATTACATCTACTTTAGCTCTATCCACTTCAATTCCTTCCTTTGAAATTTTATGACCAAGAACGATGCCTTCTTTAACCATGAAATGGCATTTCTCCCAATTAAGTACTAGATTTGATTGTTCGCATCTAATAAGCATTCGTTCAAGATTAACTAAACATGATTCAAATGTATCACCGAAGACTGAAAAGTCATCCATGAAAACTTCCATGCATTCTTCTATCATGTCATGAAAAATCGCCATCATGCACCTTTGAAAGGTTGCAGGGGTGTTGCAAAGTCCAAATGGCATGCGTTTGTAAGCAAAAGTACCATAAGGGCACGTGAATGTGGTTTTTTCTTGATCTTCAGGTGCTATTGGAATTTGAAAATATCTAGAAAATCCATCAAGAAAACAATAGTAACTGTTTCCGGCTAACCTTTCCAACATTTGATCAATGAAAGGTAAGGGAAAGTGATCTTTTCTGGTGGCGTCATTTAATTTTCTATAATCAATACACACACGCCATCATGTTACAGTTCTAGTAGGAATAAGCTCATTTTTCTCATTTGTAAGGACAATCATGCCACCCTTCTTAGGTACGCATTGAACTGGGCTTACCCATGGACTATCAGAAATTGGATAAATTAAACCTGCATCTAGCAGTTTAATAATTTCTTTCTTAACTACATCTTACATATTAGGATTTAGTCTTCATTGGCGTTGTACATACGTTTTATGACCTTCTTCCATAAGGATTTTATGTGTGCAATACGAAGGACTTATTCCTTTAATATCAAGAATCTTCCATGCAATGGCTGGTTTATGAGCTTTTAACACAGAAATGAGTTGTGATTTCTCATTTTCAGTAAGAGAAGACGATATTATTACAAGTAATTCAGATTCACCATGTAAATAAGCGTATTCCAAATGGTTTGGAAGTGGCTTTAACTTTAATGTCGGAGGTTCTTCTATCGATGATTTATATCGATATCTGTCTTCTTCTTTTAGCATTTGAATTTCTTCTGTTGTTGGTTCATATCCATTAGCTATTAGTGTAGCTAACATTTCAGCTTCATCAATTGGTTCAGTTCCTTCTCCTAAAGAACATTCTCCTGTTCCTTGTAATTCTGGAAATTCTTCTAACAATTCTGCATGTGAATCTATAGTTTGAATATAATAACATGTATCATCTGCAGATTGCGGTTGTTGCATTGCTCTATCAACCGAAAAGGTAACACTCTCATCCTCTATACTTAGGGTCAGTTTCTTACCAAACACGTCTATCATTGCTTTAGCCGTGTTTAAGAATGGTCTTCCTAATATGAGAGGAACTTGATAATCTTCTTCCATATCCAGAACAACAAAATCTACTGGAAATACTAAAGTACCAACTTTAACTAGCATGTTCTCCATTATCCCTCTAGGATATTTTATTGATCTATCGGCTAGTTGTATGCTTATTCTTGTTGGTTTCAATTCTCCAAGGTCTAGTTTAGCGTATAGTGAATACGACATTAAATTTATACTAGCACCTAAGTCTGCCAATGCTTCTATTGAACTAAGACTACCCAGAAAACATGGAATTGTGAAACTTCCTGGATCAGATAGTTTTTCTGGTATCTTATTCAACAGCACTGCTGAACAATTAGCATTCATAGTAACAGCCGAGAGTTCTTCCATTTTCTTTCTATTCGTGATCAGATCTTTCAAGAATTTAGCATATCTAGGCATTCCTGAAATCACAACAATGAAAGGAAGATTTACATTTATCTGTTTGAACATATCCAAGAATTTGGATTGCTCGGCTTCAAGTTTCTCTTTCTTCATTTTACTCGGGTAAGGAAGTGGTGGTTGGTATGGTTTAACATAAGGTTTATCCTTAACTGTGTTATCTTCATTAACCTTTTCAACTACCGGTTCTGTTTCCTTATCTAGTTCAGGTTGTGGTTCTTGTGGAGTAGGAATAGCTTCATCAGAAGTTACAGGTATTTCAGGTGGTTTAAGTGTAACACCACTTCTTGTGGTAATGGCTTTAGCCGTTTCATTCCGGGGGTTAGCATTTGTATCACTAGGTAAACTTCCCGGTTTTCTTTCACCTATTAACCTTGCTAGGTTACTTACTTCTTGTTCCACATTTTGAATTGAAGCTTGTTGATTTCTAAATGCTTGAGCATTTTGTTCATTAGTTTGTTTCTGAGATGTGAAAAACTGTGTTTGAGTTTCAACTAGCTTCGTCATCATATCTTCTAAATTCGGCTTTTTATCATTGGTTTGTGGTGGTTTGTTTTGAAAATTAGGTCTTTGCTGATTGTAAGTATAGTTGGATACTTGTTGATTACTAGGACCTTGTTGGTTGTTGTATGGAATATTTCGGTTGTAATTCTGGTTTTGATTGTAAATTGGTCTTGGCGGTTGATAATTATTCTGATAATTATTTCTAGGCCTTAGGTTTATGTATGAAATATTCTCTCTTTGTTCCATTGTTAGTTCAATACTAAGACAATCTTTTGTCAAATGTGGTCCTCCACACTGCTCACAACTAATTCGTATTGAGTGTATATCTTTAGTCATCTTTTCCATTCGTCTCTCGACAACATCTATCTTTGCGAAAATGGAATCTAAGTCATGGCTAGAATCGGTTCTAGCTGCTTTAGATGATCTAACGATATCTTTTTCTTGGTGCCACTCATGAGAGTGGGAAGCAGTGTTATCAATAATTTTATAAGCATCAGTTTTGGTTTTCTTCATAATAGAACCACCAGCTGCTATATCTATGTCTTTTCTTGTAGTGATGTCGCATCCTTGGTAGAATATTTGAACTATTTGACAGGTGTCTAAACCATGTTGCGGACATCCTCTTAATAACTTTCCAAATCTTGTCCACGCCTCATATAGAGTTTCATTTGGTTTCTGTGTGAACGTAACAATTTCTCCTTGAAGTCTTACGGCTTTAGATGCCGGAAAGAATTGTTTAAGAAATTTTTCAACTAAAACGTCCCATGTATCAATCGGCCCTTCAGGTAACAATTCCAACCAATCTTTGGCTTCTCCTTTTAAAGTCCAGGGAAATAACATGAGATATATCTGTTCATCTTCCACTTCTCAGATTTTAAATAGTGTACAGATCCTATTAAAGGTACGAAGATGTTCATTTGGATCTTCCTTCGGCGCACCACTAAATTGGCATTGATTAGTCACCATGTGTAGAATTTGTCCTTTGATTTCATAATCTGGTGCATTAATGTCTGGATGAGTAATTGTGTGACCTTGGCCAGTGCGTTTAGCTCTCATTCGGTCTTCCATACTTAAAGGTTCCAGATTCTCCATAATTGAATTTGTTGAATCTGAATCACTAGAGGATTCTGATTTAATGGTTCGTTCCTCAACAATCTCTGTTTGAATGATTGGTGGTTCCGGAGGAAAAATTAATGGTTCAGGATCTATGAATCGTCCCTGAATATTCTCCGGATTCTCAATTGTGAGGTCGGGTTCAAAAAATGGATTATCAGAAATTTGAATTGTAGTACTTGGTCGACTGGATGACGATTCTAAAGGAAAATCAACGGCGGTAATATTAGCTAGATGTCTTGATCTGGTTACAGGTGGTGAACGTACAAAAGGTGGTGAACGTCTTGCTCGGTGCATTCACTGAATATCCTATTAGTTTTTAAAAGGAAAGAAAAATTATATAAGTTATCCAATTAATAGACTTTTTTGATTTTGCCCACGTTTCGAATAGCCAAAAGATGCAGCAGAGGGGCAGGATTCGTTTGGTCTCAATATAATTGAGTACTGTTTGGCTCCAATAACCCGGTCCACGTACAAATCCAACTATTACTACGAACCAGAAAATTTTGATGTCTATCAATTTAACCACTTAAAATAAATTTTCGTAATTTTAAGAAATTTAGATAAGAAGTAGAATAAAAATCTATGTCCTAAAACTAGAATTGCGAGAAATAAGAAAGAAAAAGAGCGCGTCGAAAAAGGTCGAAAAAGAAAAGGGTTGAAAAATAAAAGGCGTCGAAAAATAAGAAAGAAAAAGAGTGACTATAAAACTTTAAAAATACTCGACTAACCCAACATTCTTACTATCACTAACTTAAAATTAAAATTTCTAATTGAGATTACTAATTGGAGTGATAATTGATACATAGGTAAAAGGCGTCGAAAAATAAAAATAAGAAAGTATCGCGTTAAAACTTAAAAAGGAACTAAAAACTAAAAACTAAAAGTTGCGTCTAAAAATATTAAAGCTTACAAGTAAAACTATATCCCAAATAGCAATATCTTAAAAAGGTACTAAAACTTAAAAAGGCGTCGCAAAATTCTAAAGCACCTAAATTTTAGTCTAAAGAAAAAGCACTTAAGAAATTTTACGGCAAAGCCTAAAAATCTAGAAATAAAAATAACTATGGCAAAAACTAAGTCTTAAAACTAAATACGAACGAAAAATACAAAAAAATTATGCTAAAACAAATAAAAAGGGACAAAATATAAAAATATACTAAAAGTTGTAAAAAGTACAATTTTTTTATAAAAATATTATTTTTATATTATTTATTTTATACTTTATAAAAGTATTAATTTTTATATATTAATAAAACTAATTAAACTTAATATTACAAATTAATTAAAACTTAAATTAAATACTAAATTAATTAAATATTTAACCCTAAATACAATTTAATTAATAATAATAAATAATACTCCGTAATTAATGCAGATTAGGGTTTCTGTGTGACCCGTGTTAGACGGCTCCGCGAGTCGCGGTTGAACCAGTTCAATACCTCCGCAAGTCGCGGAGGTTGCAGGTCCAAAAGAGGTGCAGGTCAAATTCGACAGGTCAGTTTTTTTTTTCTGTTTTTTCTTTAATTAATATATTTATATAAATTTAATAAAACTTATATTTTAAAAACTAAAATAAAAATAAAGATACTTTATAATTTTATAAAAAATCTTAGAAATAGATTTATATATATATTTTTTTTCGTTCGGTTTTTTTTATATTTTAAATAAAAACAAAATATTTAAATAAGACTTATATTTTTATAAAATAAAAATAAAGAAACTTTATAAAACTTAAATATTTAACAAACTCTTAAAAATATTTATATTTTTCTTTTTCTTTTTATATTTTCGAATATTTAAAACCTATTTTTACAAAAGTGTATTTTTATAAAAGTAAACTAAAAATAAAAATCTTTTTTTATAGCGTTGCGCTTCCGGCTTTTAAGCTAGATTTTAAGTCTTCCCCGGCAGCGGCGCCAAAAATACTTGATGTTATGCGAGGTGTATATAAAATAGCTTTATTTTTACAACTAAATACTATTAAATACGATACAATTTTATACAAAATATTTATTTATTTATAGAATTGATATACTTAAACCTTGCTACAACACTTATAGGCAGTGTACCTAATCGTACAGTAGTGTAGTTTTTAGTAAGTCCGGTTCGTTCCACAGGGAAAAATCTTTAAACAAAGCTTAACGCTATATTAGTTTTATTTTATAAAAATACAAATATATATAAGTAATATTATTATTATAAAGGTGGGTTTTTACCGTTTAATGACCGGTTTGTCGATTTTTAAAACTTTAGTCGCAGTTAAAACCTAATGTAAAATATTAAAAATAAATATAACTTAATTTAAAGCGTAAAGTAAATAACGATAATGAAATTGCGATAAATAAAAGTGCGATGAAATAAAATACAATAATTAAAAAGTGCGTTAATTAAAAGTGCAATTAAATACAAAAACAATAAATAAAAGTGCGATAATTAGAAGTGCAATTAAATATAAAATAAAGGAAATTAAATATGAAATAAAATAATTATGCTTATTTAAACTTCTGTAATCATGATGTTTGACGTGTTGATTTTAGTTTTATTCCCATGGGTTAATTGTCCTTTGTCCTGGATTATTTAATATGTCCGTCTGGTTTTTGTCCATAACAGTCCATCAGTCATAAATATAAAGTGCGAGTGTCCTCGTCAAATTATCCTTATACCTGAAGTTAAATATTCCAACTAATTGGGGACATAAACTGTAACAAGATTTTAATACATTGTTTAATAATTACACCAGGTTATCGACTGCGTGTAACCCAAGGTTTTAATACTTTGTTAACAATTATGCCAAGTGTCCTTGTACATAATTTCACCCCTGTTTTAATAATTCCATAGACTATTAATTCATTCCCGTTTCCAGTTAAATGAACGATTATTCGTACATATAAATACCCCGCCCATCGTGTCCGATCGAGTGTATATGGTTATTTATGGGTACGAACAATTGTAAATCTTTACATTAAAATTAACAAACTATCATTTAGTTAAACAAATATAAAGCCCATTAATAGCCCATAGTCTAATTTCCACAAGTGTCGTTCTTTTGTCCAAACCCCAATTATGAAGAATGTTAGTCTAATTTCCACAAATCCTATCGAGATACGCCTCGTCAACACTACTAGGTGCACGTAACACATCATGAAGAATGTTAGGTCTGGGCCCATACTGAAGAAAAAAGGATGAAAATGCAAACCACAGAAGACAAGAAAATCGCTTCTCTGTAATTTACAAAGCAAGTACTCTCGAAGGTGGGAAGAATAAAATGAAGAGAAACGCTCCTTTTTATAGGAAAAAGTCCCGCGTGGGACCCATCCAACTCAAAAAGGTGCGTTGGAACACGAGAAGTACTATGATTAAGACAGCATGCAACGCGCATTTATTGCACGTCAAATCACGTGAGCGGGTCACAATAATTTAAAGTTTGGCAACACAACTGTCCCAGCTGACCTTACCAAACTGGGGGACTTGAGGATACGCATAATGATCCGTCTCAAAATAGGCAAGCATCTGGGCAAAAATCACACCCGGCACTACGAGTCCCGGGTTGCCAACTCCTTTTCTCGTCATCCGTCTGACGTCTTCCCGGATACTCCTCCATGACGGACAAATGGCAAGGCTAAGAACCTGGATGAGAAACACGTAACCGGCACCTTACAACTGATCAAGATAATCGTAACTAGGCATCGCAAGACCAGTCATCATAATCGTGACCGTCAAGAAACACTTAGAACGTGTCTAGGCGAAACCTACCCGGCTGGACCGAGAACATCGTAATGCTATAACCGGAACCAACTCACCGACACCATCGTCTCGGTCTACTAAACCGACATAAAGACACTCTCGGGACAAGCACGTTGTCTCGAAACAAGAGTGCGTCACCACAGAGTAGGCACCTCGTCCCGGAATGACCACTTGATCACGGAACAAGCACGCGGGCAAGTCGCGTGCCACGTCAGCCTGCAAATTTAGGGAAGTTCGTTAGAATCTGTTATTCCCCACGAAAGGGACAGGTGCTACGTCACCCCTCGGGATTGACAAAGTTTGTTACAACCATGAAAGGACATGTGCCACGTCATCATTCCCTCCACAACATCTATAAATACACAAGTGAAATCATTCATTTAAAAAAGACACTGGATGCATAAACGTTACTCTGCCAAAATCAATTACGATAACGTCACTCCAGTCGTTAGCTTAATTCCGATCGGTGCTCCGATCATCATCCGAGTTAACCCACCTTAAGATATTAACTTATTCGATTCTGATCGAATAAGGTTAATCTACTTGATTGTTTTACGCCCTTGAAATCCAGATTCCAAATCGGGGTTCACACAATTATTGGAGTTAAAACAATCAACTTACTCCTTTTCCCAAATTAAGCACTCAAACCCGAAATCTCATCAACCATTACGATTTTGGTTTGATCACGAACGTTACTATGTTTTGGTATTTTTATAGTTTTTTTTTTGTTTAATTGAGAAATGTACATGAATTGCACGAGTGGACGATTAACGCAAGACTAGGATCGGCCTGTTCTTAAAAAGGATTAATTGGGGAGCTTTACAACAGTGCCTGCATGAGAATAACTATTATGGACGTTACAAATTAATAAGGGTGTATACGTTGAATGCAGTTGGCAGCAGCAATAGAAAGTCTGGGTTATGACAGCAGCAATTTAGATAAGAGTTTTGGGATGAAGCAAAGACCCGATGGTGATATTGAAATCCATGAAATATTATGGGAAGGAGATTTCCACATACTGACATGCTCAAAATGTGACTGAATTCTTGAACCCGATGTAACTCAATTCTAGTAACTAGTATTAATACATGGAATCCGTTTTTACTACCACTAATTGACTAATTGGCTTAAGGTGTCTCTTTTTGAAGGTTGTGTTTTTTAGTGATAATGTACGTACCAAAAGATAGAGTGATTGTAGCTATGGAAGCTGCTGCAGGGTGTGATGCTTTCCTCGTTCTTGGTTCATCCGTTATGACAATGTCCGCTTTCTGACTTGTCAGGTACAAATGTGGTTGGAGCAATTATACAGAGCTGCTCATGATGCTGGTGCTGTTATAACAATTATAAATATTGGCAAAACTCGAGCTGATGATATTGAAGATTTTAAAACTAACGCGAGACTGGGAGAGATCCGTTGTGCCTGAAAACCATTTGAATGTAAGTTTAGATTTACCTGAATCATGATTCCAGTTGGGTGTTACTGCAGATATTACCACGGGTTCTAAACACCACATCGCTCAGTGTTCCTGTTTTTTAAGACTAGACACAAGACAATACGTACTAATTGTTTGTTGTGTGGTTGGAACCTAAAATTAATTAATACGTGATGCTGACTTCATCGACTTCTCCTAATGGGTTAGTGCAAATATTGAGATCCTACTGTTGGCATGCTGTTATGGGACAAGGTATCTGTGCCACATGTTCTTGTTTGTTAAAACTGATATATGTGCGTGTAGTAAAGTTATTTTCCATTCACAATAAATATGCAAAGATAAATTAATGTTTGTATAAGCACTATTTGGAAATGGGTATATTGTATTCAATCAATCAATACCCAACCGTAAAATTGTTTTTGGACCATTTCTAACCCTTGGTAGTGATATCACGGTCAGTTGTGCACTTTTAAGCCAAAAAGTGCAATCTGATTTGGCAACGTCAATTTCTGACATTTTTTAACCCCATATGTCAGTTTTGTTTTTCAAATATTGGATAGAGTGATGTGGTAAAATCAGATTGAAAATGGGTGGGAAAAAATTAATTAATAATAAAAATATAATTAATGAAAATTTTTGATTGGTTGGGAGAAAACAAACGCACCTTCACATTTGTGCCACTTGGTGACGGATGGATACAAAACTAACTGACGCTCCATTAGGGGCCGTCAGTTTTCGTCAATTTTTAACACATCATCTGACGAGGGGGAAACTAACGGAGGGTTGGTAAAGGTCTTATAACACTACAGTTACAATAACAAGAATATCCAAACATTACGCTATAGATGTGATATGTATATTTTATCCAGACAAATCAATCTGTGAATTTTCTTTTTCCAAAGATGCTTGTTACACAACTATTGTGTAAGGAACACTTGATCTAGTTTTTATTCTAGCTGCTCACAAAGTATAAATAAATACCAGGAGGGTTACCGGTTTTATAGTACCACTCTGCGAGTTAATGAAAACCCATAACATATATGATGCATACAATCAGAATACAACTAAATTATAAAGTAACTTAAAGTTATTAGTGGATTGAAGTTACGGATCCAAGTAGTGAAGCTCTGCTTTCGAGGAACCTCGTGGGAACCGCATAACATCCTTAGAGAAGTTGTACCTTTCCTGAACATCAACAGTTGCACGTGGTCGGATTGATATTTTTTCAAGAGTGGGAGAATGTTCAAGTAAAAGCTTTATAAATAGCAACAAGGATCTTGATCTTTCTACATCCATTATATTTATAATTTTCAAGCAGTTCAATGTCTGGTCCAAACAGTCAGAAGCTTCCAAATAAGTTATTGTTGGTTTCATATCCAAATACACGTTTGGAAGATCCTGGAAATACATTAAAAGTGAGACTGACTGTGTATAAAAGGAACCCACATTAAATTACTATATATGCACACACAACACAAAAACACAAGAGAAACGTTTAGCACTCTTTACCTGATTGTACACATCAAGTCGTCTCAAGTTAGGTGACTTCCGAAGGATACATAAAACACCTTGAAGTTGGTACAAATCACCAAATTTTAAGTCTCGTAAGTAGAGAAGCTTTAAACTATTAGTTGGGTGTGGAAGCCACTTGGGAATATTTTCCGCAATGGAAAACTGTGAGGGTGAAAGTAAGATTATAAGTTAACAAAGAAGATATGGTTGGAAGATGATACGAAATAATATATGAGAACTAACTATACACAAGAGTTGAATGGTAAAGTTCACTTGCTCAAACGCAAAATGATGAAGAGCAAAATATAAATATTAGAATTTACGGTTAAGGCTATTCAAGGGCCATATACTTTTTATTTTGTCCCGATGTAGTCCATATACCCAAAAAATACTATTATAGGCCATAAACTTTAAAAAAATGTGTTAATGTAAACCGTTGACCTGATAAATAAGGTTGATCGATTTTGTAGGTTGATTTTCAAAAAAGTATAATTTTTTTTGTTCCAATGTAAGCTTTATACAAAAAAAAAAAGTACTAATGTAGTTCACATACTTTCAAAAAGTGTATCGATGTAGGTCACATATTTTCCGTATCGATGTAAACAAAAGGTGACCTGTTTAGCCGGTAACAAGTTACCTTTTGTTTACATCGATACACTTTTTCAAAGTTTATGGCCTATAATAGTATTTTTTTGGGTATATGGACTACATCGGGAAAAAACAAAAAGTATATGGCCCTTGAGTAGCCTTAACCCTAGAATTTAAAATTCAACTCGTACCTGGAGAAAATACCCGTCGATAACAAAATACCCAACACATGGCATATTACTTAACAAGCTTGCCAAATTAACTCTCTCAACTCCCTGAATAGGTTTTTTGATAAATATACCAAACTCACTAAGACATTTACTATGCAACGAGTGGAGCAAAGTTGCATCGGGGCAACTCCTGATCAATAACTGAAACAACTTTGTAGACTTGATCTTGAAATTGTAAACATTGGTGCATTCAAACAATTGCAACATCTTGAGCTGTGGTAAGTTGATAATAGTTCCATGTAAGTTAGCCCCAAATTCAATATTACTAAGCCTAAGTTTTTCGAGATATAGAAATCCTTGAAACTCAAGTGGTGGCTTAATGATACAGTTGTCAAGTTCTAGGATTCTCAATTCTAGACAATGAAATAAATAATATGGAAGTTGATAACGTTGGTTTGAATTTGTAAGGATGAGTTCTCTAACACCATCTCTTGACAATGATGAAATCCATTGATTGACTTCTTGGAAACTATCAAGAAACATGTATGGTATGTGAAGATGTAACTTTAAGCGAGGACCCTTGAGATAGTTAAAGATATAGTTTGTGATCCTAATAAATCCATTATGACCAAAACTTCCATTTTTTGCAAACTTTTCTGAGAAATGTTTATCAAGAACCAATGACCTAATTGAGGTCCATCTGTACCTCCATTTTTTTGACAGGACATGTGTCCTCACCGCATCTACAACAGGTAGCTTCTCTAAAATCGAGTCTATCAAATTCTCTACCAAATTACCGATTCTATCCATTTCAGTACAAGTTACAAACCTCCTCTTAGCATTGTTATCTGTCATTACATTCAAGAAAACAAAGACTGGTTTATTTAATTACTATGATACTCTTTATTTTTATTTTTATTAATTTGTTTTTCCTTCAATCAAAATCGATAAAGATTTCCACAACCAAGATGCGCAAAATGTGATGTAGTTCTTAGGCCGATGTTATATCAATTTACTTATGAATGGAAGTTAGATCAATTTTCTTATAAATGGGTCGATTTGGGCTATGATATATCTCTCAATGGGTCAAAAGGTAAAATAGAAAAACTGCTTGATAAACAACAGATCTAATGAACTGAAAGTTTCCCAATGTGTATCTTCGATCCATAAAACCTCCCAAATCATTTCTATCAAAGTTTTAGTTTATTATCAAAGTAGTATATATATGTATTTGATAATCATATTTGATACACTAGTTATTTGTATAAAAGTTTGGACGAGAAGTGTTTCTGGTCAACGCAACCTCACATGTATCTAGTTAACAAACCAATCATTAACTAACCTGCCCATTTTACCACCTATGGTTTCATAAAGGGACTTATCTTTTTTAGTAGTTGTCAAATATTTTTCTGTTGTGCTTATGTTACTTTCATGTCATCTCCCAATAAGTAACATCATTAATGTTTCCTGTTTGATATTAAGATTTGTGCAGCCCATATGGAGCTTACAGTACTGGTTTCAAGCCAATTACTCATCAGGTAATCTGAATACACTTAGTTGATACTATATGCATTTTTCTATTTGTTGATTAGTCGTCTTTATAATGCTTAAAGTTCAAAAGGTGAATAGCTAAAGCAATCTATTCATACTTGCTGCTTTATTCTTTAGGGATTCTAATAAGTATCTAAGTTAATATTCGGTCTCTTGAATATGTTTAGAGTAAATCGCTAACTAGGTTATAACAATCTCAAATAACTCAAATTGCTAAACCAGAATGAACGAATTCAACTGGAATAAACAATGAATGTGTGACAGCATTAAATTGAAGAAAATAAAAAGTCGAATAGAAATTACAACATGAATCATGTTTTTCACACATAAGTACGTTTATTTGAATATCATTAAATCGTATTATGAGGGAGAAATAAACTTACCGATATTCAAAATAAAAGATGAATCCATTGGAGTACCGATTAGAGTTTAGCGCCGAAACTTGCAGTCCCTCTCGTTTTAAGTTTTGTCAGACTTTCAGGTTTATAGGGTTTAGGTCACTGTGGCTTAAGTAAACATACCTCGAATTTGGAAAAACCGGTGACTGAATCTGAGGTATGGAATGCGATTAAAGGGTGCGGAAGCTCCAAAGCTCCCGGACCCGATGGTTTCAATTTTCATTTTTTCAAAAAATATTGGAATGAGATAAAATCTGATCTAATGGAAGCTATTCAATTTTTTTGGCGAAATGGTGAATTTTCGAGAGGATGTAATGCGTCGTTTATTACTTTGGTTCCAAAAAAAACGGATCCACTATGTTTGTCCGATTACCGGCCGATAAGTTTAATTGGCGGGTAATACAAAATTATTGCAAAGCTACTCTCAAATCGTCTTCGGAATGTAATCCCAAATCTTGTTGGCTTCGAGCAAAGTGCCTTTTGAGAAACATACTCGATGGCGCGTTAATTGCGAATGAAACAATCGAGTACTTGAAACATAAACGCATAAAAAGCTTAATTTTTAAAGTTGACTTCGAGAAAGCGTTTGACTGTTTAAGTTGGGATTTTCTATTAGAAATAATGGAAATCATGGGTTTTGGTTTAAAGTGGAGGAATTGGATCCATGCATGTCTCAAGTCGGCTTCTATCTCAGTATTGGTTAATGGCTCCCCCACCAGCGAGTTTTCACTAAAAAGAGGTGTAAGACAAGGTGACCCTCTATCACCTTTCCTTTTCATTTTAGCGGCCGAAGGTTTGAATGTATTAACAAAGATGGCGTTAAATAATAATCTGTTCTCGGGAGTCGAAATAGGTAATGATAGAATTCCAATCTCTCACCTCCAATACGCTGATGACACAATTTTTTTTGGGACTTGGAGTGAGCGTAATATTCGTAATCTCATTAAAATCCTCAAATGTTTCGAGTTAACTTCGGGGTTAAAGGTAAACTACAATAAGAGCAGTTTGTTCGGGTTATGTGTTGGTACTAGCGAAGTTGAACATGCTGCAAATTTGTTCAACTGTAGCATTGGCTCGTTACCGTTTACTTACCTCGGGCTTCCAGTTGGTGCAAAAATGAATAAAGCGGCTAGTTGGAAACCGGTCATTGAGAAATTTAAAAAGAGATTGTCGGATTGGAAAGCACGAACGATGTCATTTGGAGGTCGGTTGACTCTTGTGAAATCGGTACTAAATAGCCTTCCGTTGTATTACTTCTCACTCAAAAATTTCGTGAGTAAAATGGGATGAAACCCTTCTTCATTACAATAAAGGAGGGTTGAATTTGGGATCATTAAAATGTAAAAATATGGCGTTAATCGGCAAGTGGTGGTGGAGGTTTAAAACCGAATCCACTTCCTTGTGGGTTAAGGTCATCAAAAGCATATATGGGATTTCGGGCGGCTGTGATTCAGGTGGGTTTTTATCCTCATGTTCGACGGTTTGGTCTAATATTATCAAAACAGGAGGAAGCATTGACGATTCTGGAATTTCTTTCCGGAACTCTTTTTCTAGACAGGTTGGAGATGGTGCAACTACGTCTTTTTGGAACGATGTGTGGCTAGGTAACTCTAGCTTGAAGAGAAGATTCGGTAGATTAGCAAGGCTAGATAAAAATGGCGATGCTTCGGTGCAGCAAAGGGTTACATGTAATGGGTCGAAATGTGCAGGTTCATGGGAATGGCTTCGGGAACCGAATGGCAGGTCTTTGGACGAGCTGAATAATCTTAATATGCTGCTTGATTCGGCTGCTATATGTCCGGAAAAAAGTGACTCGTGGCGATGGTTATTAAACTCCAATGGTAACTTCTCAACAAACACTCTGTCGAATTTACTTTGCGATAAGATGTTCACTCCAGGTCCAAACACCACCGAAACTTTAAGAAACAACTTTCTCCCAAAAAAAGTAGAGGTCTTTGTTTGGCGTGCTCGGAAAAGGAAAATCCCCGTCCTAACTGAACTTGATAAAAGGGGTGTTGATCTACACTCCGTTCGTTGTCCAATTTGTGATGACGATGTGGAGTCGGTAGATCACTCTCTTTTGTTTTGTAAACAAGCATACGAGATTTGGTTAAGAGTCTATAATTGGGGGGGATTTAATGGGGTGACAAACTTGAGTATTGGAGAAGCTTTTCGTGGTACTTCAAGCATTCCGATGACACCATTAGGTGCGAAGATTTGGCAAGTAGTCGAGTGGACGTGTGCGTATTTAATATGGAAGAACCGGAACCAAAAGACATTTAAAAACAAGTGTTGGACTACACCGGTTGCACTATGTGAAATCCAAATAAAAAACTTTGACTGGATCGCGAAACGGTGCAAAAATGTTGATATAGATTGGCATAATTGGCTAAGCAACCCACAAGCTTTTGTAATATAATCATATATTGTTTAGGTAGGATACTATCTTAGCATCCTAGCTCGTATATGTTAGTTGAGATATGTGTAACTAATCGAGATATTCTGTGCAAGATGGGCTGCTGCTAAATCACTTGGCTGCTCCTCTTGTTCTTGTTCTTTTACTTATTCTAATATATTGATGCTTTTAAAAAAAAAAAATACCTCGAATTTTAACCGAAACTTTTTATTTGGAGAATAGGTCCTTGTTCAATTAAAATTAGTACGGAGTTCAATACTCTTTAGTTAAACTTTAATTAATTAATAATTTAATTAAGTAAATAATTTGTCTTTCTTTCAATTGAAGTCGATGATCTTTCCACGTACCAAGATGCTCAAGTGTGATAGACTTCTTAAACCGATGTAAACCTATCATTTAGCATTGCGCTATCTAAGAATTTAAACAACATAATGAAAACTAACTAAGTGTGAGTGGTTGGTATCTCGATGATGTTGACATCAACAACGACGACGCCTTTAAGGTAGTACAATGTGTGTTGCCATATAAGGAATTACAATACCAATTTTTATCGAGTAGTATTTTGTTTGTGGAAGTTGATCTTTTTTTTGCCAAAAATAACGAAAACTTCTATAAAATCGAAAACGTTTTCTAAAAGAAAACGTCTTTAACCAAATATACAAAAGATGACCTGATGAGGCTCGTACTTAAAAAGCAGCATAGAAACTAACTATCTATACCGAGTCTCATCTACATTAAGGCAAACCAAACTACCCCAGAAGGAGAATTGAAACAAAAAACATAAAAAAAACATCAAACTAACATCCAACAGTAGACCTTACGGAAAAATGACAAAACGTAACAAGCATCGAATCTTCGACCTTTTTAAACTTGCCATGTAAAATCTCTCGACCGATATTTTCCGGAAGAGTTCTCGATCTTAAAGGAGAGAGCATAAGAAGATCAATCACCAATCAAAGTATCGGAAGAAGGAGGGGAAAAACCACAGTTAGCCAAGTTTTGGAAGGCATCTATATTCGAAGTTCATAAAATTCGCACCCGACGATCCAACCTGGTTACCATCTTGAGGAACCATAACAAATTTTAGATTGCTTCTCCGTAAACCAAATCTTCGTTATAATCCTTGAGTTTTAAAGATCGCAAGGTATGTATCTCTTTCTCCTACTTTCATGTCTTCAAATTAGCGCCACTAATTTGAACTTTTGATAAATGCCTATTAAAGACATGCCAAAATTTATAAAATCATTCACACGAGGGCACCTCACAGTCGCAATATATTCTCCCGCTTCGCCCAATCAAAATCAGGGTAGGCTTTTCTTCGTTCTTGTCTTCATTGTGTAAACCCAAAGATACTTCCTTCTCCATCTTCTTCTCCGTTCTTTTTTTTAATGATTTGACGAAAGTGGAATTTGCAGCAAAAGAGCTCGAACCAACATCAAACAATATACGTTGATTGCAGTGGGCAGCAGCAATAGAAAGTCTGGGTTATGACAGCAGCAATTCAGATAAGAGTTTTGGGATGAAGCAAAGACCCGATGGTGATATTGAAATCCATGAAAATTTCTGAAAAGAAGATTTCCACATACCGACGTGCTCAAAATGTGACTGAATTCTTAAACCCGATGTAACTCAATTCTAGTAACTAGTATAAATGTTGGCAAAACTCGAGCTGTTCATATTGCAGATTTTAAAATTAACGCGAGACTGTGAGAGGTCTGTTGTGCCTGAAAACCATTTGAATGTAAGTTTAGATTTACCTGAATCTCATGCTGTTACTGCAGATATTACCACGGGTTCAAAACACCACATCGCTCTGTGTTCCTATTTTTTAAGACTACAAACAAGACAATACGTACTAATTGTTTGTTGTGTGGTTGGAACCTAAAATTAATTAATCTATGATGCTGACTTCATCGACTTCTCCTAATGGGTTACTGAAAATATTGAGATCCTACTGTTGGCATGCTGTATGGTACAATGTATCTGTGCCACATGTTCTTGTTTGTTAAAACTGATATATGTGCGTGTAGTAAAGTTATTTTTCGTTCACAGTAAATATGCAAAGATAAATTAATGTTTGTATAAGCACTATTTGGAAATGGGTATATTTTATTCAATCAAATCAATACCCAATCGTAAAATTGTTGTGGGATAATCACTTTTTTGCCCATTTTTTCACCCTTTTTTGCCTCAGAGCCCAAAAAAAAAAAAATTGCCAGAATGCGTGTGCAAGTCGCAAGAAACCTTGCGACCAGACCCGCGCAAGGCACAAGTTTGCGACCTTATCTGATCAGAACTGGATTTTCTGGATAAGATTTCGTCAGATTTCCTAGATTTTTTCGGATAAGATTATATCAGTAAATAAAGAATGGCCGTGGAAGAATTCATACACACTCTCATATTCCATTATTTCAAATTCATTTCAGAGATTATTGGCATCAAAAGGTACACATTTAAGCATTTTTGCAATTATTTTAATGTTAATGAATTGTCGTAATGATGATAAATTTGTTGTTCATCTATGTTGTGGGGGTTCTTTCCAGTTTATTAACAACATTCCCATATATTTTCCCCTAGATTGTTTTAGAATTCAGTTAAAACTCCCAATTGCACCCGAAAAACCCATGAATCGAAGAATATTGTTGAAAAATGTTCTTAATAAGCTTAATATGCCACTCAATGCACCAGTTTCAATGAGATATTTGGTAGATAATCATGTTTTTGATATTACGGATGATTATGAAGACTTTCATGAGTTTATACAATACGCAATCGCAAACGCCCCTATTGATATTTATATTGTCGAGAGAGTACGAACGCACCAGCTTCAACGAAACCCAGAAACACACGAGCTACAACCAAACCCAGAAACACACCACCCACAACCAAACCCAAAAATACACTGCCCACAACCAAACCAAGATACACACCATCACCAACAAAACCTAGAAACACACCTTCTAGAACCACCTCCAAACGTCTATAATAACAATTTAGAAGAGGATCTACCTGAAACACCACCTCCAAACACAGAAGAGTTTGATTTTTTTTAACCATGGTGTTGAGAACATATGTAAAATTAAAAAAAACAGACCACCCGTTTGAATCTGTTGTCGCATCTAGTAATTCTGATGACGCAAAAGACGGAGAAGATGAAGATGAAGATGAAGAAGAAAAGCAAGATTTATTCTGGAATATGCCACGTCTTTTGAGTCAACAAGAGGAAGAGCCTGAATTTACCACACAAATACCAATCACGTATCAGGTATCTTATTTAATTAGTGTTCGTCAGACGTTTTTGAATAAGGATGACTTTTTAAACAATCTGTTTAGAAAATGCCTTGAAGAAAACTTCCAAATCAAGTCGGTAAAGTCAGAAAAATCTCGATACACAGCTAAATGTGTGTTGCCAAACTGCGATTGGAGATGTAGTGCTTACAAAATAAGACACACTGAGAACTTTATGGTTAAAAAATTGCATAACGTACACACTTGTTCACGCACACAAATTATGGGAAACAATAAACATGCAAGCAAAAAAGTGTTGGGTAGTATTCTTATGGATTCATTCAAATCTGCAAATCGAGAATATAAACCGAAAGATATACGTGACGATATAGGCAACCGGTTTGGTGTGAGCATATCTTACAATCAAGTATGGAGGGCCAAATGGCATACATTACAAATGCTTCATGGCAGTAGTGATGACTCGTTCCGAATGCTTCCAATTTACCTATATAACATCATGATCTACAATCAGGGAAGCGTAACTAATGTGATCACTAACAAGGAAAATAAATTTCTGATGTGTTACTATTCTCTTGGCGTAGTTGTAAGTATTAAAATAATTATTGCTTTTATTTATCATTTTGTAGATGGCAAGGTAAAACACATATATTAGTGTTTCTGTTTAGGCACAAGGTAAAACTTGCGCCCTTGCGTATGCGTTGCAACCATACGCAAGTTTTGCCTTGCGCCCTAGCGTAAAGGTTGCAAACATACGCAAGGTATCACTTGCGCCTTTGCATAAAGGTTGCGACCATTCGCAAGGTACTCCATGCGTCTTCCAAACCATGCGCAAGGGCGTAAGGGAACTTGTGTATAGTGTGCAACCATACGCAAGAACCCCTTTGCGTCCTTGCATCTTTCATTTTTTTATTCGTTTTGTAAATCTACCATACAGGTTCGATCATTTGTTCAATGTTGTTGTCCAATAATCATTGTCGATGTTGCGCATTTGAAGTCAGGGTATTTGGGGACTAATTTAGTCGCTGTCGCAATGGATGGTAATAATAGAATTTTGCTATTGGCATATGGAATTGGTGAAGGCGAGACAAACGAGGTTTGGTCATGATTTTTTGGAAACCTAAGAGATCATTTAATGCTTTGTGGTATGGGTGATCGTATGTCAGAGCTTACTTTTATATCTGATCGTGCCCCTTCAATAGCACATGAAATTTCAAATGTCTTTCCCGAAGCATTTCATGGTTTTTGCGCACGTCATTTATTCATGAACGTCAAGGAAAAATCCATCAAATTAAAGTATTTCGAATGACACTATTGGAAAATGGTTAAGGCTTACCGTGCGTCGGATTTTCAGGATCATCTTAGTGTATTTCAAAGAAGATTGAAAGTGACTTACAAATATCTACAAGACGTTGGTTTCCAGAAATTTTGCAGAAATAGAGCTGAACATGTTAGGTTTTCATATCTTACTAGCAACAGTGTAGAGTCTATCAACGCACTAAGTAAACATGCTCGAAAATTACCTGTTTGCATGTTATTAAAATTTTTCCATGCTTCAGTACAAGATTGGTATTTCAAAAATCGCAACACATCAGTTAGTGTTACTTCCATGGTTACTCCATATGCTGAACGTAAACTAGCCAAAAGGACGAAAAAATCTAGAAGGTCTCAAGCAATCCCATCGACAAACAATCTAATAGAAGTTCGTGATGGACGAAAAAATGGGATGGTTAATCTAGAAGATAGAGTGTGTTCATGTGGCCAGTGGCAATTATCGGGCATACCATGCGGAAATGTTATTGCAGCAGCACGACGCTTAGAAGTAGAGGATGTTACTTGTTATGTATCACGTTGGTTAACGACCAAAACTTATATAAATATGTATGTGGAACATATCCTATCTTTACCCCATTGGTCA
This sequence comes from Rutidosis leptorrhynchoides, assembly GCF_046630445.1. NCBI lineage: Eukaryota > Viridiplantae > Streptophyta > Magnoliopsida > Asterales > Asteraceae > Rutidosis > Rutidosis leptorrhynchoides. Next base: position 165,028,058 of record NC_092343.1, on the reverse strand, counting down.
GAATGGTCACATCCTGGGCCCGACGTTTTACAAATTGTAAACCCCCCCAATCCAGTGAAAAGAAAACCTAGACGCCCAAAAAGTACAAATCGTTAACCTTCACAAGGTGAAGAAACTTCCAAAACAGTAAGAACATGTACTCGTTGCAAAGAACCAGGTCATTGTAGGAATACGTGCAGCGCACCTTTTGACCGAACAATTGAATCTACTTCAAAAAGGGTAGTTAAACAATCGGCCTCAAAATCGAAGGGTAAAGATAAAGTCGAAGATTAAAGCTTATCAGTCTCAGTTTTATTCAATGTGCAATTTAGGGGGCGATTAGGATTATTAATGATTTAATGTGTGATTTTGTAAACTCATTTAGGGTTATTTAATGTATTTAATGTGTATTTTATCTGCAATCACAATTTAGGATTATTTAATGTATTTAATGTATTTTATATGATTTTATGTGTATTTTATATTGCCAAAAACCAATAATAAGGAAGTCGCGCAAGGGCGCAAGAAGCATCTTGCGCCTTCTAAATCATCAAACGCATGGAAGCAAAACAGTCCTTGAGTCTCGGCAAAGGAAGGCACAAAGGCGCAAGTAGGCCTTTGCGCCTATAAAATCGGACACAAGCACGCAAACAGCAGCTGGGCTGCTTTTATTTTTTTTTATTTTTTTTGTTTTGTTTTCAATAAATTTAAACAATTGAAATCGATATTGGTTTGTGGCAAAGCATTTAAACTGTTGTTTTGATGTTGGTGATTTGGGTTGAATCGATTAAGTTAGTGAAGGGGATGATGAATAAGACTGCAAACAGGTACTAGATATAGATATATGATTCGCATTATAAAACAGAAAGACAAGCACAGCAGAATGGTTTAGAGGGTGAGCGGTTTAGCGGGAGGTCACGGGTTCAAGTCCCGTTGGGTGCTTTCTTTTTACAAAAAGCTCTATAAAAGGGTATACTCTTCATATTATTATCATTACTATTATTGTTGTTGTTAGCAATATTACTAGTATTATAACTAGTATTATAATTATTATTACAAGTATTATAAAAGTTATTGTTATTATGATTATTATTAAGTATGAGTGTTATGATTATTATTAATATTAGGTATTATGAATGTCACCATTATTAATTACCAAAACTACCATTTTTTAACAAATAAATACTTTGTACATAAAATGCACTTAATACATATACACTAATTATAATAATATCTCATAAAACCATATATCAAACATATTATATTTTTTTTTAAATAAATACTTTCATACAATAAATATTGAATTTAACATATAATACTAATCATAGATATATATAGAAATAGTAATATAACTAAATGTATAGATATTAGTTATTTTAAATACATACAAAATAAACAAATACAACATGAGATGTAATATATATAGGTAAAATATATATATATAATTTTTAATGAAATTTAGTATAAAATCCATATAACTACAAACATATAAAATTTATATAATTAATAAATGAGATTATGAAATTTCTATTATATGTTTTAATAAATATATAATTAATATAGGTTCGTGAATCCAGGGACAACCTTACACTTGTACCATGACGTTATATGTATTTTTACTACAAAATACAATATGATGAGTTTCATTACTCCCTTTTATATATATATTTTTGGGCTGAGAATACATGCGTTGTTTTATAAATGTTTTACGAAATAGGCACAAGTACTAAAACTAATTCTATGTGGGTTTAAACCAGAAATATACCCTTAGCTTGGTAACATTAAACTACTTATCTATGTACGGTAAGCGCGAATCCTAAAGATAGATCTATTGGGCCTGACAAACCCCATCCTGACTATGGGATGCTTTATAACTTCGAGGTTATTTTAAACACACCTGATCTGGTGTACTTCAGAGGGTAAAACATGAACGTTAAGGCTTGTTACCGGGTGCCTACAACTTATAGAATACTTTTGTACACTTGCGAGTGTACATATATTTATAAACGGAAATCTTGTGGTCTATTAATATATTGAAATGATTGTTATGATAAACCTATGAACTCACCAACCTTTTGGTTGACACTTTTAAGCATGTTTATTCTCAGGTATGAAAGAAATCTTCCGCTGTGCATTTGCTCATATTATATGGAGTCGTTCATGGCATACTTAGGTCAGTACCTCGCAATGGGACCAGATGTTGATGACTTCGTCCAGATGGATTAGGACGGGTCTTTACACAATCTATCTATTACAAATGTTTATTATATGTTGAATACTTTATTTGAAACTTATCCTACTGTTATGCTGAAACCTTGAAGGTTTAGAAGTATAATTTACGGATCACCATTCCGCTTATTCACGTGACTATAACCTAGTATTAGGACCAGATCAACCCTAGGATACAAGGTAAGTAGTTATGTGTGCTTAACATCACAACAGGGATATAGTACATACGTACGAATAACTATTTATTCGTTAAAGAAGAGCTGCCCACTTAGGTTGTGACGAGTAGGCAATATAGAGTTCAGTGAACACTGGCTTGCTAAAAAGCACGATTCGCGTCAAAAGCAACGTTCTTGAGATGTTGTAAGATGATCCGGGGTTGGATAAGTGATCGCAAAGGAGAGACCTCTAATCCAATTAACAGTACCTTAGAATATCTAAGATTGCACATCTGTTAATGTTAAGGCATAGCGTAGTATTAAATGGAGGAATATTGTTTTAGTTAGACTAACTAGGATTAAGAAAGGCTGAGACTTTCCTTTAGGGATATACCACTTTGTTCATGTACCTAGGATTCTATCCATAAGGTCGTTTAAACCCTTTAAGGTTAACGTTGGGAGTAGGGATATCCGTCTTAGCCATAATCTTCAAAGCCTAAACTCTTAGTGACAAATCAGTTAGGTTCATAGCCCAATTGATTGAGGTTTAGTGTTTATTCTAGGAAGTTAAACTCTTGTGATAGTTCCTCATCAGAATTCTATTCTCCATACCTATCTATCTTTATCTTTACAGTTAAATTACCGTATTATTAGTTAATCTTAATCTATCACCTCTTGTCACTAGAGTTAACTATATGGGCACTTTTGTCCCACGTTACTGAGCAAACATATAAAAATACGAACCTGAGTTATATTTACCACTTACTTGTTAAAAGGAAGACAAGTAGGTGAGTTATAGCTAGGAGACCCCAGCTAAATACAAATAATAAAACCATTACTCTCTTTTGGTAGCTAATTCTGACGTGTTGCGACATAACGACACCGCATAAATAAAATCGTCCATTTTGGCCATATCACTCATCCATGTGTTGAGCCACGACGCGCCTTAACACCAAAACATACTTTTTTTTGTTGTTTTGATATCCTTCATACATCCAACATTTACAACATCAGTTCAAACATACAATTAACATTATTTAAACTTTACACGATATTGTTCAACTAGCTGTATATAATATGAAAGAAGACATTTGAAGAAGTCTTTGTAATTGAACATTTGAATAAGTCCAGATAATATTTTAATTCAACTGCATTATATTAAAATGAATTATATCAACTATCGAAGCTTTAAGTAGAACGTACATTTGAATAGCATTATTTGATCCAATTGCATTATAATATGAAAGAAGACTTTTGAAAAAGTCAACTTACTCTCTCAATTCTTGCATTCATAAATCATAAATGTACAAGTGACTTCATTTCATAATGCTTTTTGTATCAACCATTATGGTTAAGATCAATGCAATTTCACAAAAATCTTCATCAAGTTATGTTTACGACGTGTTTATAAGTTTTAGAGGTGCTGATACTCGTTATAGTTTTACTGATCACCTCCACAAGGCTTTAGTTGATGCCTCTATCGATACGTTTTTGGATGATGCTGAGATTCAAAGTGGAGAAGAATTAAAACCAGAGTTGGAGAGTGCGATCAAAGCATCGAGAGCTTCGGTTATCGTGTTGTCCAAGGATTACGCTTCTTCCAGATGGTGCCTTGATGAACTTGTATTGATCTTGGAGCAACATAGGAACTACAATCGCATTCTTATCCCCATCTTCTATCATGTTGAACCCACCGATGTCAGGAAGCAACAAAACAGATTTGGAAACTCAATGGCAAAGCATAAACAGAGGATGGAGACCGAATCAAATGCAGAGAAGAAAAGTCAATGGGCTCAAAAGATTGGTCAATGGGAGAAAGCACTTACTGAAGTTGCTGATTTAAAAGGGAAGGATGCACAGGGAAGGTATTAAAAAACTTGCATATGCTCATTTTTTTCTAATTAGTGGTTGTAAACTATTCTGTAAATAATATACAAAATTCCGTATAAGTTTTTAACATGTTGCATAAATCTGTTAAATAAGACCAAAATTTCATAGAAGACTGCCTTTGGCCTAGAGTTGGCATTGTCGCCCACTAATCAAAACATAAGGTAATCATCTCCAAAATTGGGAAAGATAACAAAGATCAATCATTTCTTCGACAATGAATTCACAATGCTATTTTGCTGATCTAGAAGGGTAGGATGCACATGAAAGGTAACTAACTTCTTCTAATGGAGAGTAAACTATCTAGTGAATAATATTTAGAGTTCATACCAGCTTTTAATATTTTGGAAATACTATCAGACCAGAGAAAACATCATTTATTTACTCGTTTGGTTTTTAAAATGTTGCATAATTCTGTTGATTAAGACTAAAACTTTCATTTAAGATAGCGATTGGCGTATTTCTACTCTATTGCTGCCTACTAACCATAACATTATGGATTCATGTCCTAAAAGGGCAAGGGAATATCACCAAAATGTTCATTTTTTTGAAGCTTCTGACAGCCCTTAAAAAAAAGTTTGACAATTTGCCCTCGCAAGGCGCAAGAGGCCTTGCGTCCTTGCAACCTTGCGTCCTTGCGTTTAGGCCTAAACGCAACAAACAGCCTTGCGTCCTTGCGTATTGCGTCTTGCGCATTGCGTCCTTGCGTCTTGCGTCTTATCCCGATAAGATTTCATTGATTTCTTGGATAAGATTTTGCTAGATTGTTGTACTTTTACGGATAACATTTCATTTCTATATAATCATTTAACCTGGAACAACAGTTCATTTCACTACATTTCCACATAAATCATATCATTTCTAGCATCATTAAGGTAACTTTCCACCTTTTTTTTACTTGTTTTTTAAATAATGAGTTGTAGTGATAATGAAACCTGTGTTATTCATATATGTTGTGGTGGTTCTTTTCAATTTATTAATAACTTACCTATGTATTTGCCTCTAGATTGTTTTAGAATTCGATTAAAACTCCCAGTTGCTCCACAAAAACCAATTACTCAAAGAATATTGTTAAAAAATGTTCTTAGAAAAATTAATTTGCCACCTAATGCTCCTATTTCAATGAGATATGTTGTCGATAATCTTGTTTTTGATATTACTGATGATTATGAAGACTTTCATGATTTTCTACAACATGCAATATCAAATGCTCCTATTGATATTTATATTGTCGACAAAGTTACAATGCATCAACTACTAGAAAACTTACAGTCATTGCAAATCCTACCAACACAGAATGTCCATCGAAACCTACCATCACACGATGTCCAACAAAACCTACCAACACACGAGTCTCAAACAAACCTTCAGACACCAAATCTGGAAGAAGCACGACCTGAAATACCACCTCCAAACACAGAAGACTTAGATTTCTTCAACTATGGAGTTGAGAACGTATGTAAAATTAAAAAAAACAGATCACCCTTTTGAATCAGTTGTCGCGGCTAGTGATTCGGAGGAAGAAAATGACAGAGAAGATGAAGATGAAGAAGATGAAGAAAAAAAAGATGTATTCTGGAATATGCCACTTTTATTGAGTGAGCATGACCAAGAGACTGAATCTACGAGCCAAATACCAACCAGTTATAGAGTATCTGATTTGATTAAAGTTCGACAAACTTTTTTAAACAAGGATGATTTTGTAAACCATCTATACACAAAATGTCTTGAAGAAAACTTCCAAATTAAGCCTGTAAAGTCGGACAAATCTCAATTCACCGCTAAATGCATGTTGCCAAATTGTGAGTGGAAATGTAGTGCATAAAAAATACGCCACACTGACAACTTCATCGTAAAGAAATTGCATGACGTACACACATGCTCACGTACCCAAATTATGGGAAATAATAAACATGCAACCAAAAAGGTGTTAGGAAGTATTCTGATGGAATCGTTCAAAGCTGCTAATCGAGACTATAAACTAAAAGATATACGTGATGATGTTGGCAACCGTTTTTGGGTGAGCATTTCTTACAATCAAGCATGGAGAGTCAAGTGTCATGCAATAGAGATGCTCCGTGGCAGTATGGATGACTCGTTCTGAATGCTTCCCATTTATCTTCATAACATTAAGATTCATAACCCAGGAAGCATGAAAAATGTGGTGACTGACAATGAAAATAGATTCGTGATGTGTTACATGTCTTTTGGCGCAGTTGTAAGTATCATTCATCCTAATATTGTTTATTAACGAGACCCCCATGGGTACGCGTTCACCTTATTGAAATCTTCAACCAACCATAGAAACTGTTTATTAACTACATGTATCCCCTACTTCCCCATAAACGCTCTCTCTACGATCAAAATTATAGCTAATCGAACGATATCATCATCACTAACCTTTATATCACCTTGTTTTTTGATAAGGATGTTTTGTATATCATTAACCAAAATGTTGCTGGCATCGGCATGCTTTGGAAAACAACGCCATCTAATGGGTGCGGTCTTAGATTCATAATTGCGAGGGATGTAATGGACCATGTCTGTCCGGGATCCCAAAAAAAACGGTGACTAAACAAAATTCACGCCGACCAAATCTAATCATAAAATTAGGAGAAAAAGTAAACCAAATATCTTGTTGCTCTTCCAGGTACTTAGTAGCATCTAATTTTGATGAATGCTCACATTTCTGTTAGAGCATGGCATGTACTAGTCCAGGATCATTATCCGTGTATGAAAGATCTAACCAGGGACTAAAACATGTACTTCGGAATAATTTTTCTTGATTTTCAGTCAAAATTTTCTTGACCTGAGGTATCACGGTCAACATATTCTTCATGGTCAATTTACCTTCAACATAGCCCTGTAAAAGTGAGAAGAACATCAGCAGACAAATCACTCATACGCAAGACGCAAAACAAAGTTTGCGTGCCAATAATGACGGATGCAAGGATGCAAGGTTAAACTTGGGTGCATCATGCAATCTAGACGCAAAGACGCAAGTACGTAAACAAAACTTTGCGTCCACATGAAAGAATAACCATATGCCATACGCAAAGACGCAAACAAAACCTTGAGTACAACCACATGTCCTATGCAAATACGCAAGGTTAACCTTGCGTCTAAATATCAACCGAGTTTTACAACTTAAAACTAGCAAAAAGTCATGGGTATCGTACGCAATCTCAATAATATAGAAACAAAATCACAAAATACAAACAAATTTCATTGACACATTTTATCGAACAGCTGGCGTGCAAAAACTTTGTTTAAGCACAAAGAACGAAGAAAACTAACATAGATCGAATAATATAACATAGATCTAAGAAAATCTAACCTGTTCTTGAGAAATAATGAACGATGATGGTGATTCGATGATGTAGGTGGCGTATTAGCTCGCTTGTACTTTCGAAGATCGAAGATGGAATGATTAAGGTTGAGGCTTAGTGACGATGAAGAAGGAAGGATGAACACGATGAAGATGTGAGGATGATGATGAAGATTTTGCGAGTGTTTGAGAGAATCTAAGGAAGCTTGATGATGATTTTGCGAGTGACGAGCGAATGGGCACCAGAGAGAAGCTTGCGTATGAGTGTGTTTTGTGAGGTGAACAGTGAACGCAAAGTGATTATTTAACCAGCTCTTTTTGGGTAAGACGCAAGGTCGCAAGTACGCAAGGTCACAAGGACGCAAGGTCGCAAGGACGCAAGGCATCTTGCGCCTTGCGAGGGCAAATTGTCAAACTTTTTTAAGGGCTGTCAGTCAACAAGCTTTAAAGAAATGAGCATTTTGGTTATATTCCCAAAGGGCAAAGGTAATAAAACATTTCTTTAACATTTTTTCCAAAATAGATTTATTTTCTAACTATAATACAGAAATAGAAATTTAAACAGATTTTTATAAAAATAGGTAAATCACGTTTACCCTCCAGTTACATTTTATAATATATTTAAGCCACGTTTGCCCTAACAGATTAAAACAGCTTTCAAAATGCCGGATTGTAATTTATTTTTTGATATATTATGTTATGTTTGTATTATTTAATATTCATTATGATTTTTATAAAATTATTTATTAGTTTATTAATAATGAGTTTTTTTTTGTTTTTCATATTATGTTATTTTTTTATTATTTAATTATAATAATTTTTAGTTTATTAATTTGATTGTAAAACGAGTTTTCAATTATTAAATTATTCATTATAATAAAATATAATAAAAATATATTCATTATAATAAAAGATAATAACGAGTTCTCATTAAAAAAACCAAACTATTACAATCATTAATAATACGCTCAATCAATGTCCACGTCTATGCCCATGTTTGTGTCCACCGGTACCACATCGTGGTGGATTTGAAACCCGGTCACTCCTCCGGAGTTGTTGTGGTTGTGGGTCAGGCTCATCATCTCCTAAATCCGCCGCATCGTGTACATTCTGATGAACTTGTGATGTATCTCCCATATCCGAGAATGCCAAGGGAGAGTTTCGACGAACACATGATTGAGTTCGTTGAGATCGCAAATCAAACACAGAGTTCCTTGGAGTTTGATGTCCATATGGTGGACTTCCCATATCAAACGCAGAGTCCTTGGTGTTTGATGAGGGGTACTACCATAACCATAATCCCCTATAGACACGTTCTGGTTCGGGGTGGCCCTGGATGATTGACCCTGATTTGTATATTGAGGGAAACCATAATCCGGTCATTGGTACTTTTGTGTACCATAGAACTGGAAACCTGGATCATGATGAGTTTGATGCGTGACGCCCATCAAATGACGCGAAAAGTCAACAAAAGCCTGCAGGTTTGGTTGACTGTTTGGTTGCATTTGAGATGTAGCCATTGCGCTTATCCTTGCTAAACCCTCCTCCTGCACAATAGGTAAATGTTAACAAATATTAAAACTAATTCATTTCACCCAAATGTTATAAAATAATTATTTTACTTACATAAAGTTTCTCTTCGGTTGCCCAATCACGATATTGGTTGACGAGTAGTGGTCTCATAATATCACGTATAGTAACTATTGTACGCGCGTAGTACCACGAAAAGTAACGAGCAGTCGTGCCCGTGCCCACCCCCGACGTAGGAATATAGACCCTCTGAGCTCGTTCGTACCACTGGCTTATGTAGTCAACTTGCGAGTTCGTTAGCCTTATATCCACGTTTTCTCTTAACCGTAGGGTTGTGCCATGTATGGCATGATGCTGATTGCAAAAATAATAGTGATTCATCGAGCGGAGTTACTCGAGGTTGGGCGGGATCCATTGCAAAATCGTGTGTGTGTTTTAAAAAAAGTGTAAGAAATTGAAGGAGTGATGCAAACCGATGAAGCAAAAGTCGGATTATATAATGATGCAAACCGGCTTTTCATTTGCCGGTTTGTACACGTGGCATCTTTTGGTTCGCAACATTTATGTCATGGATTGAGGGAATAAATGATAAGGCGGTTGGTGCGAAAACTGTTCCAGTCAAAGAGTCAAACCAGCATTTCATTTGCCGGTTTGACAGAGAATCAAACACATCGCCAAACCGGCATTTGAAACATCGGTTTGGCCCCAAAACATTCAAACATGCAATTGAATCATCGTTTTACCTATTTTGTAAAAAATTTATTTGAATTTATATTTTTGTAAAGAGCTACAAAATAAATCTCTTTCGAAAAAAATTCAATTATTAGTTGGTCAACCCTATAGATTTAGTAATGATCATTGCAGTGCTTGAACCTTAGGCTAGATTTCTGTAGGCTTAAGTAATGTTTGAAACTAGTTGCTTTTACAAGCTATTTTTTTAGAACAATGAAATATTATCCATTTCTCCTTTAAATTACATCCATTCACAGATTTCATTTGAAGGTCACAAAACTTTTCTAAAAGTAAGTGCCAACTATAGCTCCAAGTAAAAACACCAGCTAAATACTTGTATCAAAGGTATCTAAAGCCCCACACACAAGTTAATTTTGCCTAACATAGCCTTAACATTACATGTAGTTTTAGATGAAACCAAACTTTTTTTATTATATTAATTTAAAAATATCCCAGGTTGGAGACGATACTTATTGAAGAAATTGTTAAAGAGATCAGCAACAGATTAGATCTACACAAACGGAGTAATATTCCACACATGATTGGGATGGAGTCTGTCATTAATATTGTTAAAGATTTCTTGAAAGATAATTCATTAGATAACACCCAAGTTGTCACACTATGGGGGATGGCCGGGATTGGAAAGACTTACTTAGCTGACTATATCTTTAAGTTGCATTATTTCGAATTTGAAAGAAGCTGCTTTCTTGAAGATATCGAAAGGAGATGTGGTACATCATCAAATGGATTGCTTGATTTACAAAAACAGATCCTTAAAGACTTTCAAGATAGAAGTTGGATGGACGTACAAGATACTAATGCGGGCACGTATAAGATTGAAAAAATACTTCATAGGAAAAGAACTCTTCTTGTTCTAGACGGTATCAGTAAAATTGAGCAGTTGGAAGCGTTAATCGGGACGAAAGGTCTTCATCCTGGAAGTAAAATAATAATAACATCCAAAGATGGATCAATAACAAAAAAATGTAGGTTGTTTGAAACAGAAGTTCCACCAAAGTATATGTGGCTCTTGCTTGAAGGGTTGGGTCAGAAAGATTCAATGCAGCTTTTAAGTTGGCATGCCTTCGGGCACAATGAACGCAAAGAAGGCGACATAAAAGACCTAAAGAAGGTTGCAGAGTATTGTAATGGGCATCCACTAGCTCTTAAAGTTTTGGGAAGTTCTGTTCGTCATGAAGACGCTACATGGGATGATATCTTAGAATCGCTAGGTAAGATTAATCATGATGTTCAGAAGGTGCTGCAAATAAGTTTAGACTCATTGCCACATGAAAAGGACAAGGAACTCTTCAAGTTCATTGCTTGTTTTTTCGTTGGAGAAGATAAAAAATTTTGTGAAGAAATATTAAAAGCATGTGGTATATGCAGATCATCTGGGATCAAGAATCTCACAAACAGATGCCTTCTCACAGTTTGTCCGTTAACTAATCAGTTAAATATGCATCAGCTTCTTCAAGATTTGGGGAGATACGTAGTCCATCAAGAATCCCCTGAAAAGCCGTGGAAACGAAGTCTGTTATGGCATCATGAGGAGTCTGCAACAGTGTTGCAACAGAAAAAGGTAATAATCAATTCTGTTAAGAGTGCATTCATTAACGATTTTGTTTGATGTATATAACAATAACATTAACTTCTAATTTAATATCTTGCTATTCCTTTATTTGTAGGGAACATCAAAAATTCAAGATCTTGTCCTTGACATGCGAGCATTTGAGGATGAGACTTCACGCGACTCAAGTAACGTCGATGACTACGATAACTTCAGATCATTTCCCTTCATCAGTTGGGCTTTAAGTTTATGTTCTCCTAGTGATAATGAACAAGTTGTCTTTGAGACACTTGCATTTAGTGAGATGTGTAACTTAAGACTACTACAACTCAACTATGTAAAAATCATTGGATCGTACAAGAACTTTCCTAAAGATTTAAGATATTTGTGTATGCATGGATTTACTTTAAGTTTAATACCTTCAAATTTACAAATGGGGAATATGGTTTCTCTTGACATGTCGAATAGCAATCTACAACAACTTTGGAAGACGCCCAAGGTACTAAATTGAACATCTTTTTTTCTTCTTCTAGTTTTTGGTTATCTATCTTTGTAACACTAAAACTCATCTTTAATTATTCAGGTGCTCAAGTCACTTAAGCTTCTTAATCTCAGTGGTTGTTATAAGCTTCTTACAGTGGGTAGCTTCTCTGCATTCCCTGTACTTGAGCGGTTGACACTCGCAGGGTGTACAAATCTCGTTGAGATTAGTGAATCGATTGGGAATTGTGATAGACTTGTAGTCATAAATATGAGTGAATGCCGTCAGCTAAAAAAGCTTCCACGGAGCATAAGAAATTTAAAAAAGCTTAAACAACTATTGATAAAAGGGTGTTTAAATCTTGGCGAGTTTCCAGTTGAGATAAAGGATATGGAATCCCTAGAAGTGTTTGAGGCTAACAATATTATCAAAGAACCCCAAGTGTCTTCCTCTGCCATTGTGGAGGCTATACCGAGAAGTGTGCAGTCCTTTTCGAATTCTTTACCCAAATCATTAGTAACTTTGTCACTTATAGATAATAACTTGTCGAATGAATGGTTTCTTGTGGATTTTATTGGCCTATCGGTATTGAAGGAGTTGAATTTAGATGGTAATCCTATTGATTCCCTTCCCGATTGTGTGAGAAGCCTATGTAAGTTGGAGGTTCTCACTTTAGAAAATTGCAAAATGTTGAAGACAATTTTGTGTGCTCCAAACACAATAACGAGATTGTATATCGATCGATGTGAAACATTGGAGAAAGTAACTTTTTATCCAGAAATGTCAGTATCACATAGGTTTATTTTTTATTCTGATATAATTTCTTTGACTGAGATTCAAGACAAGTTCAAAATGCAAGCTATATCATAAATTGACGAAGTGACACTTCTTAGTTTGGGATGGATTAATTTAGAATATGTGAATTATCATCGCTTGTGTATAGCATGTTCTTACGGAGACTACTCCTACCCAGAAAAAATTCAATCAGCACAGGTGAATGTCTCTTCATCTATATTCCCATTTTTCCTTATGTTAAGTAAATTCAAGTGATTGAAGCTAATTAACAAAAGCTGATTATGACAGATGCTTTATGAACATCGAATATTCAGCACATATCTTAAAGGCCAAGAGGTTCCAAAGTCTTTCACTCATCGAAGCAATGGGTCATCATCAATAACCTTGCAATCAGATCAAAAGAATTGCCGGATTCGTGGGCTAAATGTATGCATTGTGGGTTTTCTCTCAAACATATCTATGGATCTTCCTCCAAGAATTGCAATAAAGAATTTGACAAAGAACTTCTCCTGGATATACCAACCTATAGCGTATATTTTATCAAATTCTAATGAAGTTATAGTATGGTTAAGCCATTGGATGTTTGAGAACAATGAGTTTGAAGTTGGCGATGAAGTTAGTGTTCATTTCAATGCAAAAACTAATTACGCTTCTTCGTACTCTTCTTCATCATATGTGAATCAGTTTGGTAATGGACAAGATTATGCACATTTAAGTGAGTATGGGATTAGCCTAGTGTATGGTGAGGAAAACAAGAAAGAAGAAGATCTGTTGGCTTATTACAAGTCATGGAATCATATCATCACTCAAGATGTCTCTGCTGCTAAACTATCTTCAGATGATTACCTTTTGTCACCTGTATGCCCAGCTTTGATTGATAATACGTTCTTTCCACTGGAGGAAGCTTACTGGCAAAACTGATTGATATTTCTAGAAACCAGATTAATTCATGCTTGCATACGATTTTGAATGAAACAGTGAAATGAATGTATATATATGTTGTATCTATATGTATATGTATACACTATGTATATAGATGATAATAGAAGTTGTATGATTCAGATGATGATGAATGATGATGATGATAAACACATAATTAAACAAAACTATATGTCAAGATTACAAGTTGAGAGAGTGATTACAAAAGTGAGGGTTGAGAGAATTGGCTAAGTGTGTGTTTGTGAGGTGTGAGGGAATTGGTATAAATGAGAGTTGTCTAAAGGTTAGCTTTATCACTAAGCTAGGTGGAGGTATTTATACTCCTAAGACTAAATACAAATTGCATCTAAAATTAGACTTAACAATCTCCCCCTTAGATGCAGTTTGTCATTGATCATCTTTAGTCTTTGAACTTCTTTGAGGAAGACTTATTGAAGGCTTTGTGACAGAATTGATAAATCATATAGTCTAACAACATGTACGACACATAAGTCCTAGAGTTCACCCTTTTCAAAAGTCCTAAAGTTCACCCTTTTCAAAAATCAATTGGTGATAGAGAGACTTCCCATTTGACTTATATGCATACATTTGTTTTTGTCCATGACCGATGTGGGATAACTTCCAAACACGCCCCCTCACATCAAGGCGTGGAACGCTTGTAGAGATGGCAGTAAGAAGAAGGCCTGACTCAATCTCTTTGTAGCGACGGCGCCACACTCATGGGAGCCTGACTCGGACTCGCTGTAGAACAAACCGTCCACCTAAGCTCTGATACCATGACAGAATTGATAAATCATATAGTCTAACAACATGTACGACACATAAGTCCTAGAGTTCACCCTTTTCTAAAACCAATTGGTGATAGAGGGACTTCCCATTTGACTTATATGCATACATTTGTTTTTGTCCATGACCGATGTGGAATAACTTCCAAACACTTTCAAGTTGTCTTTGGTGAATGTAAATTGATTTCTCTTGTCTTCTTTGTAGGCAGTTGATTTTGGTAGCCAGTGAAGATTTGTTGATTATCATGTATGATTGTTGATTGTGTTGCCTTGAAATGATGTTGTTGACTTGTTGTTGACTTGTCTTGTTAATGAGAAAGAGCTTTGTTATGACGAAGCTTGAGTAGTGTGATAATTTTGCTCCCCCTATATTGATCAATTCTCTTGCTCCCCCTCTATTATTGCGTTCTCTTGCTCCTCCTTGATTGGAATTTGGTTTGTTTCTTTGAATGTTATTGTCTTGATAAGATCTTCAAAGAGTTGGTGCGGAAGCTTGTTTGATTGGTGGCTCAATTGTTGTTGTTCATTAGTTTTAAAGATCTTGATTTGGTGTCAACCATTGGTTGTTGAGGAAAACTTTGTCATCTCGTGACCAATGTGAAGCTGCATGATTCAAATTATGATCATGGTAAACCAAAATCTCATTTCTTACCAATAATTGACTTTACCAAAACATTATATACAAAGAACTAGAATTCTGCATCAACCAACTTTCCAATTTTATGTATTAATTGACATGTCCCACAACATACAAAACATGGAAAATGAAAATGACATATAATTATAAAATAAATATAATTTAGATATAAATAAATGAAGTGCAATGCAACTAAAATTATTAATGAATTATGGTTACGGATCCAAGAAAAGAAGCTCTGCTTTTATGGAAGCTCGTGGGAACCGCATAACATCCTTAGCGAAGTTGTACTTTTCATTAGCATCAGCAGTTGCATGGGGTCGGATTGATATGTTTTCAAGAGTGGGAGAATGATAAAGTAAAAGCTTTATAAAGAGCAACAACGGTCATGATCTTTCTACATAAAAGATATTTATAGTTTTTGACCGGTTCAATGTCTGGTCCAAATAGTTAGACGTTTCCAAATAAGTTAAAGCTGGGTTGACATCCAAATGCACGTTCCGAAGACCCTGAAAATACATTAAAAGGGAGACCGTGCATTGAAAATACCTACCTTAAATAGAAGCACACCCAACAGAGAAACAGAGGAAAAAGATAGTTTACCTGACTAGTCACATTGATTCGTTCTAAGTAAGGTGAGTTCCGAAGAATGCATAAAACACCTTGAAGTTGAAACAAGTCACCAAATTTGAAGTTTTGTAAATTGAGAAACTTTAAACTATTAGCAGGGTGTGGAAGCCACTTGGGCATATTTTCTGCAATACAAAACTGTGAGAGTGAAAGTAAGATTTTAAGCTATCAAAGAAAGATATGGAAGACGATATAAAAGAATATATGAGAACTAACTATACACTGGAGAGGAATAGTAAGGTTCTCTTGCTCAAAAACTATATGATGAAGATTAAAAACTAAATATAAAAAATTGAGATTCAAATAATACTTGGAGAAAATATCCGTCGACAAGTAAATCCCCAAGACATGGCATATTACTTAACAAGCTAGCCAAATTAACTCTTTTAACTCCTTGAATAGGGTTTTTGAAAACTATAGCAACCACACTAAGACATTTACTATGCAATAACGGAAGCAAAGTTGCATCAGGGCAATTTAAGACCAATAACCGAAACAACTTTGTAGACTTAATCTTGAAATTGTCAACATTGGTGCATGCAACCAGTTTCAACATCTTAAGCTGTAGTAAGTTGATGATCGTTCCATGCAAGTTATCCCCAAATTCAATATTCCTAAGCAATAGTTTTTCAAGATAGAGAAATCCTTGAAAATCGATTGGTGGTTTAATGATACAGTTTTCAAGTTCTAGCATTCTCAATTCTTGACAACAGAAAAAATAACATGGGAGTTGATAACGTCAGTTTTTATTAATAAGGACGAGTTTTCTAACACCATCTCTTGACAAGGATAAAATCCATTGATCAACTTCTTGGAAGCTATCAAGAACCATGTTTGGTATGTGAAGATGTAACTTTAACAGAGGACCCTTGAGAAAGTTAAAGATTTGGTTTGTGATCCTAATTAATCCATTATGATGCAAAGCTCCATTTTTGGCAAACTTTTCTGAGAAATGTTTATCAAGAACCACCGAACTCAATGTGATCCATTTGTACCCCCATTTTTTTGATAAAGCGTGTGTCCTCACAGCATCTTGAACGGGGAGCTTCTCTAAAATCAAGTCAATCAAATTCTCTGGCAAGCAACTGATTCTATCCACTTCAATGGTAGAAGTTACAAAACTCCTCTCAGTATTGTTATCTGTCATTACATTCAAGAAAACAGAGACTGGTTTATTCAAAAATAAAAACAACTTCATCATAATACATAAAACAAGTTGACATAGCTAATACTCTTGAATTTTTTTATTGTATATTGTAAATGAACTTGTCAATAGCATGACACCTGACAAAAATAAATATTTTTTCTGCAATTTTTGATGGTTGAAAGCATTTTTCTTAACTTTCTTAATAGTATGGCCCTGACTATATAGTTCGGAGCAACATTTTCTATCAATCATCAGAATTGAACATTCTCCTTGCAACATACAATGGAATGATAGTCAAAATATAAGCAATGAAATATTAAAGAGAAAGGTAGAGATATCAACACACATCTCAAAGATAGAAAATGAGGAGGCGACTGCATAAATAAAAAAAGTAGTCATCAAAACTTATAAAGGTGAGTATTCGAGCAAGAAGGTTCAAAAGGTTGCTAAGGGTAAGAATGAAGGTAATGGAATCTTAAATGGATGTAATAATATCCATCCTAAATTAATATTACCATCCAAAAGCAAGCTGCAGGCCAGGATACTTGAAACCAAGTACAGAATGGGGAATTAATGTTGGCCAATAACAGGATCCTTTTACTTATACCTACAGACTTATAACTAGTGCAAACAATTAATTTTTATTGTTTATCAGTTCTTCAATTAGAAAAACTGGTTCTACCTCTACCTTTTATCAATTTTCAACTAATTACAGCTTCGCTTTCACTGTGTCACATCTTTTAATCCTAGACCAATTCAATTGATGCAACTATTATTATAGACAAAATGACTTGTAAACAATGTATAATTATGCGCAAACCTTAAGCAATCGATTCAAACCTGCTGCTTTATGTTTAGGGCTTCTAATAAATTGATAGTAATAATTTCAGTTACTTGAATATTTTTCGAATAAATCTCTAACTAAGGTGTAGCAACAATAAATAATCAAATTACTGAACCAGGATCTACGAATTCAACTGGAATACAGAATGTTTGAATTACAGATTACAGATTTAAATTAAAGAAGGTAAAAAGTCGAATAGAAATAACAACAGGAATCAATTTTTGTCAAACATTTCGTTTATATGAAAGAATCTAACCAAATTAAAAATTAACTTACCGATATTCAAAAATAAAGATGAATCCATCGGAGTACCGATTCAAGTTTAGCGACCATATTGGAGTGCCTAGTTTTTCAGAGTTTAAGGTTTTTTGGGTTTAAGTCGATGAAGTTTTTAATAAGTTAAAGTAAACATCCCTCAACTTTTGTTATATGTGTATGCTTCAGAACCAAAAGTTTTATTTGCAGAATGGGTCCCTTGTTCAGTTAAAATTAATAAAATATTCTTTATTTAAATTAAAATTTTAGTTATTTTCTTTGATTGAAATCGATGAAGATTTCCACATGCAAGATGGTCAAAATGAGATAGAGTTCATAAGAAAGCTAGAAAAATCTACTGCAAGCCTGAATGAACTAGTCTTGCTGGATATGACCAATTGTGTAAACGTACGAGAATTTCCACACTTGCGTCCCTTGTATATGTTGAAATATGTGCTTGCCGAAACCTTGAAGTTGTTGGAAGTTTATGATGCTTGAATTCACACTCCCATTTGTTTAACGATTCTTTCCCTAATGACTTGTCAGTAGAGCAATCTAGTTTCAATAGAGAGATTGATTCTAGAAGGAAACAATATAACAAGCTTACCAAAATGTATTCAAATTCTACCTACATTTATATATCTCAGCGCTAACCACTTTTCAAAGATCCAGTCAATTCGAGGATCTCCAGCTATGCTTTTGGAAATAAACGAATGCCCAAATTTATGGGAGGTGGAGGGTTTTTTCAAGTGGAATTCAATAGAAAATGTGGAGAAGAATATAATAGAAAAAATGGGGTTGGGATCATTAATAGATCTGGGTAGTCTTGATTATTCTAAACCAATGGTGGTATGTTCGACTTTGTTCTGTTTTGTGCTATGCTTTTTAACTAGTTTAGTTTCGTTGGCTTATATATCATTAATAAATGTTACTGAGAATCAAAATGAAAATGAATGATAGAGGATGGTGTATATGCAGGTATTGTATGAATATGGTATATTCGGCACATGGGTTACAGGGAACCTAATCCCTTGTTGCAGCAGCTACATGCAATGTATCATAAAAAGGGACCACAAATATCATTTAGAGTTCCAGAGAATGATTCAACACCAATAACTAGCTTCAACTTGTGTCTAGTATATTCGGGCATATAAGATTTGAAGATTCAAGTATATAACAAGACTAAGGATTTGTTATTGAATTACACATGTGAAAAAACGGATGAAAATGGTATGACAAAAAAGAAAGGGTGGGTAAGCCTTTGAAGGTGTGGCAATCTATTAGAACATGGAGATGAAGTTTTTGTACGTATCATTTTAGTAGATGATTCTAGAGTGTTGTTCAATGATATAGAAGAATGTGGTATAAACATTATATACAAAGAAGAATATGATGGCGATGATACAGAAAGAAAGGAGGGCAACAATAAACTAATGATGAGTGAAAGTGATGGAATTGCATGGAGCGATAGAATGGTTACAGAAATATCGTATTGTGTTCTTAACGGGATGACTTGTAATTTGGAAATTAATAATTTTATGGGATACTGTTTTTTTTCTCGACTTTCAACATGTGTAGAACAAAGGGAGGGAGAACGTGTATTTTGGGTCGGTGATAGTGAGGTATAGATGAACTATGTGATTGAATTGGCTAGGATTCATCAATGAAGCTAGGTACACATAATTATTGTAAACTAAAGGTACGATCTTCTTTTTAATTATTACAATTTTGTAAACTAAAGTTACAAATGGTTTAATTATCAATACGTGGAGTCCGTTATTACCGGATCTAATTGACTAATTGGTTTAACGTCTCTCTGTTTAAAGGTTGTGTTTTTTGGTAATAATGTGCCTAAAGAAAGAGCGATTATAGCTATGGAAGTTGCTGTTGGGTGTGACGCTTTCCTTGTTCGTGTTCACCGGTTATGACAATGTCCGCTTTCCGGCTTGTCAAGTACAAATGTTCATTTGATATTTTTTTGTGGTTTGTTTTTGATTAATTGAGAAATCGACATGAATTTTACAGAGCATCTTATGATGAGGCTGGTGCTGCTACAACAATTATAAATATAGGCAAAACTGGAGCTGATGATGATATGGCAAATTTGAAAATTAACGCAAGACTAGGAGAGGTCTGTTGTACCCGAAAACCATTTGAATGCGAGTTCAACAATTACCTGAATCCTGGATCACTTGGTGTTCCTGTTTTTTAAGACTTCAAACAAGACTAACTATTTGTTGTGGGGTTAGAGCCTAAAATTAATCGATTCGCGTGATGTTGACTTCGCCAACTTCTTTTAATGGGTTACCGCAAATATTGAGATCCTACTGTTGGCATGATGTTATGGTACAAGCTTTTTGTTCACATGTTCATGTTTTTGCTCTTTTTTGTTGATACTGGTATATGTGTGTCGTCAAGTCATTTGGCATTCAAAAATAAATTTGTGTTTGTATAAGCATTATATGGAAATGTAATATGTATATTGTGGACAAGAGGATTTAGTGGATGTCATAATTGGGGATCAGATTTTACCTCCACAAGAGTCCTTTAGATATTTAGGCTCGATGCTTCACAAATCGGGAAGGATAGATGAGGACGTGACGCATCGTATACTAGTAGGATGGTTGAAGTGGAGGGCAGCGAAAGGGGTGTTGTGCGACAAGAAGGTACCCACTAAATTGAAAGGGAAATTTTTCAAGGTCGCAATCAGACCGACCATGTTGTACGGCTCAGAGTGTTGGCCAATGACGAAAGCCCAAGAGAGGAGGATGGGGGTGGCAGAAATGAGGATGCTTAGGTGGATGTATGGCAAGACCATGCTAGATATGATACCAAATGGAGTTTTTAGGGAGAACTTGGAAGTTGGGAACATAACCAACAAGTTGAGGGAAGGACGACTTAGATGGTTCGGGCATGTTATGAGGCGCCCACTTCTAGCCCCGGTTAGGAGAGTCGAGACTCTCGTTGTTGGGGGCGTAAGGAGAAGGGGTAGACCCAAACGTAGGTTGGAGGATAGATTAAAGCTTGACATGAAGGAGCTCTTATTGACCGAGGACATGACTTCTGATAGGAATTTGTGAAGGAGTAGAATTAGAATAAATGACTAGGTTCTACATGGTGTTTATTTATCTTATATATTTATATTATATTTCTTGCCTACTTGCTTGTGTGCACTTCATATATATATTTATTATGTATTTTTTTTTTCGTGGGACTTTACGTATTGGCTGGACATGTTTTATGGATATATAATATATCTATACTTATTGTAGCATATTCACATGCTTTATTGCACTATATGGTTACATGTTTGTATTACATTATATAGCAATTAATTTATACGTACTTACATATCACATGTTTTTATGCTAACATAGCATACTTATTTGTCTATACCTACATAGTATACCATCTATTTTATACTGCATATTATACCTACATGCTTCTTACCAACATGTTTACGTATACTTATTGTACTTACATGACTTGTTATACTTGCATATTTGACACTCACATATTTTACTTATATGTTATATTACTCAATATTGTTATATGCTTTATTTACCTATATATATCGTATTGGAGTATACATTATTCATGGTAAAGCTTCTATTTTGTCAACTTTACTTGTATATTTTTACTTCACATATCGAATTTCATGGTTCTTTCTGGTCGGAGGTCCCTAGGAAGCAGCCTCTCTGCTCTACAGAATAGGGAGGGACGACTTCGTCTACCTGGGGACCGATAGGTATCCTGGGTAGAAGAATGACTTCCCTTTTACTTTAGAGTAGAGGAAAGGACTACCTACATCTAACCTCCCCCATACTCTACTTTAGTGGAATTGGGTATTGTTGTTGTTGTTGTAATATGTATATTGTATTCAACCAAATTAGTGTATGAAATATTTCCTTCATGGATGTTTGTTACTAAAGTATCATGCAGTGTTTGTTTGATATCATTCTCTTGATCTTAAATTCACCAGCCATTTATTTTGAGGACTTGTCTCCATAATAAGAACATATGAAGTATGTGTTTCAAACATTCTTGCAAGTAGTTTGATTAGTTCGAATCAACCAGTAGTTACACACAGCTCTCAAAATATAAAAAAAGAAAAAGCTATTAAAGAACTATATCATGCAAGGAGTGTTTGAGCTCATTTTGTATCAAATCAAACTGACTAGCAAGCTGTTCAAACGCTTAAAGCATAAACCAATCAGGTTTAACATTATATAGTATATACAGAGAACATAACATAAGCGATGGTCAACGATAACTAGTATGCATATAAAATGCAATGTAATATAAACTTAACGGATTGTGGTTAAGGATCCAAGTAGAAAAGCTCTGCTTTTGCGGAAGCTCGTGGGAACTGCATAACATCCTTAGCGAAGTTGTACTTTTCAAGAGCATCAACGGTTACACTGGGTCGAATTGATACTTTTTCAAGAATGGGCGAATGATTAAGTAAAAGCTTTATAAAGACCAACACAGGCCTTGATCTTTCTACATGCATAATATTTATAGTTTTCAATCGGTTCAAATTCTGGTCCAAACAGTCAGAAGCTTCCAAATAAGTTGATGCTGGATTAACATCCAGTTGCTCGTTTTGAAGACCATAGAAAATACAATAAAAGTGAGATTGTATATTAAAACACCTATCTTAAATTACTATGTAAGCACACACAACACAAAAATACAAGAGAAAACGTTTGGCACTCTTTACCTGATTATCGAAATCAAGTCGTTCTAAGTTAGGCGAGTTACGAAGCATACATAAAACACCTTGAAGTTGATTTAAATCACCAAATTTAAAGTTGTGTAAGCTGAGATACTCTAAACAATTAGCCGGGTGTGGAAGCCACTTGGGAATGTTTTCTGCAATACAAAACTGTGAGGGTGAAAGTGAGATTTTAAGTTACCAAAGAAGATATGGAAGACGATATGAAAAAACATATGAGAACTAACTATACGCCGGAGTGGAATGGTAAAGTTCACTTGCTCAAAGGCAATATGATGAAGAACAAAAATTAAATATTAGAATTAAAAATTCAAATCATACCTGTAGAAAATAACCGTCGATAATTAAATCCCCAAGACATGGCATATTACTTAACAAGCTAGCCAAATTAACTCTTTTAACTCCTTGAATGGGTTTACCTATAGCTATACAAAGCGCACCAAGACATTTACTATGCACTAACTGATGCAAAGTTGCATCAGGGCAATTTAAGACCACTAACCAAAACAACTTTGTAGACTTGATCTTGAAATTGTAAACATTGGTGCATGCAACCAGTTTCAACATCTTAAGTTGTGGTAAGTTCATGATAGCTCCATGCAAGTTAGTCCCAAATTCAATATTCCTAAGACATAGATTTTCGAGATAGAGAAATCCTTGAAAATCGAGTGGTGGCTTAATGATACAGTTTTCAAGTTCTAGCATTCTCAATTCTAGACAACAACAAAAATAACATGGAAGTTGATAACGTTGGTTTAAAACAGTAAGGACGAGTTCCCTAATAACACCGGCTTTTGACAAGGATAAAATCCACTGATCGACTTCTTGGAAGCTATCAAGAGCCATGTTTGGTATGTGGAGATGTAACTTTAAGATAGGACCCTTGATAAAGTTAAAGATTTGGTTTGAGATGGTAAAAAACCCATAATGACCAAAAGCTTCATTTTTGGCAAACTTTTCTGAGAAATGTTTATCAAGAACCACCGAGCTCATTTTGGTCCATTTGTACCTCCAACTTTTTGATAAAACGTGTGTCCTCACAGCATCTTGAACCGGGAGCTTCTCGAAAATCAAGTCAATCAAATTCTCTGTCAAGCAACTGATTTTATCCACTTCAGTATTGTTATAACGTGTGTCCTCAATATTGTTACCTGTCATTACATTCAAGAAAACGCAGAATGAGTTATTCAAAAGGAAAACAAGTTGACATATAGCTAATACTCTTAATTTATGTGTTATTGTAAATGAACTTTTCAATAACACGACACCTGACAAAAACAATATTTTTTCTGCTATAATTATTATTGATGGTTAAAAGCATTTTTCTTAACTTTGT
This sequence comes from Rutidosis leptorrhynchoides, assembly GCF_046630445.1. Taxonomy (NCBI): domain Eukaryota; kingdom Viridiplantae; phylum Streptophyta; class Magnoliopsida; order Asterales; family Asteraceae; genus Rutidosis; species Rutidosis leptorrhynchoides. Next base: position 165,004,061 of record NC_092343.1, on the reverse strand, counting down.
TATTAGTATGGCCCATTTTGCATCAATCATCAAAATTGAACATTCTCCTTGCAACATACAATGGAATGTTAGTCAAAATATAAGCAATCAAAAATATGGAAGGAAAATGTAGAGATATCAACACACATCTCAAAGATAGAAAACGTGGCAACTGCAGAAATAAACAGAGGGCATCAAGACTTATAAAGTTGAGTATTTGAGCAAGAAATAAACAAAGTGTACATCTTAAATGGTTGTAATAATGTCCATCGTAAAGCAACATTACTATCGAAAAGCAAGCTGCGGGCCAAACAAACTTAAAACTAAGTAGAGAGTGAAAATGGGGAATTAATAACAACAACATCTACTTATACCTACAGAGTTATAACTTATAACTAGCGCCAACGATTAATTTTTACTGTCTTATCAGTTCTTCAATAAAAAAATAAGAAAAAAAAAACTGGTTCTATCTCTATCTTTTATCAATTTTCAACGCATTACATTTTCGCTTTCACTATGTGACATCTTTTATTCCTGGACCAGTTTAATTGATGCAAATATCATTATATACAAACCTGCTGCTTTACTTTAAGGCTTGTAACAATTTCGGTTACTTGAATATTTTATGAATAAATCTCTAGCTAAGGTATAGAATAATTAATAACAACAACATCTACTTGAATATTTTTGATTAATATTTTATGAATAATTAATCGAATTGTTAAACCAGGATTTACGAATTCAGCTGGAATAAAGAATGTGTGAATTACAACATGAATCAATTCATTTCAAACATAAGTACGTTTATATGAAAGAATCATACCAAATTATGAATTACAGATGAATCCATCGGAGTTACAGATGAATCCATCGGAGTACCAATTATAGTTTAGCGCCCAAATTGCAGTGCCTTCGAGTTTAAGTTGTTCAGAGTTTTTAGGGTTTAGGTCGCTGTAGTTTCTGATAAGTTAAAGCAAACACCCCTCAACTTCTCAACTTTTTTTTTTCTTCTTTTGTATGCTTCAAAACCAAAAGTTTTTATTGCAGAATAGGTCCCTTGTTCAATTTCAATTAGATTTTTTTTTGAACGGCGGTCCCTTGTTCAATTTCAATTAGATTAATAAAATATTCTTTATTTAAATTTGAGTTTTAGGTATTCCTTCTATTGAAATCGATGAAAGATGCTCAAAAAGTTAAAATGTAATAAAGTTCAGGAAGCTTGATAAATCTATTGCATGCCTGAATGAACTAGTATTGCTGGATATGACCATTTGTGTAAACGTAGGAGAATTTTCACACTTACATGTGTCCCTAGTATATCTTAGAGGGTGTTTGGGGTTACATTTTGTTAGTGATTTTTTGATTATCACGATTACAAAACGCAAATAATTTATTTTCAGTGTTTGGCAGTTAACATTTGAAAATTGATTAATTGCGATTTAATGGGTTAAAAACGCGATATTGAAATAGTGACATGGGAGGTACTGCACCAAAAACATGATTCTTATCTCGAGTAAAAATTACCGAATAGTCCTCTAAATATTTATGAAGCTTCCGTGGTATTTCACTAAAATTTACCTACTCCACCTCCATCTCACTCAGAGGCGGATCTAAAGTGTTAAGGAGGGGGGAGGCCGCCCCCGATGGATTTCTAAATTTTAGTGCAAATTTTTTCAGTTTTTCGATTTTGCCCCGGTGAAATTTTTTTTTGCTCCAAAACCTCTATATTTTGCTCCAAAACCTCTATATTTTGCCCCAAGACCTTCAAATTTTGCCCAAAAACCTTCAAATTTTGCTCAAAAAACTCTATTTTGCCCCAAAACCTCTATATTTTTGCCAAAAAAAATTCCCTACGTTTTAAAAAAAAAAATTCGCCTCCGGTAAAATTTTTTCCTGAATCCACCACTGATCTCACTATTTAATTTATTTTCCATTTTACGTTTTTTTATATCTTAATGTGGATAACACGTATATCTCTTATACTTAATAAGAAATCTTTTATGATGCTATCTTTTTTCAAAAAAACCCACTTGTCAAAATACTAGCCTTTAGATGGGAATATTATCTTTTAATCCAAGCCATTAAAAATGCTTATGACATCATTTAGGGAAACCAACAGCAGTTATAGTTTTTAATTCCCTTCATGCCCATTGTTTAAATAATTATTTACTTAGTTTACTTAAATTTAGTAAAAAAGCTGGATAAACTGATACTAAGAGAGGTATGTTGTACCCGAATCACCTACAGAGCTCAAACACTATCTAGACTAAGAGAGGTCTGTTCGCTATTGTTGCAGATATTACCACGGCTGCTCAACACTGGATCGCTCAGTATTCCTGTATTTTAAGACGTCAAAAAACAAGACTATACGTGCTAATTGGTTATTGTGCAGTTGGAACCTAAAATTTATCAATCTGTACTGCCTGACTTCATCAACTTCTTTTAATGGGTTACTGCATGACGTTATGGTACTTAATTCACATGCTCTTGTGTTTGACCTTTAGTCATTTTGTGATCCGAAACCGATCGTTTTGGTTCTTGTTTGTTGAAACTGATATATGAACGTGGTGAAGTTATTTTCCATTAACGGTAAATATGCAGAGATAGATTTGTGTTTGTCTCAGCACTATCTGGAAATGTAATATGTATATTCTATTCAAACAAATCAATGTATGAAATAGTAGTTTCATAGATACTATTCACTAAAGTATCATATCATGCAATGTTTGTTTCATATCATTCTCGTGATCTTAAATTCGCCATCCATTTATTTTTGAGGACCTGTCTCCATAAGTATTTGCAAGTAGGTTGATTAGTTACATACAGCTTTCAAAATATAAAAAGAGAAAGAGCTATTGATGAGCTATCATGCAAGGAGCTTTTGATCTCATTTTGTATCAAATCAAACTGAGTACCAAGATGTTCGAACGCTTAGAGCATAAACCAATCATGTTACTGGTTTCATCAAACATTATTTACAGATCAGTAGAGTTGTGCATAGGTCCCACAGCATACATAGCATGGAAGATAGCTAACGGTAACTAGTATGCATATAAATTGCAATGTAATTTAAAGTCATTAATAGATAGATTGTAGTTACGGATCCAAGTAGTGAAGCTCTGCTTTCGAGGAAGCTCGTGGAAGCCGCATAACATCCTTAGCGAAGTTGTACTTTTCCTGAGCATCAGCAGTTACACGGGGTTGAATTGATATCTTTTCAAGAGTGGGAGAATGTTCAAGTAAAAGCTTTATAAAGAGTAACAAGGGACTTGAACTTTCTACATGGATTATTTCTATAGTTTTCAATCGGTTCATTGTCTGGTCCAAACAGTCAGACGCTTCCAAATAAGTTAATGCTGGTTTCACATCCAAATCCAAATGCACGTTCCAAAGACCCTAGAAATACATTAAAAGTGAGACTAGCGGTGCATTAAAAAAAACTACCTTAAGTTACTATATAAGCACACACAACACAGAAAACACAAGAGAAAACATTTAACACTCTTTACCTGATTATTCACATTGAGTTGTCCCAAGTTAGGTGAGTTCCGAAGCATACATAAAACACCTTGAAGTTGATACAAATCACCAAATTTGAAGTTACGTAAGCTGAGAGTCTTTAAACTATTAGCCGGGTGTGGAAGCCATTTAGGAATATTTTCAGCAATAGAAAACTGTGAGGGTGAAAGTGAGATTTTAAGTTACCAAAGATGATATGAAAGAAATGTTCTGTTGCTCAAACGCAGATACGATAAAGAACAAAGATCAAATATTAGAGTTTAAAATTCAAATCATACCTCGAGAAAATACCCGTCGATAAGAAACAACACAAGACATGTCATATTACTTAACAAGGTGGCCAAATTAATTCTTTCAACTCCTTGAATGGGTAGTATGAAACCTATACCAACCGCACTAAGACATTTACTATGTAATAACTGAAGCAAAGTTGCATCAGGACAATATAGGACCGTTAACTTATATAAACTTGTAGACTTGATCTTGAAATTGTAAACATTGGTGCATGCAGACAGTTTCAACACCTTAAGTTGTGGTAAGTTGAGGATAGTTCCATGCAAGTTAGCCCCAAATTGAATATTCCTAAGCACAAGATCTTTGAGATAGAGAAATCCTTGAAAATTGAGTGTTGGCTTAATAATACAGTTTTCAAGTTCTAGCTTTCTCAATTCTAAACAACGAAATATATAACATGGAAGTTGATAACGTTGGTTTAAATTAGTAAGGATGAGTTCCCTAATAACACCGTCTCTTGACAAGGATAAAATCCACTGATCGACTTCTTGGAAACTATCAAGAGAAATGTTTGGTATGTGGAGATGTAACTTTAAGAGAGGACCCTTGAGAAAGTTAAAGATTTGGTTTGAGATCGTAATAAACCCATTATGACCAAAAGCTTCATTTTTGGTAAACTTTTCAGAGAAATGTTTATCAAGAACCAGCGAACTCAGTGTGGTCCATTTGTACCTCCAACTTTTTGATAAAACGTGTGTCCTTACATCATCTTGAACGGGGAGCTTCTCTAAAATTGAGTCTATCAAGTTCTCTGGCAAGTAACTGATTCTATCCAGTTCAGTACAAGTTACAAACCTCCTCTTAGTATTAAAATTATTACCTGTCATTTAATTTAAGAAAACCAAGACTAGGTTATTTAATAGAAAACAAAATACATGAAACTAGGAAAACTTATATATAGGGTTGTATAGTGATGCAATAGACATTGGAATGATGCCGAATGACATACTAAGTGGTAGAACTTAGTAGCTACCAATACAAGTGTACTTAACCATCTGATGGTCACAATAAAAGCATGAAATATTGAAAGGGAAAATAGAGATAGCAACACACATCTCAAAGATAGAAACCAAGGCGACTGTAGAAATAAACAACGTGGGCATCAAAATTAAAAAAAGCTGAGTAGTAAGACAAGAAGGTTCAAAAGGTTATTAAGGGTATGAATGAGAGATACGAGATCTTAAAATTAAAAAAAGTTGAGTAGTCAGAGTGAACATGTGAAATTTAAGCTGATCAATAAAATGAACATTTTACTTATACCTACAGAGTTATAAGTAGGGCCAACATTTAATTTTCAAAGTATTATCAGGTCTTCCTTTAAAAAGGCTGGTTCTACCTCTCTTAATCTTTTATAAATTTTCAACAAATCAGGGTTTCGCTTTCACTATCTTGCATCTTTTAATCAGTATAGAAAAAAAAAAAAAAACTTGTAAACATTGTATAATTATGCGAAAACCTAAAGTAATCCATTCATACTTGCTGCTTTATTTTTAGGGCTTCTAACATATATCTAGGTTAAATTCCGGTCACTTGAATATGTTTCGAATAAACCGCTAACTAAGTTATAACACTGATAATCAATCGAATTGTAAACCGGAATCTACGAGTTCAACTGGATAAATAATGTATGTATTATTATAGAATTAAATTAAAGAATGTAAAAAGTCGAATAAGAAATTACAACAGGAATCAAGTTTTTTCAAACATAAGTACGTCTATATGAAAGAATCAAACAAATTATGAGGTAGAAATTATATTACCGATATTAAGAATTACAGATGAATCCATAGGAGTACCGATTGGAGTTTATCGTCCAAATTGTAGTGCCTTTTCGTTGTAAGTTTTTCAGAGTTCAAGGTTTTAAGGGTTTATGTCAAGGTAGTTTAATAAGTTAATCATCCCTCAACTTTTGTTTTATGTGTATTTTCCAAAACCAACTTTCTTTGCAGAATAGGTCCCTTGTTCAATTAAAATTTTAAAAATTACTAAAATACTCTACTTAAATTTTATTTAATATTTTTTTTCCTTCAGTTGGAAAAAATCAAGATCGCATACCAAGATGCTCAAATGTGATGGATTTTTTTTACCTTGTGCGGATTTTATGTTAGGGTCTTTGTTGTAATTAAGTTAAATTTTTAATCAATACGTGGTTACTACTATCCTTTTTACGAAACTTTGTAATTGAAAGGTTTGTTTTCAAACCTATGGGCGACGAATTCATCACTACTCTATGCATAACGTTTGTAAGCAATGTTACATGGTCAACCAAGATGCGCAGCTAGAGTTTTGAGTTTTGAACCTGAGAGTTCTTGTGGGGATATCAAGACACGTATTACTATGTCATCTTAGATCCATGTGATGTGAGTCATTATGTGATTTTGAGGATTCAAATTCTGGAACACTACTAAAGATTTTTAGAGCGGTTATGTTCAATCACTAATGTGTTTTTAATTAAATATTGCTTTCTAGTTTAAATGTTTATTGTAATTTTATAGGTTTAAGGCTCTAGCAACATCAGTTCAAACACACCATTAACATCACCATTAACATTATTTAAACTATTCAAGAAATTGTTCAACTGTAATATGGAAGAAGACTTTTGAAGTAGTCTTTGTAATTGAACATTCGAATAAGTCCACATAATAGTTTAGTCCAACTGCACTATATTAAATGAAATGTATCTACTGTTAAATTTTTCACCACAAGATTTATTATTAGATTCATTAAAAGACAGAAAAGTGATCCCCGATGCAGATCCACCAACCGCTAAAGATGTCAATCTTTTGTATCAATTTTTCGATAGAAGGTATGTCCTGATGCAGTCATATTTGGTGGTGTTATTGAATGTTTATGCTGATCTACATTGTATGAAATGGTTTGTTCGTTACATTGTGCAGTAATAAGGTTGTGGTTTTGACTGGAGCTGGGATAAGCACAGAATGTGGTATTCCCGATTATAGAAGGTATTCATGATTGTTATGTTTTCCGTTCTGCGTTCTGTAGATGTGACAGTTTAGATCAATTTATTTGTAACTGAATCAATTTAGGTTACATTATATCTCTCAACGGGGGCAGAAGGTAACATAGCAAGTACTATCTTAATAGAGAATGGATCAAATGAGTTGAAAGACACCCAACGTATATATTCGGTCCATAAAAACCACCTAAATCACTTTAACCAAAAAATATTACTAGTTTATTATCAAAGTCATATATTTTGGATATGATATCCTGGTTATTTACATGAAAATTTGGACATAAAGTCTTTCAGGTCAATGCAACCTCACACGTACGCGTACCTAAGTTACCCACCATTTACCTACCCTACCCATTTTACCACCTAATAGTCTGGTTTCATAAAGGGAGTAAGGGGCATATCCTGTTTAGTAGTTGTCACCTACTGATAATCTGCATGTCTAATTATATATTCCGTAATCATATTTGATGAGCTAGTTATTCACTTATTTGTACAAAAGTTTGGACAAAAAAGTGTTCCAGGGTAGTGCAACCTTGTACATACTTGATCAGCAACCCACCAACTACCTAACCTTCCCATTTTAACCACGTGATATTCTGGTTTATAAAGGGACATATTCTGTTTAGTGGTTGTTACCTGCTGGTAATCTGTTTGTTTTTACTCATTATATGTATCCCTGTTAGTAACATCATTCATCTTTCCATTTGTACGCCCATTTTTTTGATAAAACGTGTGTCCTCACAGCATCTTGAAGGGGGAGCGTCTCTAAAATCGAGTCAATTAAATTCGTTTGCAAGCAACTGATTCTATCCACTTCACACCTCTCAGTATTGTTATTATGATAGACATTACAAGTATTAAGTATACATGTTGACTGCAGTGGGCGGCACCAATCGAAGGTCTGGGTTGTGATGTTATGGATTTTACTTAATGGGCACATGCTCTACACATGATGCAAACAATTACTCCCTCTAAATATTCGGTCAAGACTACTATGTGCTTTTCTGAATGTAAACGTGCACATGCATACTTAAAACAAATTCTTAAAACCCACGACCCACGTGCATGACTCTAAATCAACTGCTACAAATTTTGGAGTACTTGCAATAATTTTTTATCCTTCTTGGACTTTCAATTGGGCAGCACAAGCTTTTGGGCCTAACCAGACTCGGGTTCAAGATTACCCAACAATTACTTCTATTGCTATTTTGATCCAACACTTTATTCTTAATCTTGGGCGTTCCTCACTTTAGCTTGTGATCTTCTCCAATTAGTATTAATTCGGAAGATCTATATCATATGACGACAATTCAGACAAGAGTTTTAGAATGACGATGTCGGCTTTCCGACTTGTCAGGTACAAATGTTCATGCAAATTCATTTAACGCGAACTGATGATACGCATAATGATCCGTCTCAAAATAGGCAAGCATCTCGGCAAAAATCACACCCGGCACTACGAGTCCCGGGTTTCCAACTCCTTTTCTCGTCATCCATCTGACGTCTTCCTGGATACTCCTCCATGACAGACAAATGGCAAGGCTAAGAACCTGGATGACAAACACGTAACCGGCACCTTACAACCGGTCAAGATAATTGTAACTAGGCATCGCAAGACCAGTCATCATAATCGTTACAGTCAAGAAACACTTAGAACGTGTCTAGGCGAAACCTACCCGGCTGGACCGAGAACATCGTAATGCTATAACCGGAACCAACTCACCAACACCATCGTCTCGGTCCACTAAACCGACATAAGGACACTCTCGGGACAAGCACGTTGTCCCGAAACAAGAGTGCGTCACCACGGAGTAGGCACCTCGTCCCGGAATGACCACTTGATCACGGAACAAGCACGCGGGCAAGTCGCGTGCCACATCAGCCCGCAAATTTAGGAAAGGTCGTTAGAATATGTTATTCCCCACGAAAGGGACAGGTGCCACGTCACCCCTCGGGATTGACAAAGTTTGTTACAACCATGAAAGGGACATGTGTCACGTCATCATTCCCTCTACAACATATATAAATACGCAAGTGAAATCATTCATTTAAAAAAGACACTGGATGCATAAACGTTACTCTGCCAAAATCAATTGCGATAACGTCACTTCAGTCATTAGCTTAATTCCGATCGGTGCTCCGATCACCATCCGAGTTAACCCACACTAAGATATTAACTTATTCGATTCCGATCGAATAAGGTTAATCTACTTGATTGTTTTACACCCTTGGAATCCAGATTCCAAATCGGGGTTCGCACAATTATTGGAGTTAAAACAATCAACTTACACCTTTTCCCAAATTACGCACTCAAACCCGAAATCTCATCACCCATTACGATTTTGGTTTGATCACGAACGTTACTATGTTTTGGTATTTTTATAGTTTTTTTTTTTTTGTTTAATTGAGAAATGTACATGAATTGCACAGAGCAGCTCATGATGCTGGTGCTGCTACGGCAATTATAGATATTGGCAAAACACGAGTGGACGATTAACGCAAGACTAGGATCGGCCTGTTCTTAAAAAGGATTAATTGGGGAGCTTTACAACAGTGCCTGCATGAGAATAACTATTATGGACGTTACAGATTAATAAGAGTGTACACGTTGACTGCAGTTGGCAGCAGCAATAGAAAGTCTGGGTTATGACAGCAGCAATTTAGATAAGAGTTTTGGGATGAAGCAAAGACCCGATGGTGATATTGAAATCCATGAAATATTATGGGAAGGAGATTTCCACATACCGACATGCTCAAAATGTGACTGAATTCTTAAACCCGATGTAACTCAATTCTAGTAACTAGTATTAATACATGGAATCCGTTTTTACTACCACTAATTGACTAATTGGCTTAAGAGACATCGTTGCAGGAATAAAAGTGAGATTAGGAAAACATCAGCAAGGATGGCTCCAATAACCCGGTCCACGTACAAATCCAACTATTACTACGAACCAGAAAATTTTGATGTCTATCAATTTAACCACTTAAAATAAATTTTCGTAATTTTAAGAAATTTAGATAAGAAGTAGAATAAAAATCTATGTCCTAAAACTAGAATTGCGAGAAATAAGAAAGAAAAAGAGCGCGTCGAAAAAGGTCGAAAAAGAAAAGGGTTGAAAAATAAAAGGCGTCGAAAAATAAGAAAGAAAAAGAGTGACTATAAAACTTTAAAAATCCTCGACTAACCCAACCTTATTACTATCACTAACTTAAAATTAAAATTGCAAATTGAGATTACTAATTGGAGTGATAATTGATACATAGGTAAAAGGCGTCGAAAAATAAAAATAAGAAAGTAGCGCGTTAAAACTTAAAAAGGAACTAAAAACTAAAAACTAAAAGTTGCGTCTAAAAATATTAAAGCTTACAAGTAAAACTATATCCCAAATAGCAATATCTTAAAAAGGTAATAAAACTTAAAAGGGACAAAATATAAAAATATACTAAAAGTTGTAAAAAGTACAATTTTTTTATAAAAATATTATTTTTATATTATTTATTTTATACTTTATAAAAGTATTAATTTTTATATATTAATAAAACTAATTAAACTTAATATTACAAATTAATTAAAACTTAAATTAAATACTAAATTAATTAAATATTTAACCCTAAATACAATTTAATTAATAATAATAAATAATACTCCGTAATTAATGCAGACTAGGGTTTCTGTGTGACACGTGTCAGACGGCTCCACGAGTCGCGGTTGAACCAGTTCAATACCTCCGCAAGTCGCGGAGGTTGCAGGTCCAAAAGAGGTGCAGGTCAAATTCGACAGGTCAGTTTTTTTTTTATTTATTTGTTTTTTCTGTTTTTTTTTTAATTAATATATTTATATAAATTTAATAAAACTTATATTTTAAAAACTAAAATAAAAATAAAGATACTTTATAATTTTATAAAAAATCTTAAAAATAGATTTATATATATATTTTTTTTTTTCGTTCGGTTTTTTTTATATTTTAAATAAAAACAAAATATTTAAATAAGACTTATATTTTTATAAAATAAAAATAAAGAAACTTTATAAAACTTAAATATTTAACAAACTCTTAAAAATATTTATATTTTTTTTTTCTTTTTATATTTTCGAATATTTAAAACCTATTTTTACAAAAGTGTATTTTTATAAAAGTAAACTAAAAATAAAAATGTTTTTTTATAGCGTTGCGCTTCCGGCTTTTAAGCTAGATTTTAAGTCTTCCCCGGCAGCGTCGCCAAAAATACTTGATGTTATGCGATGTGTATATAAAATAGCTTTATTTTTACAACTAAATACTATTAAATACGATACAATTTGACACAAAATATTTATTTATTTATAGAATGGATATACTTAAACCTTGCTACAACACTTATAGGCAGTGTACCTAATCGTACAGTAGTGTAGTTTTTAGTAAGTCCGGTTCGTTCTACAGGGAAAAATCTTTAAACAAAGCTTAACGCTATATTAGTTTTATTTTATAAAAATACAAATATATATAAGTAATATTATTATTATTATAAAGGGGGGTTTTTACCGTTTAATGACCGGTTTGTCGATTTTTAAAACTTTAGTCGCAGTTAAACCTAATGTAAAATATTAAAAATAAATATCACTTAATTTAAAGTGTAAAGTAAATAACGATAATGAAATTGCGATAAATAAAAGTGCGATGAAATAAAATACAATAATTAAAAAGTGCGTTAATTAAAAGTGCAATTAAATACAAAAACAATAAATAAAAGTGTGATAATTAGAAGTGCAATTAAATATAAAATAAAGGAAATTAAATATGAAATAAAATAATTATGCTTATTTAAACTTCCGTAATCATGATGTTTGACGTGTTGATTTTAGTTTTATGCCCATGGGTTAATTGTCCTTTGTCCTGGATTATTTAATATGTCCGTCTGGTTTTTGTCCATAACAGTCCATCAGTCATAAATATAAAGTGTGAGTGTCCTCGTCAAATTATCCTTATACCCGAAGTTAAATATTCCAACTAATTGGGGACTTAAACCGTAACAAGATTTTAATACTTTGTTTAATAATTACACCAGGTTATCGACTGCGTGTAACCCAAGGTTTTAATACTTTGTTAACAATTATGCCAAGTGTCCTTGTACATAATTTCACCCCTGTTTTAATAATTCCATAGACTATTAATTCATTCCCGTGTCCGGTTAAATGAATGATTATTCGTACATATAAATACCCCGCCCATCGTGTCCGATCGAGTGTATATGGTTATTTATGGGTACGTCCAATTGTAAATCTTTACATTAAAATTAACAAACTATCATTTAGTTAAACAAATATAAAGACCATTAATAGCCCATAGTCTAATTTCCACAAGTGTCGTTCTTTTGTCCAAACCCCAATTATGGTACAAAGCCCAATTACCCAATTTTAGTAATTAGCCCAACATCATGATTACTTTGGTATTAAATAAGCATAATAATAACTTAGCTACGAGACATTAAATTAAAAAGGTTGAACATAACTTACAATGATTAAAAATAGCGTAGCGTTACACGGACATAATTTCGACTTACACCCTTACAACATTCGCTAACATACCCTTATTATTAGGATTTAAAATTAAAATTAAAATTAAAATTAAAATATATATATATATTACGTATATAGATAGAGAGATTGATAGAATTAGGATATATTTTACGATCAAAATGCGTTGCCTTTTATAAGAATTTTCGTCCAGGGAAGCTCCGCAACTCGCGGCATTTTTCTTCTTCAAACTCCGCGAGTCGCGGAGTTTGTTTTTACAGCTCACTCTAATTTGGATCCTAGTCTGCCGACGGTTTATTATATAAATATAATATACATATATAATTTATATAATTAATTATATATTATATTATATTTATATACATAGTTAACTTGTAATTTTTAGTCTGCGGCGTCGAGCGTTGAGAGTTGACTCTGGTCCCGGTTCTGGATTTTCGAACGTCCTTGCGTACAATTTAATATCTTGTACTTTGCGTTTTGAATCTTGTACTCTTGTAATTTTGAGACGTTTCTTATCAATAATTGAAACCTCTTTGATTGTATTTTGTACTTTTGAGCTTTTTGGTCGTTTGCGTCTTCAATTCATCGAATCTGTCTTTTGTCTTCACCTTTTATTATTTAAACGAATATCACTTGTAAATAGAACAATTGCAACTAAAAGCTTGTCTTTCTTGAGGGATAATGCTATGAAATATATGTTCGTTTTTAGCATTATCAAATATTCCCACACTTGAGCGTTGCTTGTCCTCAAGCAATATAGTCTTGAAATACTAGAATCACTTCTTTAATCGAATCACTTTTTTTTTATTCACACACTTTATACATCAGTGATTTTGATACAGTGGTATAAACAATGATAGTAAGAATGTGGTTTACAGTCCCACATGACTATAAAATTTAGATCCATTAAGGAAATTGGATCTCTATGAAAACATTTGATCATTTGAAAATTCAATCTAGTTTTTACCCTAGATAAGTTTTCCGGAATAACCCTTCACCGGTGTTTGCAAATTCTTTTTGTGGGTTTGGTGGGTTTCAGATTTGAAAACTTTGGCTCAAAACTTGTGGTTTTGTGTCACCCACTTGCTAACCTTGTATTAGGAAAGCAACACGTCCAGTATACTTGCTCCGAATATTACCTTTCGGTAAACTACCTTCCAGTTGTAAAGGAAAGCGTTGAACAAGCAACTATTAAGGCAATGTCCCCTGACATGCTTTTAATTATGGTCTATAACGTGTCGGATGCAATTACTATCCTTGGTAGGAGCAATAGTAAAGCTCACCCTTATAATTTTTCGGTCTGGCACAAGGTCCTGTCTTTGACCATGTTATGCAACCACCGTTCTTACGGTTGACACCCGAATTGGTTCAGGTGACCTAATGAATTCCAGGTGAATTCCTAGGATTTTACGTTCAATGGTAATGAACGCATTGAAAATAGTTTTTCAGAAAACAAATCGGTTTTAATTTGATCAAAATATTTTCTCGTTCAAGCTCGAGTTTAGATATCATTGAATTCCATGAGTTTGAATTCTCAATCTTTAAGGTCAATCTCTAGGATTGAGTAATATCAGTCTTAAAAGCTGATTTTTGATCTTTAGGGAGATTATCCTTTCTGGGGGTCTGATTCATTAGTCTTATCCAGCTAATTTACACGGCGTCCTCCCCATTTTACGAGACAGATCCTCTCATGGTTAGGATAAGTCTGACCACTTGGCAACCCTGTTTTATGCTGAGGTCCGTGGATTTCCTGCTAATTTTAGTGATGACTTTTCTAGATTTTTCGTCAACCTACAGCTGGTCTGGACGACAACTTCATGACCTAAATCAAGAAGCGCGTTTCTTTTTCGGAAGACTTTACTTCCTTTTAATGATGGAATTGATTCATCGTGTAGATCCATCTTTCTTTCAAAAGTATTACCATAAACCGGGTAAAACTGATTATTTTCGTCCAAAACAAAAGTATTTTCAATTATTTGTACAAAAATATGTGATATATGTTTTAAAATAACTTGGTAAATTTTCCCACACTTGGCTTTTATTTTCCTTTTTGTTCTCCTCAATTCCATTTTAAATGAATTCTAACATTTTAGTTTGTTTGTCAATTTATGTCCTTTCCGAGGTAACAATAATTTCGGTGTTAACACCTAGTTTTATCGTTCATAAATATGTATAAACATGATTTTGAGTTCATTTAATTGAAAATTTTGCAAAATTTTACTAGAATTGGGTAGTCAGTATATAAGACTAGGGATGTTCTTTGTTATCAGAGAGCACTAGATTCTAATACAACTACTGCGTTACTAGTATTTTTAATGGTAACCAAGTGTATAAATAAAAATTTTTAAAATCTGAAAGAATTTAACCCCTTCCCACACTTAAGATCTTGCAATGCCCTCATTTGCAAGAAATCAGTAACAATTTAAATTATTGTCTACCGATGTGTATTTGTTATATCAGTTTCATCTAAATTTCAAAATGCATACAGCGGTTAAGAAACTAACTCTTCTGATAGCAGTTATGGATTTTCAAATAAACCCATCGCACATACTATCAACCATATTTCAATTTGAAGATTCATGCAGTATATATTCGACTACCGAAATTCAATTTCATATTTGCCGAGTATTATTATCAGTTTTAATTGATAACAAATGTCTAATATACAAGATGAATTGGACCAATTGTGTATTGAAGAAGTTCAGAAAACTGGAGATGGAGAACCAAATCAAGCAGCCGTTTTTGACTCACTTGAACTGGAACCCATTAATGTTGTTGATGAAATCTCGAGCCCTAATACAATCGAAGGTAATACATTTACATACATATTTTGAAATTGTTATACGATTTTGAATTTTTTGTGTATTAGTCTCACCTTTTTAATTTTGATCATTAGTTGATTGTATAACCTAATATAATAAGATTAGTGTTTATACATTTGTGAACCAACAAATCTATTTCAAGTGTTGACTTTGTTCATGTGATAAAACAAATTCTAATAGGTGCATCTATTTCAAGTGTTCATTTCTACACACCTAATGGGAGCAGATACTTCATACCTGAAGTTCAAACAACATACAAACCGGTTGTAGGAACTATGTTTAATTCAGTTGAGGAAGCATTAGTGTTGTATCAGGGTTATGCCAAAAAAGCAGGTTTCTCTGTAAGAAAATACACGGCTAAACGTAAAGCAAATGGGGATTTATCTCATAGGTTATTTGTTTGCAACAGACAAGGTAAACCGTATACGAAAACAGGTGTTGATTCATTACAACCGGCTGTACTGGTGGACAAAAGTCAAGAACAGAATGAAAATGTTGAAGGGACGAGTGCGCAGAATATAAAAAAGAAGCCACAACGTCGTCGACGAAACTCGAACATAAAAGTAACAGACTCTTATTGTGTGTTAGTTTGTTATTTTCCCGTGACATTTAATTTACTCTTAGTGTCTGTTTAATTTAATTTTTTTTTGCTTAATAATTTCAAGTAACTGTTCTTTACAGATTTGTATAATATAATTTGCGTCTAGGGTGTATTCATAATTTTGATGTAAGTTGCTAAGATGTTTTTTTTTTCTTTGCTTTGTTCAGTAAGTGCATCTTGTTATTTGCTGTTATTTTGTTTGTAACTCAATTCGTTATAGTGATATCAGGTTATTTCGCCAATCTCAATACCCGTTGTGCTTAGGTCTTTGGTCTGTGGATGTTAGTTTAATAAATGTTTAGTACCATCTGTTTTTGTGGGTTTCACTCATTTGCCTTCAAATTCAAAGTTGGTCATTTTATAGTGTTATACAATGTGTTTATTCCTGGTGGGATGGGGTGCATAATAACAAATGGTTAATTAGGTGGTATTTGCTGTCCCTACTAGACTTCAATTATGTTAAATCGAAGATTCCTTTTATGGTCTATGGAGTTTTGATCCACGATAACAAGTGGTATTCAATATGGCATTATTATCATGGTGGCAATCAGACTATCTTTTTTTTTTTTTTTTTTTTTGGTTTTTTTTTTCTTTTTTTCTTTTTTAAGGTGATACAAAATATATACCTAAACTGCATTGGCCTGAATACTATTATGAATTTTTATACATATAGTTTGATTAATGTCTATTGGTTTTGGTATAGTATTTTTGTATTTGAAATATGTATCATGTTACCAGGATATGGGATGTACATTAGTAAGTCCAAAAGTTTTATGTTGATCATGATGGTATTTTTCCTTCCTTTTGACATCTTGTGCAGGTTTACTACATTTGATTGTGTTATTTTCAAACAAATAATACACATGTGCGTGTTTTTGTAGTTGAGGACGACACGTTTTTTAGATGCTTATGTTATCAGTGCAGAGTTGGAAAACTCAGTTCAACTTAAATGATCATCATGTGTGGACTCTACAAGTAAACCATGCTCATAAAATGATAAAATTTAATTCATTAAATGAAATAAGTTCATAAAACTATGCTCAAACATCTTACACCCCAAAGTCAGACTTTAAAAACCAAAAACTACTAATATTCTAGTACCATCAAAAAATAACATTACTCAATACTTAATATCCCCTCTCAAGAGGCTTGAGGCTATTTGCATAACTTCTAGCATCCAATAGCACCTTAGATTTTTGTTTGTTTTCATTGGATAGCAATAACTTTCTTTCCCAGTACATTTGTGAATAAAACAAGGAAATTCAACTTAAAATTCCTGTCTGCAACTTCACTTTCACTTATCTTCTGCTATATTTCATCAGCACTTACACTATTCTTACCAAACTGATTCACCCACGCATCCCATATATTATCTGGTCTTCTTTTATACCCTAATGATCTTATATTCACTCCTCCGATGGGAACGCCCAAAATTCCATGAATCCTTTCTTTTGTTACCTTTATCGTGCCTGCTCTTAGTTTGAAGTCTAAATCTTCATCATTAAATTTGACCACCGCATAATAAGTAACCTTTCCCGGCAAAATATTAATATTGAAATTGAGCAATTCCCCAAAACCCATAGATTTTAAGCATTCTTTTTGGACTGAGTTCATTTTCTTTATCGCACTAAACAGCGGCTTTGGAGATGATCTGGTACGAATTGATGGTAGTTTAGACTCATCTTCGTCCACCTGCTTCGAAGCAACGTCTATATTTGTAACACCGTCAACTTTCATATTCTCACCATTATCGTTACTTTCATTCGTTTTTCTTCTACACTTCCTTTCACTTTGCTTCACACTATTATTAGCATCTTCATCTTCAATAAATGCAATACATTTTTGTTTGGGATTTACACTTTTGTTCTTCACATACGTACCTTCAAATTAGGCATCTCTATGAGTTATCAACCTTAACACATCTTTTGTTAATCATCAAGTATAAACATAAATGTGAACATTTATATAGTTGTTAACAAATATTTATTATTCAGGAATCTAACAAACCTGCAAATTATTTACAATAATACACTCTACATAACGGTTACAAAGCAATTCAGACTACATTCTTTAAATTTCATACAGTACATGCACATATAGCTACTATTGCAGCTTGTTACCATATTAACATCTACAAACCATGTTCACAATTGTGCAAAAAACATGATTAAATAAAAAAAAATAAAAATAATTAACGTAAATTATATGTATTCACAAGTTAACATTATAACAATCTTTGAAATTGTTCATATGTTAACATCACAGTACACTACATATTTCGAACCAATTATAACGTATAACCAAACTAGTAATCTTATCCTTCTTTCACATATGAACATAAAGTCATTATTACATCTTGTTACCATATTACCATATTCCAAACATATTAAAATTTTGTAAAATTCTAAACACATGCACAAATAAACCAAACACATGTTAACAAAATCACATTGAGACACATGTTAACATATTATTAACCAAAAAAGTTTCTTTTACATATACATAACATAGCAACTGTTACATAAATTTACCATATTAACATAAGCTACACAGTTGAATAACTTTCAAAACAAGTTTTAACAGATTGTAAAAAAAAAATTGATAATTAAAAAAAAAAATTAAACTGTTAACAAACCTACATGTAATCTCAAGTAAACACTTTCACAAGTGAACACTTTCACAAGTGAACACTTTCACAATCCATCAAAAAATGATACTTAAAAAAACAAAAACTTGTTAACAAACCTAAATGTAATCCTACCATACACGCATTCTAGAAAACTATATATTTCAGTAACCACCAAAACATTATATTTTTTGGCACATCTTGTTACCATTATAACATTTTCACAACATGTTAACAAGTTTGTATATTCGGAACTCGTCTGCAAAACAATCCAATGATAACAAATTCACATAATTTCACATGGTAACAAATTAAAAAACACATATAATCACAACGTTCATTAGTTCACACGCTGCAAACGTTCATGATCGTAGGTTACTATTATAGGATATACTGTTATTGTGACTTCTAAATACCTAACTTGTTCAAAGTTTGCCATAAACACTTACCATTAACATGTTCATAGACATACCACCATCCAAGCAAGCATGTTAATTGATTTTATTACACTTACTATAACTTGTTAACAAACTATCAAATAATAATTTACTAGTCACAATATACTAATATCACATTACAATTAACAAAAAAAAATTTATACTTAATTCAACAACAACTTGCCAACGACTGATATGAACAACAATTAGGTTCCAAACTAAACAAGTAAACAAATCTCGTGTAAACCCCTCTGTTAACTTACTCAGTGACTTTTAACAAATTAACACACATGCAAACACATTATGCATCAACATAAATCATACCTGAAATGTTTTTTTGAGCTTGTCATTTTCTCGCAGAAACATCCATGTCCTTTACACACACTCGCAAAAAAAAATAAAAAAATTTAAAAAGATTAACAAAACAATAATTATATAAAAAACAGCCTACTAATTAATAAATTGATGGTCTGCGATTATAAAATTAACATCACAATACCTTGATTCTTGAACGTTTTCTGGTACAAAATTTTTTGACTTGGAATTAATTGAAATGCTCCGTATCTGGTAGCAGTTAAAATTATCAATTAGATAAAACTGCAATTCGATGGTTATTAAACGAAAGAAGGTTTTTGATGCTGCTCCAGTTAACAATTGCCGGTTTATCATCTTCGATTTTGAAATACAAACCGCTACCCTTTTCCGTGTTAATATACTATTATTTTATTAATTAATACTAAATCTAATCCAATCCATTAATCTAATAAATCTAACGGCTGATACTAGTTCTCAAGGTTCTCACAAATTTATTAGTTCTCATTTGAACTCAACCTTATTAGCAATTAAACAAGTTTCAAATAGCATTATCTCTCAAAAATCAAGTTCATGAATTTTAGACTTGAAAAAGTCCACTTTAATTCTCAAAAATCATGTTTAGGCTCAAAGTTTGGATCATTTAACTACCTAAACATGTTACACTACTTAATTTAGCAATAATTCATGACAAAAATCGGCCATAACCTGTTTATATCAAAAAGCCCCAAATTCACTACAAGAAATTCGTTCTTTTGCCACGAAATCATTTGTGGCGACAAAAATTTCGCCGCAAACAACCCGCTAAACGACAAAAAAATCCTACTTTTTGACTTGTTGAGTCAAACTTAACTATTGTGGCGACATGTCGCCAAAAAAGTCGCCGCAAATTTAATTTTACATTTTCTTTTCCATTTTTCTTAATAAAAACCTGGTCAAAGGTTGAAATTTTTTAATTGTGGTGACATGTCGCCACTAAACGTTGTCGCAATTGTTATTTTTTATTTTTATTTCATTTATTTTTTTCGCTCCAAATTGCAAAAATTATTAAGTGGAGGGAAAATTTCCCGCCATACCTATTGTGGCGACTTGTCGCCACTAATGTCGCCGCAAAAGTTGCCACAAATTTAATTTTACATCTCCTTTCCATTTAATTATGTAAGACGGTGGTGTGGTGGTGATTTAAGACAACAAGATGTGACGATGTTGTAACAATGGGGAATGTAGTGGTGATGTAAGTCGGTGAAATGAGGAGGTGATGTAAGATGGCGGAATGTGATGATCATGTAAGACGGTGGAATGTAGTGAAATGCGGTGATGATATGCGACGTTAGTAAAATGAGTCGGTGATGTAAAATGGTGGAATTAGAAAGCAATGTAAATTGGTGGAATGTGGTGATGTAAGATGGTAGTATGATATGGTAATCTAAAACGGTAAATTCTGGTGGTGATATAAGTCGGTGGAGTGTGGTGGCCATGTACGATGGTGGAATGAGGTAGTGATGTAAAACGATGGAATGTGGTGAAAATGTAAGATGGTGAAATGTGATGGTTATGTATGACAATGAATTGTGTTGGTGATGTATGACAATGGAATGTGGTGGTGTATGACGGTGGAATGAGGTGTTAATCTAAGACGGTGGAATGAGGTGGTGATGTAAGACGATGAAATGCGGTGGAAATGTAAGACGATGAAATGTGATTGTTATGTAAGAAGGGGGAGTTTGACGGTGACGTATGACAGTGAAAAACAAATCAAGAACCTCTGTAGTGATACAAATCAAGAACCTCTAATGAGTTACATCTTGTCAATTCACGTACCGTATCACTAATAATAGGTGGTGATGTAAGGCGGTTGAATGAGATGATGATGTAAGACGATGGATGTGGTGTTTATTTAAGACAACGAAATGCGATGATAATGTGACATTGTGAAATGTAATAGTGATGTAAGTGGATGAAATGGGAAGGTGACGTAAGTCGGTAAAATGAGGCAGTGGTGTAGGACGGTGGAATTAGAAAGTAATGTTAGAAGGTGATGTATGACGGTCTAATGTGGTGGTGATGTACGATAACTAGAATCTGGACGAGAACGACCAATAGAACGATAAGGAGGACGGAGACGAGAACAAGGACAACCACGGGGGAAAACCCGCAACGTACATTTGAGAGATTTACTAGAGGCTCGAAATGGTGCACTTTTGCCCATTGAATTTGAGGTGGACCATGGTTCCACTTTTATAGCTGTTGGTGACTATGGTAACTTATGTACCTCGAAGCTTGGAACATTGGTTGACCCGATTCCAACTTACTACGAAAGCTGGCGGAAAGTACCTGCACCATTTAAGACAACATTGATCCACGATTTAGAGGTTATATATAGTCATTATATATATATATATATATATATATATATATATATATATATATATATATATATATATATATATATATATATATATATATATATTGAACTAATATAATAATCTGATATTGTGTTATAATTTGCAGCAATGTTTCGATTTGGATCATCATATTCAGGGACCCCACGGTGATTCGATTCGAATGGCAATTGATAAGATGTTCGCGAAGCGATATAGTGGAAAGAAAAGCAAGGTTAAAGACAAATACTGGAAAAAACGAGGGGGGAAAAAGAACGCTGCTCAAGTTAAAGATAGTATTCCCGAAGGTTCAAATATGGATTTAATTGAATGGAGAAAATATTACGATTTTTATATGGATCCCAAGAACATTTCCCGATCAAATTCAAATAAAAGATGTCGTGCGAAACAAACTCTAAAGCCAAGAACGGGAAGAAAGTCGTTGGCACAAAATCGATATGAACATGTAAGTTGATAACTATATATATATATATATATATATATATGCTGACTCTCGTTTTTATTTACATATGAACTAATTTGATTTATTTACAGCGTGATAAATCAACCAATGTCTTTGAAAATCTAATGAAGACGTATTATCGAGTAAACCGTTATAAAAATGGGGAATGGCGTCAAACAGAGTATGGAGAAAATTATGTAAGTAATTAGTTATACTTGATAACATTATTATATATATATATATATATATATATATATATATATATATATATATATATATATATATATATATATATATATATATATATATGTGTGTGTGTGTGTGTGTGTGTGTGTGTTTGTGTATATATATGTATGTATGTATGTATCTATATGTACATTTATGTATATATATATTTTTTATGAAAAGCAAACAGTTTATTATTATTAATTATAAACAAAAGAATACATACACATACAAACCTATCACATGAATGAGGTGGGATTATGCACAGACCCATAACCCATTTTCAAGTTACATGACCCATATTCACTAGGCTGTATATACAAGTAACAGCAGCAAAACCTTTGTGCGTGTGTATATATGTATGTGTTACAGATTTTATATATAATATCAATTATTTTTTTGTCGTAATTATGCAGCTTTCAATGCAAGAACTTCAGAAAAACAAGCCCAATCTGAGTGAGATAGAGATTATGGCGGAGGTTTTGGGCGAAACACGTGGTTGGAGGAGAGGTATTGGGATGAGAATACCCTCATCGTCTACATCCACGTCATCCACAGCCCAAATGAGGAAACGATATTATACTTTGGACCAGGTTGAGGCTTTACGGGCCGAGGATCAGAAGAAGATAATGAAGAAAATGGAAAAGATATTCCAAAAGAAGATAAATGAACAAATGGTGCACTACCATGAGAATTACACCTCGAAACTCTATGACGCGGTAGGTAAAGGGAAAGAGGCCTACGTATATCACGCAGTAGGTAAAGGGAAAGAGCCTTACATATATGTTGATGCCGAGGACGAGGAAAACCGTGGTAATAGTGACGAAGATGATGGATATGGTGATAGTAGCGATGGTGTATCGGGATCTTTGGCTTGACTTTGGTGTTTAGATTTTAGTATCTAATTCGTATGTTAAACATATGATATTTTGAACAATTGGGTATGTACTTCGTATGTTAAACATATGATATTTTGAACAATTGGGTATGTAGTTCGTATTTTAAACGATTGTAATTTGTGTTATCGGAAACGTTTAGTTTGTAGTAGATTTGTTTCTTTGATTTGTTAGAAAACAAGCAATAACAGGTTTTGTATCTGCGAAGAAAACCCGGCATTTCCGGGTGGGAAGCATGAAAAGCCAAAGCAGGTTCTGCATATTTTTCTATTTGTGGCGACATATCGCCAAACTGTATCGCCACAAATGATAATTTCTGAATTTAAAAATAAATTGAATAAATATAGATATATTCCTTTTTACAACCCATTTGTCACCACAAATATGTGGCCGCTAATAACATATGACGTCAGATAACGTCATAATTGAGTTTAATTCTTCTTTTTTATTTGAAACAAAATTGTCGCCACAATTTCTCGCTGCAAACCATATTTTAGAATTTCTTTTACCTTTTCTTTAAACGGTGGTGGGCCCTACGTGTGTCGCCACAAAAGAGGACGCATAATATCAAAAGTGACGGATCTATTGCGGCAACATTTTTGTGACGTATTTGTTGTTGCAAAAGAGGATATTGTGGCGACATGTGGTCTAATGTGGCGAAAAGTTGTCGCCGTATTAGACTAGAATTGTTGTAGTGATTGCTCAAGAACACAAACCCTAGATTACTTAAAATTTGAAGTTTAAGGCTTCTAATCATGTTAAATAGCATCACTCTAGGTTATAAAAGCATAATACACAAACAATTTAAGTACAATTACACTAAAAAGCATCAAAATCGAATTGGGTATAAAATTTGTTCAAGAACACTAATTTTCTGATTAAATGGTGTTTTGGTGTAAAAATTTACCGTTTTCCTTGAGTAATTCCTTGATAGCATCCTTCTCAACATGATTTTGTGAAAGATTTGATGAAAAATGGTCAAAAATTGCGAATTTGTGTGTGTTTTTCGTGTGTATTTTCGCAGTTTTTGTGTGTTGTTATGTTGGGGACTGCTCTGTTCGGCCTTTTTATTTTTTTTTCTCTATTTTTGATTCTCCGCGACTTGCGGTGAAATTCCCCTTCAAACTCCGCGAGTCGCGGAGTTTGTATATTTTTTTATTTTTTATTTTTTTTATATAAAAATCTTAACTTATAAAACAATTAATTAATTAATTTTAAAATATTGTTTCCCTTGTTATTTAAGATGAGGTCGTTTCGGAACGATGTCCTAGTCCGTCCCTCGATAAAATTTTAAAATTTTTCAATTTAAAGCGCGATTTTAAAAGCAAAGATTTTTGAGTTTTTTTAATGTTTTTGGCATACTTTAATTCAATAAGATTAAAAATAATGATAATAAAAGTTCTCGTCCTTCCCTCGGGTAAAGAAATTTCGGTTCAAAGACCTAGTCTTCAACTCACGACGAATTTTAAAAATCATATTTTTAACTTAGCGAAATAAAGTAAATTTTTGTTTTTAAATTCACACCAAACTTAAATTTTATTTTTGTTTTTATACATACAAATTATATTAAAAATATTAATTTTTCAAATATTTGCAATTTTAAATAAGTTTACAATTTTAAATTAATATTTATATATTAATTTTAAAAACATGGTAAAAATAAAATTAAAAATCTTTTTGGCTTTTATCCCACTTTAATCAATCAAATATTATAAAAAATATGCGCCCCTCTTTTCGGTAAAGTAATTTCGGTTCCATAACCTAATTTAACTCATGACGAATTTTTGAAATATTTTGAGTTGTTTGATTAAAGATATTTATACCTTAAGAATAAACGTTAAATTTTGCAGTGATGTAATAAATTTTTGTATGATATCAATAATTTCGGTCGCAAGACCTAATTTTATCGAATATCAATTTAATACTTTATAGCGAACAAATTAGCGTTTATTATCAAAAGGTTAAAAATAAAAATAAAAATAAAAAAAAACTGTACAAACTTACCTGTGAAATAGATTTCTTAGTGATATGCTCTAGCCCACTCATAAGATAGTCGGACTAATTGGTTTTCCATGGCTACATAGGCGTAACCTCGAGCATTTAATGCTTTTTCTTCTAAACATATAAACGGTCCATCTCTGCATAAAGTAACAAATTCGGTATTTGAATAGGTTTGATTATTTGAACATTTACCTTCGTGTGACCATTTTCCGTATTTGTGACATTTTTCAAGGTGTCGTGCTCTTCTTTTCGCTGCAGATTTTGATTTTCCTTTACCAAATTGTAACTTATTATCTTCGCATCTGGATTCTTTTCTTACTCCGTCCAATTTTTCTCTGATTACTGATACTAGTTCACTTGGTAGTGTGTCATTATTACGTTTAGTAATCAAAGCGTGTAGCATTAGACCATGGTTTAATTCACAGGAAGTCTTCATTTCGTAAAAACCTAAAAAAAATAAAAATTCAGAATGGGGGGAGAAGACTAGTTCTTTAGGGTCTGCTAGGGAAAGACCATTCGGGTTCCATTTTCGAGAACTACACGAAAACAGAAAATCTAACTTTAACATAAATACATATTATCCTTTAAAGACTTGATTCTCCCCACACTTAGTTAGCTGTGGTATCGAAATTGTGATTAACATCGTTGTTAATTTCCATCGGACTATCTATGTAATGTTTAACTCTGTGACCATTAACCTTAAATTCAATCCCATTTGAATTTATTAATTCTACTGTTCCGTATGGGAAAACTCTTTTGACTATGAATGGTCCAGACTATCTTGATTTCTATTTTTCAGGAAATAGCTTGAATCGTGAATTGAAAAGAAGAACTCTGTCTCCTTCTTTAAATTCTTTTGAACTTCTGATTCTTTTATCATGCCATTTCTTCGTTCTTTCTTTATAGATTAACGAATTTTCGTATGCTTCATGTCTTAATTCTTCTAATTCGTTTAATTGACTTAACCGTAGACGTCCAGCTTCATGTAAATCAAGATTACATGTCTTCAAAGCCCAAAATGCTTTGTGTTCAATTTCTACTGGAAGATGACATGTTTTTCCATAAACGAGTCTAAAAGGTGTGGTTCCAATTGGAGTTTTGTAGGCTGTTCTAAAAGCCCAGAGTGCATCCTCCAATTTAATGGACCATTCCTTCGGATTTGATCCTACGGTTTTCTCTAAAATACGTTTTAAAGCTCGGTTGGTATTTTCAACTTGTCCACTTGTTTGTGGATGATATGCAGTGGAGATTTTATGGGTTACTCCATATCTTTTAAGAACTTTCTCAAGTTGATTATTACAGAAATGAGTACCCCGATCACTTATTAAAGCTTTCGGTGTTCTAAACCTTGCAAAAAGATGTTTTAAAAAGTTGACTACAACTCGTGCATCGTTAGTTGAGAGAGCTTGTGCTTCCGCCCATTTAGATACATAATCAATGGCAATGAGAATATAGAGATTATTATGAGATTTTGGAAATGGACCCATAAAGTCAATACCCCAAATGTCAAATACTTCACATACTTGAATGACATTTTGTGGCATTTCATCACGTTGACTTATTTTTCTGGCCCTTTGACAAGCATCACAGGATTTGCAAAGAAGGTGTGCGTCTTTGTAAATTGTAGGCCAATAGAATCCAGCATCATAAACTTTTCTTGCTGTTAGTTAAGGCCTATAATGCCATCCTGTTGGTCCTGTGTGACAATGGTTTAAAATTTTACTAGCTTCATCCCCGAATACACATCGACGTATTATTCCATCTTGACAACTTTTAAACAAATGTGGATCTTCCCAGAAATAGTGTTTTATATCACTAAAGAATTTCTTTCGTTTTTGGTACGATAATCCTTTTTCAAGGAATCCACATACTAAGTAGTTTGCATAGTCTGCAAACCATGGAATTTCATTATGATCTATCTTCAATAGATATTCATCAGGAAAGTTGTCTTGTATGGCCGATTCATTTAGAACTTCTAATTCAGGATTTTCAAGACGAGAAAGATGATCAGCGGCGAGATTTTCAGCTCCTCTTTTATCTCGGATTTCAATATCGAACTCTTTTAAGAGTAAGATCCAACGGATTAATCGTGGTTTGGCATCTTGTTTCGAAAATAGGTATCTAAGAGCAGAATGGTCGGTATAGACCACCGTTTTAGCTAGAACGAGATATGATCGAAATTTGTCAAAAGCAAAGACAATAGCAAGGAGTTCTTTTTCAGTTGTTGTGTAGTTCGTTTGTGCTCCTTGTAACGTCTTACTAGCATAATATATAGGTTGAAATCGTTTTTCAATCCTTTGTCCTAAAACGGCTCCCATTGCAAAATCACTTGCATCGGACATTAGTTCGAATGGTAGATTCCAATTTGGTGTTATCATGATCGGTGCATTAGTGAGTTTCTCTTTAAGAATATTAAAAGATTTGATGCATTCATCCGAAAAGATGAATGGAGCATCCTTTTCTAGGAGTTTATTCATAGGAGTGGCAATTTTAGAAAAATCTTTTATAAAACGTCGGTAAAAATCGGCATGCCCTAGAAAACTCCTAACTCCTCTAACATTGGTGGGATGTGGAAGTTTAGCAATTACATCTACTTTAGCTCTATCTACTTCAATTCCTTCCTTTGAAATTTTATGACCAAGAACGATGCCTTCTTTAACCATGAAATGGCATTTCTCCCAATTAAGTACTAGATTTGATTGTTCGCATCTAATAAGCATTCGTTCAAGATTAACTAAACATGATTCAAATGTATCACCGAAGACTGAAAAGTCATCCATGAAAACTTCCATGCATTCTTCTATCATGTCATGAAAAATCGCCATCATGCACCTTTGAAAGGTTGCAGGGGTGTTGCAAAGTCCAAATGGCATGCGTTTGTAAGCAAAAGTACCATAAGGGCACGTGAATGTGGTTTTTTCTTGATCTTCAGGTGCTATTGGAATTTGAAAATATCCAGAAAATCCATCAAGAAAACAATAGTAACTGTTTCCGGCTAACCTTTCCAACATTTGATCAATGAAAGGTAAGGGAAAGTGATCTTTTCTGGTGGCGTCATTTAATTTTCTATAATCAATACACACACGCCATCATGTTACAGTTCTAGTAGGAATAAGCTCATTTTTCTCATTTGTAATGACAATCATGCCACCCTTCTTAGGTACGCATTGAACTGGGCTTACCCATGGACTATCAGAAATTGGATAAATTAAACCTGCATCTAGCAGTTTAATAATTTCTTTCTTAACTACATCTTGCATATTAGGATTTAGTCTTCGTTGGCGTTGTACATACGTTTTATGACCTTCTTCCATAAGGATTTTATGTGTGCAATACGAAGGACTTATTCCTTTAATATCAAGAATCTTCCATGCAATGGCTGGTTTATGAGCTTTTAACACAGAAATGAGTTGTGATTTCTCATTTTCAGTAAGAGAAGACGATATTATTACAAGTAATTCAGATTCACCATGTAAATAAGCGTATTCCAAATGGTTTGGAAGTGGCTTTAACTTTAATGTCGGAGGTTCTTCTATCGATGATTTATATCGATATCTGTCTTCTTCTTTTAGCATTTGAATTTCTTCTGTTGTTGGTTCATATCCATTAGCTATTAGTGTAGCTAACATTTCAGCTTCATCAATTGGTTCAGTTCCTTCTCCTAAAGAACATTCTCCTGTTCCTTGTAATTCTGGAAATTCTTCTAACAATTCTGCATGTGAATCTATAGTTTGAATATAATAACATGTATCATCTGCAGATTGCGGTTGTTGCATTGCTCTATCAACCGAAAAGGTAACACTCTCATCCTCTATACTTAGGGTCAGTTTCTTACCAAACACGTCTATCATTGCTTTAGCCGTGTTTAAGAATGGTCTTCCTAATATGAGAGGAACTTGATAATCTTCTTCCATATCCAGAACAACAAAATCTACTGGAAATACTAAAGTACCAACTTTAACTAGCATGTTCTCCATTATCCCTCTAGGATATTTTATTGATCTATCGGCTAGTTGTATGCTTATTCTTGTTGGTTTCAATTCTCCAAGGTCTAGTTTAGCGTATAGTGAATACGGCATTAAATTTATACTAGCACCTAAGTCTGCCAATGCTTCTATTGAACTAAGACTACCCAGAAAACATGGAATTGTGAAACTTCCTGGATCAGATAGTTTTTCTGGTATCTTATTCAACAGCACTGCTGAACAATTAGCATTCATAGTAACAGCCGAGAGTTCTTCCATTTTCTTTCTATTCGTGATCAGATCTTTCAAGAATTTAGCATATCTAGGCATTCCTGAAATCACAACAATGAAAGGAAGATTTACATTTATCTGTTTAAACATATCCAAGAATTTGGATTGCTCGGCTTCAAGTTTCTCTTTCTTCATTTTACTCGGGTAAGGAAGTGGTGGTTGGTATGGTTTAACATAAGGTTTATCCTTAACTGTGTTATCTTCATTAACCTTTTCAACTACCGGTTCTGTTTCCTTATCTAGTTCAGGTTGTGGTTCTTGTGGAGTAGGAATAGCTTCATCAGAAGTTACAGGTATTTCAGGTGGTTTAAGTGTAACACCACTTCTTGTGGTAATGGCTTTAGCCGTTTCATTCCGGGGGTTAGCATTTGTATCACTAGGTAAACTTCCCGGTTTTCTTTCACCTATTAACCTTGCTAGGTTACTTACTTCTTGTTCCAAATTTTGAATTGAAGCTTGTTGATTTCTAAATGCTTGAGCATTTTGTTCATTAGTTTGTTTCTGAGATGTGAAAAACTGTGTTTGAGTTTCAACTAGCTTCGTCATCATATCTTCTAAATTCGGCTTTTTATCATTGGTTTGTGGTGGTTTGTTTTGAAAATTAGGTCTTTGCTGATTGTAAGTATAGTTGGATACTTGTTGATTACTAGGACCTTGTTGGTTGTTGTATGGAATATTTCGGTTGTAATTCTGGTTTTGATTGTAAATTGGTCTTGGCGGTTGATAATTATTCTGATAATTATTTCTAGGCCTTAGGTTTATGTATGAAATATTCTCTCTTTGTTCCATTGTTAGTTCAATACTAAGACAATCTTTTGTCAAATGTGGTCCTCCACACTGCTCACAACTAATTCGTATTGAGTGTATATCTTTAGTCATCTTTTCCATTCGTCTCTCGACAACATCTATCTTTTCGAAAATGGAATCTAAGTCATGGCTAGAATCGGTTCTAGCTGCTTTAGATGATCTAACGATATCTTTTTCTTGGTGCCACTCATGAGAGTGGGAAGCAGTGTTATCAATAATTTTATAAGCATCAGTTTTGGTTTTCTTCATAATAGAACCACCAGCTGCTATATCTATGTCTTTTCTTGTAGTGATGTCGCATCCTTGGTAGAATATTTGAACTATTTGACAGGTGTCTAAACCATGTTGCGGACATCCTCTTAATAACTTTCCAAATCTTGTCCACGCCTCATATAGAGTTTCATTTGGCTTCTGTGTGAACGTAACAATTTCTCCTTGAAGTCTTACGGCTTTAGATGCCGGAAAGAATTGTTTAAGAAATTTTTCAACTAAAACGTCCCATGTATCAATCGGCCCTTCAGGTAACAATTCCAACCAATCTTTGGCTTCTCCCTTTAAAGTCCAGGGAAATAACATGAGATATATCTGTTCATCTTCCACTTCTCAGATTTTAAATAGTGTACAGATCCTATTAAAGGTACGAAGATGTTCATTTGGATCTTCCTTCGGCGCACCACTAAATTGGCATTGATTAGTCACCATGTGTAGAATTTGTCCTTTGATTTCATAATCTGGCGCATTAATGTCTGGATGAGTAATTGTGTGACCTTGGCCAGTGCGTTTAGCTCTCATTCGGTCTTCCATACTTAAAGGTTCCAGATTCTCCATAATTGAATTTGTTGAATCTGAATCACTAGAGGATTCTGATTTAATGGTTCGTTCCTCAACAATCTCTGTTTGAATGATTGGTGGTTCCGGAGGAAAAATTAATGGTTCAGGATCTATGAATCGTCCCTGAATATTCTCCGGATTCTCAATTGTGAGGTCGGGTTCAAAAAATGGATTATCAGAAATTTGAATTGTAGTACTTGGTCGACTGGATGACGATTCTAAAGGAAAATCAACGGCAGTAATATTAGCTAGATGTCTTGATCTGGTTACAGGTGGTGAACGTACAAAAGGTGGTGAACGTCTTGCTCGGTGCATTCACTGAATATCCTATTAGTTTTTAAAAGGAAAGAAAAATTATATAAGTTATCCAATTAATAGACTTTTTTGATTTTGCCCACGTTTCGAATAGCCAAAAGATGCAGCAGAGGGGCAGGATTCGTTTGGTCTCAATATAATTGAGTACTGTTTGGCTCCAATAACCCGGTCCACGTACAAATCCAACTATTACTACGAACCAGAAAATTTTGATGTCTATCAATTTAACCACTTAAAATAAATTTTCGTAATTTTAAGAAATTTAGATAAGAAGTAGAATAAAAATCTATGTCCTAAAACTAGAATTGCGAGAAATAAGAAAGAAAAAGAGCGCGTCGAAAAAGGTCGAAAAAGAAAAGGGTTGAAAAATAAAAGGCGTCGAAAAATAAGAAAGAAAAAGAGTGACTATAAAACTTTAAAAATACTCGACTAACCCAACATTCTTACCATCACTAACTTAAAATTAAAATTGCTAATTGAGATTACTAATTGGAGTGATAATTGATACATAGGTAAAAGGCGTCGAAAAATAAAAATAAGAAAGTATCGCGTTAAAACTTAAAAAGGAACTAAAAACTAAAAACTAAAAGTTGCGTCTAAAAATATTAAAGCTTACAAGTAAAACTATATCCCAAATAGCAATATCTTAAAAAGGTACTAAAACTTAAAAAGGCGTCGCAAAATTCTAAAGCACCTAAATTTTAGTCTAAAGAAAAAGCACTTAAGAAATTTTACGGCAAAGCCTAAAAATCTAGAAATAAAAATAACTATGGCAAAAACTAAGTCTTAAAACTAAATACGAACGAAAAATACAAAAAAATTATGCTAAAACAAATAAAAAGGGACAAAATATAAAAATATACTAAAAGTTGTAAAAAGTACAATTTTTTTATAAAAATATTATTTTTATATTATTTATTTTATACTTTATAAAAGTATTAATTTTTATATATTAATAAAACTAATTAAACTTAATATTACAAATTAATTAAAACTTAAATTAAATACTAAATTAATTAAATATTTAACCCTAAATACAATTTAATTAATAATAATAAATAATACTCCGTAATTAATGCAGATTAGGGTTTCTGTGTGACCCGTGTTAGACGGCTCCGCGAGTCGCGGTTGAACCAGTTCAATACCTCCGCAAGTCGCGGAGGTTGCAGGTCCAAAAGAGGTGCAGGTCAAATTCGACAGGTCAGTTTTTTTTTTCTGTTTTTTCTTTAATTAATATATTTATATAAATTTAATAAAACTTATATTTTAAAAACTAAAATAAAAATAAAGATACTTTATAATTTTATAAAAAATCATAGAAATAGATTTATATATATATTTTTTTTCGTTCGGTTTTTTTTATATTTTAAATAAAAACAAAATATTTAAATAAGACTTATATTTTTATAAAATAAAAATAAAGAAACTTTATAAAACTTAAATATTTAACAAACTCTTAAAAATATTTATATTTTTCTTTTTCTTTTTATATTTTCGAATATTTAAAACCTATTTTTACAAAAGTGTATTTTTATAAAAGTAAACTAAAAATAAAAATCTTTTTTTATAGCGTTGCGCTTCCGGCTTTTAAGCTAGATTTTAAGTCTTCCCCGGCAGCGGCGCCAAAAATACTTGATGTTATGCGAGGTGTATATAAAATAGCTTTATTTTTACAACTAAATACTATTAAATACGATACAATTTTACACAAGATATTTATTTATTTATAGAATTGATATACTTAAACCTTGCTACAACACTTATAGGCAGTGTACCTAATCGTACAGTAGTGTAGTTTTTAGTAAGTCCGGTTCGTTCCACAGGGAAAAATCTTTAAACAAAGCTTAACGCTATATTAGTTTTATTTTATAAAAATACAAATATATATAAGTAATATTATTATTATAAAGGTGGGTTTTTACCGTTTAATGACCGGTTTGTCGATTTTTAAAACTTTAGTCGCAGTTAAAACCTAATGTAAAATATTAAAAATAAATATAACTTAATTTAAAGCGTAAAGTAAATAACGATAATGAAATTGCGATAAATAAAAGTGCGATGAAATAAAATACAATAATTAAAAAGTGCGTTAATTAAAAGTGCAATTAAATACAAAAACAATAAATAAAAGTGCGATAATTAGAAGTGCAATTAAATATAAAATAAAGGAAATTAAATATGAAATAAAATAGTTATGCTTATTTAAACTTCTGTAATCATGATGTTTGACGTGTTGATTTTAGTTTTATTCCCATGGGTTAATTGTCCTTTGTCCTGGATTATTTAATATGTCCGTCTGGTTTTTGTCCATAACAGTCCATCAGTCATAAATATAAAGTGCGAGTGTCCTCATCAAATTATCCTTATACCCGAAGTTAAATATTCCAACTAATTGGGGACATAAACTGTAACAAGATTTTAATACATTGTTTAATAATTACACCAGGTTATCGACTGCGTGTAACCCAAGGTTTTAATACTTTGTTAACAATTATGCCAAGTGTCCTTGTACATAATTTCACCCCTGTTTTAATAATTCCATAGACTATTAATTCATTCCCGTTTCCAGTTAAATGAACGATTATTCGTACATATAAATACCCCGCCCATCGTGTCTGATCGAGTGTATATGGTTATTTATGGGTACGTCCAATTGTAAATCTTTACATTAAAATTAACAAACTATCATTTAGTTAAACAAATATAAAGCCCATTAATAGCCCATAGTCTAATTTCCACAAGTGTCGTTCTTTTGTCCAAACCCCAATTATGGTACAAAGCCCAATTACCCAATTTTAGTAATTATCCCAACATCATGATTAATTTGGTATTAAATAAGCATAATAATAACTTAGCTACGAGACATTAAATTAAAAAGGTTGAACATAACTTACAATGATTAAAAATAGCGTAGCGTTACACGGACAGAATTTCGACTTACACCCTTACAACATTCGCTAACATACCCTTATTATTAGGATTTAAAATTAAAATTAAAATTTAAAAATATATATATATATATATATATATATATATATATATATATATATATATATATATATATATATATATATATATTACGTATATAGATAGAGAGATTGATAGAATTAGGATATATTCTACGATCAAAATGAGTTGCCTTTTATAGGAATTTTCGTCCAGGGAAGCTCCGCAACTCGCGGCATTTTTCTTCTTCAAACTCCGCGAGTCGCGGAGTTTGTTTTTACAGCTCACTCCAATTTGGATCCTAGTCTGCCGACGGTTTATTATATAAATATAATAAATATATAATTTATATAATTAATTATATATTATATTATATTATATTTATATACATAGTTAACTTGTAATTTTTAGTCCGTTGCGTCGAGCGTTGAGAGTTCAATCTGGTCCCGGTTCCGGATTTTCGAACGTCCTTGCGTACAATTTAATATCTTGTACTTTGCGTTTTGAATCTTGTACTCTTGTAATTTTTAGACATTTCTTATCAATAATTGGAACCTCTTTGATTGTATTTTGTACTTTTGAGCTTTTTGGTCGTTTGCGTCTTCAATTCGTCGAATCTTTCTTTTGTCTTCACCTTTTATTATTTAAACGAATATCACTTGTAAATAGAACAATTGCAACTAAAAGCTTGTCTTTCTTGAGGGATAATGCTATGAAATATATGTTCGTTTTTAGCATTATCAGTGGATGAACTCCAACATGTACTATGGGCACATCGGACAACGCCGAAAGATAGTACGAACGAAACACCCTTCAGTCTGGTATAAGGAACCGAGGCGGCCATACCGGCTGAAGTGCTAGTTCCAACTGATTGAATCACAGAATTCGATGAATAGAAAAACGACGACGCATTGTGAGAAAATTTGGATGCCCTGGAAGATCGGAGAACAATAGCGTACATCCGGCAAGCTGCAAAGAAACAACAAATCACAAACCACTATGACAAAAAAGTCAAACCATTGGACTTTCAATTAAACAGTTTGGTATTACGCAGCAACGAAGTCAGCCGACAGCAAGATGTCGGCAAGTTAGGCCCAGATGGGAAGGACCCTACAGGGTTGTCGGGATAACTGAGTATGGTGCATACCACCTGGAAACACCGGATGGAGTTCCGATACAATGCCATTGGCACGCCTTTCATTTAAAGAAATATCATGTGTAGCTTATCTGCACCCGTGAGGACTGGTCACCCACTTAGACGGCAGAAACACTTATGTATTCAAGTAATTTCTATGTATAAGTCATCAATAAAGCTTCACTTTATATACTTATGCACTGTAGTGACTCTGAATATGACACAAGTAACACCAAATATCTTTTGGCATATTTCGTACCTACCGCTAGAAGAAATGCTTTCTAGCTTTCGTTGGTAGGAGGACACCCCTTGAAGAACCTTAACGGATAACAAGGACGTCCGACCATATCATTGGTGGCCCGGTTTTACCGTATAAACAACTCGACCACACTCACGCGTAGTCTAGATATCTACGTTTTTGTCATGACAAACAAGTACAACTCAACGGAAAAGTAAACTAGTTTATAACACGGCATACAAAAAATTGTCGAAATTACATCAATTATACAAAAACCCAACCGAGTGCATATCTCTACGGTTGATAATTTACAATATCCTCAACGGATGAGTTCTCGTCCCTATAAATTCTATCTAGCTCCTCAAAACTAATCCGGCTGAGAGCTTCATGTGCCCGATGGCAGTCCTCCACACAGGTAGCACTCAAAAGAGTTTTCTTCTTCTGAGCCGCGCTGCCAGGTGGCAGAAAACACTACACCGCCTTCAAAACCTCAAAAGTAGTCAACTTCTTAACGACCTCAATAAAGGCACCAAATGGTTGACCAACAATAGACGACTTGAGAAGTCGGGCAAAAAGCACAGGAATACCATGCTGGAGACGGGTGAGTTCGCCTAGCATGGTCGACACCTTCTCCGATAACTTTTTGTTGTCATCAGAGAGCAAGGCAACTTTCTCCTGTTCTTGGACAAGAGCAGCCCTCAACGACTCCTGCGCTTCCCGAGAAACACGCAGCTCATTCTGAATAGGCCCCAACGCCTCCTTGGCCGACAACAACTCCCCTTCAAGACGGGCGATCGTCCCTGACAATTCCGCCACCCGACGGTTATCATTCTCAAACAGCACACAATGCTCGGAGAATTGGGAACGCAAATGCTGTGCCTGGGTAGCGGAAAGCGCGGCCAGCACCTCTTTCGAAGCCGGAAAAGTGATAAAGTCAAGATACTCCTTATAAACCGGATAGTCTGAAGCTTCACAGCGGAACAGATCACGGAACGGCCCAATATTACAGTCGGGCAGCACATAAACATTCTGCCCGACACTAGTCGTCAACCGAGGACGAGCATCCGAGATCTATACCACGGGCTCTTTACCGGGACGATGCCCTTGAGCACAAGATACAGTTAAATCAAAGAAAGAAAAAAAAAACAACGCATACCTTCGGCTGCCGGCTCAATCCGACGCCTGGTACGACGGATCAGTCCGCCCTCCGAAGAGCCACCATTCGAAGATTCCAAATCTTCAGGAGGCGACATCCTGCGACGGCTGGAGGGCGCTGGTGTGGTCCCTTCGACCAGTTTATCGGTAAAGACCATGCCATCCAGGCTCGTCGCCGTCAGAACTTCTGACACGGTCAACTCTGCAAAAAATATAAATTATCATCATATAAATCATGGTAGCCCTAAAAGACAGGAAGAGTCAAACGGTAAGATACCTCTCCCACCTCTTCGGGTAACAGGAATTCTATCAGCATGAGTCCAATTGTTGCTAACATTAGCCATTACCAGCATTTGCTCCTCATAAGACCATTGAGGAATCCTCAAGCCCCTCAATTGGTCTACCATCAATTCACCTAGCTCAGAAAGCTGCCTCGACGGCTGAACAGTCACATACCTAAACAGATAGAACTGTTCGTTCTTTAACGGGAAGTCAGAACATTTGGCAAAAACAAATGATTGCACCCAATTGTCTGCAATCGCTGGTGCCTCCTCAAGAAAATCAATTTCGTCGATAAACGTATATCAACCTTTATGATAGGACGATAGCCGAAAAATGCTTCTAAAAATATTCAAGCTTAGGCTCATGCCTAAACCATTGAAATACATCTCGAACAACACGATTGCACGAACGCCATTCGGATGTAAACGAGCAACACTAAGGTTATAGAAATTTAAAACCTTCGTGAAAAAGCGGGTGAAGGGGTACCTCAAATTTGAAACCTCGAACGGCCTCAAATAGATGGCACAATTTAAAGTACGTTGCTGTGATCTTGGAATGATCAACTCCAAACCTCGCATCTGAGCACATATGTGGCAAATCCTATCGAGATACGCCTCGTCAACACTACTAGGTGCACGTAACACATCATGAAGAATGTTAGGTCTGGGGCCCATACTGAAGAAAAAAGGATGAAAATGCAAACCACAGAAGACAAGAAAATCGCTTCTCTGTAATTTACAAAGCAAGTACTCTCGAAGGTGGGAAGAATAAAATGAAGAGAAACGCTACTTTTTATAGGAAAAAGTCCCGCGTGGGACCCATCCAACTCAAAAAAGGTGCGTTGGAACACGAGAAGTACTATGATTAAGAAAGCATGCAATGCGCATTTATTGCACGTCAAATCACGTGAGGGGGTCACAATAATTTAAAGTTTGGCAACACAACTGTCCCAGCTGACCTTACCAAACAGGGGGACTTGATGATACGCATAATGATCCGTCTCAAAATAGGCAAGCATCTCGGAAAAAATCACACCCGGCACTACGAGTCCCGGGTTGCCAACTCCTTTTCTCGTCATCCGTCTGACGTCTTCCCGGATACTCCTCCATGACGGATAAATGGAAAGGCTAAGAACCTGGATGACAAACACGTAACCGACACCTTACAACCGATCAAGATAATCGTAACTAGGCATTTCAAGACCAGTCATCATAATCGTGACTGTCAAGAAACACTTAGAACGTATCTAGGAGAAACCTACCCGGCTGGACCGAGAACATCGTAATGCTATAACCGGAACCAACTCACCGGATACTCCTCCATGACGTCTTCCCGGATACTCCTCCATGACGGACAAATGGAAAGGCTAAGAACCTGGATGACAAACACGTAACCGGCACCATACAACCGATCAAGATAATCGTAACTAGGCATTTCAAGACTAGTCATCATAATCGTGACCGTCAAGAAACACTTAGAACGTATCTAGGCGAAACCTACCCGGCTGGACTGAGAACATCGTAATGCTATAACCGGAACCAACTCACCGACACCATCATCTCGGTCTACTAAACCGACATAAAGACACTCCCGGGACAAGCACGTTGTCCCGAAACAAGAGTGCGTCACCACTGAGCAGGCACCTCATCCCGGAATGACCACTTGATCACGGAACAAGCACGCGGGCAAGTCGCGTTCCACGTCAGCCTGCAAATTTAGGGAAGTTCGTTAGAATATGTTATTCCCCACGAAAGGGACAGGTGCCACGTCACCCCTCGGGATTGACAAAGTTTGTTAAAACCATGAAAGGGACATGTGCCACGTCATCATTCCCTCCACAACATCTATAAATACACAAGTGAAATCATTCATTTAAAAAAGACACTGGATGCATAAACGTTACTCTGCTAAAATCAATTACGATAACGTCACTCCAGTCGTTAGCTTAATTCCGATCGGTGCTCCGATCACCATCCGAGTTAACCCACACTAAGATATTAACTTATTCGATTCCGATCGAATTAGGTTAATCTACTTGATTGTTTTACGCCCTTGGAATCCATATTCCAAATCGGGGTTCGCACAATTATTGGAGTTAAAACAATCAACTTACTCCTTAACCCAAATTAAGCACTCAAACCCGAAATCTCATCACCCATTATGATTTTGGTTTGATCACGAACGTTACTATGTTTTGGTATTTTTATAGTTTTTTTTTTTTGTTTAATTGAGAAATGTACATGAATTGCACAGAGCTGCTCATGATGCTGGTGCTGCTACGGAAATTATAGATATTGGCAAAACACGAGTGGACGATTAACGCAACACTAGGATCGGCCTGTTCTTAAAAAGGATTAATTGGGGAGCTTTACAACAGTGCCTGCATGAGAATAACTATTATGGATGTTACAAATTAATAAGAGTGTACACGTTGACTGCAGTCGGCAGCAGCAATAGAAAGTCTGGGTTATGACAGCAGCAATTTAGATAAGAGTTTTGGGATGAAGCAAAGACCCGATGGTGATATTGAAATCCATGAAATATTATGGGAAGGAGATTTCCACATACCGACATGCTCAAAATGTGACTGAATTCTTAAACCCGATGTAACTCAATTCTAGTAACTAGTATTAATACATGGAATCCGTTTTTACTACCACTAATTGACTAACTGGCTTAAGGTGTCTCTTTTTGAAGGTTGTGTTTTTTGGTGATAATGTACGTACCAAAAGATAGAGCGATTGTAGCTATGGAAGCTGCTGCAGGGTGTGATGCTTTCCTCGTTCTTGGTTCATCCGTTATGACAATGTCCGCTTTCTGACTTGTCGGGTACAAATGTGGTTGGAGCAATTATACATAGCTGCTCATGATGCTGGTGCTGTTACAACAATTATAAATATTGGCAAAACTCGAGCTGATGATATTGAAGATTTTAAAACTAACGCGAGACTGGGAGAGATCCGTTGTGCCTGAAAACCATTTGAATGTAAGTTTAGATTTACCTGAATCATGATTCCAGTTGGGTGTTACTGCAGATATTACCACGGGTTCTAAACACCACATCGCTCAGTGTTCCTGTTTTTTAAGACTATAAACAAGACAATACGTACTAATTGTTTGTTGTGTGGTTGGAACCTAAAATTAATTAATCCGTGATGCTGACTTCATCGACTTCTCCTAATGGGTTAGTGCAAATATTGAGATCCTACTGTTGGCATGCTGTTATGGGACAAGGTATCTGTGCCACATGTTCTTGTTTGTTAAAACTGATATATGTGCGTGTAGTAAAGTTATTTTCCATTCACAATAAATATGCAAAGATAAATTAATGTTTGTATAAGCACTATTTGGAAATGGGTATATTGTATTCAATCAATCAATACCCAACCGTAAAATTGTTTTTGGACCATTTCTAACCCTTGGTAGTGATATCACGGTCAGTTTTGCACTTTTAAGCCAAAAAGTGCAATCTGATTTGGCAATGTCAATTTCTGACATTTTTTAACCCCATATGTCAGTTTTTTTTTTCAAATATTAGATAGAGTGATGTGGTAAAATCATATTGAAAATGGGTGGGAAAAAATTAATTAATAATAAAAATATAATTAATGAAAATTTTTGATTGGTTGGGAGAAAACAAACGCACCTTCACATTTGTGCCACTTGGTGACGGATGGATACAATACTAACTGACGCTCCATTAGGGGCCGTCAGTTTTCGTCAATTTTTAACACATCATCTGACGAGGGGGAAACTAACGGAGGGTTGGTAAAGGTCTTATAACACTATAGTTACAATAACAAGAATATCCAAACATTACACTGTAGATGTGATATGTATATTTTATCCAAACAAATCAATCTGTGAATTTTCTTTTTCCAAAGATGCTTGTTACACAACTATTGTGTAAGGAACACTTGATCTAGTTTTTATTCTAGCTGCTCGCAAAGTATAAATAAATACCAGGAGGGTTACCGGTTTTATAGTACCACTCTGCGAGTTAATGAAAACCCATAACATATATGATGCATACAATCAGAATACAACTAAATTAAAAAGTAACTTAAAGTTATTAGCGGATTGTAGTTACGGATCCAAGTAGTGAAGCTCTGCTTTCGAGGAAGCTCTTGGGAACTGCATAACATCCTTAGAGAAGTTGTACCTTTCCTAAACATCAACAGTTGCACGTGGTCGGATTGATATTTTTTCAAGAGTGGGAGAATGTTCAAGTAAAAGCTTTATAAATAGCAACAAGGATCTTGATCTTTCTACATCCATTATATTTATAATTTTCAAGCAGTTCAATGTCTGGTCTAAACAGTCAGAAGCTTCCAAATAAGCTATTGTTGGTTTCACATCCAAATACACGTTTGGAAGATCCTGGAAATACATTAAAAGTGAGACTGACTGTGTATAAAAGGAACCCACATTAAATTACTATATATGCACACACAACACAAAAACACAAGATAAACGTTTAGCACTCTTTACCTGATTGTACACATCGAGTCGTCTCAAGTTAGGTGAGTTCCGAAGGATACATAAAAAACCTTGAAGTTTGTACAAATCACCAAATTTGAAGTCTCGTAAGTAGAGAAGTTTTAAACTATTAGTTGGGTGTGGAAGCCACTTGGGAATATTTTCTGCAATGGAAAACTGTAAGGGTGAAAGTAAGATTATAAGTTAACAAAGAAGATATGGTTGGAAGATGATACGAAATAATATATGAGAACTAACTATACACAAGAGTTGAATGGTAAAGTTCACTTGCTCAAACGCAAAATGATGAAGAGCAAAATATAAATATTAGAATTTAGGGTTAAGGCTATTCAAAGGCCATATACTTTTTATTTTGTCCCGATGTAGTCCATATACCCAAAAAAAATACTATTATAGGCCATAAACTTTAAAAAAATGTGTTAATGTAAACCGTTGACCTGATAAATAAGGTTGATCGATTTTGTAGGTTGATTTTCAAAAAAGTATAATTTTTTTTGTTCCAATGTAAGCTTTATACAAAAAAAAGTACTAATGTAGTTCACATACTTTCAAAAAGTGTATCGATGTAGGTCACATATTTTCCGTATCGATGTAAACAAAAGGTGACCTGTTTAGCCGGTAACAAGTTACCTTTTGTTTACATCGATACACTTTTTCAAAGTTTATGGCCTATAATAGTATTTTTTTGGGTATGTGGACTACATCGGGACAAAACAAAAAGTATATGGCCCTTGAGTAGCCTTAACCCTAGAATTTAAAATTCAACTCGTACCTGGAGAAAATACTCGTCGATAACAAAATACCCAACACATGGCATATTACTTAACAAGCTTGCCAAATTAACTCTCTCAACTCCCTGAATAGGTTTTTTGATAAATATACCAAACTCACTAAGACATTTACTATGCAACAAGTGGAGCAAAGTTGCATCGGGGCAACTCCTGATCAATAACTGAAACAACTTTGTAGACTTGATCTTGAAATTGTAAACATTGGTGCATTCAAACAATTGCAACATCTTGAGCTGTGGTAAGTTGATAATAGTTCCATGTAAGTTAGCCCCAAATTCAATATTCCTAAGCCTAAGTTTTTCGAGATATAGAAATCCTTGAAACTCAAGTGGTGGCTTAATGATACAGTTGTCAAGTTCTAGGATTCTCAATTCTAGACAATGAAATAAATAATATGGAAGTTGATAACGTTGGTTTGAATTTGTAAGGATGAGTTCTCTAACACCATCTCTTGACAATGATGAAATCCATTGATTGACTTCTTGGAAACTATCAAGAAACATGTTTGGTATGTGAAGATGTAACTTTAAGCGAGGACCCTTGAGATAGTTAAAGATATAGTTTGTGATCCTAATAAATCCATTATGACCAAAACTTCCATTTTTTGCAAACTTTTCTGAGAAATGTTTATCAAGAACCAATGACCTAATTGAAGTCCATCTGTACCTCCATTTTTTTGACAGGACATGTGTCCTCACCGCATCTACAACA
Organism: Rutidosis leptorrhynchoides; assembly: GCF_046630445.1. Taxonomy (NCBI): domain Eukaryota; kingdom Viridiplantae; phylum Streptophyta; class Magnoliopsida; order Asterales; family Asteraceae; genus Rutidosis; species Rutidosis leptorrhynchoides. Next base: position 164,961,043 of record NC_092343.1, on the reverse strand, counting down.
GGTAGCTTCTCTAAAATCGAGTCTATCAAATTCTCTGCCAAATTACTGATTCTATCCATTTCAGTACAAGTTACAAACCTCCTCTTAGCATTGTTATCTGTCATTACATTCAAGAAAACAAAGACTGGTTTATTTAATTACTATGATACTCTTTATTTTTATTTTTATTAATTTGTTTTTTCTTCAATCAAAATCGATAAAGATTTCCACAACCAAGATGCGCAAAATGTGATGTAGTTCTTAGGCCGATGTTATATCAATTTACTTATGAATGGAAGTAAGATCAATTTTCTTATAAATGGGTCGATTTGGGCTATGATATATCTCTCAATGGGTCAAAAGGTAAAATAGAAAAACTGCTTGATAAACAACAGATCTAATGAACTGAGAGTTTCCCAATGTGTATCTTCGATCCATAAAACCTCCCAAATCATTTCTATCAAAGTTTTAGTTTATTATCAAAGTAGTATATATATGTATTTGATAATCATATTTGATACACTAGTTATTTGTATAAAAGTTTGGACGAGAAGTGTTTCAGGTCAACGCAACCTCACATGTATCTAGTTAACAAACCAATCATTAACTAACCTGCCCATTTTACCACCTATGGTTTCATAAAGGGGCTTATCTTTTTTAGTAGTTGTCAAATATTTTTCTGTTGTGCTTATGTAACTTTCATGTCATCTCCCAATAAGTAACATCATTAATGTTTCCTGTTTAATATTAAGATTTGTGCAGCCCATATGGAGCTTACAGTACTGGTTTCAAGCCAATTACTCATCAGGTAATCTGAATACACTTAGTTGATACTATATGCATTTTTCTATTTGTTGATTAGTCGTCTTTATAATGCTTAAAGTTCAAAAGGTGAATAGCTAAAGCAATCTATTCATACTTGCTGCTTTATTCTTTAGGGATTCTAATAAGTATCTAAGTTAATATTCGGTCTCTTGAATATGTTTAGAGTAAATCGCTAACTAGGTTATAACAATCTCAAATAACTCGAATTGCTAAACCAGAATGAACGAATTCAACTGGAATAAACAATGAATGTGTGACAGCATTAAATTGAAGAAAATAAAAAGTCGAATAGAAATTACAACATGAATCATGTTTTTCACACATAAGTACGTTTATTTGAATATCATTAAATCGTATTATGAGGGAGAAATAAACTTACCGATATTCAAAATAAAAGATGAATCCATTGGAGTACCGATTAGAGTTTAGCGCCGAAACTTGCAGTCCCTCTCGTTTTAAGTTTTGTCAGACTTTCAGGTTTATAGGGTTTAGGTCACTGTGGCATGAGTAAACATACCTCGAATTTTAACCAAAACTTTTTATTTGGAGAATAGGTCCTTGTTCAATTAAAATTAGTACGGAGTTCAATACTCTTTAGTTAAACTTTAATTAACTAATAATTTAATTAAGTAAATAATTTGTCTTTCTTTCAATTGAAGTCGATGATCTTTCCACGTACCAAGATGCTCAAGTGTGATAGACTTCTTAAACCGATGTAAACCTATCATTTAGCATTGCGCTATCTAAGAATTTAAACAACATAATGAAAACTAACTAAGTGTGAGTGGTTGGTATCTCGATGATGTTGACATCAACAACGACGACGCCTTTAAGGTAGTACAATGTGTGTTGCCATATAAGGAATTACAATACCAATTTTTATCGAGTAGTATTTTGTTTGTGGAAGTTGATCTTTTTTTGCCAAAAATAACGAAAACTTCTATAAAATCGAAAACGTTTTCTAAAAGAAAACGTCTTTAACCAAATATACAAAAGATGACCTGATGAGGCTCGTACCTAAAAAGCAGCATAGAAACTAACTATCTATACCGAGTCTCATCTACATTAAGGCAAACCAAACTACCCCAGAAGGAGAATCGAAACAAAAAACATAAAAAAAACATCAAACTAACATCCAACAGTAGACCTTACGGAAAAATGACAAAACGTAACAAGCATCGAATCTTCGACCTTTTTAAACTTGCCATGTAAAATCTCTCGACCGATATTTTCCGGAAGAGTTCTCGATCTTAAAGGAGAGAGCATAAGAAGATCAATCACCAAGCAAAGTATCGGAAGAATGAGGGGAAAAACCACGGTTAGCCAAGTTTTGGAAGGCATCTATATTCGAAGTTCATAAAATTCGCACCCGACGATCCAACCTGGTTACCATCTTGAGGAACCATAACAAATTTTAGATTGCTTCTCCGTAAACCAAATCTTCGTTATAATCCTTGAGTTATAAAGATCGCAAGGTATGTATCTCTTTCGCCTACTTTCATGTCTTCAAATTAGCGCTACTAATTTGAACTTTTGATAAATGCCTATTAAAGACATGGCAAATTTTATTAAATCATTCACACGAGGGCACCTCACAGTCGCAATATATTCTCCCGCTTCGCCCAATCAAAATCAGGGTAGGCTTTTCTTCGTTCTTGTCTTCATTGTGTAAACCCAAAGATACTTCCTTCTCCATCTTCTTCTCCGTTCTTTTTTTTAATGATTTGACGAAAGTGGAATTTGCAGCAAAAGAGCTCGAACCAACATCAAGCAATATACGTTGATTGCAGTGGGCAGCAGCAATAGAAAGTCTGGGTTATGACAGCAGAAATTCAGATAAGAGTTTTGGGATGAAGCAAAGACCCGATGGTGATATTGAAATCCATGAAAATTTCTGAAAAGAAGATTTCCACATACCGACGTGCTAAAAAATGTGACTGAATTCTTAAACCCGATGTAACTCAATTCTAGTAACTAGTATAAATGTTGGCAAAACTCGAGCTGTTCATATTGCAGATTTTAAAATTAACGCGAGACTGTGAGAGGTCTGTTGTGCCTGAAAACCATTTGAATGTAAGTTTAGATTTATCTGAATCTCATGTTGTTACTGCAGATATTACCACAGGTTCAAAACACCACATCGCTCAGTGTTCCTGTTTTTTAAGACTACAAACAAAACAATACGTACTAATTGCTTGTTGTGTGGTTGGAACCTAAAATTAATTAATCCATGATGCTGACTTCATCGACTTCTCCTAATGGGTTACTGAAAATATTGAGATCCTACTGTTGGCAAGCTGTATGGTACAATGTATCTGTGCCACATGTTCTTGTTTGTTAAAACTGATATATGTGCGTGTAGTAAAGTTATTTTTCGTTCACAGTAAATATGCAAAGATAAATTAATGTTTGTATAAGCACTATTTGGAAATGGGTATATTGTACTCCCTCCGTCCCAGATTAATTGTCCCCAGACAAAAAATACACAGTTTAAGAAATGTCATTATCACACTGTACTTTTTCTGTACTTTTTTCTTACTTTACTCTTTTACCCTCAACTAATTAATTAGAAATCTCTCTCACCTTTGTAATTTAACTAATTCATTAGGGACAATATTGTAAACTTTATCAAAGTTGCTTTCCATATTTGGAAGTGGACAATTAATCTGGGATGTCCCAAAAAGGAATACTGGACAATTAATCTGGGACGGAGGGAGTATTCAATCAAATCAATACCCAATCGTAAAATTGTTGTGGGATTATCACTTTTTTCCCCATTTTTTCACCCTTTTTTGCCTCAGAGCCCAAAAAAAAAAAAAAAATGCCAGAATGCCCGTGCAAGTCACAAGAAACCTTGCCACTAGACCCGCGCAAGGCGCAAGTTTGCGGCCTTGCGGCCTTGTGACCTTATCTGATCAGAACTGGATTTTCTGGATAAGATTTCGTCAGATTTCCTAGATTTTTTCGGATAAGATTATATCAGTAAATAAAGAATGGCCGTGGAAGAGTTCATACACACTCTCATATTCCATTATTTCAAATTCATTTCAGAGATTATTGGCATCAAAAGGTACACATTTAAGCATTTTTGCAATTATTTTAATGTTAATGAATTGTCGTAATGATAATAAATTTGTTGTTCATCTATGTTGTGGGGGTTCTTTCCAGTTTATTAACAACATTCCCATATATTTCCCCTAGATTGTTTTAGAATTGAGTTAAAACTCCCAATTGCACCCGAAAAACCCATAAATCGAAGAATATTGTTGAAAAATGTTCTTAATATGCCACTCAATGCACCTGTTTCAATGAGATATGATAATGCTAAAAACAAACATATATTTCATAGCATTATTCCTCAAGAAAGACAAGATTTTAGTTGCAATTGTTCTATTTACAAGTGATATTCGTTTAAATAATAAAAGGTGAAGACAAAAGACAGATTCGACGAATTGAAGACGCAAACGACCAAAAAGCTCAAAAGTACAAAATACAATCAAAGAGGTTCCAATTATTGATAAGAAACGTCTCAGAATTACAAGAGTACAAGATTCAAAACGCAAAGTACAAGATATTAAATTGTACGCAAGGACGTTCGAAAATCCGGAACCGGGACCAGAGTCAACTCTCAACGCTCGACGCAACGGACTAAAAATTACAAGTTAACTATGTATATAAATATAATATAATATATAATTAATTATATAAATTATATATATATTATATTTATATAATAAAACCGTCGGCAGACTAGGATCCAAACTTGTGTGAGCTGGATTTACGAACTCCGCGACTTGCGGAGTTTGTAGTAAAAAAATACCGCGACTCGCGGAGATGTCCTGGACAAAAATGCCTATAAAAGCTCGCGCATTCTCAACGTTTTATATATCCATCCTTTAATCTCTCTATCTAAACGTGTATATATATATATATATATATATATATATATATATATATATATATATATATATATATATATACATATAAATATATATATATATATATATATTTTAATTTTAATTTTAATTTTAATTTCTAATAATAAGGGTATGTTAGCGAATGTTGTAAGGGTGTAAGTCGAAATTCTGTCCGTGTAACGCTACGCTATTTTTAATCATTGTAAGTTATGTTCAACCTTTTTACATTAATGTCTCGTAGCTAAGTTATTATTATGCTTATTTAATACCGAAGTAATCATGATGTTGGGCTAATTACTAAAATTGGGTAATTGGGCTTTGTACCATAATTGGGGTTTGGACAAAAGAACGACACTTGTGGAAATTAGACTATGGGCTATTAATGGGCTTTATATTTGTTTAACTAAATGATAGTTTGTTAATTTTAATATAAAGATTTACAATTGGACGTACCTATAAATAACCATATACACTCGATCGGACACGATGGGTGGGGAATTTATATGTACGAATAATCGTTCATTTAACCGGACACGGGAATGGATTAATAGTCACTAGAATTATTAAAACAGGGGTGAAATTATGTATAAGGACACTTGGCATAATTGATAACAAAGTATTAAAACCTTGGGTTACACTCAGTCGATATCCTGGTGTAATTATTAAACAAAGTATTAAAACCTTGTTACAGTTTAAGTCCCCAATTAGTTGGAATATTTAACTTCGGGTATAAGGATAATTTGACGAGGATACTCGCACTTTATATTTATGACTGATGGACTGTTATGGACAAAAACCAGACGGACATATTAAATAATCCAGGACAAAGGACAATTGACCCATGGGCATAAAACTAAAATCAATACGTCAAACATCATGATTACAGAAGTTTAAATAAGCATAATTCTTTTATTTCATATTTAATTTCCTTTATTTTATATTTAATTGCACTTCTAATTATCGCACTTTTATTTATTGTTATTTAATTGCACTTTTAATTATCGTACTTTTTAATTATCGCAATTTTATTTTATCGCACTTTTATTTATCGCAATTTCATTATCGTTATTTACTTTACGCTTTAAATTAAGTCTTGTATTTATTTTTAATATTTTACATTAGGTTTTAACTGCGACTAAAGTTTTAAAAATCGACAAACCGGTTATTAAACGGTAAAAACCCTCCTTTATAATAATAATATTACTTATTTATATATTTGTATTTTTATAAATTAAAACTAATATAGCGTTAAGCTTTGTTTAAAGATTTTCCCTGTGGAACGAACCGGACTTACTAAAAACTACACTACTGTACGATTAGGTACACTGCCTATAAGTGTTGTAGCAAGGTTTAAGTATATCCATTCTATAAATAAATAAATATCTTGTGTAAAATTGTATCGTATTTAATAGTTTTTCCTAGTAAAATATAAGCTATTTCATATACACCTCTGCGCACATCAAGTATTTTTGGCGCCGCTGCCGGGGAACAAAATTTAGCTTAAAAGCCGGAAGCGCAACGCTAAATATAAAAAAACAAATTATTTTTAGTTTACTTTTATAATAAAAAATACGCTTTTGTAAAAATACGTTTTAAAAATTCAAAAATATAAAAAGAAAAACAAAAAATTTATATATTTTTAAGAGTTTGTTAAATATTTAAGTTTTATAAAGTTTCTTTATTTTTATTTTATAAAAATATAAGTTTTATTTAAATATTTTGTTTTTATTTAAAACATAAAAAAAAACACCGAAAAAAATATATATATATAAATCTATTTTTAAGATTTTTATAAAATTATAAAGTATTTCTATTTTTATTTTAGTTTTTAAAACATAAGTTTTTATTTAATTAATATAAATATTTTATATAAATATTAAAACAGAAAAATAAAAAATATAAATAAATAAAATATTAAAAACCGAACGATTTTGGCCGGCACCTCATTTGAAAATTCAATCACCGCGACTCGCGGAGTTTTCTGGTACGTGGCACCGCGACTCGCTGAGCCACCCTGACACGCGTGTTTAGCAACCCTAATCAGCATTAATTACGGGGTATAATTTATTATAATTAAATTAAAACCCTAATTTGGTTTTTAATTTTTAATTAGTTAATTTAGTTTAGTTTTAATTATTTTATATATTTAGTTTATTTAGTTTAATTAAATTTTAAAATTAATAGTTTTATAAAATAAATAATATAAAAATAATATTTTTATAAAAATTGTAATTTTTACAACTTTTAGTATATTTTTATATTTTGTCCCTTTTTAATTGTTTTAGCGTAATTTTTTGTATTTTTCGCTCGTATTTAGTTTTAAATATAGTTTTTGCCATAGTTATTTTTATTTCTAGATTTTTAGGTTTTGCCGTAAAACTCTTCAAGTGCTTTTTCTTTAGACTAAGATTTAGGTGCTTTAGAATTTTTCGACGCCTTTTACCTATGTATCATTTATCACTCCAATTAGTAATCTCAATTTGCAATTTTAATTTTAAGTTAGTGATAGTAATAAGGTTGGGTTAGTCGAGTGTTTTAAAGTTTTATAGGTCACTCTTTTTCTTTCTTATTTTTCGACGCCTTTTATTTTATTTTATTTTTTCCAACCCTTTTCTTTTTTGACCTTTTTCGACGCGCTCTTTTTCTTTCTTATTTCTCGACATTCTAGTTTTAGGACATAGATTTTTATTCTACTTCTTCTCTAAATTTCTTAAAATTACAAAAATTTATTTTAAGTGGTTAAATTGATAGACATTAAAATTTTCTGGTTCGTAGTAATAGTTGGATTTGTACGTGGACCGGGTTATTGGAGCCAAACAGTACTCAATTATATTGAGACCAAACGAATCCGGCCCCTCTGCTGCATCTTTTGGCTATTCGAAACGTGGGCAAAATCAGAAAAGTCTATTAATTGGATAACTTATATAATTTTTCTTTCCTTTTTAAAAACTAATAGGATATTCAGTGAATGCACCGAGCAAGACGTTCACCACCTTTTGTACGTTCACCACCTGTAACTCGATCAAGACATCTAGCTAATATTGTCGCCGTTGATTTTTCTTTAGAATCGTCATCCAGTCGACCAAGTACTCCAATTCAAATTTCCGATAATCCATTTTTTGAACCCGATCTCGCAATTGAGAATCCGGAGAATATTCAGGGACAATTCATAGATCCTGAACCATTAATTTTTCCTCCGGAACCACCAATCATTCAAACAGAGATTGTTGAGGAACGAACCATTAAATCAGAATCCTCTAGTGATTCAGATTCAACAAATTCAATTATGGAAAATCTGGAACCTCTAAGTATGGAAGACCGAATGCGAGCTAAACGCACTGGCCAAGGTCACGCAATTACTCATCCAGACATTAATGCGCCAGATTATGAAATCAAAGGACAAATTCTACACATGGTAACTAATCAATGCCAATTTAGTGGTGCGCTGAAGGAAGATCCAAATGAACATCTTCGTACCTTTAATAGAATCTGCACACTATTTAAAATAAGAGAAGTTGAAGATGAACAGATATATCTCATGTTATTTCCCTGGATTTAAAGGGAGAAGCCAAAGATTGGTTGGAATCGTTACCTGAAGGGGCGATCGATACATGGGACGTTTTAGTTGAAAATTTTCTTAAACAATTCTTTCCGGCATCTAAAGCCGTGAGACTTCAAGGAGAAATTGTTACGTTCACACAGAAACCGAATGAAACTCTATATGAGGCGTGGACAAGATTTGGAAAGTTATTAAGAGGATGTCCGCAACATGGTTTAGACACTTGTCAAATAGTACAAATATTCTACCAAGGATGCGACATCACTACAAGGAAAGACATCGATATAGCAGCTGGTGGTTCTATTATGAAGAAAACAGAAACTGATGCTTATAAAATTATTGATAACACTGCTTCCCACTCACATGAGTGGCACCAAGAAAAAGACATCGTTAGATCATCTAAAGCAGCTAGAGCCGATTCTAGCCATGACTTAGATTCCATTTCCGCAAAGATAGATGCTGTCGAGAGACGAATGGAAAAGATGACTAAAGATATTCACTCAATACGAATTAGTTGTGAGCAGTGTGGAGGACCACATTTGACAAAAGATTGTCTCAGTATTGAACTAACAATGAAACAAAGAGAGAATATTTCATACATAAACCAAAGGCCTGGAAATAATTATCAGAATAATTATCAACCGCCAAGACTAATTTACAATCAAAACCAGAATTATAATCGAAATGTTCCATACAACAACCAACAAGGTCCTAGCAATCAACAAGTATCCAATAATACTTACAATCAGCAAAGACCTAATTTTCAAAACAAACCACCACAAACCGATGATAAAAAGCCAAATTTAGAAGATATGATGACGAAGCTAGTTGAAACTCAAACACAGTTTTTCACATCTCAAAAACAAACTAATGAACAAAATGCTCAAGCATTTAGAAATCAACAAGCTTCTATTCAAAACTTGGAACAAGAAGTAAATAACCTAGCAAGGTTAATAGGTGAAAGAAAACCGGGAAGTCTACCTAGTGATACAAATGCTAACCCCCGGAATGAAACAGCTAAAGCTATTACCACAAGAAGTGGTACAACACTTAAACCACCTGAAAAATTTGAAATTTCTGATGAAGCTATTCCTACTCCACAAGAACCACAACCTGATCAAGATAAGGAAAAAGAACCGGTAGTTGAAAAGGTTAATGAAGATAACACAGTTAAGACAAAACCTTATGTTAAACCATACCAACCACCACTTCCTTACCCAAGTAAATTGAGAAAAGAAAGACTTGAAGCCGAGCAATCCAAATTCTTGGATATGTTTAAACAGATAAATGTCAATCTTCCTTTCATTGATGTAATTTCAGGAATGCCTAGATATGCTAAATTTCTGAAAGATCTAATATCGAATAGAAAGAAAATGCAAGAACTCTCGGCCGTTACTATGAATGCTAATTGTTCAGCAGTGCTGTTGAATAAGATACCAGAAAAACTATCTGATCCAGGAAGTTTCACAATTTCATGTTTTCTGGGTAGTCTTAGTTCAATAGAAGCATTGGCAGATTTAGGTGCTAGTATAAATTTAATGCCGTATTCACTATACACTAAACTAGACCTTGGAGAATTGAAACCAACAAGAATAAGCATACAACTAGCCGATCCATCAATAAAATATCCTAGAGGGATAATGGAGAACATGCTAGTTAAAGTTGATACTTTAGTATTTCCAGTAGATTTTGTTGTTCTGGACATGGAAGAAGATTCTCAAGTTCCTCTCATATTAGGAAGACCATTCTTAAATACGGCTAAAGCAATGATAGACGTGTTTGGTAAGAAACTGACCCTAAGTATAGAGGATGAGAGTGTTACCTTTTCAGTTGATAAAGCAATGCAACAACCGTAATCTGCAGATGATACATGTTATTATATTCAAACTATAGATTCACATGCAGAATTATTAGAAGAATTTCCAGAATTACAAGGAACAGGAGAATGTTCTTTAGGAGAAGGAACTGAACCAATTGATGAAACTGAAATGTTAGCTACACTAATGGCTAATGGATATGAACCAACAACAGAAGAAATTCAAATGCTAAAAGAAGAAGACAGATATCGATATAAATCATCGATAGAAAAACCACCAACATTAGAGTTAAAGCCACTTCCAAACCATTTGGAATATGCTTATTTACATGATGAATCTGAATTACCTGTAATAATATCGTCTTCTCTTACTGAAAATGAGAAATCACAACTCATTTCTGTGTTAAAATCTCATAAACGAGCCATTGCATGGAAGATTCATGATATTAAAGGAATAAGTCCTTCGTATTGCACACATAAAATCCTTATGGAAGAAGGTCATAAAACGTATGTGCAACGCCAACGAAGACTAAATCCTAATATGCAAGATGTTGTTAAGAAAGAAATTATTAAACTGCTTGATGCAGGTTTAATTTATCCAATTTCTGATAGTCCATGGGTAAGCCCAGTTCAATGCGTACCTAAGAAGGGTGGCATGACTGTCATTACAAATGAAAAAAATGAGCTTATTCCTACTAGGAATGTAACAGGATGGCATGTATGTATTGATTATAGAAAATTAAATGACGCCACCAGAAAAGATCACTTTCCCTTACCTTTTATTGATCAAATGTTGGAAAGATTAGCCAGAAACAGATACTATTATTTTCTTGATGGTTTTTCGGATATTTTCAAATTCCAATAGCACCCGAAGATCAAGAGAAAACCACGTTCACTTGCCCTTATGGTACTTTTGCTTACAAACAAATGCCATTTGGACTTTGCAACGCCCCTGCAACCTTTCAAAGGTGCATGATGGCGATTTTTCACGACATGATAGAAGAATGCATGGAAGTTTTCATGGATGACTTTTCAGTCTTCGGTGATACATTTAAATCATGTTTAGTTAATCTGGAACGAATGCTTATTATATGCGAACAATCAAATCTAGTACTTAATTGGGAGAAATGCCATTTCATGGTTAAAGAAGGCATCGTTCTTGGACATAAAATTTCAAAGGAAAGAATTGAAGTGGATAGAGCTAAAGTAGATGTAATTGCTAAACTTCCACATCCCACCAATGTTAGAGGAGTTAGGAGTTTTCTAGGGCATGCCGGTTTTTACCGACGTTTTATAAAAGATTTTTCTAAAATTGCCACTCCTATGAATAAACTCCTAGAAAAGGATGCTCCATTCATCTTTTCAGATGAATGCATCAAATCTTTTAATATGCTTAAAGAAAAACTCACTAATGCGCCGATCATGATAAAACCAAATTGGAATCTACCGTTTGAACTAATGTGCGATGCAAGTGATTTTGCAATGGGAGCCGTTTTAGGACAAAAGATTGAAAAACGATTTCAACCTATATATTACGCTAGTAAGACGTTACAAGGAGCACAAACGAACTACACAACTACTGAAAAAGAACTCCTTGCTATTGTCTTTGCTTTTGACAAATTTCGTTCATATCTCGTTCTAGCTAAAACGATGGTCTATACCGACCATTCTGCTCTTAGGTACCTATTTTCGAAACAAGATGCCAAACCAAGATTAATCCGTTGGATCTTACTCTTACAAGAATTCGATATTGAAATCCGAGATAAAAGAGAAGCAGAAAATCTCGCCGCTGATCATCTTTCTCGTCTTGAAAATCCTGATTTAGAAGTTCTAAATGAATCGGCCATACAAGACAACTTTCCTGATGAATATCTATTGAAGATAGATTATAATGAAATACCATGGTTTGCAGATTATGCAAACTACTTAGTATGTGGATTCCTTGAAAAAGGATTGTCGTACCAAAAACGAAAGAAATTCTTTAGTGATATAAAACACTATTTCTGGGAAGATCCACATTTGTTTAAAAGTTGTCCCGATGGAATAATACGCCGATGTGTATTCGGAGATGAAGCTAGTAAAATTTTAAACCATTGTCACACAGGACCAACAGGAGGGCATTATGGGCCTCAACTAACAGCAAGAAAAGTATATGATGCTGGATTCTATTGGCCTACAATTTACAAAGACGCACACCTTCTTTGCAAATGCTGTGATGCTTGTCAAAGGGCCGGAAAAATAAGTCAACATGATGAAATGCCATAAAATGTCATTCAAGTATGTGAAGTATTTGACATTTGGGGTATTGACTTTATGGGTCCATTTCCAAAATCTCATAATAATCTCTACATTCTCGTAGCCATCGATTATGTATCTAAATGGGCGGAAGCACAAGCTCTCCCAACTAACGATGCACGAGTTGTAGTCAACTTTTTAAAACGTATTTTTGCAAGGTTTGGAACACCGAAAGCTTTAATAAGTGATCGGGGAACTCATTTTTGTAATAATCAACTTGAGAAAGTTCTTAAAAGATATGGAGTAACTCATAAAATCTCCACCGCTTATCATCCACAAACAAGTGGACAAGTTGAAAATACCAACCGAGCTTTAAAACATATTCTAGAGAAAACCGTAGGATCAAATCCGAAGGAATGGTCCATAAAATTGGAGGATGCACTCTGGGATTTTAGAACAGCCTACAAAACTCCAATTGGAACCACACCTTTTAAACTCGTTTACGGAAAAGCATGTCATCTTCCAGTAGAAATTGAACACAAAGCATTTTGGGCTTTGAAGACATGTAATCTTGATTTACATGAAGCTGGACGTCTACGGTTAAGTCAACTAAATGAATTAGAAGAATTAAGACATGAAGCATACGAAAATTCATTAATCTATAAGGAAAGAACAAAGAAATGGCATGATAAAAGAATCAGAAGTTCAAAAGAATTTAAAGAAGGAGACGGAGTTCTTCTTTTCAATTCACGATTCAAGCTATTTCCTGGAAAATTGAAATCAAGATGGTCTGGACCATTTATAGTCAAAAGAGTTTTCCCATACGGAACAGTAGAGTTAATAAATTCAAATGGGATTGAATTTAAGGTTAATGGTCACAGAGTTAAACATTACATAGATAGTCCGATGGAAGTTGACAACGAAGTTAATCACAATTTCAATACCACAGCTAACTAAGTGTGGGGAGAATCAAGTCTTTAAAGGATAATATGTATTTCTGTTAGAGTTAGATTTTCTGTTTTCGTGTAGTTCTCGAAAATGGAACCCGAATGGTCTTTCCCTAGCAGACCCAAAAGAACTAGTCTTCTCCCCCCATTCTGAATTTTTATTTTTTTTAGGATTTACGAAATGAAGACTTCCTGTGAACTAAACCATGGTCTAATGCTACACGCTTTGATTACTAAACGTAATAATGACACACTTCTGAGTGAACTGGTATCAGTAATCAGAGAAAAATTGGACGGAGTAAGAAAAGAATCCAGATGCGAAGATAATAAGTTACAATTTGGTAAAGGAAAATCAAAATCCGCAGCGAAAAGAAGAGCACGACACCTTGAAAGATGTCACAAATGCGAAAAATGGTCACACGAAGGTAAATGTTCAAATAATCAAACCTATTCAAACACCGAATTTGTTACTTTATGCAGAGATGGACCGTTCATATGTTTAGAAGAAAAAACATTAAATGCTCGAGGTTACGCCTATGTAGCCATGGAAAATCAATTAGTCCGACTGTCTTATGAGTGGGCTAGAGCATATTACTAAGAAATCTATTTCACAGGTAAGTTTGTACAGTTTTTATTTTTATTTTTAACCTTTTGATAATAAACGCTAATTTGTTTATAAAGTATTAAATTGGTATTCAATAAAATTAGGTCTTGCGACCGAAATTATTGATATCATACAAAAATTTATTACATCACTGCAAAATTTAACGTTTATTCTTAAGGTATAAATATCTTTAATCAATCAACCCAAAATATTTCAAAAATTCGTCATGAGTTAAATTAGGTCATGGAACCGAAATTACTTTACCGAAAAGAGGGGCGTATATTTTTGATAATATTTGATTGATTAAAGTGGGATAAAAGCCAAAAAGATTTTTAATTTTATTTTTACCATATTTTTAAAATTAATATTAAATTAATATTGTGCAATTTTTAAAATTAATATATTTAAAATTGTAAATATTTAAAAAATTAATATTTTTAATATAAGTTTGTATGTATAAAAACAAAAATATAATTTAAATTTGGTGTGAATTTTTAAAATATGAATTTTTAATTTTATGCATTTTAACTTTAAGTTTGGTGTGAATTTAAAAAACAAAACTTTACTTTATTTCGCTAAGTTAAAAATATGATTTTTAAAATTCGTCGTGAGTTGAAGACTAGGTCTTTGAACTGAAATTGCTTTACCCGAGGGAAGGACGAGAACTTTTATTATCATTATTTTTAATCTTATTGAATTAAAGTATGCCAAAAACATTAAAAAACCCATAAATCTTTGCTTATAAAACCGCGCTTTAAATAGACAAATTTTAAAATTTTGTCGAAAGACGGACTAGGACATCGTTCCGAAACGACCTCGTCCTAAAAACCAAGGAAAACAAAATTTTAAATTTATTTTATATTTGTTTTATAAGTTAATGATTATAAAAAAAAAAAAAAAGAGCCGCGACTCGCGGAGTTTGAAAGAGGAAAGTACCGCGACTCGCGGAGGTTGCGAAATCCAGAAAAAAATAAAAGGGATCGAACAGACCAGTTTCTTCCCAACCAAACTCAAATACTGCGAAAAACACACACGAAAACACATACAAATTCGCAATTTTTGGCCATTTTTCATCAAATCTTTCACGAAATCATGTTGAGAAGGATGCTATCAAGGAATTACTCAAAGAAAACGACTGAAAGGGGTGAATCTTCATCCCAAGCTCGCATTGCTCCTCCTGAGAATTCGGAACAACAGGATGTTGATAACTATTACAAACAAGATATACCTTATCCAGTTATGACATTTTCAGATATGCACGTGGAAGATTTGCACCCGAACTTGAGATTAGACAGACGTTGGATAGATTATCCAAAATACCAAAGGAGCTTGCACACTCTTCATTCTAAAGCTGTTGAAGTACCTAGGGTAATAGAATGGGAACCGTTAGAAGCCGTAGGATTGGACGAACGGATTAGAGAATTACTTACACAGAGGTATGGTAATTCTACTTTTAATGATTGGGTACGATTATTCAACATGCGTAGACCTGTATATAAAGTATGGTGTGAAGAATTATTGTGTAGTATATAAATAAATGATCGGGTAGCTAGTTTAACCGATTGAACTTTTATTAGATTTTTGTTAGGAGGTTCGATGTGCCACATGTCTCTACTAGACATGGCTCAGGCCTTACGTATATATACGCCTGAGGAGCTAGCATCTGCCGATTGTCGAGGGTTGATATTAAATGGTAGGAAGATTGATGAAAATTTTGATACGCATGGTGTATGGAGTCAAATGACTAGCCATCACCAATTTAAAGGGGGAAATTACTCTTATTTGGATATAGATAGAGCTGAGTTAAGAGTAATTCACAGGTTTCTAGCGAACTCGATTACACAGCGAGGTAAAAATAAGGAAAAGGTAAATGAGCAAGATTTATTTTACCACATGTGTATTCGAGACCCACAAAGCACTGTAAGTATACCTTATTGTGTGGGATATTATTTATCAGCTATGGTTAGGGGGATGAGACCGCACAGTATAATAGGAGGTGGTATATTTATTACATTAATTGCTGAGTATCTCGATGTGGATATAAGTCGGGGGGATTATTAATCGAAGAACCAGAACCCCACGATACAATTGGTTTAAATGTATATCATGGTGCTAAGGTTTTGAAGAGGCGAAATAACCCTGCAGTACAATATAATGGAAGACATCCACAGGTTGAAAGAGATTAACAGCCAGGTAATGTGGGAGGGAGAAATGAAATGACAGAAATGCAAAGGTTTATAGCTTCACAAGAGTATGAAAATGCTAGACATCGAGCATTTGAATATTGGCAAGTTCATCAAAACCACATCATAGCTCATTGCCAACATATAGGTAGAAACTATATTCCTACTCCAAAGCCCGTATTTCCTCTCTGGTCTATAGAGATCCAACCACCGTATCCACTTATAACCCAGCTGAAGCATTTTATAACACATACGGTTATGCATGGAACCCCTACTAGTATCAGTATCAACCCTAGTTTATTTAGTTTTATTTATTTTATTTTTGTAATGTTACTACATTTAACACTTATGTTGATATTGTAATAGTTTTTATAATTTTCTAACTTTTATTATTAGATTTTAATAATTTTTGAATGTGGGGTAATATACCAAACTTTAAAAATATGTATATATGTTTGCAGTTTATCTTATGTACACAACAGGGTAAAACAATGCATTTTCAAAGACTGGCATTAAGTTCAGCAAAAGCAACTAATTTTGACGACAAGATGAAAAATAAATGTGATGTAACAACAAGACGGAATGAACAAATGATATGCACCATTTATCATTCAGCAAACAAATGCCAATATGTTTAGAAACTTTGGTAAAATTTGATCATTTTTCTACGCTAATCACCCTCAATAATTTAAATTGTTACTGATTTCTTGCAAATGAGGGCATTGCAAGATCTTAAGTGTGGGAAGGGGTTAAATTCTTTCGGATTTTAAAATTTTTACTTTATACACTTGGTTACCATTAAAAATACTAGTAATGCAGTAGTTGTATTAGAATCTAGTGCTCTCTGATAACAAAGAACAGCCCTAGTCTTATATACTGACTACCCAATTCTAGTAAAATTTTTCAAAATTTTCAATTAAATGAATTCAAAATCATGTTTATACATATTTATGAACGATAAAACTAGGTGTTAACACCGAAATTATTGTTACCTCGGAAAGGACATAAATTGAGAAACAAACCAAAATGTTAGAATCCATTTAAAATGAAATAGAGGACAATAAAAAGGCAAATAAAAGAAAATAAAAGTCAAGTGTGGGAAAATTTACCAAGTTATTCAAAATATATATCACATATTTTTGTACAAATAATTGAAAATACTTTTGTTTTGGACGATAATTAACTGTTATACCCGATGAAAGAAAAGAAGAGATGGATCTACACGATGAATCAATTACATCATTAAAAGGAAGTAAAGTCTTTCGAAAGAGAAACGCGCTTCTTGATTTAGGTCATGAAGTTGTCATCCAGACCAGCTGTAGGTTGACGAAAAACCTAGAAAAGTCATCTCTAAAATTAGCAGGAAATCCACGGACCTCAGCATAAAACAGGGTCGCCAAGTGGTCAGACTTATCCTAACCATGAGAGGATCTGTCTCGTAAAATGGGGAGGACGCCGTGCAAATTAGCTGGATAAGACTAATGAATCAGATCCCCAGAAAGGATAATCTCCTTAAAGATCAAAAATCAGCTTTTAAGACTGATATTACTCAATCCTAGAGATTGACCTTAAAGATTGAGAATTACAAACTCATGGGATTCGATGATATCTAAACTCGAGCTTGAACGAGAAAATATTTTGATCAAAATTACAAACCGATTTGTTTTCTGAAAACCTATTTTCAATGCGTTCATTACCATTGAACGTAAAATCCTAGGAATTCACCTGGAATTCATTAGGTCACCTGAACCAAATCGGGTGTCAACCGTAAGAATGGTGGTTGCATAGCATGGTCAAAGACATGACCTTGTACCAGACTGACAAATTATAAGGGTGAGCTTTATTATTGCTCCTACCAAGGATAGTAATTCCATCCGATAAGTTATAGACCATAATTAAAAGCATGTCACGGGACATTGCCTTAACAGTTGCTTGTTCAACGCTTTCCTTTACAACCGGACGGTAGTTTATCGAAAGGTAATATACAGAGCAAGTATACTGGACGTGTTGCTTTCCTAATACAAGGTTAGCAAGTGGGTGACACAAAACCATAAGTTTTGAGCTAAAATTTTCAAATCTGAAACCCACCAAACCCACAAAAACATTTTGCATACACCGGTGAAGGGTTATTCCGGAAAACTTATCTAGGGTAAAAACTAGATTTAATTTTCAAAAGATCAAATGTTTTCATAAAGATCCAATTTCCTTAATGGATCTAAATTTCTATAGTCATGTGGGACTGTAAACCACATCGTTACTGCCATTGTTTATACCTCCGTATAGAAATCACTGATGTACAAAGTGTGAAGAATAAAGAAGTGATTCTAGTATTTCAAGACTATATTGCTTGAGGACAAGCAACGCTCAAGTGTGGGAATATTTGATAATGCTAAAAATGAACATATATTTCATAGCATTATTCCTCAAGAAAGACAAGA
The DNA here is from genome assembly GCF_046630445.1 of Rutidosis leptorrhynchoides. NCBI lineage: Eukaryota > Viridiplantae > Streptophyta > Magnoliopsida > Asterales > Asteraceae > Rutidosis > Rutidosis leptorrhynchoides. The sequence goes on along the minus strand of NC_092343.1, from coordinate 164,942,540 downwards.
ATTTAGTTGCAATTGTTCTATTTACAAGTGATATTCGTTTAAATAATAAAAGGTGAAGACAAAAGACCAAAAAGCTCAAAAGTACAAAATACAATCAAAGAGGTTCCAATTATTGATAAGAAACGTCTCAGAATTACAAGAGTACAAGATTCAAAACGCAAAGTACAAGATATTAAATTGTACGCAAGGACGTTCGAAAATCCGGAACCGGGACCATAGTCAACTCTCAACGCTCGACGCAACGGACTAAAAATTACAAGTTAACTATGTATATAAATATAATATAATATATAATTAATTATATAAATTATATATATCTTATACTTATATAATAAAACCGTCGGCAGACTAGGATCCAAACTTGTGTGAGCTGGATTTACGAACTCCGCGACTTGCAGAGTTTGTAGTACAAAAATACCGCGACTCGCGGAGATGTCCTGGACAAAAATGCCTATAAAAGCTCGCGCATTCTGAACGTTTTATATATCCATCCTTTAATCTCTCTATCTAAACGTATATATATATATATATATTTATATATTTATATTTTAATTTTAATTTTAATTTCTAATAATAAGGGTATGTTAGCGAATGTTGTAAGGGTGTAAGTCGAAATTCTGTCCGTGTAACGCTACGCTATTTTTAATCATTGTAAGTTATGTTCAACCTTTTTACATTAATGTCTCGTAGCTAAGTTATTATTATGCTTATTTAATACCGAAGTAATCATGATGTTGGGCTAATTACTAAAATTGGGTAATTGGGCTTTGTACCATAATTGGGGTTTGGACAAAAGAACGACACTTGTGGAAATTAGACTATGGGCTATTAATGGGCTTTATATTTGTTTAACTAAATGATAGTTTGTTAATTTTAATATAAAGATTTACAATTGGACGTACCTATAAATAACCATATACACTCGATCGGACACTATGGGCGGGGAATTTATATGTACGAATAATCGTTCATTTAACCGGACACAGGAATGGATTAATAGTCACTAGAATTATTAAAACAGGGGTGAAATTATGTATAAGGACACTTGGCATAATTGATAACAAAGTATTAAAACCTTGGGTTACACTCAGTCGATATCCTGGTGTAATTATTAAACAAAGTATTAAAACCTTGTTACAGTTTAAGTCCCCAATTAGTTGGAATATTTAACTTCGGGTATAAGGATAATTTGACGAGGATACTCGCACTTTATATTTATGACTGATGGACTGTTATGGACAAAAACCAGACGGACATATTAAATAATCCAGGACAAAGGACAATTAACCCATGGGCATAAAACTAAAATCAATACGTCAAACATCATGATTACGGAAGTTTAAATAAGCATAATTCTTTTATTTCATATTTAATTTCCTTTATTTTATATTTAATTGCACTTCTAATTATCGCACTTTTATTTATTGTTATTTAATTGCACTTTTAATTATTGTACTTTTTAATTATCGTAATTTTATTTTATCGCACTTTTATTTATCGCAATTTCATTATCGTTATTTACTTTACGCTTTAAATTAAGTCTTGTATTTATTTTTAATATTTTACATTAAGTTTTAACTGCGACTAAAGTTTTAAAAATCGACAAACCGGTCATTAAATGGTAAAAACCCCCCTTTATAATAATAATATTACTTATTTATATATTTGTATTTTTATAAATTAAAACTAATATAGCGTTAAGCTTTGTTTAAAGATTTTCCCTGTGGAACGATCCGGACTTACTAAAAACTACACTACTGTACGATTAGGTACACTGCCTATAAGTGTTGTAGCAAGATTTAAGTATATCCATTCTATAAATAAATAAATATCTTGTGTAAAATTGTATCGTATTTAATAGTTTTTCCTAGTAAAATATAAGCTATTTCATATACACCTCTGCGCACATCAAGATATTTGGTAGATAATCATGTTTTTGATATTACGGATGATTATGAAGACTTTCGTGAGTTTATACAATATGCAATTGCAAATGCCCCTATTGATATTTATATTGCCGAGAGAGTACGAACGCACCCGCTTCAACGAAACCCAGAAACACACGAGCTACAACCAAACCCAGAAACACACCACCCACAACCAAACCAAAAAATACACTGCCCACAACCAAACCAAGATACACACCATCACCAACAAAACCCAGAAACACACCTTCTAGAACCACCTCCAAACGTCTATAATAACAATTTAGAAGAGGATCTACCTGAAATACCACCTCCAAACACAGAAGAGTTTGATTTTTTTAACCATGGTGTTGAGAACATATGTAAAATTAAAAAAAACAGACCACCCGTTTGAATCTGTTGTCGCATCTAGTGATTCTGATGACGCAAAAGACGGAGAAGATGAAGATGAAGAAGAAAAGCAAGATTTATTCTGGAATATGCCACGTCTTTTGAGTCAGCAAGAGGAAGAGCCTGAATTTACCACACAAATACCAACCACGTATCAGGTATCTGATTTAATTAATGTTCGTCAGACGTTTTTGAATAAGGATGACTTTTTAAATAATCTGTTTAGAAAATGCCTTGAAGAAAACTTCCAAATCAAGTCGGTAAAGTCAGACAAATCTTGATGCACAGCTAAATGTGTGTTGCCAAACTGCGATTGGAGATGTAGTGCTTACAAAATAAGACACACTGAGAACTTTATGGTTAAAAAATTGCATAACGTACACACTTGTTCACGCACACAAATTATGGGAAACAATAAACATGCAAGCACAAAAGTGTTGGGTAGTCTTATGGATTCATTCAAATCTACAAAACTAGAATATAAACCAAAAGATATACGCGATGATATAGGCAACCGGTTTGGTGTGAGCATATCTTACAATCAAGCATGGAGGGCCAAATGTCATACATTACAAATGCTTCGTGGCAGTAGTGATGACTCGTTCCGAATGCTTCCAATTTACCTATATAACATCATGATCTACAATCCGGGAAGCGTAACTAATGTGATCGCTAACAAGGAAAATAAATTTCTGATGTGTTACTATTCTCTTGGCATAGTTGTAAGTATTAAAATAATTATTGCTTTCATTTATCATTTTGTAGATGGCAAGGTAAAACACATATATTAGTGTTTCTGTTTAGGTGCATGGTAAAACTTGCGCCCTTGCGTATGCGTTGCAACCATACGCAAGTTTTGCCTTGCGCCCTAGCGTAAAGGTTGCAAACATACGCAAGGTACCACTTGCGCCTTTGTGTAAAGGTTGCGACCATTCGCAAGGTACCCCATGCGTCTTCTAAACCATGCACAAGGGCGTAAGGGAACTTGTGTATAGTGTGCAACCATACGCAAGAACCCCTTTGCGTCCTTGCATCTTTCATTTTTTTATTCATTTTGTAAATCTACCATACAGGTTCGATCATTTGTTCAATGTTGTTGTCCGATAATCATAGTCGATGTTGCGCATTTGAAGTCAGGATATTTGGGGACTAATTTAGTCGCTGTCGCAATGGATGATAATAATAGAATTTTGCCATTGGCATATGGAATTGGTGAAGGCGAGACAAACGAGGTTTGGTCATGATTTTTTGGAAACCTAAGAGATCATTTAATGCTTTGTGGTATGGGTGATCGTATGTCGGAGCTTACTTTTATATCTGATCGTGCCCCTTCAATAGCACATGGTATTTCAAATGTCTTTCCCGAAGCGTTTCATGCTTTTTGCGCATGTCATTTGTTCATGAACGTCAAGGAAAAATCCATCAAATTAAAGTATTTCGAATGACACTATTGGAAAATGGTTAAGGCTTACCGTGTGTCTGATTTTCAGGATCATCTTAGTGTATTTCAAAGAAGATTGAAAGTGACTTACAAATATCTACAAGACGTTGGTTTCCAGAAATTTTGCAGAAATAGAGCTGAACATGTTAGGTTTTCAAGAAATCCCATCGACAAACAATCTAATAGAAGTTCGTGATGGACGAAAAAATGGGATGGTTAATCTAGAAGATAGAGTGTGTTCATGTGGCCAGTGGCAATTATCGGGCATACCATGCGGACATGTTATTGCAGCAGCACGACGCTTCGAAGTAGAGGATGTTACTTGTTATGTATCACGTTGGTTAACGACCGAAACTTATATAAATACGTATGTGGAACATATCCTATCTTTACCCCATTGGTCAGAATGGTCAGATCCGGGGCCCGACGTTTTACAAATTGTAAACCCCCCAATCCAGTGAAAAGAAAACCTAGACGCCCGAAAAGTACAAATCGTTAACCTTCACATGGTGAAGAAACTTCCAAAACAGTAAGAACATGTACTCGTTGCAAAGAACCAGGTCATGGTAGGAATACGTGCAGTGCACCTTTTGACCGAACAAGTGAATCTACTTCAAAAAGGGTAGTTAAACAATCGGCCTCAAAATCGAAGGGTAAAGATAAAGTCGAAGAGTAAAGCTTATCAGTCTCAGTTTTATTCAACGTGCAATTTAGGGGCCGATTAGGATTATTAATGATTTTATGTGTGATTTTGTAAACTCATTTAGGGTTATTTAATGTATTTAATGTGTATTTTATCTGCAATCGCAATTTAGGATTATTTAATGTATTTAATGTATTTTATATGATTTTATGTGTATTTTATATTGCCAAAAACCAATAATAAGGAAGTCGCGCAAGGGCGCAAGAAGCATATTGCGCCTTCTAAATCATCAAACGCATGGAAGCAAAACAGTCCTTGCGTCTCGGTAAAGGAAGGCACAAAGGCGCAAGTAGGCCTTTGCGCCTATAAAATCGAACACAAGCACGCAAACATTAACTTGCGCCTAAAAAAAATAATACTTGCGCCCACAAATAACACGCAAGGATGCAAACAATAACTTGCGCCACCAAAAAACAATACGCAAGGCGCAAGGACATTCTTGCGCCAGTCCAGTTTGTCTAGCCTACTTATACAGACAATATGTAATAGACCAAATATACAGTTTTAGATACAAAAGGTATTTATCAACAACCTATTTACTTGTGGGTTGTTTAGTTGATGGTGGCGGATCAAGTGTATCAAACCGTGCCCGGAAGAACGTTCTCACCATTCTCAATACGTAATCTTGTGCAGCCTTTTTTGCATCTCCAATGTTTGGGTTTTCATCCCAACCAAAAGCAACTCGCTCCATGTGGATGCACACCCAAACACCGCAATCCCCATTAATACCACACTGAATTGGCGAGACCGGTGCATTCTCGATCATAAACTCTACGCTCTCCTTGTTCTCGTAGTAATCACCAATCTGGGAGTCTTGTACTTTGTTGTAATAGTCAATTGCCTTCAAGTAGATAGGCAAGTGAACTCCCAGATTTGTGTAGGTGGCTTGAATTTGTGTGTCCGCAATACCCGGTAAACTATCAAATATTCTAATCTTTTGATCCTCCAAACTCAACACAAACAACACAAAGTGTTGAGGTTCCTCAATGTGTACAGGGATCAATATCTGCAACATTTACAATCAAATACTTAGCAAAATCAAAGGCACTAGATACGCAAGGACGCAAGGTAACCATGCGTCTGTTCTGCCCAAGAGGCGCAAGGACGCAAGATGACCTTGGTTCCAGTTAACCAAAAAGATGCAAGGACACAATGAGCCATACGCAAGCGCAAGTAGTATCTTGCACTTTGTGCCATACGGATGCACACATACGCAAGGATGAAAGAAAAACCTTGCGTCTTAATGCAAACCATACGCAAGGGCTCAAGTTAAACCTTGTGCCTGGTGCCAGAATCCTTTTAACATATGTAAGGGTGCAAGACAAACCTTTCGTATGGTTAAAACCTACGCGCATGGGCGCAAGGTTACCTTGAGCCCAAACAAAAACAAGAAAACTCATCTCAAGCAAACTCATCTAGAAACAAGCAAACTCATCTGGAGAGTGACTAACCTTGTCACATTCTGCCCAAGATGGATAGAGCTCCTGACTACCATCCCCAAGTCCAATAAGATACGTGTAATCCGGAGGGTTTTGTCGTGTGATCCTTACTTCTGAGTCCAAATTGTCATTATCTTGTGCTTCTTTGGCCTTCAGGGTTTGAGTGGAATCGTAGAAAGATTGAAAGTTTGCAAGCTGATTTAGGAAACCCAATGGCATGATTGTCCACCGAGAACTACAAACATACGAGTCCCCTATCAGGTAATCAGGACTCAAAGCCATCTGGATAGCTCTGGGGAGTACCCTCTGTCGATATCTCAGCAAGAATGTCGCCCATCCATCAATATGCTATAATGTTTGATTAAATAAATACACAATGTTACAAAATTTTCAATTAATTAATTTTTAATTATTAAAATACAAAGGAAGTTACTTACTAAGTTCTCCAAATAACCGGAATATCCATCTCCAAGTAACCGGATCCAAAACTCGGCGTTGATGTAAATAAACTGTTCATTCTGAAAAATGAACATGCATCGGGTTTCTTGCTTATTCTCGACCATAGTCTTCTGATCTCTTGATGGGCCGACATGCTTTCTCCCGTCTCTCCAAGCATTAGGTGGTGGTGGTTGTAGAGTTCCTTGATCATTCACAAGCTTATCAACCATAGCCCATACTTCTTCGTCACTAACCCACTCCTTTTGAGACCTTACATGCTTAGCATTAGGTGGTGGTGGTTGTAGAGTTTCCACAGGCACCTCAACTATTTTCTAAGGATCGTTTTGTTCCTCGGTATCTAGATTCAATACTCGACCTTCCTGATGAACTTCATGATCTTTGGTCACCTTTATCCTTTTCAGTTTCTGTTCAACAACATCATCCAACTGTGAAAATACAATAAATAAGAAAGTCAGGAAAAATGGTCGCAAGGATGCAAGACAATACTTGCGTCCACTAAACCAGACGCAAGGTCGCAAAATGAAACTTGCGCACAAATAAATGCGCAAGAACGCAAACAGAACTTTGCGCCTACTAACCAACGACACGCAAACTCGCGAGGTTGGCCTTGCGCCCAGCAAAAACAAACTCGCAAGGATGCAAGGAGAACCTTGCGTCCACCTAGGAGATTAAACCATAAATTTAACCCAACTAAATTCTGGTAATTATCAGTTTATAAATATTTGGGAAATACACTAACCTTCTCAACGGGTTTTCTGTACCCCGGAGTTGTGAATGGGGAGTTTAAGATATTAGTTGGCCGTCTTTCGCGTTTACCACGTCTAACCCGTGGAGCGGATTTTTCGCTCTCATTGTCAGAAAGAGATCGACCAATAATATCCTCTTGCTCATCATGATGTTCTTCGAGATCGGATAACCGTTTTTCCTGAACTGACAATCGTTTTTCTTGTTCAGACAATTGTTTCCTACACTCAGCCAACTCATTTTTCTTGAGTTTCCAAACGTTTCACCAATGACGAGTACATGCAATGTAAATCGATCTTGTCGGTAGAACGATCAAGCACAGGCTCCTCATTATCCACATCCTCATGCACAAGCTCATTGACAAGCTCATTAACAGGCTCCTCGTCATCATTATTTTTGCCTTGAAAGTACGAGTCACTGTTTATCCACCATTGACATGCACTCTATATCTTAGTGGGTTTTGAAGCCATGAAGACGTCTTTTATTCTTCGTACAATTTTCCTGTTCCTAAAAAAGATTTGGTCATAAAATACAAAATTTAATAGTCGCAAGGACGCAAGAAGAGCCTTGTGCATCAATAACAACCGCGCAAGGTTGCACAATTGACCATGCGCAGTTAAAATCTCAACCGCGCAAGGACGCAAGACATACCTTGCACTTGAATCACCATGACGCAAGGTTGCAGTAGTAACCGTGCGTAGTAAACAACCGAAGGCGCAAGGGCGCAAGGATTAATGTTGCATCTAACTTAGCCGCAATGTCGAGTTGTCAACCCTTGCGTCTATAAAGAAAGCCACAAGGTCGCAAGACATACCTTTCGTAGAAAACAACCAGAATGCGCAAGGACGCAAGGAAATACCTTGCGCCCGTTAAATCAGGCGCAAGGTCGCAATACCTACGTTGCGCCTGGACAGTCAGCAATTTTGTCACATTTATTTTATTAAAAAGGTAGAATTAACGTAAAAACAATAGATATATGAATTTAAACTAACCATAACGTCAAGAATTCGAATGTAATCAGTTATCGAAAAAGCCTCGGCCGAGGTACGTTTCCAAAATACGGCCCTCGATACTCCATCCTTGTCTGTCTTTTCTGCCAAACATTTAATCGTACGACAGTATGCCTCAAGAATCCAAATCTTAAAAGCCCACATAAATCCCGCCATAGTGTACCCCCTATTGACCTCTAACTAGGATCCCCGAGATTGAAACCCCTCGTTAACTGCTGCGTAAGTGGGTTCCCAAATACGATTCGCCCATGGGTACTCATTAATTTTTTGTAAATCTTCCACCAACCGAAGCTACTTCTTGCTCACCACATGAAGCCCTTGTTTACCCAAAAATCCCCTCTCAACAATCAAAATAATTGCGAGTCGCACAACATCTTCATCACTAACAATAACATCACCATGATCATTGAATAATTTTTGAATATGGTTAATCGTAATGTTAGAATTTGTTGGATGCTTCGGGAAGCAACGTCGTCTAATCGGCGGTAACTGTACATCATAATTACTAGGGATGAATAGTGCCATGTCCGTCCGGTGACCAAACATAAAACAATTAGACAAAACTCCCGTCTACCAAATGTAATTTGGAAATTATGACGAAAACTGAACCATATTTCCTCCTCTTCGGCTGGGTACCTCGCATCTATTCCCCCGCTCAGTTTTTCGTTGGAGCATGGCATTTACTAGACCGGGATCATTGCTCGTGTATACTAAATCTTACCACGGACCGAAACATGTTGTTCTAAAATTTGTTTGTTGATTTTCAGCCAACGCTTTCTTCACCACAGGTATAAGAGTCAGCATATTCTTCATCGTTAGCTTGGCTTCAACATATCCCTGAAAACAAAGAATTTTATGTTAAAAAATACCATCCGCAAAGATGCGAGAACAAATTTACACATCATCGATTAAAACACTGTCTTGCGCCTGTTACATTCACAAGGTGCAAGGATGCAAGCATTAACTTGCGCCATCAACGACCAACAAAACGCAAGGACGCAAGGTCTACCTTGCGCCCAATATGTTTCACAATCTTTCCCATAAATTCGCAGTAAAACTAATTAATACCGCTTAAAAAAGCATATGTTTGCGAAAATAATCAAGTAGAAACAACCATAACATTAAAACAACACAAAATATTCGATGAGGCTTTTAATCGAGCACTTGGTGTGCGAAACTATTTGAGTGAGAGAGATTGAACGATTTGAGAGGATGAGTGGCACTAACCTGAGATTGACTCTGAGATCTACTCTGATCTTCTGCCATCGTCGATTAAAACACGGATCTAAGGCGGTTTGTAAGATATTAGGGTTTCTGCGTTGATGTGATGGTGGTCGTGATGCTGATGGTGGTGATGATGACGAATGATGGTGGTGATGATGATGGTGATGCTCCAAATGTTCGACAATGATGGTGGTTAGTGTAACGGGTCAGGAATCGAACACGCAAGGTGTTAGTGTGTGTGAAATGGTCGTAAGGGAGCAAATGGAGAAAGTGAGAAAAACAACAGATTTTTTTTATATAACAGCAAAAACGCAAGGACGCAAGGTCGCAAACTTGCGCCTTGCGTAGGTCTGGTCGCAAGGTTTCTTGAGACTTGCGCGTGCATTCTGGCAATCTTTTTTTTTTTGGGCTCTGAGGCAAAAAAGGGTGAAAAAATGGGCAAAAAAATGATAATCCCAACTGTTGTCTTTTCTTTGGACCATTTCTAACCCTTGGTGGTGATATCACGGGCAGTTGTGCACTTTTTGGCCAAAAAGTATATAATCTGACTGTGATTTGGCAATGTTTCTGACATTTTTTTAACCTCAAATATCAATTTTTTTTTCAAATATTGGGTAGAGTGATGTGGTAAAATCCGATTGAAAATTGGGTGGGAAAATATTAATTAATGAAAAAATATAATTAATGAAAAATTGTGATTGGTTGGGAGAAATCAAACGCATCTTCACATTTGTGTCACTTCGGTGCCTTTGTGTTACTTCGGTGCCTGACAGCAGTTGTCAGTTTTTTACACATCATCTAATGGGGGGGAATCTAACGGAGGGTTGGAAAAGGTCTTATAACACTATAGTTACAATAACAAGAATATCCAAACATTACACTATAGATGTGATATGTATATTTTATCCAAACAAATCAATCTGTGAATTGTCTTTTTTCAAAGATGCTTGTTACAGAACTATCGTGTAAGGAACACTTGATCTAGTTTTTGATAAACCGAACCGACTGCTAGCCGCTCGCAAAGTATAGATAAATACCAGTAAGGTTACCGATTTTATAGTACCACCTAACGAGTTAAAGAACCTGACTGAATAACTTGAAGATATGACGCTCATGACCATGGTGAAGGTGCAAAATTCAGTTAATGATCAACCATAAACTTATTTCTTGCCAATAATTGGGTTTATCAAACAGTATATACATACAGTAAATTAGAATTTTGCAATAACCAGCTTTCCAATTTTACGTATTACAATACTCAAGTGCTACAGCATACAAAACATAAAAAATGAAAACCCATAACATATATGCATACAATCAGAACACAACTAAATTATAAAGTAAATTAAAGTTATTAGTGCATTCTAGTTACGGATCCAAGTAGTGAAGCTCTGCTTTCGAGGAAGCTTGTGGGAACCGTGTAACATCCTTAGAGAAGTTGTACTTTTCCTGAGCATCAGCAGTAGCACGTGGTCGGATTGATATTTTTTCAAGTGTGGGAGAATGTTCAAGTAGAAGCTTTATAAAGAGCAACAAGGGCTTTGATCTTTCTACATCCATTATATTTATAGTTTTCAAGCGGTTCAATGTCTGGTCCAAACAGTCAGAAGCTTCCAGATAAGTTAATGATGGTTTCACATCCAAATGCACGTTTGGAAGATCCTAGAAATACATTAAAAGTGAGACTGACGGTGTATAAAAGGAAACCACATTAAATTACTATATATGCACAAACAACAAAAAAACACAAGAGAAACGTTTAGCACTCTTTACCTGATTGTACTCATCGAGCCGTCTCAAGTTAGGTGAGTTCCGTATAATATATAAAACACCTTGAAGTTGATACAAATCACCAAATTTGAAGTCTATTAAGTAGAGACACTTTAAACTATTAGCTGGGTGTGGAAGCCACTTGGGAATATTTTCCGCAATTGAAAACTGTGAGGGTGAAGGTAAGATTTTAAGTTAACAAAGAAGATATGGCTGGAAGATGATACGAAATAATATATGAGAACTAACTATACACAAGAGTTGAATGGTAAGTTCACTTGCACAAACACAAAATGATGAAGAGCAAAATTTAAATATTAGAATTTAAAATTCAAATGGTACCTGGAGAAAATACCCGTCGATAACTAAACCCACAAGACATGGGATATTACTTAACAAGCTAGCCAAATAAAGTCTTTCAACTCCCTGAATAGTTTTTTTGAAAAGTATAACAACCACACTAAGGCATTAAATATGCAAGAACTGAAGCAAAGTTGCAGCAGGGCAAGTCCTGAGCACTAACTGAAACAACTTTGTAGACTTGATCTTGAAATTATAAACATTGGTGCATTCATCCATTTTCAACTTCTTAAGTTGTGGTAAGTTAATGATAGTTCCATTCAAGTTAGCCCCAAATTCAATATTCCTGAGCACGAGATCTTCGAGATAGAGAAATCCTTAAAAATCGAGTGGCGGCTTAATGATACAGTTTTCAAGTTCTAGCATTCTCATTTCTAGACAACTAAAAAAATAACATGGGTGTCGATAACGTCGTTTTTTATTAATAAGGATGAGTTCTTTAACACCATCTCTTGACAAGGATAAAATCCATTGATCGACTTCTTGGAAACTATCAAGAACCACGTATGGTATGTGGAGATGTAACTTTAAGCGAGGACCTTTGAGAAAGTTAAAGATTTGGTTTGAGATTGTAATAAACCCATTATGACAAAAAGCTCCATTTTTGGCTAACTTTTCCAAGAAATGTTCATCAAGAACCAGCGAACTCAATGTGGTCCATTTGTATGCCCTTTTTTTTTGATAAAACGTGTGTCCTCACAGCATCTTGAACGGGGAGCTTCTTTAAAATCAATTCTATCAAATTCTCTGGCAAGTAACTGATTCTATCCACTTCAGTACAAGTTACAAACCTCCTCTTAGTATTATTGTTATTATTACCTGTCATTATATTTAAGAAAACCAAGACTGGGTTAGTATAAAACAAATACATGAAACTAGGAAAACTTATATATAGGGTTGTATAGTGATGCAACAGACATTGGAATGATGCCGAATGACATACTAAGTGGTAGAACTTAGTAGTTAGTAATACAAGTGTACTTAACCATCTGATGGTCACAATAAAAGCATGAAATATTGAAAGGGGAAGTAGAGATAGCAACACACATCTCAAAGATAGAAACCAAGTCGACTGCAGAAATAAACAAAGTGGGCATCAAAATTAAAAAAAAGTTGAGTAGTCAGACAAGAAGGTTTATAAGGTTATTAAGGGTATGAATGAGAGATACGAAATCTTAAATAGTTGTAATAGTGACCATCATAAAGCAATAGTACTATGGAAAAGCAAGCTGTAGGCCAAAATACCTACAGAGTTATAAGTAGGGCCAACATTTAATTCAAGGTATTACCAGTTCTTCGTGTTAAAAAGGCTGGTTCTAGCTCTCTTAATCTTTTATCAATTTTCAAGAAATCAGGGTTTCGCTTTCACTATGTTGCATCTTATAATCAGACATCAGTATAGACAAAAAAAACTTGTAAACATTGTATAATTATGCGAAAACCTAAAGTAATCCATTCATACTTCCTGCTTTATTTTTAGGGCTTCTAACATATATCTAGGTTAAATTCCGGTCACTTGAATATGTTTCGAATAAACCGCTAACTAAGTTATAACAATTATAATCAGTCGAATTGGTAAACCGGAATCTACGAGTTCAACTGGATATATAATGCATGTATTATTATAGAATAGGGCATGTTTGGCGGTGTGTTTTTTGAGGTTTTTTGGAGCTTTTAGCTTCTATGTGTTATGGATTTAACCATATTGTGCCACACACGTGACATTAGAGTCGTGCATTGCACCTGAGGTGTTAAGAGTTCAAAAGTTGTTAACTGATAACCGTCAATTTGTCATCTTGTGACCTAGCAGTAGTATATAGTTAGGATCCATTGTAACACAATAGTTAGCTTATGAATTTGTATGTGTGTGATCACACTTTCTTCCCCCTTTTCTGTTGTAATCTTGAACTGTAATTTGAGTAACATCAATACAAGTTCAATTCGATTCAATTCCGAAGCTGATTCTTAATTCGACGCTTCCAGGTTGTTTCAAAGAACTTTCTCGATTCATTGAATTCAGAAAGTTCATATCAATTGGTAATCAGAGCCACACTTTTCTGGACCAATTTTTTTTCTTTTCTTTCTTTCGATTCAAAGATTAAAAACAAATCAATGGCTACTGTTGGAATCCCAAATTCGAATCAAGATATCAAAAATTAACTTCTGCAACTTTGTGATTCAATCAAGAAGATGACTGAAGAGATGACCACAAAATTAGATGTATTGGCAATAAGTCAAGAATTTCTGATGAGTGATGTACACAACCTTAAAGATAAAAAGCAAGGTAAGAATCGAAATTCACATTCCTCGTGCTATTCTTTTAATGATTCAGTATGTAGTTCAGATTTTGTTGGCAATTCAAGAAGTTTAATGGTAAATGATCATGATGCACATAAGGTGTTTGATAAAATGTCAAACAGAAATATTGTCAAACAAGATGGGACGGTTCAAGAATATTATGAAGCATTTAATTCCTTGTTTCAAAATATGGGTTTAAATGAATCGTATGTCATAGATATCTTTGTTTAGGGGTTGCAACAGGAAATTAAGATAGGTGTTAGCATGTTCGAACCCAAAACCCTTCATGATGCTTGTTGTTTGGCTAGGGTGCAAGAAGATATCAACAATGTCATTAAGAAACGAACTAGTTCCTCATTGCTACCTACTTCTACTCATAAGGTTTCAAATGAAGTGAATAACGACAGTTCTTATTGTTTGGTTAGTTTTGGTAATTCAATTGACTTAGTGAACAAACCTTGTTTGGAATCACTACCTTTTCTCAGCGTGGAAGATTCAGGTAGCATAAAAAACAGTAATGATATAACTATTGTTAGTGCTGCTGCTGATAACTGTGAAGAGGTTTGTAAAGGTGATCAAAATGAGTTAGCTTTTGTATCTGTTACTGATAGTTGTGATGAAATTGATAAAGATGATCAAGGTAAGCCTAAACCGACATTAGTGGAAGAGGATATCCAAGATATAGTTGTGGTTAGTAATGAGTTAGAAGATGAGTTTGTCACTAATATTTGTAATTAGTCCAAGTCATCTAGTGTATTCAGATTCATTTGCTTCTGATTATGTGAACGAAGAATCTATCAACGGAACCACTCAGAAAGACCCAAAGAATAAGAGTTATGGAATAGAAAGGACAAATCATAAAGATGGCATAGAAAGGACAAATCAGAATGATGGAATAGAAAGGGCCATCAAAAAGGTTAACTCGAGAACTTCCATTTCTTGCTCAGTAGAAAATAATCATGAAATCACTTACTTTCAAGTAATGGATGTTGGCTTTGAAGCTTATGTTAAAGGTAACATGACCATTATTGTTTTAAAGAAATTTCATTTTTCCTCATTAGGGGAAAAACATATGATGTTTGACTTATGGAAATGGCCTAGGAGGAAAAAGATAAAGATTATCAATTTGTGGCCTATTTTTAGGGTAAATAGGGTGTTTAAAGAAGTTGCTCATAGACTTGCTAAGGTGTTGAATATACTGATGGAAATGATGGGAACATTGTTACATATGAACAATGATGGAATTATGGCAATTAAACCATTGAAAATTTTGAACAGTAGGCAAGTACATGACCATGAAATGAATTTTGGTATATGTAATGATATGAATGTAACTGGTGGTTTGATGGAATTGCATGGGAACCTTGGCACTGATGCCACAACATCATTGCTTATTAATTTTGAGATGGAAACGACTAGTGTATTGTGGACACGATACACTCAGATCCACACCCTTGTAGAACGTATGAATGGAGCTTTCTAAATCCAAAGTGTGACTCATAATTCTGGAGCATAGGAGACTACAAGTATAAATACGGTGTGGTCTCCATATGAAGAAACAAAGAAAATTGTAATAAAGGCGGTGGAGCAATGTTTGAGTACTGAAGGTGTTGAGACAAATTACATTTGTAGTGATATCCTTCCAGTGATTTTGAGAAACTTTTTGGTTAGAAGGATGGCTTTAGGCATTAGAAGTTATAAGCAGCTTGTTAAGACTACTGTCAAGATAGAAAATGAAGATGGTGTTTCTACCATTGTGGCCAGAATAGGTGGAAACATGAAAGATGAAAGTGGGCCTTATATAAGAGTGGTGATGGAAACAAGTGAGAAAACTTTACCAAATCTAGGTGCATCTGATATAGAGCCTTGTTTAAAAGAGCTTCTCATGAATGGGGTTGGTGTCATTACCTTTCTTGGGCTACGTGTAAAGTCATACCTCCCTCAAATCTGTGGTACTATAACGTGGCATCTGAACACTAGTGCAAAGGTGAGACAACATGCTGCAGATCTGATTTTGATGATAATTCCCATTCTTGTGGTCAAGAATGTTTTTAAGGGAAGGGGATTGTTATGGATTTAACCATATTGTGCCACACGTGACATTAGAGTCGTGCATTGCACCTGAGGTGTTAAGAGTTCAAAAGTTATTAACTGATAACCGTCAATTTGTCATCTTGTGACCTAGCAGTAGTATATAGTTAGGATCCATTGTAACACAATAGTTAGCTTATGAATTTGTATGTGTGTGATCACACTTTCTTCCCCATTTTCTCTTGTAATCTTGAACTGTAATTTGAGTAACATTAATACAAGTTCAATTTGATTCAATTCCGAAGCTGATTCTTAATTCGACGCTTCCAGGTTGTTTCGAAGAACTTTCTCGATTCATTGAATTCAGAAAGTTCATATCACTATGAAAAAGCTCCTATTTAATAATTTAACTCCTTTTGGGGTATGTTTGGCAAGGCGCTTTTAGGAGCTTTTTCGAGCTTCTAGCTTTTTGCTTTTAAGAAAAAGCTCATATTTAATAAATAGATTCGTTTGGTTGACATAGCTTAAAGCTTTTAATGGGATTGAAAAAGCTCCAAGAAGCTCATAATTGAAACGCTTTATGACATAGCGTTTAGAAAGTTACAAGAGCTTTTGGGGTTTAGTTTACCTACATACCCCCTCTTATATATTATAAATGCTCTCACGTACATCCAACATATTTTGCGGCATCCAATTTTTAGTTACCGAGTTAGATATATCAATATTAAATTTGTGTATTATCAATATCGATATATTTTCAAAATATATATATATTATATATATAATATAAATATTCTATTAAATCACATATTTCGTAAAGATGGTACTGTATAATGTATACATGTTTGTATTGTATGTTTATTTGGTAAAATCATTATCGTAATCAAAACTGTAATAACTGTAGCATAATCAGTTGTTGTATATTGTATATACATGTATGATGTATGTATATTGACATATTGTTTACTGATATGCTGCAACTAGATCTTGTTCTCTCGTAGCTACTATTGTCATCCGTTTGTGTAACTGTATAAACTATTTGTGTAACTATATAAGCTCCATGTGATTACAATGCTATGAGTGTGTAACTGCTATTGTCCCATTAGGAGATAATGCTATAAGGCTATGTAATTGATAAACATGAATTTATATCATATTTCATATAGTGATAAAAATTATTGAATAATGGTGGTAGACTTTATTTAAGAGTAATGGAATTGCGTATAAAGTAATTTTATAAGGTTAAGATAATCAAGTAGTTTAAATTAAGTATTAAAGTATCATTCGTATCTCATCATGTTGTTAGATGGCCTCAAAACCCGAGAATGCAAAAAAAGAAAACTGGACAAAAGAGATGGTTTTGGAATTTTGTCAGCTCTTAAATAAATATATCACGAAGTATGGTCGAACTTCTCCATTTAAATGGGTATCCCTTCAACCAGAGTTTGAAAGAGCTATAAAACATAAATTCAACAGTGATAGAGCTCTAAAGAACAAGTATGATAGTCATTAATAATTTAGTAGTATTATATATGTTTTCGGTTATTAGTAGTATTATATATGTTTTCAGTTATTTGGTAATGACTATGTTTTATTAAACTAAAATAATGATATTTAAGTATTTTTTTTCTAGTGTCAATTTTTGTCATTTTACTTATTTATAACAGCTCCAGCTACTTTGCCAAACAATTAAATACATTTAAAAAGCTTCAGCTAAACGCTTTCAGCTAAACGCTTGCAGCTAAACGCTAGCAGCTAAATGTCTGCAGCTAAACGCTTTCAAGAATCAAACAAATTATGAGGTAGAAATAAACTTACCGATATTAAGAATTACAGATGAATCCATATGAGTACCGATTGGAGTTTATCGCCCAAATTGTAGTGCCTTTTCGTTGTAAGTTTTTCAGAGTTCAAGGGTTTATGTCACGGTAGTTTAATACGTTAATCATCCCTCAACTTTTGTTTTATGTGTATTTTCCAAAACTAACTTTCTTTGCAGAATAGGTCCCTTGTTCAATTAAAATTTTAAAATTACTAAAGTACTCTACTTAAATTTTTTTTAATATTTTTTTTTTCCTTCAGTTGAAAAAAAATCAAGATCTCGGCATACCAAGATGCTCAAATATGATGGATTTTTTACCTTGTGCAGTTTTTATGTTAAAGATATTTTGTTTCTTTGTTGTAATTAAGTCAAATTTTTAATCAATACGTGGTTACTACTATCCTGTTTAAGAAACTTTGTAATTGAAAGGTTTGTTTTCAAACCAATGGGCGACGAATTCATCACTACTTTATTCATAACGTTCGTAAGCAATGTTACATGGTCAACCAAGATGTGCAGCTAGAGTTTTGAGTTTTGAACCTGAGAATTCTTGTGGGGATATCAAGACACAGATTACTAGGTCATCTTAGATCCATGTGATGTGAGTCATTATGTGATTTTGTGGATTCAAATTCCGGAACACTACTAAAGTTTTTTTAAAGGGGTTATGCTCAATTGATAACATGCTTTTAATTAAATATTGCTTTATAGTCTAAATGTTCATTGTAATTTTATACGTTTAAGGCTCTAACTACATCAGTTCAAACACAACATTAACATTATTTAAAGTATTCACAAAATTGTTCAACTGTATATAATATAATATGGAAGAAGTCTTTTGAAGTAGTCTTTGTGATTGAACATTCGAATAAGTCCACATTATAGTTTAATCCAACTGCAATATATTAAATGAATTATGCCCACTGCCAAATTTTTAACTACAAGATTTATTATTAGATTCATTAAAAGACAGAAAAGTGGTCCCGGATGCAGATCCACCAACCGCTAAAGATGTCAATCTTTTGTATCAATTTTTCGATAGAAGGTATGTCCTGATGGAGTCATATTTGGTGTGGTTATTGAATGTTTAAGCTGATCTACAGTGTATGAAATGGTCTGTTCGTTACGTTATGCAGTAACAAATAAGTTGTTGTTTTGACTGGAGCTGGGATAAGCACAGAATGTGGTATTCCCGATTATACAAGGTAATTCATGATTGTTATGTTTTCCGTTCTGTGTTCTGTAGATGTAGATGTGACAGTTTAGATCAATTTATTTGTAACTGAATCAATTTAGGTTACATTATATCTCTCAACGGGGGCAGAAGGTAACATAGCAAGTACTATCTTAATAGAGAATGGATCAAATGAGTTGAAAGACACCCAACGTGTATATTCGGTCCATAAAAACCACCTAAATCACTTTAATCAAAAAATATTACTAGTTTATTATCAAAGTCATATATTTTGGATATGATATCCTGGTTATTTACATGAAAATTTGGACATAAAGTCTTTCAGGTCAACGCAACCTCACACGTACGCATACCTAAGTTACCCACCATTTACCTACCCTGCCCATTTTACCACCTAATAGTCTGGTTTCATAAAGGGAGTAAGGGGCATATCCTGTTTAGTAGTTGTCACCAGCTGATAATCTGCATGTCTAATTATATATTCCGTAATCATATTTGATGAGCTAGTTATTCACTTATTTGTACAAAAGTTTGGACAAAAAAGTGTTCCAGGGTAGTGCAACCTTGTACATACTTGATCAGCAACCCACCAACTACCTAACCTTCCCCATTTTAACCACTTGATATTCTGGTTTATAAAGGGACATATTCTGTTTAGTGGTTGTTACCTGCTGGTAATCTGTTTGTGTTTACTCATTATATGTATCCCTGTTAGTAACATCATTCATCTTTCCTGTCTAATATCATAATTGGTGCAAAAGCCCGGATGGAGCTTACAGTACTGGTTTCAAGCCAATCACTCATCAGGTAAATTCAATACATTACATTCAGTTGATACTATCTACATTTTTCTATTTGAGGAATCCTGATTTGTACTTCTTTTTTATATTTTTTATGGGTGTAGCAATTTAGTTGTTCAAGCCGTGCACAAAGGCAGTAGGGATAGGAGTTATGCCGGATGGAGAAAATTTATCGAAGCTAACCCTAGTCCACCTCATACTGCATTAGCTTCTTTATAAAAAGCCAACCGGATTAGCTTTATGAATGCACAAAACTTTGACAGGACATCCTTTTCTTCCATTTGTACGCCCATTTTTTTGATAAAACGTGTGTCCTCACAGCATCTTGAAGGGGGAGCGTCTCTAAAATCGAGTCAATTAAATTCGTTTGCAAGCAACTGATTCTATCCACTTCACACCTCTCAGTATTGTTATTATGATAGACATTACAAGTATTAAGTATACATGTTGAATGCAGTGGGCGGCACCAATCGAAGGTCTGGGTTGTGATGTTATGGATTTTACTTAATGGGCACATGCTCTGCACATGATGCAAACAATTACTCCCTCTAAATATTCGGTCAAGACTACTACGTGATTTTCTGAATGTAAACGTGCACATGCATACTTAAAACAACTTCTTAAAACCCACGACCCACGTGCATGACTCTAAATCAACTGCTACCAATTTTGGAGTACTTGCAATAATTTTTTATCCTTCTTGGACTTTCAATTGGGCCGCACAAGCTTTTGGGCCTAACCAGACTCGGGTTCAAGATTTCCCAACAATTACTTCTATTGCTATTTTGATCCAACACTTTATTCTTGCGTTCCTCACTTTAGCTTGTGATCTTCTCCAATTAGTATTAATTCGGAAGATCTGTATCATATGACGACAATTCAGACAAGAGTTTTAGAATGACGATGTCTGCTTTCCGACTTGTCAGGTACAAATGTTCATGCAAATTCATTTGACGCGAACTGATGATACGCATAATGATCCGTCTCAAAATAGGCAAGCATCTCGGCAAAAATCACACCCGGCACTACGAGTCCCGGGTTTCCAACTCCTTTTCTCGTCATCCGTCTGACGTCTTCCCGGATACTCCTCCATGACGGACAAATGGCAAGGCTAAGAACCTGGATGACAAACACGTAACTGGCACCTTACAACCGGTCAAGATAATCGTAACTAGGCATCGCAAGACCAGTCATCATAATCGTGACAGTCAAGAAACACTTAGAACGTGTCTAGGCGAAACCTACCCGGCTGGACCGAGAACATCGTAATGCTATAACCGGAACCAACTCACCGACACCATCGTCTCGGTCCACTAAACCGACATAAGGACACTCCCGGGACAAGCATGTTGTCCAGAAACAAGAGTGCGTCACCGCGGAGTAGGCACCTCGTCCCGGAATGACCACTTGATCATGGAACAAGCACGCGGGCAAGTCGCGTGCCACGTCAGCCCGCAAATTTAGGGAAGTTCGTTAGAATATGTTATTCCCCACGAAAGGGACAGGTGCCACGTCAGCCCTCGGGATTGACAAAGTTTGTTACAACCATGAAAGGGACATGTGCCACGTCACCCCTCAAAATGTGACTGAATTCTTAAACCCGATGTAACTCAATTCTAGTAACTAGTATTAATACATGGAATCCGTTTTTACTACCACTAATTGACTAATTGGCTTAAGAGACATCGTTGCCGGCATAAAAGAGAGATTAGGAAAACATCGGCAAGGATGGGTGGATGAACTCCAACATGTACTATGGGCACATCGGACAACGCCGAAAGATAGTACGAACGAAACACCCTTCAGTCTGGTATAAGGAACCGAGGCGGTCATACCGGCTGAAGTGCTAGTTCCAACTGATCAAATCACAGAATTCGATGAACAGCAAAACGACGACGCATTGTGAGAAAATTTGGATGCCCTGGAAGAGCGGCGAACAATAGCGTACATCCGGCAAGCTGCAAAGAAACAACAAATCGCAAACCACTATGACAAAAAAGTCAAACCATTGGACTTTCAATTAAACGATTTGGTATTACGCAGCAACGAAGCCAGCCGACAGCAAGATGTCGGCAAGTTAGGCCCCAGATGGGAAGGACCCTACAGGGTTGTCGGGATAACTGAGTATGGTGCATACCACCTGGAAACACCGGATGGAGTTCCGATACAACGCCCTTGGCACGCTTTTTATTTAAAGAAATATCATGTGTCGCTTATCTGCACCCGTGAGGACTGATCACCCACTCGGACGGCAGAAACACTTATGTATTCAAGTAATTTCTATGTATAAGTCATCAATAAAGCTTCACTTTATATACTTATGCACTGTAGTGACTCTGAATATGACACAAGTAACACCAAATATCCTTTGGCATATTTCGGACCTACCGCCAGAAGAAATGTTTTCTAGCTTTCGTTGGTAGGAGGACACCCCTTGAAGAACCTTAACGGATAACAAGGACATCCGACCATATCATTGGTGGCCCTGTTTTACCGTATAAACAACTCGACCACACTCATGCGTAGTCTAGATATCTACGTTTTTGTCATGACAAACAAGTACAACTCAACGGAAAAGTAAACTAGTTTATAACACGACATACAAAAAATTGTCGAAATTACATCAAATATACAAAAACCCAACCGAGTGCATATCTCTACGGTTGGTAATTTACAATATCCTCAACGGATGAGTTCTCGTCCCTACAAATTCTATCTAGCTCCTCAAAACTAATCCGGCCGAGAGCTTCATGTGCCCGATGGCAGTCCTCCACACAGGTAGCACTCAAAAGAGTTTTCTTCTTCTGAGCCGCGCTGCCAGGTGGCAGAAAACACTACACTCCCTTCAAAACCTCAAAAGTAGTCAACTTCTTAACGGCCTCAATAAAGGCACCAAATGGTTGACGAACAATAGACGACTTGAGAAGCCGGGCAAAAAGCACAGGAATACCATACTGGAGACGGGTGAGTTCGCCTAGGTGGCCGACACCTTCTCCGATAACTTTTTGTTGTCATCAGAGATCAAGGCAACTTTCTCTTGTTCTTGGGCAAGAGCAGCCCTCAATGACTCCTGCGCTTCCCGGGAAACACGCAGCTCATTCTGAATAGGCCCCAACGCCTCCTTGGCCGACAACAACTCCCCTTCAAGACGGGCGATCGTCCCTGACAATTCCACCACCCGACGGTTATCATTCTCAAACAGCACACAATGCTCGTGAATACGACGAGCATCAGCCTCGCTTCGGTTCAGTTCATCTGTCGAAAGATGCTGAGCAAATACGGAGAATTGGGAATGCAAATGCTGTACCTGGGTAGCGGAAAGCGCGGCCAGCGCCTCTTTCAAAGCCGGAAAAGTGATAAAGTCAAGATACTTCTTATAAACCGGATAGTCTGAAGCTTCACAGCGGAACAGATCACGGAATGGCCCAATATTACAGTCGGGCAGCACGTAAACATTCTGCCCGATACTAGTCGTCAACCGAGGACGAGCATCCGAGATCTCTACCACGGGCTCTTTACCGGGACGATGCCCTTGAGCGCAAGATACAGTTAATTAAAAGAAAGAAAAAAAAACAACGCATACCTTCAGCTGCCGGCTCAATCCGACGCCTGGTACGACGGATCAGTCCGCCCTCCGAAGAGCCACCATTCGAAGATTCCAAATCTTCAGGAGGCGACATCCTGCGACGGCTGGAGGGCGCCGGTGTGGTCCCTTCGACCAGTTTATTGGTAAAGACCATGCCATCCAGGCTCGTCGCCCTCAGAACTTCTGACACGGTCAACTCTGCACAAAATATAAATTATCATCATATAAATCAAGGTAACCCTAAAAAGACGGGAAGAGTCAAACGGTAAGATACCTCTCCCACCTCTTCGGGCAACATGAATTCTATCAGCATGAGTCCAATTGTTGTTAACATTAGCTATTACCAACACCTGCTCCTCATAAGACCGTTGAGGAATCCTCAGGCCCCTCAATTGGTCTACCATCGATTCACCTAGCTCAGAAAGCTGCCTCGACGGCTGAACAGTCACAGACCTAAACAGATAGAACTGTTCGTTCTTTAACGGGAAGTCAGAACATTTGGCAAAAACAAATGATTGCACCCAATTGTCTGCAATCGCTGGTGCATCCTCAAGAAAATCAATTTCATCGGTAAACGTATATCAACCTTTACGATAGGACGATGGCCGAAAAATGCTTCTAAAAATATTCAAGCTTAGGCTCATGCCTAAACCATTAAAATACATCTCGAACAACACGATCGCACGAACGCCATTCGGATGTAAACGAGCAACACTAAGGTTATAGAAATTTAAAACCTTCGTGAAAAAGCGGGTGAAGGGGTACCTCAAATTTGAAACCTCGAACGGCCTCAAATAGATGGCACAATTTAAAGTACGTTGCTGTGATCTTGGAATGATCAACTCCAAACCTCGCAACTGAGGGCATATGTGGCAAATCCTATCGAGATACGCCTCATCAACACTACTAGGTGCACGTAACACATCATGAAGAATGTTAGGTATGGGCCCATACTGAAGAAAAAAGGATGAAAATGCAAACCACAGAAGACAAGAAAATCGCTTCTCTGTAATTTACAAAGCAAGTACTCTCGAAGGTGGGAAGAATCAAATGAAGAGAAACGCTCCTTTTTATAGGAAAAAGTCCCGCGTGGGACCCATCCAACTCAAAAAGGTGCGTTGGAACACGAGAAGTACTATGATTAAGACAGCATGCAACGCGCATTTATTGCACGTCAAATCACGTGAGCGGGTCAAAATAATTTAAAGTTTGGCACCACAACTGTCCCAGCTGACCTTACCAAACTGGGGGACTTGATGATACGCATAATGATCCGTCTCAAAATAGGCAAGCATCTGGGCAAAAATCACACCCGGCACTACGAGTCCCGGGTTGCCAACTCCTTTTCTCGTCATCCGTCTGACGTCTTCCCGGATACTCCTCCATGACGGACAAATGGCAAGGCTAAGAACCTGGATGACAAACACATAACCGGCACCTTACAACTGATTAAGATAATCGTAACTAGGCATCGCAAGACCAGTCATCATAATCGTGACCGTAAAGAAACACTTAGAACGTGTCTAGGCGAAACCTACCCGGCTGGACCGAGAACATCGTAATGCTATAACCGGAACCAACTCACCGACACCATCGTCTCGGTCTACTAAACCGACATAAAGACACTCTCGGGACAAGCACGTTGTCCCGAAACAAGAGTGCATCACCACAGAGTAGGCACCTCGTCCCGGAATGACCACTTGATCACGGAACAAGCACGCGGGCAAGTCGCGTGCCACGTCAGCCTACAAATTTAGGGAAGTTCGTTAGAATCTGTTATTCCCCACGAAAGGGACAG
Organism: Rutidosis leptorrhynchoides; assembly: GCF_046630445.1. Classification (NCBI taxonomy): domain Eukaryota; kingdom Viridiplantae; phylum Streptophyta; class Magnoliopsida; order Asterales; family Asteraceae; genus Rutidosis; species Rutidosis leptorrhynchoides. The sequence goes on along the minus strand of NC_092343.1, from coordinate 164,917,545 downwards.
GTGCTACGTCACCCCTCGGGATTGACAAAATTTGTTACAACCATGAAAGGGACATGTGCCACATCATCATTCCCTCCACAACATCTCTAAATACACAAGTGAAATCATTCATTTAAAAAAGACACTGGATGCATAAACGTTACTCTGCCAAAATCAATTACGATAACGTCACTCCAGTAGTTAGCTTAATTCCGATCGGTGCTCCGATCACCATCCGAGTTAACCCACATTAAGATATTAACTTATTCGATTCCGATCGAATAAGGTTAATCTACTTGATTGTTTTACGCCCTTGAAATCCAGATTCCAAATCGGGGTTCGCACAATTATTGGAGTTAAAACAATCAACTTACTCCTTTTCCTAAATTAAGCACTCAAACCCGAAATCTCATCACCCATTACGATTTTGGTTTGATCACGAACGTTACTATGTTTTGGTATTTTTATAGTTTTTTTTTGTTTAATTGACAAATGTACATGAATTGCACGAGTGGACGATTAACGCAAGACTAGGATCGGCCTGTACTTAAAAAGGATTAATTGGGGAGCTTTACAACAGTGCCTGCATGAGAATAACTATTATGGATGTTACAAATTAATAAAGGTGTATACGTTGACTGCAGTTGGCAGCAGCAATAGAAAGTCTGGGTTATGACAGCAGCAATTTAGATAAGAGTTTTGGGATGAAGCAAAGACCCGATGGTGATATTGAAATCCATGAAATATTATGGGAAGGAGATTTCCACATACCGACATGCTCAAAATGTGACTGAATTCTTGAACCCGATGTAACTCAATTCTAGTAACTAGTATTAATACATGGAATCCGTTTTTACTACCACTAATTGACTAATTGGCTTAAGGTGTCTCTTTTTGAAGGTTGTGTTTTTTGGTGATAATGTACGTACCAAAAGATAGAGCGATTGTAGCTATGGAAGCTGCTGCAGGGTGTGATGCTTTCCTCGTTCTTGGTTCATCCGTTATGACAATGTCCGCTTTCCGACTTGTCAGGTACAAATGTGGTTGGAGCAATTATACAGAGCTGCTCATGATGCTGGTGCTGTTACAACAATTATAAATATTGGCAAAACTCGAGCTGATGATATTGAAGATTTTAAAACTAACGCGAGACTGGGAGAGATCCGTTGTGCCTGAAAACCATTTGAATGTAAGTTTAGATTTACCTGAATCATGATTCCAGTTGGGTGTTACTGCAGATATTACCACGGGTTCTAAACACCACATCGTTCAGTGTTCCTGTTTTTTAAGACTATACACAAGACAATACGTACTAATTGTTTGTTGTGTGGTTGGAACCTAAAATTAATTAATCCGTGATTCTGACTTCATCGACTTCTCCTAATGGGTTAGTGCAAATATTGAGATCCTACTGTTGGCATGCTGTTATGGGACAAGGTATCTGTGCCACATGTTCTTGTTTGTTAAAACTGATATATGTGCGTGTAGTAAAGTTATTTTCCATTCACAATAAATATGCAAAGATAAATTAATGTTTGTATAAGCACTATTTGGAAATGGGTATATTGTATTCAATCAATCAATACCCAACCGTAAAATTGTTTTTGGACCATTTCTAACCCTTGGTAGTGATATCACGGTCAGTTGTGCACTTTTAAGCCAAAAAGTGCAATCTGATTTGGCAATGTCAATTTCTGACATTTTTTAACCCCATATGTCAGTTTTTTTTTCAAATATTGGATAGAGTGATGTGGTAAAATCAGATTGAAAATGGGTGGGAAAAATTAATTAATAATAAAAATATAATTAATGAAAATTTTTGATTGGTTGGGAGAAAACAAACGCACCTTCACATTTGTGCCACTTGGTGACGGATGGATAAAAAACTAACTGACGCTCCATTAGGGGCCGTCAGTTTTCGTCAATTTTTAACACATCATCTGACGAGGGGGAAACTAACGGAGGGTTGGTAAAGGTCTTATAACACTATAGTTACAATAACAAGAATATCCAAACATTACACTATAGATGTGATATGTATATTTTATCCAGACAAATCAATCTGTGAATTTTCTTTTTCCAAAGATGCTTGTTACACAACTATTGTGTAAGGAACACTTGATCTAGTTTTTATTCTAGCTGCTCACAAAGTATAAATAAATACCAGGAGGGTTACCGGTTTTATAGTACCACTCTGCGAGTTAATGAAAACCCATAACATATATGATGCATACAATCAGAATACAACTAAATTATAAAGTAACTTAAAGTTATTAGTGGATTGTAGTTACGGATCCAAGTAGTGAAGCTCTGCTTTCGAGGAACCTCGTGGGAACCGCATAACATCCTTAGAGAAGTTGTACCTTTCCTGAACATCAACAGTTGCACGTGGTCGGATTGATATTTTTTCAAGAGTGGGAGAATGTTCAAGTAAAAGCTTTATAAATAGCAACAAGGATCTTGATCTTTCTACATCCATTATATTTATAATTTTCAAGCAGTTCAATGTCTGGTCCAAACAATCAGAAGCTTCCAAATAAGCTATTGTTGGTTTCACATCCAAATACACGTTTGGAAGATCCTGGAAATACATTAAAAGTGAGACTGACTGTGTATAAAAGGAACCCACATTAAATTACTATATATGCACACACAACACAAAAACACAAGAGAAACGTTTAGCACTCTTTACCTGATTGTACACATCAAGTCGTCTCAAGTTAGGTGAGTTCCGAAGGATACATAAAACACCTTGAAGTTGGTACAAATCACCAAATTTTAAGTCTCGTAAGTAGAGAAGCTTTAAACTATTAGTTGGGTGTGGAAGCCACTTGGGAATATTTTCCGCAATGGAAAACTGTGAGGGTGAAAGTAAGATTATAAGTTAACAAAGAAGATATGGTTGGAAGATGATACGAAATAATATATGAGAACTAACTATACACAAGAGTTGAATGGTAAAGTTCACTTGCTCAAACGCAAAATGATGAAGAGCAAAATATAAATATTAGAATTTAGGGTTAAGGCTATTCAAGGGCCATATACTTTTTATTTTGTCCCGATGTAGTCCATATACCCAAAAAAAATACTATTATAGGCCATAAACTTTAAAAAAATGTGTTAATGTAAACCGTTGACCTGATAAATAAGGTTGATCGATTTTGTAGGTTGATTTTCAAAAAAGTATAATTTTTTTTGTTCCAATGTAAGCTTTATACAAAAAAAAAGTACTAATGTAGTTCACATACTTTCAAAAAGTGTATCGATGTAGGTCACATATTTTCCGTATCGATGTAAACAAAAGGTGACCTGTTTAGCCGGTAACAAGTTACCTTTTGTTTACATCGATACACTTTTTCAAAGTTTATGGCCTATAATAGTATTTTTTTGGGTATATGGACTACATCGGGACAAAACAAAAAGTATATGGCCCTTGAGTAGCCTTAACCCTAGAATTTAAAATTCAACTCGTACCTGGAGAAAATACCCGTCGATAACAAAATACCCAACACATGGCATATTACTTAACGAGCTTGCCAAATTAACTCTCTCAACTCCCTGAATAGGTTTTTTGATAAATATACCAAACTCACTAAGACATTTACTATGCAACGAGTGGAGCAAAGTTGCATCGGGGCAACTCCTGATCAATAACTGAAACAACTTTGTAGACTTGATCTTGAAATTGTAAACATTGGTGCATTCAAACAATTGCAACATCTTGAGCTGTGGTAAGTTAATAATAGTTCCATGTAAGTTAGCCCCAAATTCAATATTCCTAAGCCTAAGTTTTTCGAGATATAGAAATCCTTGAAACTCAAGTGGTGGCTTAATGATACAGTTGTCAAGTTCTAGGATTCTCAATTCTAGACAATGAAATAAATAATATGGAAGTTGATAACGTTGGTTTGAATTTGTAAGGATGAGTTCTCTAACACCATCTCTTGACAATGATGAAATCCATTGATTGACTTCTTGGAAACTATCAAGAAACATGTATGGTATGTGAAGATGTAACTTTAAGCGAGGACCCTTGAGATAGTTAAAGATATAGTTTGTGATCCTAATAAATCCATTATGACCAAAACTTCCATTTTTTGCAAACTTTTCTGAGAAATGTTTTTCAAGAACCAATTGAAAAGTCCCGTTCTTATTGATTAAAAACGTTCCATATTAATTGATTTCGTTGCGAGGTTTTGACCTCTATATGAGACGTTTTTTCAAATACTGCATTCATTTTTAAAACAAACCATAACCTTTATTTCATAGATAAAGGTTTTAAAGAACTTTACGTAGATTATCAAATAATGATAATCTAAAATATCCTGTTTACACACGACCATTACATAATGGTTTACAATACAAATATGTTACAACAAAATAAGTTTCTTGAATGCAGTTTTTACACAATATCATACAAGCATGGACTCCAAATCTCGTCCTTATTTAAGTATGCGACAGCGGAAGCTCTTAATAATCACCTGAGAATAAACATGCTTAAAACGTCAACAAAAATGTTGGTGAGTTATAGGTTTAACCTATATATATCAAATCATAATAATAGACCACAAGATTTCATATTTCAATACACATCCCATACATAGAGATAAAAATCATTCATATGGTGAACACCTGGTAACCGACATTAACAAGATGCATATATAAAAATATCCCCATCATTCCGGGACACCCTTCGGATATGATATAAATTTCGAAGTACTAAAGCATCCGGTACTTTGGATGGGGTTTGTTAGGCCCAATAGATCTATCTTTAGGATTCGCGTCAATTAGGGTGTCTGTTCCCTAATTCTTAGATTACCAGACTTAATAAAAAGGGGCATATTCGATTTCGATAATTCAACCATAGAATGTAGTTTCACGTACTTGTGTCTATTTTGTAAATCATTTATAAAACCTGCATGTATTCTCATCCCAAAAATATTAGATTTTAAAAGTGGGACTATAACTCACTTTCACAGATTTTTACTTCGTCGGGAAGTAAGACTTGGCCACTGGTTGATTCACGAACCTATAACAATATATACATATATATCAAAGTATGTTCAAAATATATTTACAACACTTTTAATATATTTTGATGTTTTAAATTTATTAAGTCAGCTGTCCTTGTTAGTAACCTACAACTAGTTGTCCACAGTTAGATGTACAGAAATAAATCGATAAATATTATCTTGAATCAATCCACGACCCAGTGTATACGTATCTCAGTATTGATCACAACTCAACCTATATATATTTTGGAATCAACCTCAACCATGTATAGCTAACTCCAACATTCACATATAGAGTGTCTATGGTTGTTCCGAAATATATATAGATGTGTCGACATGATAGGTCGAAACATTGTATACGTGTCTATGGTATCTCAAGATTATATAATATACAATACAAGTTGATTAAGTTATGGTTGGAATAGATTTGTTACCAATTTTCACGTAGCTAAAATGAGAAAAATTATCCAATCTTGTTTTACCCATAACTTCTTCATTTTAAATCCGTTTTGAGTGAATCAAATTGCTATGGTTTCATATTGAACTCTATTTTATGAATCTAAACAGAAAAAGTATAGGTTTATAGTCGGAAAAATAAGTTACAAGTCGTTTTTGTAAAGGTAGTCATTTCAGTCGAAAGAACGACATCTAGATGACCATTTTAGAAAACATACTTCCACTTTGAGTTTAACCATAATTTTTGGATATAGTTTCATGTTCATAATAAAAATCATTTTCTCAGAATAACAAATTTTAAATCAAAGTTTATCATAGTTTTTAATTAACTAACCCAAAACAGCCCGCGGTGTTACTACGACGGCGTAAATCCGGTTTTACGGTGTTTTTCGTGTTTCCAGGTTTTAAATCATTAAGTTAGCATATCATATAGATATAGAACATGTGTTTAGTTGATTTTAAAAGTCAAGTTAGAAGGATTAACTTTTGTTTGCGAACAAGTTTAGAATTAACTAAACTATGTTCTAGTGATTACAAGTTTAAACCTTCGAATAAGATAGCTTTATATGTATCAATCGAATGATGTTATGAACATCATTACTACCTTAAGTTCCTTGGATAAACCTACTGGAAAATAGAAAAATGGATCTAGCTTCAACGGATCCTTGGATGGCTCGAAGTTCTTGAAGCAGAATCATGACACGAAAACAAGTTCAAGTAAGATCATCACTTGAAATAAGATTGTTATAGTTATAGAAATTGAACCAAAGTTTGAATATGATTATTACCTTGTATTAGAATGATAACCTACTGTAAGAAACAAATATTTCTTGAGGTTGGATGATCACCTTACAAGATTGGAAGTGAGCTAGCAAACTTGAAAGTATTCTTGATTTTATGTAACTAGAACTTGTAAAATATATGAAGAACACTTAGAACTTGAAGATAGAACTTGAGAGAGATCAATTAGATGAAGAAAATTGAAGAATGAAAGTGTTTGTAGGTGTTTTTGGTCGTTGGTGTATGGATTAGATATAAAGGATATGAAATTTTGTTTTCATGTAAATAAGTCATGAATGATTACTCATATTTTTGTAATTTTATGAGATATTTCATGCTAGTTGCCAAATGATGGTTCCCACATGTGTTAGGTGACTCACATGGGCTGCTAAGAGCTGATCATTGGAGTGTATATACCAATAGTACATACATCTAAAAGCTGTGTATTGTACGAGTACGAATACGGGTGCATACGAGTAGAATTGTTGATGAAACTGAACGAGGATGTAATTGTAAGCATTTTTGTTAAGTAGAAGTATTTTGATAAGTGTATTGAAGTCTTACAAAAGTGTATAAATACATATTAAAATACTACATGTATATACATTTTAACTGATTCGTTAAGTCATCGTTAGTCGTTACATGTAAGTGTTGTTTTGAAACCTTTAGGTTAACGATCTTGTTAAATGTTGTTAACCCAATGTTTATAATATCAAATGAGATTTTAAATTATTATATTATCATGATATTATCATGTATGAATATCTCTTAATATGATATATATACATTAAACGTCTTTACAACGATAATCGTTACATATATGTCTCGTTTAAAAATCATTAAGTTAGTAGTCTTGTTTTTACATATGTAGTTCATTGTTAATATACTTAATGATATGTTTACTTATCATAGTATCATGTTAACTATATATATATCCATATATATGTCATCATATAGTTTTTACAAGTTTAACGTTCGTGAATCACCGGTCAACTTGGGTGGTCAATTGTCTATATGAAACATATTTCAATTAATCAAGTCTTAACAAGTTTGATTGCTTAACATGTTGGAAACATTTAATCATGTAAATATCAATCTCAATTAATATATATAAACATGGAAAAGTTCGGGTCACTACAGTACCTACCCGTTAAATAAATTTCGTCCCGAAATTTTAAGCTGTTGAAGGTGTTGACGAATCTTCTGAAAATAGATGCGGGTATTTCTTCTTCATCTGATCTTCACGCTCCCAGGTGAACTCGGGTCCTCTACGAGCATTCCATCGAACCTTAACAATTGGTATCTTGTTTTGCTTAAGTCTTTTAACCTCACGATCCATTATTTCGACGGGTTCTTCGATGAATTGAAGTTTTTCGTTGATTTGGATTTCATCTAATGGAATAGTGAGATCTTCTTTAGCAAAACATTTCTTCAAATTCGAGACGTGGAAAGTGTTATGTACATCCGCGAGTTGTTGAGGTAACTCAAGTCGGTAAGCTACTGGTCCGACACGATCAATAATCTTGAATGGTCCAATATACCTTGGATTTAATTTCCCTCGTTTACCAAATCGAACAACGCCTTTCCAAGGTGTAACTTTAAGCATGACCATCTCTCCAATTTCAAATTCTATATCTTTTCTTTTAATGTCAGCGTAGCTCTTTTGTCGACTTTGGGCGGTTTTCAACCGTTGTTGAATTTGGATGATCTTCTCGGTAGTTTCTTGTATAATCTCCGGACCCGTAATCTGTCTATCCCCCACTTCACTCCAACAAATCGGAGACCTGCACTTTCTACCATAAAGTGCTTCAAATGGCGCCATCTCAATGCTTGAATGGTAGCTGTTGTTGTAGGAAAATTCTGCTAACGGTAGATGTCGATCCCAACTGTTTCCGAAATCAATAACACATGCTCGTAGCATGTCTTCAAGTGTTTGTATCGTCCTTTCGCTCTGCCCATCAGTTTGTGGATGATAGACAGTACTCATGTCTAGACGAGTTCCTAATGCTTGCTGTAATGTCTGCCAGAATCTTGAAATAAATCTGCCATCCCTATCAGAGATAATAGAGATTGGTATTCCATGTCTGGAGATGACTTCCTTCAAATACAGTCGTGCTAACTTCTCCATCTTGTCATCTTCTCTTATTGGCAGGAAGTGTGCTAATTTGGTGAGACGATCAACTATTACCCAAATAGTATCAAAACCACTTGCAGTCCTTGGCAATTTAGTGATGAAATCCATGGTAATGTTTTCCCATTTCCATTCCGGGATTTCGGGTTGTTGAAGTAGACCTGATGGTTTCTGATGCTCAGCTTTGACCTTAGAACACGTCAAACATTCTCCTACGTATTTAGCAACATCAGCTTTCATACCCGGCCACCAAAAATGTTTCTTGAGATCCTTGTACATCTTCCCCGTTCCAGGATGTATTGAGTATCTGGTTTTATGAGCTTCTCTAAGTACCATTTCTCTCATATCTCCAAATTTTGGTACCCAAATCCTTTCAGCCCTATACCGGGTTCCGTCTTCCCGAATATTAAGATGCTTCTCCGATCCTTTGGGTATTTCATCCTTTAAATTTCTCTCTTTTAAAACTTCTTGTTGCGCCTCCTTTATTTGAGTAGTAAGGTTATTATGAATCATTATATTCATAGATTTTACTCGAATGGGTTCTCTGTCCTTCCTGCTCAAGGCATCGGCTACCACATTTGCCTTCCCCGGGTGGTAACGAATCTCAAAGTCGTAATCATTCAACAATTCAATCCACCTACGCTGCCTCATATTCAGTTGTTTCTGATTAAATATGTGTTGAAGACTTTTGTGGTCGGTATATATAATACTTTTGACCCCATATAAGTAGTGCCTCCAAGTCTTTAATGCAAAAACAACCGCGCCTAATTCCAAATCATGCGTCGTATAATTTTGCTCGTGAATCTTCAATTGTCTAGAGGCATAAGCAATCACCTTCGTTCGTTGCATTAATACACAACCGAGACCTTGCTTTGATGCGTCACAATAAATCACAAAATCATCATTCCCTTCAGGCAATGACAATATAGGTGCCGTAGTTAGATTTTTCTTCAATAACTGAAACGCTTTCTCTTGTTCATCCTTCCATTCAAATTTCTTCCCTTTATGCGTTAATGCAGTCAAGGGTTTTGCTATTCTGGAAAAGTCTTGGATGAACCTTCTGTAGTAACCAGCTAGTCCTAAAAACTGGCGTATGTGTTTCGGAGTTTTCGGGGTTTCCCACTTTTCAACAGTTTCTATCTTTGCCGGATCCACCTTAATACCTTCTTTGTTCACTATGTGACCGAGGAATTGAACTTCTTCCAACCAAAATGCACACTTTGAAAACTTAGCGTACAATTCTTCCTTCCTCAATACTTCTAACACCTTTCTCAAATGTTCACCATGTTCTTGGTCATTCTTTGAGTAAATAAGTATGTCATCAATGAAAACAATGACAAACTTGTCAAGGTATGGTCCACACACTCGGTTCATAAGGTCCATGAACACAGCTGGTGCATTAGTTAAACCAAATGGCATGACCATAAACTCGTAATGACCGTAACATGTTCTGAAAGCAGTCTTTGGAATATCATCTTCTTTCACCCGCATTTGATGATACCCGGAACGTAAGTCAATCTTTGAATAAACAGATGAGCCTTGTAGTTGATCAAATAAGTCGTCGATTCTCGGTAGTGGGTAGCGGTTCTTGATGGTAAGTTTGTTCAACTCTCGGTAGTCGATACACAACCTGAATGTACCATCTTTCTTCTTGACAAACAAAACAGGAGCTCCCCACGGTGATGTGCTTGGTCGAATGAAACCACGCTCTAAAAGTTCTTGTAATTGGCTTTGCAGTTCTTTCATCTCGCTGGGTGCGAGTCTGTAAGGAGCACGAGCTATTGGTGCAGCTCCTGGTACGAGATCTATTTGAAATTCAACGGATCGATGTGGGGGTAATCCCGGTAATTCTTTCGGAAATACATCGGGAAATTCTTTTACAATGGGAACATCATTGATGCTCTTTTCTTCAGTTTGTACTTTCTCGACGTGTGCTAGAACAGTATAGCAACCTTTTCTTATTAGTTTTTGTTCCTTCAAATTACTAATAAGATGTAGCTTCGTGTTGCCCTTTTCTCCGTACACCATTAAGGGTTTTCCTTTTTCTCGTATAATGCGAATTGCATTTTTGTAACAAACGATCTCTGCTTTCACCTCTTTCAACCAGTCCATACCGATTATCACATCAAAACTCCCTAACTCTACTGGTATCAAATCAATCTTAAATGTTTCGCTAACCAGTTTAATTTCTCGATTCCGACATATATTATCTGCTGAAATTAATTTACCATTTGCTAATTCGAGTAAAAATTTACTATCCAAAGGCGTCAATGGACAACTTAATTTAGCACAAAAATCTCTACTCATATAGCTTCTATCCGCACCCGAATCAAATAAAACGTAAGCAGATTTATTGTCAATAAGAAACGTACCCGTAACAAGCTCCAGGTCTTCCTGTGCCTCTGCCGCATTAATATTGAAAACTCTTCCACGGCCTTGTCCATTCGTGTTCTCCTGGTTCGGGCAATTTCTAATAATGTGGCCCGGTTTTCCACATTTATAACAAACTACATTGGCATAACTTGCTCCGACACTACTTGCTCCGCCATTACTCGTTCCGACACCATTTGTTCCTTTCGTTCTATTAACCCCTGGTCCGTAGACCTCACACTTCACCGCGCTATGACCATTTCTTTTACACTTGTTGCAAAATTTGGTGCAGAATCCCGAGTGATACTTTTCACACCTTTGGCATAGCTGCTTCTGATTGTTATTGTTGTTGCGGTTATTATTGTTGTTGGGATGATTGTTGTAGTTGCTGTTGCTGTTGTTGTTGTTGTTGTTGTTGGGCCGTTTGTTGTAGTTGCGATTGATGTTGCGATTGTTGGGATAATTGTTGCGATTATTGTTGTAATTGCTGTTGTTGTTGTATTGGTGATTCTTATCACCGTTTTCCTCCCACTTTCTTTTGACTTGCTTCACATTGGCCTCTTCAGCAGTCTGTTCTTTAATTCTTTCTTCAATCTGGTTCACTAGTTTGTGAGCCATTCTACATGCCTGTTGTATGGAGGTGGGCTCGTGTGAACTTATATCTTCTTGGATTCTTTCCGGTAATCCTTTCACAAACGCGTCGATCTTCTCTTCCTCATCTTCGAATGCTCCCGGACACAATAGGCACAATTCTGTGAATCGTCTTTCGTACGTGGTAATATCAAATCCTTGGGTTCGTAACCCTCTAAGTTCTGTCTTGAGCTTATTGACCTCGGTTCTGGGACGGTACTTCTCGTTCATCAAGTGCTTGAATGCTGACCACGGTAGTGCGTACGCATCGTCTTGTCCCACTTGCTCTAGATAGGTATTCCACCATGTTAACGCAGAACCTGTGAAGGTATGCGTAGCGTACTTTACTTTGTCCTCTTCAGTACACTTACTTATGGCAAACACCGATTCGACCTTCTCGGTCCACCGTTTCAATCCGATCGGTCCTTCGGTTCCATCAAATTCCAAAGGTTTGCAGGCAGTGAATTCTTTGTAGGTGCATCCTACACGATTTCCTGTACTGCTAGATCCAAGGTTATTGTTGGTATGTAGCGCAGCCTGTACTGCGGCTATGTTTGAAGCTAGAAAAGTACGGAATTCCTCTTCATTCATATTCACGGTGTGTCGAGTAGTCGGTGCCATTTCCTTCAAAATAGTCAAATGGAACAAGTTAATCATACAGAATATCAAGAGTAGTTAATAGTATTTCGTAGCATAATATGAACTTATTTATAAAAGCTTTTTCTTCATATTAGCGTTTTATAAGTTTAAATTCGGGTAGTACCTACCCGTTAAGTTCATACTTAGTAGCTAATATACAATTCAACTACTACAATTCTATATGAAAAACTGATTATAATAATATTTCGCGTTCAAATTTTTATACAATATTTTACAAACTTACAATACCGCTTATTTTACATAAAGCATGAAATATAGCACACAATAACTTTGATACAAGATAGTTGTGAAGATAATTCTAGCTAGTACACAAGTCGTTCAGCAAAGGCAATAAAGACACGTAATTCATACGTCCAGAAACAAGTCATGCATTCTGGTTTTACTAAGACTACTTCCCATCCTTGGTCTTGTGGAACATAACCGTTATGGCCGTTGATAAGACAGCGTGTTGTAACGTCATCAAAGGGACGAGGGTTACGTAATGTCCAACAGTCCCGTAACAATCTAAAAACCTCGTTTCTTACCCCAATTACCGACTCCGTCACTTGTGGGAACGTTTTGTTTAATAGTTGTAGGCCGATGTTCTTGTTCTCACTTTGGTGAGAAGCGAACATTACTAATCCGTAAGCATAACATGCTTCTTTATGTTGCATGTTAGCCGCTTTTTCTAAATCACGAAGTCCAATATTCGGATATATTGAGTCAAAATAATTTCTTAACCCATTGCGTAAAATAGCATTTGGGTTCCCCGCAATATATGCGTCAAAGTAAACACATCGTAACTTATGGATTTCCCAATGTGATATCCCCCATCTTTCGAACGAAAGCCTTTTATAAACCAAGGCATTCTTGGAACATTCTTCGAATGTCTTACAAACTGATCTCGCCTTAAATAGTTGTGCCGAAGAATTCTGACCGACTCTAGACAAGATTTCATCAATCATGTCTCCGGGTAGGTCTCTTAAAATATTGGGTTGTCTATCCATTTTGTGTTTTTATACTGTAAAATAGACAAGAGTTAGATTCATAAAAAAAAATTTACTTATTAATACAAGCAATTTTTACATATATCATAAAGCATAAGCACACTATATTACATATATTACACCACACGAATACAACTATCTTATTCCGACTCGCTTGTTTCTTCTTCTTCGGTTTTTGGTTCGTTTTGCCAAGTTTCTAGGGATATATGATATTCCCCTAATATGAGCCGTCGTTATCCACATTGGTTTAGAAAAACCTGGTGGTTTAGAGGTTCCCGGGTCATTGTTACAACTTAAGGACTTCGGGGGTTGACGATACATATAAAGTTCATCGGGGTTGGAATTAGATTTCTCTATTTTTATGCCCTTTCCCTTATTATTTTCTTTTGCCTTTTTAAATTCAGTTGGGGTAATTTCTATAACATCATCGGAATTCTCGTCGGAATCCGATTCATCGGAGAATTGGTAATCCTCCCAATATTTTGCTTCCTTGGCGGAAACACCATTGACCATAATTAACCTTGGTCGGTTGGTTGAGGATTTTCTTTTACTTAACCGTTTTATTATTTCCCCCACCGGTTCTATTTCTTCATCCGGTTCCGATTCTTCTTCCGGTTCCGATTCTTCTTCCGGTTCCGACTCTTCTTCCGGTTCCTCTTCGGGAACTTGTGAATCAGTCCACGAATCATTCCAATTTACATTTGACTCTTCATTATTATTAGGTGAGTCAATGGGACTTGTTCTAGAGGTAGACATCTATCACATAATATCAAACATGTTAAGAGATTAATATATCACATAATATATACATGTTAATAATATATAGTTTCCAACAAAAATGTTAAGCAATCATTTTTAAAGAAAACACAGTCGAAGTCCAGACTCACTAATGCATCCTAACAAACTCGATAAGACACACTAATGCAAATTTTCTGGTTCTCTGATACCAACTGAAATGTCCCGTTCTTATTGATTAAAAACGTTCCATATTAATTGATTTCGTTGCGAGGTTTTGACCTCTATATGAGACGTTTTTTCAAAGACTGCATTCATTTTTAAAACAAACCATAACCTTTATTTCATAGATAAAGGTTTTAAAGAACTTTACGTAGATTATCAAATAATGATAATCTAAAATATCCTGTTTACACACGACCATTACATAATGGTTTACAATACAAATATGTTACAACAAAATAAGTTTCTTGAATGCAGTTTTTACACAATATCATACAAGCATGGACTCCAAATCTCGTCCTTATTTAAGTATGCGACAGCGGAAGCTCTTAATAATCACCTGAGAATAAACATGCTTAAAACGTCAACAAAAATGTTGGTGAGTTATAGGTTTAACCTATATATATCAAATCATAATAATAGACCACAAGATTTCATATTTCAATACACATCCCATACATAGAGATAAAAATCATTCATATGGTGAACACCTGGTAACCGACATTAACAAGATGCATATATAAAAATATCCCCATCATTCCGGGACACCCTTCGGATATGATATAAATTTCGAAGTACTAAAGCATCCGGTACTTTGGATGGGGTTTGTTAGGCCCAATAGATCTATCTTTAGGATTCGCGTCAATTAGGGTGTCTGTTCCCTAATTCTTAGATTACCAGACTTAATAAAAAGGGGCATATTCGATTTCGATAATTCAACCATAGAATGTAGTTTCACGTACTTGTGTCTATTTTGTAAATCATTTATAAAACCTGCATGTATTCTCATCCCAAAAATATTAGATTTTAAAAGTGGGACTATAACTCACTTTCACAGATTTTTACTTCGTCGGGAAGTAAGACTTGGCCACTGGTGATTCACGAACCTATAACAATATATACATATATATCAAAGTATGTTCAAAATATATTTACAACACTTTTAATATATTTTGATGTTTTAAATTTATTAAGTCAGCTGTCCTTGTTAGTAACCTACAACTAGTTGTCCACAGTTAGATGTACAGAAATAAATCGATAAATATTATCTTGAATCAATCCACGACCCAGTGTATACGTATCTCAGTATTGATCACAACTCAAACTATATATATTTTGGAATCAACCTCAACCATGTATAGCTAACTCCAACATTCACATATAGAGTGTCTATGGTTGTTCCGAAATATATATAGATGTGTCGACATGATAGGTCGAAACATTGTATACGTGTCTATGGTATCTCAAGATTATATAATATACAATACAAGTTGATTAAGTTATGGTTGGAATAGATTTGTTACCAATTTTCACGTAGCTAAAATGAGAAAAATTATCCAATCTTGTTTTACCCATAACTTCTTCATTTTAAATCCGTTTTGAGTGAATCAAATTGCTATGGTTTCATATTGAACTCTATTTTATGAATCTAAACAGAAAAAGTATAGGTTTATAGTCGGAAAAATAAGTTACAAGTCGTTTTTGTAAAGGTAGTCATTTCAGTCGAAAGAACGACATCTAGATGACCATTTTAGAAAACATACTTCCACTTTGAGTTTAACCATAATTTTTGGATATAGTTTCATGTTCATAATAAAAATCATTTTCTCAGAATAACAAATTTTAAATCAAAGTTTATCATAGTTTTTAATTAACTAACCCAAAACAGCCCGCGGTGTTACTACGACGGCGTAAATCCGGTTTTACGGTGTTTTTCGTGTTTCCAGGTTTTAAATCATTAAGTTAGCATATCATATAGATATAGAGCATGTGTTTAGTTGATTTTAAAAGTCAAGTTAGAAGGATTAACTTTTGTTTGCGAACAAGTTTAGAATTAACTAAACTATGTTCTAGTGATTACAAGTTTAAACTTTCGAATAAGATAGCTTTATATGTATGAATCGAATGATGTTATGAACATCATTACTACTTTAAGTTCCTTGGATAAACCTACTGGAAAAGAGAAAAATGGATCTAGCTTCAACGGATCCTTGGATGGCTCGAAGTTCTTGAAGCAGAATCATGACACGAAAACAAGTTCAAGTAAGATCATCACTTGAAATAAGATTGTTATAGTTATAGAAATTGAACCAAAGTTTGAATATGATTATTACCTTGTATTAGAATGATAACCTACTGTAAGAAACAAATATTTCTTGAGGTTGGATGATCACCTTACAAGATTGGAAGTGAGCTAGCAAACTTGAAAGTATTCTTGATTTTATGTAACTAGAACTTGTAAAATATATGAAGAACACTTAGAACTTGAAGATAGAACTTGAGAGAGATCAATTAGATGAAGAAATTTGAAGAATGAAAGTGTTTGTAGGTGTTTTTGGTCGTTGGTGTATGGATTAGATATAAAGGATATGAAATTTTGTTTTCATGTAAATAAGTCATGAATGATTACTCATATTTTTGTAATTTTATGAGATATTTCATGCTAGTTGCCAAATGATGGTTCCCACATGTGTTAGGTGACTCACATGGGCTGCTAAGAGCTGATCATTGGAGTGTATATACCAATAGTACATACATCTAAAAGCTGTGTATTGTACGAGTACGAATACGGGTGCATACGAGTAGAATTGTTGATGAAACTGAACGAGGATGTAATTGTAAGCATTTTTGTTAAGTAGAAGTATTTTGATAAGTGTATTGAATTCTTCCAAAAGTGTATAAATACATATTAAAACACTACATGTATATACATTTTAACTGATTCGTTAAGTCATCGTTAGTCGTTACATGTAAGTGTTGTTTTGAAACCTTTAGGTTAACGATCTTGTTAAATGTTGTTAACCCAATGTTTATAATATCAAATGAGATTTTAAATTATTATATTATCATTATATTATCATGTATGAATATCTCTTAATATGATATATATACATTAAACGTCTTTACAACGATAATCGTTACATATATGTCTCGTTTAAAAATCATTAAGTTAGTAGTCTTGTTTTTACATATGTAGTTCATTGTTAATATACTTAATGATATGTTTACTTATCATAGTATCATGTTAACTATATATATATCCATATATATGTCATCATATAGTTTTTACAAGTTTTAACGTTCGTGAATCACCGGTCAACTTGGGTGGTCAATTGTCTATATGAAACATATTTCAATTAATCAAGTCTTAACAAGTTTGATTGCTTAACATGTTGGAAACATTTAATCATGTAAATATCAATCTCAATTAATAAATATAAACATGGAAAAGTTCGGGTCACTACACCAATGACCTAATTGAGGTCCATCTGTACCTCCATTTTTTTGACAAGACATGTGTCCTCACAGCATCTACAACAGGTAGCTTCTCTAAAATCGAGTCTATCAAATTCTCTACCAAATTACTGATTCTATCCATTTCAGTACAAGTTACAAACCTCCTCTTAGCATTGTTATCTGTCATTACATTCAAGAAAACAAAGACTGGTTTATTTAATTACTATGATACTCTTTATTTTGATTTTTATTAATTTGTTTTTCCTTCAATCAAAATCGATAAAGATTTCCACAACCAAGATGCGCAAAATGTGATGTAGTTCTTAGGCCGATGTTATATCAATTTACTTATGAATGGAAGTTAGATCAATTTTCTTATAAATGGGTCGATTTGGGCTATGATATATCTCTCAATGGGTCAAAAGGTAAAATAGAAAAACTGCTTGATAAACAACAGATCTAATGAACTGAAAGTTTCCCAATGTGTATCTTCGATCCATAAAACCTCCCAAATCATTTCTATCAAAGTTTTAGTTTATTATCAAAGTATTATATATATGTATTTGATAATCATATTTGATACACTAGTTATTTGTATAAAAGTTTGGACGAGAAGTGTTTCTGGTCAACGCAACCTCACATGTATCTAGTTAACAAACCAATCATTAACTAACCTGCCCATTTTACCACCTATGGTTTCATAAAGGGACTTATCTTTTTTAGTAGTTGTCAAATATTTTTCTGTTGTGCTTATGTAACTTTCATGTCATCTCCCAATAAGTAACATCATTAATGTTTCCTGTTTAATATTAAGATTTGTGCAGCCCATATGGAGCTTACAGTACTGGTTTCAAGCCAAGTACTGGTTTCAAGCCAATTACTCATCAGGTAATCTGAATACACTTAGTTGATACTATATGCATTTTTCTATTTGTTGATTAGTCGTCTTTATAATGCTTAAAGTTCAAAAGGTGAATAGCTAAAGCAATCTATTCATACTTGCTGCTTTATTCTTTAGGGATTCTAATAAGTATCTAAGTTAATATTCGGTCTCTTGAATATGTTTAGAGTAAATCGCTAACTAGGTTATAACAATCTCAAATAACTCGAATTGCTAAACCAGAATGAACGAATTCAACTGGAATAAACAATGAATGTGTGACAGCATTAAATTGAAGAAAATAAAAATTCGAATAGAAATTACAACATGAATCATGTTTTTCACACATAAGTACGTTTATGAAATAAACAATGAATGTGTGACGCCTTTAAGGTAGTACAATGTGTGTTGCCATATAAGGAATTACAATACCAATTTTTATCGAGTAGTATTTTGTTTGTGGAAGTTGATCTTTTTTTGCCAAAAATAACGAAAACTTCTATAAAATCGAAAATGTTTTCTAAAAGAAAACGTCTTTAACCAAATATACAAAAGATGACCTGATGAGGCTCGTACCTAAAAAGCAGCATAGAAACTAACTATCTATACCGAGTCTCATCTACATTAAGGCAAACCAAACTACCCCAGAAGGAGAATCGAAACAAAAAACATAAAAAAAACATCAAACTAACATCCAACAGTAGACCTTACGGAAAAATGACAAAACGTAACAAGCATCGAATCTTCGACCTTTTTAAACTTGCCATGTAAAATCTCTCGACCGATATTTTCCGGAAGAGTTCTCGATCTTAAAGGAGAGAGCATAAGAAGATCAATCACCAATCAAAGTATCGGAAGAAGGAGGGGAAAAACCACAGTTAGCCAAGTTTTGGAAGGCATCTATATTCGAAGTTCATAAAATTCGCACCCGACGACCCAACCTGGTTACCATCTTGAGGAACCATAACAAATTTTAGATTGCTTCTCCGTAAACAAAATCTTCGTTATAATCCTTGAGTTTTAAAGATCGCAAGGTATGTATCTCTTTCGCCTACTTTCATGTCTTCAAATTAGCGCTACTAATTTGAACTTTTGATAAATGCCTATTAAAGACATGCCAAAATTGGTAAAATCATTCACACGAGGGCACCTCACAGTCGCAATATATTCTCCCGCTTCGCCCAATCAAAATCAGGGTAGGCTTTTCTTCGTTCTTGTCTTCATTGTGTAAACCCAAAGATACTTCCTTCTCCATCTTCTTCTCCGTTCTTTTTTTTTAATGATTTGACGAAAGTGGAATTTGTAGCAAAAGAGCTCGAACCAACATCAAGCAATATACGTTGATTGCAGTGGGCAGCAGCAATAGAAAGTCTGGGTTATGACAGCAGCAATTCAGATAAGAGTTTTGGGATGAAGCAAAGACCCGATGGTGATATTGAAATCCATGAAAATTTCTGAAAAGAAGATTTCCACATACCGACGTGCTAAAAAATGTGACTGAATTCTTAAACCCGATGTAACTCAATTCTAGTAACTAGTATAAATGTTGGCAAAACTCGAGCTGTTCATGTTGCAGATTTTAAAATTAACGCGAGACTGTGAGAGGTCTGTTGTGCCTGAAAACCATTTGAATGTAAGTTTAGATTTATCTGAATCTCATGCTGTTACTGCAGATATTACCACGGGTTCAAAACACCACATCGCTCAGTGTTCCTATTTTTTAAGACTACAAACAAGACAATACGTACTAATTGTTTGTTGTGTGGTTGGAACCTAAAATTAATTAATCCATGATGCTGACTTCACCGACTTCTCCTAATGGGTTACTGAAAATATTGAGATCCTACTGTTGGCATGCTGTATGGTACAATGTATCTGTGCCACATGTTCTTGTTTGTTAAAACTGATATATGTGCGTGTAGTAAAGTTATTTTTCGTTCACAGTAAATATGCAAAGATAAATTAATGTTTGTATAAGCACTATTTGGAAATGGGTATATTGTATTCAATCAAATCAATACCTAATCGTAAAATTGTTGTGGGATTATCACTTTTTTGCCCATTTTTTCACCCTTTTTTGCCTCAGAGCCCAAAAAAAAAAAAAAATTTGCCAGCCCGTGCAAGTCGCAAGAAACCTTGCGACTAGACCCGCGCAAGGCGCAAGTTTGAGACCTTGCGCCTAGCGGCATTGCGACCTTATCTGATCAGAACTGAATTTTCTGGATAAGATTTCGTCAGATTTCCGAGATTTTTTTGGATAAGATTATATCAGTAAATAAAGAATGGCCGTGGAAGAGTTCATACACACTCTCATATTCCATTATTTCAAATTCATTTCAGAGATTATTGGCATCAAAAGGTACACATTTAAGCATTTTTGCAATTATTTTAATGTTAATGAATTGTCGTAATGATGATAAATTTGTTGTTCATCTATGTTGTGGGGGTTCTTTCCAGTTTATTAACAACATTCCCATATATTTTCCCCTAGATTGTTTTTGAATTCAGTTAAAACTCCCAATTGCACCCGAAAAACCCATGAATCGAAGAATATTGTTGAAAAATGTTCTTAATAAGCTTAATATGCCACTCATTGCACCTGTTTCAATGAGATATTTGGTAGATAATCATGTTTTTGATATTACGGATGATTATGAAGACTTTCATGAGTTTATACAATACGCAATCGCAAACGCCCCTATTGATATTTATATTGTCGAGAGAGTACGAACGCACCAGCTTCAACGAAACCCAGAAACACACGAGCTACAACCATACCCAGAAACACACCACCCACAACCAAACCCAAAAATACACTGCCCACAACCAAACCAAGATACACACCATCACCAACAAAACCCAGAAACACACCTTCTAGAACCACCTCCAAATGTCTATAATAACAATTTAGAAAAGGATCTTCCTGAAATACCACCTCCAAACATAGAAGAGTTTGATTTTTTTAACCATGGTGTTGAGAACATATGTAAAATTAAAAAAAATAGACCACCCGTTTGAATCTGTTGTTGCATCTAGTGATTCTGATGACGCAAAAGACGGAGAAGATGAAGATGAAGATGAAGAAGAAAAGCAAGATTTATTCTGGAATATGCCACGTCTTTTGAGTCAACAAGAGGAAGAGCCTGAATTTACCACACAAATACCAACCACGTATCAGGTATCTGATTTAATTAGTGTTCGTCAGACGTTTTTGAATAAGGATGACTTTTTAAACAATCTGTTTAGAAAATGCCTTGAAGAAAACTTCCAAATCAAGTCGGTAAAGTCAGAAAAATCTCGATACACAGCTAAATGTGTGTTGCCAAACTGCGATTGGAGATGTAGTGCTTACAAAATAAGACACACTGAGAACTTTATGGTTAAAAAATTGTATAACGTACACACTTGTTCACGCACACAAATTATGGGAAACAATAAACATGCAAGCAAAAAAGTGTTGGGTAGTATTCTTATGGATTCATTCAAATATGCAAATCAAGAATATAAACCGAAAGATATACGCGACGATATAGGCAACCGGTTTGGTGTGAGCATATCTTACAATCAAGCACGGAGGGCCAAATGTCATACATTACAAAATGCTTTGTGGCAGTAGTGATGACTCGTTCCGAATGCTTCCAATTTACCTATATAACATCATGATCTACAATCCAGGAAGCGTAACTAATGTGATCACTAACAAGGAAAATAAATTTCTGATGTGTTACTATTCTCTTGGCGTAGTTGTAAGTATTAAAATAATTATTGCTTTTATTTATCATTTTGTAGATGGCAAGGTAAAACACATATATTAGTGTTTCTGTTTAGGCGCTAAGGTAAAACTTGCGCCATTGCATATGCGTTGCAACCATACGCAAGTTTTGCCTTGTGCCCTAGCGTAAAGGTTGCAAACATATGCAAGGTACCACTTGCGCCTTTGCGTAAAGGTTGCGACCATTCGCAAGGTACCCCATGCGTCTTCCAAACCATGCGCAAGGGCGTAAGGGAACTTGTGTATAGTGTGAAACCATACGCAAGAACCCCTTTGCGTCCTTGCATCTTTCATTTTTTTATTTGTTTTGTAAATCTACCATACAGGTTCGATCATTTGTTCAATGTTGTTGTCCGATAATCATAGTCGATGTTGCGCATTTGAAGTCAGGTTATTTGGGGACTAATTTAGTCGCTGTCGCAATGGATGGTAATAATAGAATTTTGCCATTGGGATATGGAATTGGTGAAGGAGAGACAAACGAGGTTTGGTCATGATTTTTTGGAAACCTAAGAGATCATTTAATGCTTTGTGGTATGGGTGATCGTATGTCAGAGCTTACTTTTATATCTGATCATGCCCCCTTCAATAGCACATGGTATTTCAAATGTCTTTCCCAAAGCGTTTCATGGTTTTTGCGCACATCATTTGTTCATGAACGTCAAGGAAAAATCCATAAAATTAAAGTATTTCGAATGACACTATTGGAAAATGGTTAAGGCTTACCGTGCGTCGGATTTTCAGGATCATCTTAGTGTATTTCAAAGAAGATTGAAAGTGACTTACAAATATCTACAAGACATTGGTTTCCAGAAATTTTTGCAGAAATAGAGCTGAACATGTTAGGTTTTCATATCTTACTAGCAACATTGTAGAGTCTATCAACGCACTAAGTAAACATGCTCGAAAACTACCTGTTTGCATGTTATTGGAATTTTTCCGTGCTTCAGTACAAGATTGGTATTTCAAACATCGCAACACATCAGTTAGTCTTACTTCCATGGTTACTCCATATGCTGAACGTAAACTAGCCAAAAGGATGAAAAAATCTAGAAGGTCTCAAACAATCCCATCGACAAACAATCTAATAGAAGTTCGTGATGGACGAAAAAATGGGATGGTTAATCTAGAAGATAGAGTGTGTTCATGTGGCCAGTGGCAATTATAGGGTATACCATGCGGACATGTTATTGCAGCAGCACGACGCTTCGAAGTAGAGGATGTTACTTGTTATGTATCACGTTGGTTAACGACCGAAACTTATATAAATACGTATGTGGAACATATCCTATCTTTACCCCATTGGTCAGAATGGTCAGATCCGGGGCCCGACGTTTTACAAATTGTAAACCCCCCCCCAATCCAGTGAAAAGAAAACCTAGACGCCTAAAAAGTACAAATCGTTAACCTTCACAAGGTGAAGAAACTTCCAAAACAGTAAGAACATGTACTCGTTGCAAAGAACCAGGTCATGGTAGGAATACGTGCAGCGCACCTTTTGACCGAACAAGTGAATCTACTTCAAAAAGGGTAGTTAAACAATCGGCCTCAAAATCGAAGGGTAAAGATAAAGTCGAAGATTAAAGCTTATCAGTCTCAGTTTTATTCAACGTGCAATTTAGGGGGCGATTAGGATTATTAATGATTTATGTGTGATTTTGTAAACTCATTTAGGGTTATTTAATGTGTATTTTATCTGCAATCACAATTTAGGATTATTTAATATATTTAATGTATTTTATATGATTTTATGTGTATTTTATATTGCCAAAAACCAATAATAAGGAAGTCGCGCAAGGGCGCAAGAAGCATCTTGCGCCTTCTAAATCATCAAACGCATGGAAGCAAAACAGTCCTTGAGTCTCGGCAAAGGAAGGCACAAAGGCGCAAGTAGGCCTTTGCGCCTATAAAATCGGACACAAGCACGCAAACATTAACTTGCACCTACAAAAAATAATACTTGCGCCCACAAATAACACGCAAGGATGCAAACAATAACTTGCGCCGCCAAAAAACAATACGCAAGGCGCAAGGACATTCTTGCTCCTGTCCAGTTTGTCTACCCTACTTATACAGACAATATGTAATAGACCAAATATACAGTTTTAGATACAAAAGGTATTTATCAACAACCTATTTACTTGTGGGTTGTTTAGTTGATGGTGGCGGATCAAGTGTATCAAACCGTGCCCGGAAGAACGTTCTCACCATTCTCAATCTGTAATCTTGTGCAGTCTTTTTTGCATATCCAATGTTTGGGATTTCATCCCAACCAAAAGCAACTCGCTCCATGTGGATGCACACCCAAACACCGCAATTCCCATTAATACCACACTGAATTGGCGAGACTGGTGCATTCTCGATCATAAACTCTACGCTCTCCTTGTTCTCGTAGTAATCACCAATCTGGGAGTCTTGTACTATGTTGTAATAGTCAAAACTCGGCGTTGATGTAAATAAACTGTTCATTCTGAAAAATGAACATGCATCGGGTTTCTTACTTATTCTCGACCATAGTCTTCTGATCTCTTGATGGGCCGACATGCTTTCTCCCGCCTCTCCAAGCATTAGGTGGTGGTGGTTGTAGAGTTCCTTGATCATTCACAAGCTTATCAACCATCGCCCATACTTCTTCGTCACTAACCCACTCCTTTTGAGACCTTACACGCTTAGCATTAGGTGGTGGTAGTTGTAGAGTTTCCACAGGCACCTCAACTATTTTCTAAGGATCGTTTTGTTCCTCGGTATCTAGATTCAACACTTGACTTTCCTGATGAACTTCATGATCTTTGGTCACCTTTATCCTTTTTAGTTTCTGTTCAACAACATCATCCAACTTTGAAAATACAATAAATAAGTAAGTCAGGAAAAATGGTCGCAAGGATGCAAGACAATACTTGCGTCCACTAAACCAGACGCAAGGTCGCAAAATGAAACTTGCGCACAAATAAATGCGCAAGAACGCAAACAGAACTTTGCGCCTACTAACCAACGACACGCAAACTCGCGAGGTTGGCCTTGCGCTCAGCAAAAACAAACTCGCAAGGATGCAAGGAGAACCTTGCGTCCACCTAGGAGATTAAACCGTAAATTTAACCCAACTAAATTCTGGTAATTATCAGTTTATAAATATTTGGGAAATACACTAACCTTCTCAACGGGTTTTCTGTACCCCGGAGTTGTGAATGGGGAGTTTAAGATATTAGTTGGCCGTCTTTCTCGTTTACCACGTCTAACCCGTGGAGCAGATTTTTTTCTCTCATTGTCAGAAAGAGATCGACCAATAATATCCTCTTGCTCATCATGATGTTCTTCGAGATCGGATAACCGTTTTTCCTGAACTGACAATCGTTTTTCTTGTTCGGACAATTGTTTCCTACACTCGGCCAACTCATTTTTCTTGAGTTTCCAAACGTTTCACCAATGACGAGTACAGGCGATGTAAATCGATCTTGTCGGTAGAACGATCAAGCACAGGCTCCTCATTATCCACATCCTCATGCACAGGCTCATTGACAGGCTCATTAACAGGCTCCTCGTCATCATTATTTTTGCCTTGAAAGTACGAGTCACTGTTTATCCACCATTGACATGCACTCTATATCTCTGTGTGTTTTGAAGCCATGAAGAGGTCTTTTATTCTTCGTACAATTTTCCTGTTCCTAAAAAGGTTTGGTCATAAAATACAAAATTTAATAGTCGCAAGGACGCAAGAAGAGCCTTGCGCATCAATAACAACCGCGCAAGGTTGCATAATTGACCATGCGCAGTTAAAATCTCAACCGCGCAAGGACTCAAGACATACCTTGCGCTTGAATCACCATGACGCAAGGTTGCAGTAGTAACCTTGCGTAGTAAACAACCGAAGGCGCAAGGGCGCAAGGATTAATGTTGCATCTAACTTAGCCTCAAGGTCGAATTGTCAACCCTTGCGTCTATAAAGAAAGCCACAAGGTCGCAAGACATACCTTTCGTAGAAAACAACCTGAATGCGCAAGGACGCAAGGAAATACCTTGCGTCTGTTAAATCAGGCGCAAGGTCGCAATACCTACGTTGCGCCTGGACAGTCAGCAATTTTGTCACATTTATTTTATTAAAAAGGTAGAATTAACGTAAAAACAATAGATATATGAATGTAAACTAACCATAACGTCAAGAATTCGAATGTAATCAGTTATCGAAAAAGCCTCGGCCGAGGTACGTTTCCAAAATACGGCCCTCGATACTCCATCCTTGTCTGTCTTTTCTACCAAACATTTAATCGTACGACAGTATGCCTCAAGAATCCAAATCTTAAAAGCCCACATATATCCCGCCAGAGTGTACCCCCTATTGACCTCTAACTGGGATCCCCGAGATTGAAACCCCTCGTTAACTGCTGCGTAAGTGGGTTCCCAAATACGATTCACCCATGGGTACTCATTAATTTTTTGTAAATCTTTCACCAACCAAAGGTACTTCTTGCTCACCACATGAAGCCCTTTTTTACCCAAAAATCCCCTCTCGACAATCAAAATAATTGCGAGTCGCACAACATCTTCATCACTAACAATAACATCACCATGATCATTGAATAATTTTTGGATATCGTTAATCGTAATGTTAGAATTTGTTGGATGCTTCGGGAAGCAACATCGTCTAATCGGCGGTAACTGTACATCATAATTACTAGGGATGAATAGTGCCATGTCCGTCCGGTGACGAAACATAAAACCCGTAATTAGACAAAACTCCCGTCTACCAAATGTAATTTGGAAATTATGACGAAAACTTAACCATATTTCCTCCTCTTCGGCTGGGTACCTCTCATGTATTCCCGTCGGCCGCTCAGTTTTTCGTTGGAGCATGGCATGTACTAGACCGGGATCATTGCTCGTGTATACTAAATCTAACCACGGACCGAAACATGTTGTTCTAAATTTTTTTTGTTGATTTTCAGTCAACGCTTTCTTCACCACAGGTATAAGAGTCAGCATATTCTTCATCGTTAGCTTGGCTTCAACATATCCCTGAAAACAAAGAATTTTATGTTAAAAAATACCATCCGCAAAGACGCAAGAACAAATTTGTGTCTCCTTAAAAGGGAGACGCATAGTCGCAAACACTGTATTGCGCCTATTACATTCACAAGGCGCAAGGATGAAAGCAATAACTTACGCCATCAACGACCAACAAAACACAAGGACGCAAGGTCTACCTTCGCGCCCAATATGTTTCACAATCTTTCCCATAAATTCGCAGTAAAACTAATTAATACCGCTTAAAAAAGCATATGTTTGCGAAAATAATCAAGTAGAAACAACCATAACATTAAAACAACACAAAATATTCGATGAGGCTTTTAATCGAGCACTTGGTGTGCGAAACTATTTGAGTGAGAGAGATTGAACGATTTGAGAGGATGAGTGGCACTAAACTGAGATTGACTCTGAGATCTACTCTGATCTTCTGCCATCGTCGATTAAAACACGGATCTAAGGCGGTTTGTAAGATATTAGGGTTTCTGCATTGATGTGATGGTGGTCGTGATGCTGATGGTGGTGATGATGACGACTGATGGTGGTGATGATGATGGTGATACTCCAAATGTTCGACAATGATGGTGGTTAGTGTAACGGGTCAGGAATCGAACACGCAAGGTGTTAGTGTGTGTGAAATGGTCGTAAGGGAGCAAATGGGGAAAGTGAGAAAAACAACAGATTTTTTTTATATAACAGCAAAAACGCAAGGACGCAAGGCGCAAGGTCGCAAACTTGTGCCTTGTGTAGGTCTGGTTGCAAGGTTTCTTGCGACTTGCGCGTGCATTCTGGCAATCTTTTTTTTTTTTTGGGCTCTGAGGCAAAAAATGGTGAAAAAATGGGCAAAAAATGATAATTCCAACTGTTGTGTCTTTTCTTTGGACCATTTCTAACCCTTGGCGGTGATATCACGAGCAGTTGTGCACTTTTTGGCCAAAAAGTACAATCTGACTGTGATTTGGCAATGTTTCTGACATTTTTTTAACCTCAAATGTCATTTTTTTTTCAAATATTGGGTAGAGTGATGTGGTAAAATCCGATTGAAAATTGGGTGAGAAAATATTAATTAATGTAAAAATATAATTAATGAAAAATTGTGATTGGTTGGGAGAAATCAAACGCACCTTCACATTTGTGTCACTTCGGTGCCTGACAGCAGTTGTCAGTTTTTTACACATCATCTGATGGGGGGGAAGCTAACGGAGGGTTGGAAAAGGTCTTATAACACTATAGTTACAATAACAAGAATATCCAAACATTACACTATAGATGTGATATGTATATTTTATCCAAACAAATCAATCTGTGAATTGTCTTTTTTCAAAGATGCTTGTTACAGAACTATCGTGTAAGGAACACTTGATCTAGTTTTTGATAAACCGAACCGACTGCTAGCCGCTCGCAAAGTATAGATAAATACTAGTAAGGTTACCAGTTTTATAGTACCACCCAACGAGTTAAAGAACCAGATTAAATAACTTGAAGATATGACGCTCATGACCATGGTGAAGGTGCAAAATTCAGGTAATGATCAACCATAAACTTATTTCTTGCCAATAATTGGGTTTATCAAACAGTATATACATACAGCAAATTAGAATTTTGCAATAACCAGCTTTCCAATTTTATGTATTACAATACTCAAGTGCTACAGCATACAAAACATAAAAAATGAAAACCCATAACATATATGCATACAATCAGAACACAACTAAATTATAAAGTAAATTAAAGTTATTAGTGCATTCTAGTTACGGATCCAAGTAGTGAAGCTCTGCTTTCGAGGAAGCTTGTGGGAACCGTGTAACATCCTTAGAGAAGTTGTACTTTTCCTGAGCATCAGCAGTAGCACGTGGTCGGATTGATATTTTTTCAAGTGTGGGAGAATGTTCAAGTAGAAGCTTTATAAAGAGCAACAAGGGCTTTGATCTTTCTACATCCATTATATTTATAGTTTTCAAGCGGTTCAATGTCTGGTCCGAAGCTTCCAGATAAGTTAATGATGGTTTCACATCCAAATGCACGTTTGGAAGATCCTAGAAATACATTAAAAGTGAGACTGACGGTGTATAAAAGGAACCCACATTAAATTACTATATATGCACAAACAACAAAAAAACACAAGAGAAACGTTTAGCACTCTTTACCTGATTGTACACATCGAGTCGTCTCAAGGTAGGTGAGTTCCGAAGGATACATAAAACACCTTGAAGTTGATACAAATCACCAAATTTGAAGTCTATTAAGTAGAGACACTTTAAACTATTAGCTGGGTGTGGAAGCCACTTGGGAATATTTTCCGCAATAGAAAACTGTGAGGGTGAAGGTAAGATTTTAAGTTAACAAAGAAGATATGGCTGGAAGATGATACAAAATAATATATGAGAAATAACTATACACAAGAGTTGAATGGTAAGTTCACTTGCTCAAACACAAAATGATGAAGAGCAAAATTTAAATATTAGACTTTAAAATTCAAATGGTACCTGAAGAAAATACCCGTCGATAACTAAACCCACAAGACATGGCATATTACTTAACAAGCTAGCCAAATAAAGTCTTTCAACTCCCTGAATAGTTTTTTTTGAAAAGTATAACAACCACACTAAGGCATTTACTATGCAACAACTGAAGCAAAGTTGCAGCAGGGCAAGTCCTGAGCACTAATTGAAACAACTTTGTAGACTTGATCTTGAAATTATAAACATTGGTGCATTCATCCATTTTCAACTTCTTAAGTTGTGGTAAGTTAATGATAGTTCCATTCAAGTTAGCCCCAAATTCAATATTCCTGAGCATGAGATCTTCGAGATAGAGAAATCCTTAAAAATCGAGTGGCGGCTTAATGATACAGTTTTCAAGTTCTAGCATTCTCATTTCTAGACAACTAAAAAAATAACATGGGTGTCGATAACGTCGGTTTTTATTAATAAGGACGAGTTCTTTAACACCATCTCTTGACAAGGATAAAATCCATTGATCGACTTCTTGGAAACTATCAAGAGCCACGTATGGTATGTGGAGATGTAACTTTAAGCGAGGACCTTTGAGAAAGTTAAAGATTTGGTTTGAGATTGAAATAAACCCATTATGACCAAAAGCTCCATTTTTGGCTAACTTTTCGGGGAAATGTTCATCAAGAACCAGCGAACTCAATGTGGTCCATTTGTATGCCCTTTTTTTTTTTTTTTGATAAAACGTGTGTCCTCACAGCATCTTGAACGGGGAGCTTCTCTAAAATCAATTCTATCAAATTCTCTGGCAAGTAACTGATTCTATCCACTTCAGTACAAGTTACAAACCTCATCTTAGTATTATTGTTATTATTACCTGTCATTAAATTTAAGAAAACCAAGACTGGGTTAGTATAAAACAAATACATGAAACTAGGAAAACTTATATATAGGGTTGTATAGTGATGCAACAGACATTGGAATGATGCCGAATGACATACTAAGTGGTAGAACTTAGTAGTTAGTAATACAAGTGTACTTAACCATCTGATGGTCACAATAAAAGCATGAAATATTGAAAGGGGAAGTAGAGATAGCAACACACATCTCAAAGATAGAAACCAAGTCGACTGCAGAAATAAACAAAGTGGGCATCAAAATTAAAAAAAGCTGAGTAGTCAGACAAGAAGGTTTATAAGGTTATTAAGGGTATGAATGAGAGATACGAAATCTTAAATAGTTGTAATAGTGACCATCATAAAGCAATAGTACTATGGAAAAGCAAGCTGTAGTTATAAGTAGGGCCAACATTTAATTCAAGGTATTATCAGTTCTTCCTATTAAAAAGGCTGGTTCTAGCTCTCTTAATCTTTTATCAATTTTCAAGAAATCAGGGTTTCGCTTTCACTATGTTGCATCTTATAATCAGACATCAGTATAGACAAAAAAAACTTGTAAACATTGTATAATTATGCGAAAACCTAAAGTAATCCATTCATACTTCCTGCTTTATTTTTAGGGCTTCTAACATATATCTAGGTTAAATTCCGGTCACTTGAATATGTTTCGAATAAACCGCTAACTAAGTTATAACAATTATAATCAGTCGAATTGGTAAACCGGAATCTACGAGTTCAACTGGGTAAATAATGCATGTATTATTATAGAATAGGGCATGTTGGGCGGTGAGTTTTTTGAGGTTTTTTGGAGCTTTTAGCTTGTATGTGTTATGGATTTAACCATATTGTGCCACACACGTGACATTAGATTCGTGCATTGCACCTGAGGTGTTAAGAGTTCAAAAGTTGTTAACTGATAACCGTCAATTTGTCATCTTGTGACCTAGCAGTAGTATATAGTTAGGATCCATTGTAACACAATAGTTAGCTTATGAATTTGTATGTGTGTGATCACACTTTCTTCCCCCTTTTCTGTTTTAATCTTGAAATGTAATTTGAGTAACATCAATACAAGTTCAATTCGATTTAATTCCGAAGCTGATTCTTAATTCGACGCTTCCATGTTGTTTCGAAGAACTTTCTCGATTCATTGAATTCAGAAAGTTCATATCAATTGGTAATCAGAGCCACACTTTTCTGGACCAATTTTTTTTTTCTTTTCTTTCTTTCGATTCAAAGATTAAAAACAGATCAATGGCTACTGTTGGAATCCTAAATTCGAATCAAGATATCAAAAATCAACTTCTACAATTTGTGATTCAATCAAGAAGATGACTGAAGAGATGACCACAAAATTAGATGTATTGGCAATAAGTCAAGAATTTCTGATGAGTGAAGTACACAACCTTAAAGATAAAAAGCAAGGTAAGAATCAAAATTCACATTCCTCGTGCTATTCTTTTAATGATTCAGTATGTAGTTCAGATTTTGTTGGCAATTCAAGAAGTTTAATGGTAAATGATCATGATGCACATAAGGTGTTTGATAAAATGTCAAATAGAAATATTGTCAAACAAGATGGGACGGTTCAAGAATATTATGAAGCATTTAATTCCTTGTTTCAAAATATGGGTTTAAATGAATCGTATGTCATAGATATCTTTGTTTGGGGGTTGCAACCAGAAATTAAGAAAGGTGTTAGCATGTTCGAACCCAAAACCCTTCATGATGCTTGTTGTTTGGCTAGGGTGCAAGAAGATATCAACAATGTCATTAAGAAACGAACTAGTTCCTCATTGCTACCTACTTCTACTCATAAGGTTTCAAATGAAGCGAATAACGACAGTTCTTGTTGTTTGGTTAGTTTTGGTAATTCAATTGACTTAGTGAACAAACCTTGTTTGGAATCACTACCTTTTCTCAGCGTGGAAGATTCAGGCAGCATAAAAAACAGTAATGATATAACTATTGTTAGTGCTGCTGCTGATAACTGTGAAGAGGTTTGTAAAGGTGATCGAAATGAGTTAGCTTTTGTATCTGTTACTGATAGTTGTGATGAAATTGATAAAGATGATCAAGGTAAGCCTAAACCGAAATTAGTGGAAGAGGATATCCAAGATATAGTTGTGGTTAGTAATGAGTTAGAAGATGAGTTTGTCACTAATATTTGTATTAGTCCGAGTCATCTAGTGTATTCAGATTCATTTGCTTCTAATTATGTGAACGAAGAATCTATTAACGGAACCACTCAGAAGGACCCAAAGAAACACCTAAAGAGTAAGAGTTATGGAATAGAAAGGACAAATCATAAAGATGGCATAGAAAGGACAAATCAGAATGATGGAATAGAAAGGGCCATCAAAAAGGTTAACTCGAGAACTTCCATTTCTTGCTCAGTAGAAAATAATCATGAAATCACTTACTTTCAAGTAATGGATGTTGGCTTTGAAGCTTATGTTAAAGGTAACATGACGATTATTGTTTTAAAGAAATTTCATTTTTCCTCATTAGTGGAAAAACATATGATGTTTGACTTATGGAAATGGCCTAGGAGGAAAAAGATAAAGATTATCAATTTGTGGCCTATTTTTAGGGTAAATAGGGTGTTTAAAGAAGTTGCTCATAGACTTGCTGAGGTGTTGAATATACTGATGGAAATGATGGGAACATTGTTGCATATGAACAATGATGGAATTATGGCAATTAAACCATTGAAAATTTTGAGCAGTAGGCAACTACATGACCATGAAATGAATTTTGGTATATGTAATGATATGAATGTAACTGGTGGTTTGATGGAATTGCATGGGAACCTTGGCACTGATGCCACAACATCATTGCTTATTAATTTTGAGATGGAAACGACTAGTGTATTGTGGACACGATACACTCAGATCCACACCCTTGTAGAACGTATGAATGGAGCTTTCCAAATCCAAAGTGTGACTCATAATTCTGGAGCAGAGGAGACTACAAGTATAAATACGGTGTGGTCTCCATATGAAGAAACAAAGAAAATTGTAATAAAGGCAGTGGAGCAATGTGTGAGTACTGAAGGTGTTGAGACAAATTACATTTGTAGTGATATCCTTCTAGTGATTTTGAGAAACTTTTTGGTTAGAAGGATGGCTTTAGGCATTAGAAGTTATAAGCAGCTTGTTAAGACTACTGTCAAGATAGAAAATGAAGATGGTGTTTCTACCATTGTGGCCAGAATAGGTGGAAACATGAAAGATGAAAGTGGGCCTTATATAAGAGTGGTGATGGAAACAAGTGAGAAAACTTTACCAAATCTAGGTGCATCTGATATAGAGCCTTGTTTAAAAGAGCTTCTCATGAATGGGGTTGGTGTCATTACCTTTCTTGGGCTACGTGTAAAGTCATACCTCCCTCAAATCTGTGGTACTATAACGTGGCATCTGAACACTAGTGCAAAGGTGAGACAACATGCTGCAGATCTGATTTTGATGATAATTCCCATTCTTGTGGTCAAGAATGTTTTTAAGGGAAGGGGATTGTTATGGATTTAACCATATTATGCCACACACATGACATTAGAGTCGTGCATTGCACCTGAGGTGTTAAGAGTTCAAAAGTTGTTAACTGATAACCGTCAATTTGTCATCTTGTGACCTAGCTGTAGTATATAGTTAGGATCCATTGTAACACAATAGTTAGCTTATGAATTTGTATGTGTGTGATCACACTTTCTTCCCCCTTTTCTCTTGTAATCTTGAACTATAATTTGAGTAACATCAATACAAGTTCAATTCGATTCAATTCCGAAGCTGATTCTTAATTCGACGCTTCCAGGTTGTTTCGAAGAACTTTCTCGATTCATTGAATTCAGAAAGTTCATATCACTATGAAAAAGCTCCTATTTAATAATTTAACTCCTTTTGGTTACACGAGCTTAAAGCTTTTTGAGGAATGGAAAAAGCTCCAAATAGCTCCAAATTGAAACGCTAATTGATCCAGCGTTTGAGGGATTGAAACGCTACGCTCCAAATTAATTTACATAAATAACCTTCCCATCTCCCACGTAATTCTGTTATCATCATGCTTTATATAGCCCATACCCTACTTTTGATTAAATCCTCCTTCGTTTTCTACGCCGCTGTCTTTTTTTTTCTTTGAAGTAAACCTATTCTACTCGTTTGTTTATTCATTGTATTTTTATGCTTCTAATTAATAATCAATGTTTCTGCTTTTAATTAATATAAGCATTATATACCTTTATGTTTGTATCTTCAATTCATGTGTACTTTATAACGTTAGTTGCATTCTGATGTATGTATATTGACATATTGTTTACTGGTTCATTAAGATTGAATGGGTAAACAATTATGTGTAAACATAATTGGTTACACATAATTGAGATATGTATGCAAGTACGGAGGATTAGTTACATTCAATCTTAATGAATTTTAAATTGGTTACACATAATTGGTTACATGTATGATGTATGTATATTGACATATTGTTTACTGATATGCTGCAACTTGATCTTGTTCTCTCGTAGCTACTATTGTCATCCGTTTGTGTAACTGTATAAACTATTTGTGTAACTATATAAGCTCCATGTGATTACAATGCTATGAGTGTGTAACTGCTATTGTCTCATTAGGAGATAATGCTATGAGGCTATGTAATTGATAAACATGAATTTATATCATATTTCATATAGTGATAAAAATTATTGAATAATTGTGGTAGACTTTAAGAGTAATGGAATTGTGTATAAAGTAATTTTATAAGGTTAAGATAATCAAGTAGTTTAAATTAAGTATTAAAGTATCATTCGTATCTCATCATGTTGTTAGATGGCCTCAAAACCCGAGAATGCAAAAAAAGAAAACTGGACAAAAGAGATGGTTTTGGAATTTTGTCGGTTCTTAAATAAATATATCACGAAGTATGGTCGAACTTCTCCATTTAAATGGGTATGCCTTCAACCAGAGTTTGAAAGAGCTATAAAACATAAATTCAACAGTGATAGAGCTCTAAAGAACAAGTATGATTGTCATTAATAACTTAGTAGTATTATATATGTTTTCGGTTATTAGTAGTATTATATATGTTTTCGGTTATTTGGTAATGACTATGTTTTATTAAACTAAAATAATGATATTTAAGTATTTTTTCTAGTGTCCATTTTTGTCATTTTACTTATTTATAACAGCTCCAGCTACTTTGCCAAACAATTAAATACATTTAAAAAGCTTCAGCTAAACGCTTGCAGCTAAACGCTAGCAGCTAGACGTCTGCAGCTAAACGCTTGCAAGAATCAAACAAATTATGAGGTAGAAATAAACTTACCGATATTAAGAATTACAGATGAATCCATAGGAGTACCGATTGGAGTTTATCGCCCAAATTGTAGTGCCTTTTCGTTGTAAGTTTTTCAGAGTTCAAGGGTTTATGTCACGGTAGTTTAATAAGTTAATCATCCCTCAACTTTTGTTTTATGTGTATTTTCCAAAACCAACTTTCTTTGCAGAATAGGTCCCTTGTTCAATTAAAATTTTAAAATTACTAAAGTACTCTACTTAAATTTTATTTAATATTTTTTTTTCCTTCGGTTGAAAAAAATCAAGATCTCGGCATTACCAAGATGCTCAAATGTGATGGATTTTTTACCTTGTGCGGTTTTTATGTTAAAGATATTTTGTTTCTTTGTTGTAATTAAGTCAAATTTTTAATCAATACGTGGTTACTACTATCCTGTTTAAGAAACTTTGTAATTGAAAGGTTTGTTTTCAAACCAATGGGCGACGAATTCATCACTACTTTATTCATAATGTTCGTAAGCAATGTTACATGGTCAACCAAGATGTGCAGCTAGAGTTTTGAGTTTCGAACCTGAGAATTCTTGTGGGGATATCAAGACACAGATTACTAGGTCATCTTAGATCCATGTGATGTGAGTCATTATGTGATTTTGTGGATTCAAATTCCGAAACACTACTAAAGTTTTTTTAAAGGGGTTATGCTCAATTGATAACATGCTTTTAATTAAATATTGCTTTATAGTCTAAATGTTCATTGTAATTTTATACGTTTAAGGCTCTAACTACATCAGTTCAAACACAACATTAACATTATTTAAAGTATTCACAAAATTGTTCAACTGTATATAATATGGAAGAAGACTTTTGAAGTAGTCTTTGTGATTGAACATTCGAATAAGTCCACATTATAGTTTAATCCAACTGCAATATATTAAATGAATTATATCCACTGCCAAATTTTTAACTACAAGATTTATTATTAGATTCATTAAAAGACAGAAAAGTGGTCCTGGATGCAGATCCACCAACCGCTAAAGATGTCAATCTTTTGTATCAATTTTTCGATAGAAGGTATGTCCTGATGGAGTCATATTTGGTGTGGTTATTGAATGTTTAAGCTGATCTACAGTGTAAGAAATGGTCTGTTCGTTACGTTATGCAGTAACAAAGTTGTTGTTTTGACTGGAGCTGGGATAAGCACAGAATTGTTAGAAATAGGAGGTTATGTGTATATTATTTATGGAAGAGAGGATTGATAATTTAGAAGTTTGATTGATCTTGAAAACTCTTCTTTTATTGCTTATTGAATTGCTTTGTTGCTTGATTACAAATGAGGGGTGAAGCCCTCTATTTATACTACTCAATGGAGTAGTCTAGATCACTCTATCATCTACTACTATCTAGATATTTCCTAGTATTTCTAGACCTAGATATTTTACAAGATTATTCTACACACATTCTACACACTTTCACTACTACATATTACAAGAAGTTTCTACATAATGGGCTATAATCTTGATCCAAAATAGTTGTATACTTGCAAGCCCAAATCCAAAACAAATAGCCCACAATCAAGTTTAGTTTCCAACAGCCCCCCTTAAACTTGATTTCGTTACTCCGAGCATATTCCGTAATCTCTGAAACGTCTCGTGTTTTAGAGGCTTTGTGAAAATATCAGCAACTTGGTCAAGTGACTTCGCGTACTTTATCTGCACCTCTTTATTTGTAACACACTCCCTGATGTAATGGTATTTCGTATCGATGTGCTTGCTTCGATCATGCAAGACTGGATTCTTTGCTAGAGCAATCGCAGACTTGTTATCCACATATATCTCTGTAGCTTCCTTTTGAAAAAACTTAAGCTCATTTAGTAACTTCCTGAGCCATATTGCATGACAGGTGCACGATGTTGCTGCTACAAACTCGGCTTCACACGTTGACAGAGTCACAATGGGTTGCTTCTTCGAGCTCCATGTGAACGCCGTATCTCCCATATAGAACACGAAACCACTCGTACTCTTACGATCATCTATGTCTCCAGCCCAATCACTATCACTGTATCCAACTAGCTTGAAGTGCTCAGAAGGTGAATAAAACAGGCCATAGTCAATCGTACCTTTGATGTAACGAAGTATCCTCTTGGCCGCCTTCAAGTGATTTATTGTAGGTGCTTCCATGTATCGACATACTAGTCCAACTCCGTAGAGAATATCTGGCCTCGTGCAGGTTAGGTACCTCAGACTTCCAACCAAACTCTTGTATTGTGTTGGATCCACCAAGTATCCTTCATCATCTTTTGACAATTTGAGATTGCAATCCACCGGTGTGTTCATTGACTTGCAGTCATTCATCTTAAACTTCTTGAGCACCTCATTCGCATAACCTTCTTGGGATATGAATATTCCTTCTTTCTTTTGTTTTACCTCGATCCCAAGATAGTAAGCCATAAGTCCAATGTCGGTCATCTCGAACTCCCGAACCATTGCTTTCTTGAACTCCTCAAACATTTTGGGATTACTACCGGTGAATATCAAGTCATCCACATATAGGCACACAATCATAACATCTCCTTCCTTGCTTACTTTGGTATATAGAGCATGCTCATGTGGGCATTTTGTAAAGCCATTCTGTTGGAAATACTTGTCTATCTTGCTATTCCATGCTCGAGGCGCTTGCTTCAACCCATATAAGGTCCTTTTCAATTTCAGCACCTTATTCTCTTGGCCTTTTACGATGTATCCCAAAGGTTGTTCTATATAGACTTCTTCTTCTAAGTGGCCATTAAGGAACACGGATTTGACATCCATTTGATAAATCTTCCAATTATGCTGAGCCGCAAGTGAGATTATTAATCTTATAGTTTCTAGACGAGCGACGGGAGCAAATACTTCTTCATAGTCTATGCCAGCTCGTTGACTATATCCTTTCGCCACCAACCTTGCCTTGTATCTTTCAACTTCACCTTTGGAATTCTTCTTGGCCTTGTACACCCACTTTACACCAATAGCCTTATGCCCTTTTGGTAGTGTAGCAAGATCCCACGTATCATTCTTCTCGATTGCTTGAATCTCCTCGTCCATGGCACGTTTCCACTTTTGGCTTTTTGCTGCATCTTCGTAACTTATTGGCTCACAATCGGCAAGAAGGCAGAATAATGATAGATCCTCCATAGGCTGGGTTACCTCGTACAACTCCCTAATGCTCCTTATGTGATGTTGTAGCCTACTTGATTCTCCTCCTGATGTTGGTGTCACTTCATTAGGTGTAGTGGTTGGAGTACGTGGAGAGTGCGGAGATGGTGTACTAGAAGGTTCTTAAACTTCTAGATATTCTTCATTCCTTGCAGTACTTTCGAATGGATAAGGGAGAAAGTCGTAGTTCTCCTCTTCGGGAACATTCCAATCCCATGTTTCTTCTTCATCGAACACCACATCTCGACTTGAGATTACTTTACCGGTCTTGGGATTGTATAACTTGTAACCCTTCGAACTTGAGTCATAGCCCACGAATATGAGTTTCTCGCTTTTATCATCGAGCTTCGTCCTCTTCTGATCTGGCACATGAGCATATGCCACACTTCCGAACACTCGAAGGTGTAAGATGCCGGGCTTCCTTCCACTCCAAGCTTCAATGGGTGTTTTGTTCTTGACGCTTCTAGTGGGCGAGCGATTTGCTAGATAGATCGCACAGTCCACTGCCTCAGCCCAAAACTCCTTAGGCATCCTTTTGCTCTTTAACATACTCCGGGCCATATCAAGAATGGTCCTATTTTTTTCTTTCCGCAACACCATTTTGTTGAGGTGAATACGGAAGAGTTAGAGGACGTCGTAAGACATTGTTGTCGCAAAATTCCTTGAATTCCTTGGATGTGAACTCTCCTCCACGATCGAATCTCAACGCCTTTATGGTGAGACCACTTTGATTCTCCACAAATGCTTTAAACTTCTTGAACATTCCAAAAGCTTCCGACTTCTCTTTTAGAAAATAGACCCATGTTTTTCGACTAAAATCATCAATGAATAGAAGAAAATATCTATTTTTACCAAAAGACGGTGGGCTGATGGGTCCACACACATCCGTGTGAATAAGTTCTAGAGGTTTCTTCGCTCTACTAGAAGCTTCTGTTGGAAAACTGTTTCGAAAGTGCTTTCCTAGAAGGCATCCCTCACATATTTGATCCGGATGATTAATTGGAGGCAAACCCTTCACCATTCCTTTACTTGATTATAATTTTAAGCCTCCAAAATTTAAGTGCCCGTATCTCATGTGCCAAAGCCAAGAATTATCTTTGAAACATGCTTTTAAACTTCTTGGAATGTCATGTTGAATATTTAGCATGAACATCCTATTCGTTGACATTGGCACCTTAGCAATCAAACCTCCTTTTTGGTCTCTTAAAGAAAGGGTACGATTTATCATGTGAATATCATAGCCTTTCTCCAAGAGTTGTCCAATACTCAGTATATTCGTCTTCATATTGGGCACATAATACACGTTAGAGATAAATTGATGCCTTCCATTTTTCAAGCGGATGAGAATCTTACCTTTGCCTTTAACCGGGACTTTAGAGGAATCTCCGAAGGTGATATTTCCACTAATTACCTCGTCTAACTCCACAAACATGTTTTTCTCACCGCACATATGGTTGCTTGCACCTGTGACGAGATACCACAAATTTGATTCTCCGTTATCTTCACCTTTGCATGCTAGTAACAAAGTGTTTTCCACGGCTTCAGTATCTTCTTGTGCAAAATTTGCTCTTTCTTGCAGGTAATTGTTTGACTTCTCGCATTCCGAAGCATAGTGGCCAAATTTATGACAATTATAGCATTTGGTTTGAGAATTGTCATACCTTGGCTTTCTACTTGTGTAGCCTCTCCCGCGACCTCTTGTCGGGTGAAAATCTTGACTTCTTTTTTCATTTTTGTAAGAACTATAACCTCCACGTTTGATATATCCTTTCCCTCATCCTCGGCCACGTACTTGACCACGGCCTCGTTGACTCGTTTGATGAGTCTTTTCACTATTCTCTTCCTTGAAAGAGAGTTTTGCTTGTAAAGCTTGCTCCAAAGGCTCCTTATTTTTCTTATTGAACCTCTCTTCATGGGCTTGTAGTGAACCCATGAGTTCATCGATAGTCATTGATTCTAGATCTTTAGATTCTTCAATGGCTACGACTATATAGTCGAATTTTGAATCTAATGATCTAAGAATTTTCTCAATGACCCTCACATCACTTAAAGTTTCGCCATTCCTCTTTAATTGATTGACAACCGCCAAGACTCTTGTAAAATAATCAGAAATTGATTCTGAGTCTTTCTTATTTAAGGATTCGAACTCACCTCGTAGTGTTTGTAGTCGAACCTTTTTCACCTTATCAACTCCCTTATAAGAATTCTCCAAGATCTCCCATGCTTTCTTGGCGGTGGTTGCACTTGCAATTTTCTCAAAAGCTCCATAATCTACACTTTGTTGGATGATGGAAAGAGCCTTTTGATCGTTCGTCTTCATTAATTTTTTCTCCTTGCCGAGAGGACCTTTTTCTGCAGGTTCCTCATAGCCTTCCTCCACAATCTCCCATAAGTCTTGTCCACCTAGGAAGGTCTTCATGGATGCTCCATCAATCATAATTATCCTTTGTGAGGTGAGGAAACGTGATGACATTGTTGGCCATCATCTTGTCGAACCAAGCTCTGATACCAATTTGTTAGAAATAGGAGGTTATGTGTATATTATTTATGGAAGAGAGGGTTGATAATTTAGAAGTTTGATTGATCTTGAAAACTCTTCTTTTATTGCTTATTGAATTGCTTTGTTGCTTGATTACAAATGAGGGGTGAAGCCCTCTATTTATACTACTCAATGGAGTAGTCTAGATCACTCCATCATCTACTACTATCTAGATATATCCTAGTATTTCTAGACCTAGATATTTTACAAGATTATTCTACACATATTCTACACACTTTCACTACTACATATTACAAGAAGTTTCTACATAATGGGCTATAATCTTGATCCAAAATAGTTGTATACTTGCAAGCCCAAATCCAAAACAAATAGCCCACAATCAAGTTTAGTTTCCAACAAGAA
Source organism: Rutidosis leptorrhynchoides (assembly GCF_046630445.1). NCBI lineage: Eukaryota > Viridiplantae > Streptophyta > Magnoliopsida > Asterales > Asteraceae > Rutidosis > Rutidosis leptorrhynchoides. The sequence continues at coordinate 164,875,940 of NC_092343.1, read as the reverse complement.
TGTGGTATTCCCGATTATACAAGGTAATTCATGATTGTTATGTTTTCCGTTCTGTGTTCTGTAGATGTGAGAGTTTAGATCAATTTATTTGTAACTGAATCAATTTAGGTTACATTATATTTCTCAACGGGGCAGAAGATAGCATATCAAGTACTATCTTAATAGAGAATGGATCAAATGAGTTGAAAGACACCCAACGTGTATATTCAGTCCATAAAAACCACCTAAATCACTTTAATCAAAAAATATTACTAGTTTATTATCAAAGTCATATATTTTGGATATGATATCCTGGTTATTTACATGAAAATTTGGACATAAAGTCTTTCAGGTCAATGCAACCTCACACGTACCTAAGTTACCCACCACTTACCTACCCTGCCCATTTTACCACCTAATAGTGTGGTTTCATAAAGGGAGTAAGGGGCATATCCTGTTTAGTAGTTGTCACCTGCTGATAATCTGCATGTCTAATTATATATTCTGTAATCATATTTGATGAGCTAGTTTGTACAAAAGTTTGGACAAAAAAGTGTTCCAGGGTAGTGCAACCTTGTACATACTTGATCAGCAACCCACCAACTACCTAACCTTCCCATTTTAACCACCTGATATTTTGGTTTACAAAGGGACATATTCTGTTTAGTGGTTGTTATCTGCTGGTAATCTGTTTGTGTTTACTCATTATATGTATCCCTGTTAGCAACATCATTCATCTCTCCTGTCTAATATCATAATTGGTGCAAAAGCCCGAATGGAGCTTACAGTACTGGTTTCAAGCCAATCACTCATCAGGTAAATTCAATACATTACATTCAGTTGATACTATCTGCATTTTTCTATTTGAGGAATCCTGATTTGTACTTCTTTTTTATAATTTTTCTGGGTGTAGCAATTTAGTTGTTCAAGCCGTGCATGAAGGCAGTATTGGGCTAGGAGTTATGCAGGATGGAGGAAATTTAACGAAGCTAACCCTAGTCCACCTCATACTGCGTTAGCTTCTTTATAATAAGCCAACCGGATTAGCTTTTTGAATACACAAAACTTTGACATGACATCCTTTTCTTCCATTTGTACGCCCATTTTTTTTTGATAAAATGTGTGACCTCACAGCATCTTTTAGGGGGAGCGTCTCTAATCGAGTCAATTAAAGTCTATGTCAAGCAACTGATTCTATACACTTCACTCCTCTCAGTATTGTTATTATGACATTACAAGTATATTAAGTATATATGTTGACTGCAGTGGGCGGCAGCAATAGAAGGTCCGGATTATGATGTTATGGACTTTACTTAATGGGCACAGGCTCTGCACGTGATGTCAAAATAACTGAAGTTGCGCAACAGTGTAAGACATATAGTTGTTAGTTAGAATTCGGTTTTGGAAATTATAGATCGGTTAATTCAATAATCAATGGATTACTTCTATTGGTTTTATGATCCAACACTTATTCTTAATCTTGGGTGTTCGTCACTTTAGCTTGTGATCTTCTACAATTAGTATTAATTCGGAAGATCCATATCATATTGAAATCGATGAAAAATTCTGGGAAGAAAATTTCCACATACCAACATGTTCAAAGTGTGACGGAATTCTCAAACCCGATGTAACCCAAATCTAATAATAACTAGTATCAATACATGAAATCCGTTATTACTGGATCTAATTGACTAATAGGTTTAGTTTGTCTCTTTTTAAAGGTTGTTTTTTTTGTGATAATGTACGAAAAGTTTGAGCGATTGTCGCTAACTAGCTATGGAAGCTTCTGCCGGGTGTGATGCTTTCCTCGTTTTTGGTTCATCGGTTATGACGATGTCTGCTTTCCGACTTGTCCGGTACAAATGTTCATGCAAATTCATTTGACGTGAATGTTACTATGTTTTGGTATTTTTGTGGGGTTTTTTTGTTTAATTGAGAAATGTACATGAATTATACAGAGCAGCTCATGATGCTGGTACAGCTACTTCAATTATAGATATTGGCAAAACACGAGTGGACGATATTGCAGATTGAATATTAACGCAAGACTAGGATCAGCCTATTCTTAAAAAGGAGTAATTGGGGAGCGTTACAACAGTGCCTGCATGAGAATAACTATTATGGACGTTAGAGGAATTCAGATAAGAGTTTTGGGAATAACTAGTATACCCGATGGTGATATTGAAATCCATTAAAAATTCTGAAAAGAAGATTTCCACATACCAACATGCTCAAAATGTGACTGAATTCTTAAACCCGATGTAACCCAATTCTAGTAACTAGTATCAATATTGGCAAAACACGAGCTGATGATATTGCAGATTTTAAAATTAACGCGAGACGGGGAGAGGTCTGTTGTTCCTGAAGGCCATTTAAATGTAAGTTTAGATTTACCTGAATCATGATTCCAGTTGGCTGTTACTGCAGATATTACCACGAGTTCTAAACACCACATCGCTCAGTGTTCCTGTTTTTTAAGACTACAAACAAACAATACGTACTAATTGTTTGTTGTGTGGTTGGAACCTAAAATTAATTAATCCATGATGCTGACTTCATCGACTTCTCCTAATGGGTTACTGCAAATATTGAGATCCTACTATTTGCATGCTGTATGGTACAACTTATCTGTGCCACATGTTCTTGTTTGTTAAAACTGATATATGTTCGTGTAGTAAAGTTATTTTCCCTTCACAGTAAATATGCAAAGATAAATTAATGTTTGTATAAGCACTATTTGGAAATGGGTATATTGTATTCAATCAAATCAATACCCAGTCATAAAATTGCTGTGTCTTTTATTTGGACCATTTCTAACCCTTGGCAGTGATATCACGGTCAGTTGTGCACTTTTTGGCCAAAAAGTGCAATAACGGGCAGCGGGTCAGCAGAAACGAGATTGTGATTTGCTAATTTCAGTTTCTGACATTTTTTTAACCTCAACTATCAGTTTTGTTTTTAAACATTAGGTAGACACTACAACAAATTTATCAATTGTTCACGCATATTTTTACACACTTGTAAGAAAGTGTGAGCTTTTTTCCAAATTCCTCACACTTATAAATATGTATAAGTTTGTTACATTTATAAATGTTGAATGTTAAAAAAATTCACACTTAGAATTGTAGGAAAAGTTTGTTCACACTTATCAGTGTGTACAAACACAAATTTTATGTGTGAAACTATAACGATATTCAACACTTATAAATGTATTACATTTACAAACATTTACAAGTGTGAGGAATTTAATAAAAAAGTACACACTTCTTAAAAGTGTGTAAATTTATGCGTGGTTAACTAGCAAATTTGTTGTAGTGAGAGTGATGTGGTAAAATCCGATTGAAAATTGGGTGAAAAATAAATTAATTAATAAAAAAATATAATTAATGAAAAATTATGATCGGTTGGGAGAAAACAAACGCACCTTCACATTTGTGTCACTTTGGTGCCTGATGGATGGATACAAAACTAACTGATGCCTTATAACACTATAGTTACAATAACAAGAATATCCAAACATTACACTACAGATGTGATATGTATATTTTAGGGATTATAGTCAAAATGCCCACTCCCATCCATATTATTGCCCTGAAGCCCAAAAAAATATTACCAGAATGCCCTCGCAAGGTGCAAGCTTGTGACCTTGCGTCTTGCGACCGTGCGTCCTTATCTTATTAGAATTGGATTTTCTGGATAAGATTTCGTCATATTTCCTAGATTTTTTCGGATAAGTTTTTGATCTATTTATAGAATGACCCTGGAACTTTGCATTCACAGTCTCATTACATTTAAAAACATATTCAACTCAGAGATTATAGCCACTCTTTTAAGCATTTTTTTCACTAATTTTTGTATTTATGAATTGTGTTAATGATGATAAATTTGTTGTTCATATATGTCGCGGTAGTTCTTTTGAGTATATTAACAACATACCCAAGTATATGCCACAAGATTGTTTTAGAATTCAGTTAAGACTCCCAATTGCGCCCGTAAGACCAATGAATCAGAGAATATTGTTAAAAAATGTTCTTAAAAAGATTGAATTACCACCCAATGCAGCTGTTTCAATGAGATACGTTTTTAATAATCATGTTTTTGATATTACTAATGATGATGAAGACTTTCATGAGTTTTTACAATATGCAATTGTAAATGCTCCTATTGAGATTTATATTGTTGATAGAGTAAGAAAGTATCAGCCACAGCAAAACCCAGAAACAAAAAACTCAACAAACCAGCCACAACGAAACCAAGAAACACTCCCACCAAAACCAACAAAACAACCAAAATCACCTAAACACCAGCCACAACATTTGTTACCTTTGCATGATACCGAAGAAAAATTTGCAAGTAACAATTTAGAAATGGAACAACCTGAATTGCCACCTCCAAACACAGAAGATTTTGATTTTTTTAACTATGGTCTTGAAAACGTATGTAAAATTAAAGAAGGAAACCACCCGTTTGAGGCACCTGATGTCAAAGATAGTGATTCAGATGGAGCAAAAGACGGAAAAGAAGAATTCCAATATGAAGAAGAAAAGCAAGAGCCGTTCTGGAATATACCAACGCTTTTGAGTCAGCATGAGGAAGAGCGCGAACATACGACTGAAATACCAACCACTTATAGGGTATTAGCTTTAGTTAAAGTTCATCAAACTGTTTTGAACAGAGAAGGGTTTATAAACACTCTATTTACTAAATGTCTTGAAGAAAACTTCCAAATAAAGCTTGTAAAGTCAGACAAAACTCGATACACCACTAAATGTGTGTTGCCAAATTGTGAGTGGAAATGTAGTGCTTACAGAGTACGATTCACTGAAAACTTTAAGGTAAAGAAACTGCATGACGTACACACATGCTCACGCACACTAATTATGGGAATCAATAAACATGTAACCAAAAAGGTGTTGGGTAGTATGCTTGTGGATTCATTCAAATCTGCAAACCGGGAATATAAAGCAAACGATATACGTGCGGATATAGGCAGCCGATTTGGTGTCAGCATATCTTACCATAAAGCATGGAGGGCCAAATGTCATACATTATAGATGCTTCATGGGAGTAGTGAAGACTCGTACCGAATGCTTCCCATTTACCTATATAACATTAAGATTCACAACCCGGAGAGCGTAACTAATTTGGTCACCGACAAAGAAAATAGATTTCTGATGTGTTATTATTCCCTTGGTGTAGTTGTAAGTATCACTATTACCATTTACTAAAATTATAAAGTATGAACGATGTGCAAGGGTCGCAAGGAAAAGCTTGCGTATAGGTTCAGAAGACGCAAGTACGCAAGAAGTACCTTGTGACTCGCACGTCAACTGTATGCAAGACGCAAGATTAGATCTTGCGTCCTTGCGTATTTGTTCAAATTAACATTTTTATTTAACCTTTTTCATTCCTGCAGGTTCGATCATTTATTCAACATTGTCGCCCGATAATCATCGTCGATGGAGCGCATTTGAAGGCAGGATACTTGGGTACAAATTTAGTTGTTGTTGCGATGGATGGCAATAATGGAATTTTGCCATTGGCTTATGGAATTGTTGGAGGCGAGACAAACGAGTCTTTGGATTGGTTTTTGGGAAACCTGCGAGACCATTCAATGTCTTGTGGTATGGGTGATAGTATGTCAGAGCTTACTTTTATTTCCGATCGAGGGTTGGCAATAGCACACGGTGTTTCAACCATGTTCCCCGAAGCGTTTCACTATTTCTGCGCTCGTCATTTGCTTAGAACCATTAAAAGTAAATCTAGAAAATTCAAATATTTTGAATGGCATTATTGGAAAATGGTCAAAGCTTATCGTGCGTCGGATTTTGAGGATCATCTTAATGTATTTCGAAGAAGATTGAAAGCGTCTTACAACGTTTTAAATGAAGTTGGTTTCCACAAATGGTCCAGAAGTAGAGCTGAACATTTTAGGTATTCACACCTTACTAGCAACAGTGTAAAGTTTGTTAACGCACTATCCGTACATGCTCGAAAACTACCTGTTTGCATGTTATTGGAATTTTTTCGCGCTTCAGTAAAAGATTGGTATTTCAAACATCGCAACCAATCGGTTAGTCTTACTTCAACGGTTACTCCATATGCTGAACATAAACTAGCCAAGAGGACGAAAAAATAAAGAAGATAGCAAGCAATTCCATCGACAAACAATCTAGTAGAAGTGCGCGATGGACGAAAAAATGGCTTCGTTAATCTAACAGATAGAGTTTGTTCATGTGGGCAATGGCAGGGATTAGGCATACCTTGCAGACATGTTTTTGCAGTAGCACGACTCTTTGGAGTGGCTGATGTTACTCAATTTGTATCACATTGGTTCACGACACAAACTTATATAAATACATATTTGGGACACATCCTTCCTTTGCCCCATCGGTCTGAATGGTCGGATCCAGGGCCCGACATCCTACAAATAGTAAACCCTCCCATTAAGCCGAAAAGACAACCCGGACGCCCAAAATCAACAAAATGTATTCCGTCAACGGGTGAAGACGCTGAAAAAACAATAAGAACATGTACTCGTTGCAAAGAAGCAGGTCATAGTAATAGTAGGGATACGTGCAGAGCTTCAGTTGATCGAACTGGTGAACCAACTTCTAAAAGGGTAGTCATCGGCCTCAACATCAAAGTCAAAGAAGGGTAAGGAGAAACTCACAGAGGCTGAAGCGTTTCATGCTTATTAGTCTCAGTTTTATGCAACGTGCAATCTAGCGAGCGATAATTAGTAACCAATATCCAAGTTTCTGTTTATTTTCCTATTTAATGTCATATCGACTGTTGTAACAAATTCTCGAAGTTTATGTATTTTATGTGTGATTTTCTTTAAATAACCAGGACAATACTCAAAGACGCAAGAAACACCCTGCGTACGTAAGACAATACTTACATGTAAATGCAAGGTCGCAGGAACAACCTTGCATCCGTTCATGAACAGATACGCAAGGTCGCAAGATAAACCTTGCGACCAAAATCACAAATACGCAAGGGCGCAAGTCCAACGTTGCGCCTATTCCAGAATACAAATATGAAAAATATTTACAAAAATACACAACTAACAACTTAATGTAATACAAAATAATTAATATTTAAATAGGAATAACAATCATACAATCTGCTTCTCTATTGGAGCATCCTTTTGAGCATCGTTTTCCTATGGTGGATTAGGTGGCGGCGGCGGTAGTGTATCAAAACGTGCACGGAAGAACGTCCTTGCCATTTTGTTCCTATATTCCTGTGCAGCCTTTTTAAGATCTCCAAGGTCATCACGCCCCTCCTGTGCAAACACCAGCCTCTCTATATGGATGCACACCCAAACCCCATAGTCACCGGTTTCACCTATTTGCACCGGCACATTACCAGCACTTTCAACCATCAACTCCAAAGTCTCATTGTTTTGGTAGTAATCAACAATTTGTGACTCTGGCATCTTGTTATAGTAGTCAATCGCATGTAAGTAGACGTGAAAGTTTTTACACAACATTGTAACAACATGTTGGAGGGCTGCACTGGCAATACCGGGTAAACTATCGTACACATAAAACTTCATTTCTTCTAACTTTAAACATAGTAGCAGGAAATGTTATGGTTCTGTAAAGAGTACTGGGATCAAGATCTGAAACAGATAGAATGTTTAGTCACACAACTAACCATACACAAGGATGCAAATTTAACCTTGCGTCCAAACATGTAACAATATGCAAGGACACAAAATAAACCTTGCGTCCAGAAAGTCATTAAGACGCAAGGACGTAAGAGTGACTTTGCGTCCAAACACCTAACAAGACGCAAGGTCGCAAGAGTGACCTTGCGCCTGTTCCAACTTTTAAAAACCTGTTCTAATTATAAACAATACCAGATTCAAAGTTTTAAGAGTGTACGTACACAGACCAAGATGGATAAAGTTCATCACTACAATCCCCGAGAGAAATTATATACGTGTAATTTGGTTCCTTAACGGTAGTGATTCCTTCATTTACTTGCAATTTTGGATCTTTGGCCTTGGCCTGCTTCAACATCTCCTCCTTCTGCTTCAACTTCTCCTCCTACTCCTTCTGAGTTAATTCATAGAAATCTTTAAAATTTGCAAGCTGAGAAAGGAATGCCGATGGCATAATCGTCCATCTAGAACTTGCTTTAACCACCTCATGTGGAAACACAGGAGTGTTAAACATCTGGCTTGTTCTGGGGAGAAATCTCTGACGATATCTCAAAAGAAATGTAGCCCAACCATCAATGTGCTACAAAAATAAGAAGATCAGGTTAAGATATTAACGCAAATTAATGATTCATGACATAAACACAAAATTAAGAAGATCACTCACCAAGTTCTCCAAATACTCAGCCTCTCCTAATCCCAGCAGGCGAATCCAAAAGTTCGTACTAAGGTAAATGAACTAATCACTTTAAAAGATGAACATGCAACGGGTCTCTTGCTTGCTCTGTATAATTGACTTGGGATCTCTTGCAGGGGGTTCATGCTTTCTCTGATCTCTCCAGGCTCCCGTTGGTGGTCATTGAAGATAACCTTGATCATTTATAAGTTTGTCGATCATGGCCCAGATTTCTTCCTCACTAGCCCAGTCCTTTTCCTTCTTTTTTCTCTTATTACTTACCTTCACAAGAGGCTTACCATCCTACAATAATTCAATATAAAAAGCCAACATTAGAATTTTAAAATAAGACATAAGGACGCAAGACACACCTTGCGTAAAGGTTTTTTACGAGACGCAAAGGCGCAAGATGGGTTTTTCTACCGACCAACAAGCATACGCAAGGACGCAAGACCTTATTTGCGACAGAATTACAACTTACCTTCTATGGTCCTTCTGTTTCAGGTACCACATTATCAACTACCATAGCATCAGGTTGGCCATCAACAGCTTCCTGATCAACAACTTGCGCATCAAAAGCTTGCTCTTCTGTATCAAGGTTGACAACGTTCATGTTTTCCACTTTCTCAATGACATGTCTGGACAACTGTGGAAAACATGAAATCTAGTTAAGAAAAACACAAACATTAGACGCAAGGACGCAAGACAACCTTGCGAACACTAGATGCAAGGATGCAAGAAGAACCTTGCGTCCACATAACACAAGGACGCAAGGTTGTATCTTGCGTCCATATCAGATCGACCATCACCGACCATCAGTAAAAACCACAATTTAGCACAAACATAATTTAGTCATTTGAAATAAAACTAATATAATAGTTACGTACCTTCTCAAGGGGTTTTCTATAGCCAGGTGAAGTAAACGGGGACCTTAATGCACGCGTGGGCCTTCTTTCTCTTATTCCATGTCGTATTTGCATATGAGAAGGCTTGATAATCTCATTTTCAGACAAAGATTTATCAAAATACGTATCGTCCTAAGCAAATAAAAAACAAAAATATATAAAATCAATAGAGAACTATTTAAAATATTCAAATGCAAAAAATATATAAATTCAAGGTAAATTCAAAATATACCTGATACTCTTGCTCTGAAAAACCCTTTTCGCATTCCGATAATTTACTTTTACATTCTCTTAATTCATTTTCAACTTTTTCCATCCGCTTGCTAAATTCATCTTCACTTTTGTCTATCCACTCGGTCAACAACGCTACCAAACGATGTAATTCTCGTACATCCAGATTTTGATGTTTTTGTGTCTGCTCTGCAGTTTCTGGAACTTCTTCGGGATCATCATCTTTCAGGATCTCCTCTTCAACTAATGTTCCAACAAAGAATGCGTCACTATCAATCCACCATTGACAACCCTTCTCAGTATCAGTGGGGAACATACCACGTAGAGGTTTCTTGTTCTTGGGATAATCATCCTGCATAATTAAACATAATATTAAACGCAAAATTACAAGAAAAATCTTGCGACTATTCTGGTCAGCGAGACGCAAGGACGCAAATCTAGATTTGGGTCTCCTATGCAGCTAGTACAAAGACGCAAGTTCAACCTTGCGTCCAAGCTTAAGGATAGAACGCAAGGTCGCAAGAATGGTCTTGCGCCCTTACCATATCCTCTCTGTTAATAGCAGTTAAATATGAATTTAATTTAGTTTAAAAAAAATTAATGCAAATAACCATAATATCTAGGAGTTTAATGTACTCAGAGATTCCAAAAATCTCCGCTGATGACCACTTCCAAAAAAGAGCCATCGGTACTCCATTCTTGTCCGATTTTTAGCAAAGGCATTAATGGTACGACGGTAAGCCTCGAGTATCCAAATCTACCAATCATTTGTTTTAACAATATCAAATATATATTTAATAATACAAGTATTTAAAATCAAACATGTTGTTACCTTAAATGCCCACATAAACCCCGCCAAAGTGTACGCCTTTCCGCTCTCTAATTGGCTTTCCTATATACGAGACCCCCATGAGTACTTATTAACATTTGAAAAATCTTCGACTAAATATAAAAACTTCTTGTTCACCACATGGGCGGATTGTTTACCCATAAAAGCTCTCTACAACCAAGATGATTGCTAGTCGCACCACATCATCATTCGAAATACCAACCCGACTAGTTTTTAGAAGCATCTTTTCAATATCACCAATCAAAATGTTTATGCTATCTTTAATGGTCGAAAATAAATGTCGTCTAATTGGTGCGGTCTCATTTTCATAATTTTTAGGGATATAATGTGCCATGTCCGTACGGGTACCAAACAAAAACCCCGTTACTAGACAAAATTCACGCCGACCAAATCTAATTGAACAATTAGGCTTAAAAGTAAACCAAATGTCATCACGCTCTTTGGGGTACTTAGCAGCATCTATTCCTTCCGGCTTTACGTTGGAGCATAGCATGTATAAGTCCGGGATCATTACCCACGTATTCAAGATCTAACCATGGACCAAAACACGTTTCTTCAAACTTTTTATTTGATTCTCTGTCATAACTTTCTTCACATCACTTATAACACTCAATTTATTCTTCATCGTCAATTTACCTTCAACCCATCCCAGTAAAAGTAAGAAGAACATCAGCAAACGGAATGCAAGGATGCAAGAAACTACTTGCGTGTTAAACCATCGGGATGCAAGGGAGCAAATTTGGTCTTGCGACCTCTTTTTTTTCAGTACGCAAGGACGCAAGATGATCCTTGCGCCTATACAGTGAAGTTAATTTGATGAGCAACAAAGAGTTGTTTCACCATCATCATATACAAAAAAAACATAACATATACTCCATTATTAAAAAAAAAAAAAAAAACCAATTATAGTGTTAACTGTTGATGATTATCATAGAGACATTTCATCAAACAGTTGGTGTGCACATAAACACATTTATATACGAACATAAGAATATATATATATATATATATATATATATATATATATATATATATATATATATATATATATATATATATATATATATATATATACATACATTTTTATAACTAACATATCTAGTGAAGGAAGAACTAACATGTGGATTTGCCATCGTTATTAGCTTGATTTCTTGATTTTTTTGGTTGGTGTATTACTTGAAAACTGACGGAGACGAAGAGTAGGTGGGTTGGTGGTGACGGAGACGAAGCGTACGTGGCGGTGGTGGTGAAGACGATTAACCGGTGCAAGTGGAGGTGGTGAAGGTGGTTACGAACTAGTTTGCGTACGAGGGAGAAGATGATCTTGCGTTTTTGCATTTGCAAAATAACAGCGTTTTGTGCGATCTTGCGTGTGGGGTTGTGTGTGTGTGTCAAGTGAGTGGTCGAAAAAGGGTTATAAACTAAATTAAATACCAAGCGCAAAGACGCAAGGACGCAAGGTTGCAAGTCCACTTGCGCCTTGCGTGTTGTCTAATTTGTAGACGCAAGACATGATTTGCGTATTTGCGTCTTGTTGATAAAATATGATTTAAAGAAGGTAGAATAAAGGTAGAATAAAATTACAATAACATTTAAGTAATTCGAATTACATAGTTTATTACAAAAGGCCATACGACCTAGTTTATTACATGACCAACCGAATTAAAACATATAAGCAGCAATCAGAACCTCAGCAACTCCAATCGATCAGAAGGATAGATCAACTCATATTCATAAAGAAAGAAGTTGTTCAACAACAAGCCATAGGGTAATCCTCTCCCAGCAGCCGCTGGCAATCCCACCACTCAATTAGCAACCACATATGCAAGATTAATTTGGATTTGTTCGATCAAACACATCAAAATCAAAACTTTAGTTACATATAGCTCCACATCATCATCATCTCGAAATATTACATTCTTCTCGACGACCCTCATCATCAGGTCCTAAATATGTTCTTCCCTGATAATGATAGGACCACTGTTTGGAAAGACAAAATCAGGTTTGCACAGTCCATAACATAACCAGAAGTTGAGAACAAATTTCTCGCAGGTGACCTCCTTGGGCCACTTTTCACATCCTTGATGAGACTGAAAAACTTGAAATTCCCCACGGGGATATCCAGGTTCTCAGCAAACTCCTCCAATGTCTAATTGTATGGATAACCAAACATGTTCAAGTGAACACATTTCACCTTACGTGGATCAAATACATAGTTTGCATAAAATTCCCTAACAAGTTTGGGATAGTTCGCATTATATTGAGGTTGATTGAGAAAAGCTCCACCACTAATTCCCCGCTAGTACGCAGAAAAGTTTGGTTGAGCAGCAACATAACAACCAGAAAGAATACGATCAGCCACTAGTCGTCGTCTATCATCAACCTAGTTGTGATGACTATCCATGTGAAACTCGTCGTGAAGCTCTTCCTGGCATGGATATTAACTGAAATGAACAACACACTAAAATTAATCATCATTAGCACAATTCATAAATACTAAAATTAGTGAAAAAAATGCTTTAAACAGTACCTTAACGTGGCTATAATCTTTGAATTGAATATGTTTTCAAATGTAATGAGACTGTGAATGCAAAGTTCCAGGGTCATTCTATATATAGGGTAAAAATCTTATCCGAAAAAATCTAGGAAATCTGACGAAATCTTATCCAGAAAATCCAATTCTGATAAGATAAGGACACAAGGTCGCAAGACGCAAGCTTGCACCTTGCGCGGGCAAGACACAAAGCTCCTTGCATCTTGAGAGGGCAATCTGGGAAAAAAAAATTTGGGCTCCAGGGCAATAAACTTGATAAGATTGGGCATTTTGCTATAATCCCCTATATTTTATCCAAACAAATCAATCTGTGAATTTTCTTTTTTCAAAGATGCGTGTTACAGAACTATCGTGTAAGGAACACTTGATCTAGTTTTTATTAAACTGAACCGACTGCTAGCCGCTCACAAAGTATAAATAAATACCAGCAGGGTTATCGGTTTTATAGGGTACCACCCAACAAGTTAAAGAACCAGATTGAATAACTTGAAGATATGACGCTCATGACCATGGGGAAGGTGCAAAATTCAGTTAAGGGTCACTGTAACCATAAATTTATTATTGCCAATAATTGGGTTTATCAAACAGTATATACATACAGAAAAATAATATTAGAATTTTGCAATAACCATATTTCCAATTTTAAGTATTACAATACTCAAGTCCTACAACATACAAAACATAAAAAATGAAAACCCATAACATATATGCATACAATCAGAACACAACAAATTATAAAGTAATTTAAAGTTATTAGTGGATTGTAGTTACGGATCCAAGTAGTGAAGCTCTGCTTTCGAGGAAGCTCGTGGGAACCGCGTAACATCCTTAGAGAAGTTGTACTTTTCCTGAGCATCAGCAGTTGCATGTGGTCGGATTGATATTTTTTCAAGTGTGGGAGAATGTTCAAGTAAAAGCTTTATAAAGAGCAACAAGGGCTTTGATCTTTCTACATCCATGATATTTATAGTTTTCAAGCAGTTCAATGTCTGATCCAAACAGTCAGAAGCTTCCAAATAAGTTAATGCTGGTTTCACATCCAAATGCACATGTGGAAGATCCTGGAAATACATTAAAAGTGAGACTGACTGTGTATAAATGGAACCCACATTAAATTACTATAAAAAGCACACACAGCACAAAAACACAAGAGAAACGTTTAGCACTCTTTACCTGATTGTACACATCGAGTTGTCTCAAGTTAGGTGAGTTCCGAAGGATACATAAAACACCTTGAAATTGATACAAATCACCAAATTTGAAGTCTCGTAAGTAGAGAAGCTTTAAACTATTAGTTGGGTGTGGAAGCCACTTGGGAATATTTTCCGCAATAGAAAACTGTGAGGGTGAAAGTAAGATTATAAGTTAACAAAGAAGATATGGCTGGAAGATGATACGAAATAATATATGAGAACTAACTATACACAAGATTTGAATGGTATTCACTTGCTCAAACGCAAAAATATGAAGAGCAAAATTTAAATATTAGAATTTAAAATTCAACTCGTACCTGGAGAAAATACCCGTCGATAACAAAATACCCATCACATGGCATATTACTTAACAAGCTTGCCAAATTAACTCTTTCAACTCCCTGAATAGGTTTTTTGATAAATATACCAAACTCACTAAGACATTTACTATGCAACAAGTGGAGCAAAGTTGCATCGGGGCAACTCCTGATCACTAACTGAAACAACTTTTTAGACTTGATCTTGAAATTGTAAACGTTGGTGCATGCAACCAGTTTCAACATCTTGAGCTGTGGTAAGTTGATAATAGTTCCATGTAAGTTAGCCCCAAATTCAATATTCCTAAGCGTAAGTTTTTCGAGATATAGATATCCTTGAAACTCAAGTGGTGGCTTAATGATACAGTTGTCAAGTTCTAGCATTCTCAATTCTAGACAATGAAAAAAATAATATGGAAGTTGATAAGGTTGGTTTGAATTTGTAAGGACGAGTTCTCTAACACCATCTCTTGCCAATGATGAAATCCATTGATTGACTTCTTGGAAACTATCAAGAAACATTTTTGGTATGTGGAGATGTAACTTTAGGCGAGGACCCTTGAGATAGTTAAAGATATAGTTTGTGATCCTAATAAATCCATTATGACCAAAACTTCCATTTTTGGCAAACTTTCTTGAGAAATGTTTATCAAGAACCAGTGACGTCATTGAGGTCCATCTGTACCTCCATTTTTTGACAGAACATGTGTCCTCACAGCATCTTGAACAGGTAGCTTCTCTAAAAGGAAGTCTATCAAATTCTCTGGCAAATTACTGATTCTATCCACTTCGGTACAAGTTACAAACCTCCTCTTAGTATTGTTATCTGTCATTACATTCAAGAAAACAAGACTGGTTTATCTAATTACTATATAATACTCTTTATTTTTATTTTTATTAATTTGTTTTTCCTTCAATCAAAATCGATGAAGATTTCCACATACCAAGATGCGCAAAATGTGATGTAGTTCTTAGGCCGATGTTATATCAGTTTACTTATGAATTATGAATGGAAGTTAGATCAATTTACTTATAAATGGGTTGATTTGGGTTATGATATATCTCTCAATGGGACAAAAAGTAAAATAGAAAAACTGCTTGATAAACAACGGATCTAATGAACTGAAAGTTTCCCAATGTGTATCTTCGATCCATAAAACCTCCCAAATCATTTTTTTTCAAAGTTTTAGTTTATTATCAAAGTAGTATATATATGTATTTGATAATCATATTTGATACACTAGTTATTTGTATAAAAGTTTGGACGAGAAGTGTTTCAGGTCAACACAACCTCACATGTATCTAGTTAACAACCATTCATGAACTAACCTGCCCATTTTACCACCTATGGTTTCACTAAGGGACTTATCTTTTTTAGTAGAGAAAATTAGATAAATGGTCCCTGTGGTTTACATGAAAAGGGTAAATGGTCCCTGAGGTTCATTTTCGAGGTTCGTGGTCCTCGTTTACTAAAAGCATGTGGGTGGTCCCTGCACATAAACTCAGAACTTAAACTTAAAAAACCCTAATCGATCTAACTCTCTTTTATTCCAAATACAAACCCACACACAAAAATCAAAAACAAATAAACCAAATTACAGAAACCTTTCACTAAAACAAAATCAGATGCACCTCACGTCGAATCAAAACAAACGAAAATCAGCGAAAGGAGCAGAGCTTTAATCAGAGGTTAGACAGAGCTTGAATCATCGTCAGTTGAAAATTGTACACCCTCGCTTTCAGTTGCAAATCGTACACCCACACTTTCAGTTGCAAATCATCGTACACCCACGATTTCAGTACAACAATCTTCGATTTGGTATTGGTAGATCTGATTCTCAATTTGGGTTTATGGGTCGGGATGAAATCGACGGTGGCGGCACGCCGGAAAAGGCTGCTAAATTGGGGGAAATGGAATATTTTGATTATTCTACTAGTAAGATCTAAACAATTATATTTATATTCAATGTATACAGGAACTGGTCGTGGACAAGGCAGGATATTGGATCACGAAACCTTCTTTTGCTTGAAAATATGCTGGACGAAATTAAAAATATCACGTTTCTCAATCGCCTGATATTTGGTGTTGGAAATATTACTAAATCCACTTATATTAAAAACGGTTTAGTTTGATTCTTGATGTAAAGGTAAAAATTTTTGTTTCATTTAATTTTTTAGAACTCATTCATGAAATAAAATAGAGATTGTGGTTAACTGTTCCACTAAGGAATCGTGTAAGTGATTATGAATTAATTATATGTATATAATCTTGATTCGTTTCACTGCGTTTTAGCTTTTTGGTATGTGCAGGTATGTGTTTTCATTTAAAGGCATTTTGTTAAAGGAATGAAGAATGGGAAGAAGAAGATAAAATAAGGAATGAAAAAAATATTAAATTATGTAAACGGACGATTTTACCCATCACGTGTTTGGCACGTGATTACACTTGACGGATGAAATAAACGTCCGTCAGAAATTGGGACCATTTACACCGGCTGTGTAAACCACAAGGACCACGAACCTCGAAAATGAACATCAGGGACCATTTACCCATTTTCATGTAAACCACAGGGACCATTTATCCAATTTTCTCTTTTTAGTAGCTGTTAAATATTTTTCTGTTGTGCTTATGTTACTTTCATGTCATCTCCCAATAAGTAACATCATTAATGTTTCTTTTTCAATATTTTCTGCAGCCCATATGAAGCTTACAGTACGGGTTTCAAGCCAATCATTCATCACTCATCAGGTAATCTGAATACACTTAGTTGATACTATCTGCATTTGTCTATTTGTTGATTAGTCGTCTTTATAATGCTTTTAGTTCAAAAGGTTATTAAAGGTAACAATGAGGGCTATGAAATCTTAAACGGTTGTAATAGTATCCTAAAGCAATATTACTTTACAAAAGCAAGCTGCAGGCCAAGCATACATGAAACTAAGTATAGAGTGCAATTTGTCTTATCAGCTCTTCATGTTAAAAAAGCTTGTTCTGCCTCTCTTTGTCTTTTAAAAATTTTCAACACATTAAAGTTTCACTTTCACTATGTCACATCTTTTAATCCTAGACCAGCTTAGCTTAACTGATGCAAATATGTAAGCATTATATAATTGTGTGAATAGCTAAAGCAATCTATTCATACTTGCTGCTTTATTCTTTAGGGATTCTAATAAGTACCTAGGTTAAATTTCGGTCTGTTGAATATGTTAATCTAAGAATAAATCGCTAATTAGGTTATAACAATTACAAATAACTCTAATTGTTAAATCAGAAACTACGAATTCATATGGAATAAACGATGAATGTGCGACAGCATTAAATTGAGGAAAATAAAAAGTCGAATAGAAATTACAACGTGAATCAAGTTTTTCACACATAAGTACGTTTATTTGAAAATCTTAAATCAAATTATGAGGGAGAAATAAACTTACCGATATTCAAAATAAAAGATGAATCCATTGGATTACCGATTAGAGTTTAGCGCCGAAACTTGCAGTCCCTCTCATTTTAAGTTTTTTCTGACTTTCAGGTTTTTAGGGTTTAGGTCACTGTGGCTTAAGTAAACATCCCTCGAATTTTGTCTTGTGTGTACGCTCCAAAACCAAAAGTTTTTATTTAGAGAATAGGTCCTTGTTCAATTAAAATTAGTACGGAGTTAAATACTCTTTATTTAAACTGTAATTAAATTAATTAATTTAATTAAGTAATTAATTTGTCTTTCTTTCAATTGAAGTCGATCATCTTTCCATGTACCAAGATCATCAAATGTGATAGACTTCTTAAACCAATGAAAACCTATCATTTAAACAGCATAATGAAAACTAACTAATTGTGTGCGGTTGGTATCTCGCTGATGTTGACATCAACTTCTCTTCATAGTTAGAGTAAAATATTAATTCCATATGTCGGTACGACGACATTAAGGTAGTACAATGTGTGTTGTATAAGGAATTATAATACCAAATTTTATCGAGTAGTATTTTGTTTCTGGAAGTTGATCTTTTTTTTTTGCCAAAAATAACAAAAACTTCTATAAAATCGAAAACGTTTTCTAAAAGAAAACGTCTTTAACCAACTATACAATATATATACAAGAGATGATCCGATGACGCTCGTACCTAAAAAGCAGCCTACAAACTAACTATTCATACTGAGTCTCATCTATCTACATTAAATCAAACCAAACTACACCAAAAGGAGAATCGAAACAAAAAACATAACAAAACATCAAACTAACATCCAACAGTAGACCTTAAGGAAAAACTACAAAATGTAACAAGCATCGAATCTACGGTTCGACCTTTTTTAACTTGCCATGTAAAATCTCTCGACGGATATTTTTCGGAGGAATTCTCGATCTTAAAGAACAAAGCATTAGAAGATCAATCACCAATCATAGTACCCGAAGAAGGAGGGGAAAAACCACGGTTACCCAAGTTTTGAAAGGCATCTTTATTCGAAGTTCTTAAAATTCGCACCCGACGATCCAACCTTGTTACCATCTTGAGGAGCCATATCAAATTTTAGATTGCTTGCTTCTCTGTAAACCCAATCTTCATCATAATCCATGAGTTTTAAAGATCCCAGGGTATGTATCTCTTTCGCATTTTTTCTTGTCTTCAAATTAACGCTATTCATTTGAACTTTTGATAAATGCCTATTAAAGACGTGCCAAAATTTACAAAATCTTTCACATGAGAGCACCTCACAGTCGAAATATATTCTCCCGCTTCGCCCAATTAAAATCGGGGTAGGTTTTTCTTCATTCTTGCCTTCAAGATCCTTCCTTCTCCATCCCCTTCTCGGTTTTTTTTTTTTTTTTTTTTTTTTTTTTTTGTTTTTTCAATGTTTCGACGAAAGTGGAATTTGCAGGCCAACATTCAGCCCCAACAGGCAGCCCTGCATTCAGCGCATCAGAGGGCCCTACAACCAAGCCAATGGACTTTAAAATGGACTCGTCCACGGTACGATCAACCTTTAAAAACTACAGTTCATTACAATTATCAAGTGCATCAGAAGCTCTGTTACCTTCTTCCAATGCAAAGAAGAGGTAGAAACATAAATTCCATACGTGTCTCCAAAATCATCTCCATCATTTGTAGCTTGGAGATCAAATTCATCAATTGAACCAAACTTGAAAGGAAAAACACTGGATTAAGGAATCGATTTCTCATCACAGTTTATGGAAGATGTTGCCCCTACATCTCCTTCTTCCACTACCCAACCTTCAAACCCAACCCCGCCACATGGGCCGACTCATCCCATGACCACCCCCGTTCCCGTTCTGGCATTACTAAACTTGATCAACGTCTAAACCGTCACATCTCCACTACCTCACCCCTCCCAAAATCATACTCTCAAGCCTTCTCTTATCTTGGTTGTCTGCCGCAGTGCTATGAACGATGGATATAATGCTTTGATTAATAACCGTACTTGAACTCTTGTGCCCCGACTTCGGGACACGATCATAATTAGGAAAAGAACAACAATATCTACAATACCAAATCTTGTCGAGGCAAGAATTTAGCTGGAGATAGGTCTTCAAATAAACATGAAGTGTTTGAGGAGATTAGAAGGAAACTTCATCATTTCTTATCACTACAAGAAAAATGGTCGTTTGTGACGATTTTTAGTGACGACTTATTATTTGGTCACTATTAATGCTATTTAGTTAACATTAAAAAGGCCGTCACTAAATTTTGTCACTATATCATATTAGTGACCAAACAAATAGTCATTTTAGTGACTAATTTTAGTATTTTGCCCTCAAATAATGTTTTGTGACGGATCTATATTGACGAAAATTGACCAACTTATTTTGGTAACTAACTCGATTTGGTGACCAATTTAGCGTTATTAGTGATGAATCGCTCTCGTCAATAAAGCTCATTTTTCTTGTAGTGTATGTACATCATATCATACCTAACTAAACGTCTACTTACCAAGTTTATGGTGTTCTTTAAATATATTCCCTAAACGTTATTGGCTCCCTTCCTAATTTAACCATATAGCCATTTCAGACAAAGTAGGATAGTATAGATAAGTAATAGTTAGCTTTGTCAATAATAATAACCAATAATGTAATTTTCAAAATGTAACCAAAAAATTCATCATCAATTCAAATGCAAATAAACTTAAATACTTCTCATTTCAAAATCAATATTCCAATTTCGGCTTACAACATAATATGCAAGCAAAAAGAAAAATATTTTATCAAGATTTATGATTGTTGTCTTAAACCTCAACGAGTTTAATCCAAATACATACCAAAGCATCCAGCCAGAGAGCAACAGCAACCTACAGAGTGAAACATGTAAGAATCCTAAAATGTTGAAATGGGTAGATATAATATTACAAATAATACCGCTGCAATGTCTTCAAGATATCTTTTTTGACAAAATTCTGTAGCAGATTTGACCAGCAAGGGAGGGGGACCCTCTTGATCACCCTATTGCATTTCATCACGAGCTGTTTGAAGTTTTGAACCTTCAACGAGAGAAATAATGCAATGGATTTTTTTTTTTTTTGTGAAAAACAACGGAAACTCATATACAAACGAAATTGTTTTCCATAGGAAAACATCCTCAACGGAGAATACAAAGAAACGGGGAAACGGGGAAGCTCACACCTAGAAAGCAACCAACTAAACGAAAACTATCATTAAATGAGTCTTCCTTAAGAACCCAGAAAACATTAAAACAAATTAACCAATACTAAACCGCATACTACACACTAATAACAGGTACCAAACCAAACGAACTAAGTGAAATCAAAAAACTTAAAAAATATACGAAAAAACACGAGACGAACCCAATCAATTAACCTCTAGGTCCCGCTCTTTTCAACTTACCATTAACCCTCCCTTTCAAAGTGTTCTTCCCGGACCGATTCACTATCTTGTAAGCTAACACATTGGCGGATTCATCACCAAGTTCGCTCTCCTCCGGCAAAGTACCCTTCATCTCCCATTTCATTATAAGATTAAAACGAGATGTTATTGACTAAAATTCAAGCCTATTTAAGAAGGTCTTGTAAAAAAAATATTTCCTTGAAGTTGGTGTTAGCCCATATTATATATTGTATTATGATCTAAGCCCATCTTTATAAGGGCCATATTCTAGTATATTCTAGTGATTAGCCTTATGTTTGGTGTGATCTTTATATATGTGGCAAGGATTCTCATTTGTACGAAATTCAGTTAATATCAATATCAATATATCAATTATGATTAATATGGTATCAGTAGCTATCTCCCTATCGCACAGAACCAACACGAAACCCTAACACACAAACACATCTTTACAGCAGCTTCCATCTTCTTCTGTTTTCTTTTTTTTTTCACACATATCTACATCCGGCAAGTACGATAAGATCTACACGGTCACTTCCGTCACTCATTTAATTCCCATTAAACTAGATCTAAACAAACACAACTACATCCATTGGAGCAAGTTGTTTAGCAATCATTGTGCGGCCTTCAATGTTGATTCGTTCTTGACCGAATCAACGACGTCCGACGCACCATCGGACGATTGGAAAAAGGCCGATGCGTTCGTCATGGGATGGATGTTCTTAACCATCTCGGAAACACTCCTTGAACGTCTCTTGAACTCACAACCAAAGACATCTTATCAAGCATGGGAGTTTTTGAAGAATATTTTCCAAGACAATAAACGATCCAAGATCGTCGAACTCACGGCTGAACTACGTTCTATTACCATTGGAGACCTCACGGCAGAAGCTTATTTTCAAAAGATTGATTCGATTGCATCTATGCTCCAGAACCTCGGATCTACCATGAAGGATGAAGAGTTAGTAACTTATGCGATCAATGGCTTAAATAATCGATTTCCTTATGCTACTCACATTATTCTACATAGCGAACCATTCCCGAATCTAAACACCGTTCGGTCCATGATCACCCTTGAAGAGATGCAACTTCAACGACAACTTCGCGGTTCAATTGATTCACCAGGAACCCCTTCGGCACCCACTGCTCTCATGGCTCAGATTCCCGCAAATGCTTCGTCTCGATCAACGATCACATCACCTCAGGTTTGTCGCAATTTTAGTCGTGGTCACTGTCGATTTGGTGAGAAGTGTCGCTATATTCTCCAAGGAAATCATGCTTCACGTTCTGGTAATCATATGCAAAATACCTCAGGTAATCGGACAACAGGAAATAACCAAACTCAGCTCTTAAACATCATAGCAGCCCAACAGCATCTGTTAGCCCAACATCATCTAAATCGGTCCAGTGTTCCATCTATTCCAGGATATGGGCCGCGAACTCCCCTGGCCCAATTTTCTGGCCCGCCAGGATTCCCTGCATCTCCACAGGCCCACTACATTGGTTTGCCAGCTTCTGTCGGGTCTGGTTATTTAACAGGCCCTCTCATGCCCAGTCCACAATTTAATGGCTATCTTCAAACTGGGCCTGCTCAGATTAATACAGGTCAGGTCTCTGGCCCAGCTGCTCACACGGTCAATGGGCCTGCACAGATTACACCTGGCCCATCTCAGTTCACTGTTGGCCCCACTGGTCACACCCCATTTGCTCTTACAGCTCAGCCTAGTCAGGAAACTTTGATTCCGAATGCTTTCGCGGCCACGACACTACCTGATTACGGTAATTCGGGTTGGACTATGGATACTGGTGCGTCCACCCACCTTACCTCTAGCATTAATAATTTAAGTATTGTTTTTAATCATTGCATTTATCCATCGGTCGCCGTTGGCGACGGGAATTCTATTCCCGTCACCAATACCGGCTATAGCATGTTGCCTAATATCCACCGACCCCTCCATTTATCTAATGTCCTTGTTACCCTCAATATTGTTAAAAACCTTATTTCCGTACGTAGATTTACTCGTGATAACAAAGTTTCTGTTACATTTGACGAATTTGGTTTTCATGTGAAGGATTACTTGACACGCGGTCTACTACTCCGATGTGATAGCACCAGAGATCTTTACCCGCTCACTCCTCAGTCACCACCTACAGCTCATCAAGCTCTTGTAACCACACCCAGCATTTGGCATCAGCGACTTGGTCACCCGAGTACTGATACTTTTCGTCGTCTTATTTCAAATAATTCTATTGTTTGTAATAATACGAAGTCTCCCGTTCTTTGTCATGCTTGCCAACTTGGCAAACACGTGAGACTTCCATTTAGTAGTTCTGTTTCGCATTTTACTTCATTATTTGACATTGTTCACTCGGGCTTATGGACGTCTCCCATACCGAGTCTTAGCGGATACAAATACTATGTTCTATTTTTGGATCATTACTCGCATTATTTATGGATTTTCCCTTTACGTAATAAGTCTGAAGTATTTGACAAATTTTTACAATTTCGTACATATGTTAAAACTCAATTCAATACTGAAATAAAAGCCTTTCAATGTGATAATGGTGGTGAATTTGATAACAAACAATTCCAGTAACTTTTTCAAACCAACGGTATTCAAATACATTTCTCTTGCCCCCACACCTCTCAACAAAACGGCAAGTCCGAACGCATGATCCGCACCATAAACAATCTCATCCGCACTTTACTCTTTCAAGCTAACCTCCCACCTACCTTCTGGGTCGAGGCTCTACACATGGCCACTTACCTCATAAATATCCTACCCTCCTCCGCCATCAACCACGAAATTCCCCACACCCGCCTATACAAGTACAAACCTAACTACTTCTCCCTCCGAGTTTTTGGATGTCTCTGCTATCCTCACTTACACACCACTCACAAACTTGCTCCTCGCTCCACTCCATGCATATTCCTTGGCTATCCGACTAATCACCGCGGGTATCGCTGTTATGACCTATCCACTCACAAAATCATCCTTTCTCGACACGTCACTTTTGACGAGACATCCTTTCCATACAGCTCTACCACGCCCTCAACACCACCATCATATGGATTCCTGGACCCCCCCCCCCCACCACCCAATCTCCTATCAAGAAACCTCTCCGACCCTCCAGATACAAATCCTCCCGAAATCACCCTTCCCACTTCTCCCACTCCACCTACCCCTCTTACACCTCCCACACCACCATTACCATAAAACCCTATTCCCGATCCACAACCAGCTGCCCCCACTCAACCAACCACTTCCACTCACCCTATGGTCACCCGTCACCGTGTCGGTACCACCAAACCTGTCCAACGGCTCAATCTTCATGTAGCCACCCCTTCTCCCACACCTAAAACATACTCACATGCCTTTCAAGACCCCAACTGGCAACATGCTATGACCTATGAATATAATGTTTTACTTAAAAACGGTACTTGGACTCATGTGCCTCGCCCATCGGACACGGACATAGTTCGCTCCATGTGGCTCTTTAAGCACAAGTTTAATGCAGATGGTACTTTAAGCAGGTATAAGGCTCGCCTCGTTGCTAACGGACGTAGCCAACAGGTTGGTATTGACTGCGATGAGACCTTCAGTCCGGTTGTCAAACCGGCCACTATCAGGACTGTTCTCAGCTTAACCATTTCTCGACATTGGTCGGTCCATCAGCTGGATGTCAAGAATGCCTTTCTTCACGGCAATCTATTCGAGACTGTTTACATGCATCAGCCGCCTGGTTTCCGGGATCCCACTCGCGCTAACCATGTGTGCCTCTTACATAAGTCCCTCTACGGACTTAAGCAGGCACCTCGCGCTTGGTTTCAGCGATTCGCCAGTTATGCCCAGCGAGTTGGTTTTCAGCACAGCAGATGTGATCCTTCCCTGTTTATCTATAAACATGGTGCTGACACCGCATACTTACTATTATATGTTGATGATATTGTCTTGACTGCATCGACTCCGGCTTTCCTTCAGCGGATTATTGCCTCGCTTCACATGGAATTTTCGATGACCGATATTGGCCCATTGAATTACTTCCTCGGCATTTCTGTCACTCGCACCACTTCTGGGATGTTTCTCTCTAAGAAGAATTATGCCACTGAAATCCTTGAGCGTGCAGACATGGCTGGTTGCAATCCCAGCAGAACATATGTCGACACCTGCACCAAACTCACAGCATCCGGACCTCGTGTCAAGGATCCCACATTATACCGTAGCCTCGTCGGAGTTCTTCAGTACCTCACATTTACTCACCCTGATCTCATATGCGGTACAGCAGATTTGTCTCTTCATGCATGATCCCCGAGAGCCTCACCTTGCTGCTCTACGACGTATATTACGGTATGTCCAGGGTACTATTGATCTCGGCCTTCAGCTACATGCCTCTCCTGCTACATCTCTGACTGCATACTCCGATGCCGACTGGGCTGGTTGCCCGACTACTCGCCGCTCCACCTCAGGCTATTGTGTATTCCTTGGTGATAATCTTTTGTCCTGGTCCTCCAAGCGACAACAGACTCCATCGCTCTCCAGTCCTGAAGCGGAATATCGCGGTGTCGCAAACGCCGTGGCCGAGACATGTTAGATTCTCAACCTTCTCCGTGAGTTGCACTGTCCATTATTTTCTGCCACTCTGGTCTACTGTGACAATGTCAGTGCTGTTTATATGTCTAGTAACGCGGTTCAGCATCAGCGAACCAAGCATATCGAGATTCACTATAACATTTATCCTCATTTAGACCCCCATATATAGACGTGTTAGTAAATTAACATGTCTATATAAACAAATGGACACGTCTAATTAGAAAAAAAGGGCGGAACACCTCTAATTAACATATTATTTAGACATGTTGACACGTCTAATTAAAATATTTAGATGTGTTGTTGATAAAAAGAGCGGAACACCTCTAATTAACATGTTATTTAGACGTGTTGACACGTTTATTTGATCAAATTGGAGGAACACGTCTAAACGTGTTATTATTTAGACGTGTTCTAATTAACATTTAGACGTGTTTAGACATGTTGTTGATTAAAGTGGTGGAACACCTCTAATTAATATATTATATAGACTTATTAACACGTCTAGGTAAGCCAAACACGTCTAGTTAGAAACCATTAACCATTTAGCTATTAGGGTTCCCTGACCCTTAAAAGTAAAAAAGCAGTATTTTCCTCTACAACCTTCATCTTCTTTACTTCTAACCTCAAATATTACATCTCAATCTCAATTTCATAGGTCTAACCTCTTCTTCACTACACCATGCTCTAATCTTCAAATACCTAATTCTTATATGTGGTTCCTCTATTAACCTAATTCTTTACCCGAACTACATTCGTCACTCCTCTGTTCTGCCACCAATTTTTGTGTCCGCTTATATACACCAAACGAAAATGGCGAAAGTCTAGGGTTTCGTTCGTCATCATTTTTTTTTTCCAATTAATTGTACCAGAAAGGAAGCATTGGTTTTGCTATCATAGTTTGTCTTCATAAGTTAACTTTTTTTTTTCAAAAGATTGTTGTTACTCTGTCGTGATATATATCTTCAATTCATTAATCTGTATTATTGTGTTCATTTACGGTTTATGCGTTCTTTTTTTTTTTTTCCTTTATTTTTGAATTTTTGTGACATCATCTTAATGGTTCGATTCTTTATCAGTGTTTTTGGCGATTTCTTTATACATCGATCATTTCTGCCATTTCCAGGTACTGTGGGATTCAAATTTCCGCTCTTACTTTTTTTTTTAATCTTCGATGTTCCTGTTTTTGTGTTTCGTTTTCGTCGATGTGGTCATTTGGGTGGCCTGTTATCATTTGCGTTGGTATCTCCATGTCTTTAGTATATTCAGAAATTTATTAGTATTGTCTTATTGAATTTATTAACAAATTTCAGTAACTTGAAATATATAGTATCAAGTTCGGTAACTGAGGTATGTAATAATTCAATATTGCTTTTGGGTCCTCGCGGATGTGGTAAAATCGCGCTATGATATTTTGTTTTTTCACTAATTTGTTCATGTTATCTATAATGTAATCTGAATTTATTAATAAGTTATTGATTTATGAATTTAGGCTTTGGACCTTGTTCATAATAATCTATCTCATCAAAAGAAAATACTCATTAGTAGCTGTATAAATATGGGTGTCTCATGTTTATCATCGTTGCCCAACCATTTCTAACAACCTACATGTTTTTTCTGACAAATCAAACTAACCGTAAATGAAGCCTGTACAGGTACCGGATTTCATCATGCACGCGTGCCTGATTCCAGCCCCGCTAGGGGTGTGATTGCAGCCTGTTACACGCTCCGTGCGTTACAGACGTACCTGATTGCAGCTCACACACGTGCCTTAATTGTCTGCAATATTAATAGCTTTTGTTGAGGTTTCATTCATGAAATATAACTGCAAGTTTTTAATGAATTCTAACTGAAACTTTTGTCTTCGTATACCTAATGGACGTTTCATTTGTTGCAGGTGTTTTGGATATCTTCAAATTTTGCCCAAGTAGAGTAAGATTCTTCATTTATTCTTTATATGTATATGTATTAATGCATTAATGTTTGCAGTTACACGTATGCCTTTTATATGTGTTCATAGTGTGCAATTGTTTAAACGCAAAATGTTCTATATGTTATTGTTTTTCCTGCACCAAGTTCTCTATTAATTTACTAAATGTTGCAGGACGGTAACCAAATTCCTAATTTTGGTCCTTTAATATGTGCAGCTGCAACTGCTCCTTCGTTCGAACAGTTTCGTTCACATGGATGATAGCCTCAAGACAATTTAAGGTACATATTTACACTTCTAAACAAGACTTTTTTATAGCCATAAACTGTTTCAAGTAAATGTCTGTTTGGAATCTTGGAGGACTGCCCATTGTTTGTTATGCTCAACTTTCTCAACACATGTAGTGATACTCATTTACTTCCACTACCTGATGGAATAGTTCATTAGCTATACAAACATTAGGATGTCCTTACTAACAATACTAACTATAATAAAATACCCTTTTCAGATTGGAGCAGCAGGTTCGGATGCAGCAATTGTGAGGTTGCATGATTTCACACCACCGTTGGCACTCACATGGAGGAACAACTGCATGCTTGACATTTATTTCACCCGCTGGAGGGGACTGATTGCAGAGGGATGACATGTTGGATGGCTACCATTAGCTACCGTTTTTAGTTTAGAGTTCCTCCATTGTAAATTACATTCATGACCTTTTTGTAAATACTTTAAAGATATGTATATATATGATATTTATATATAAAGTTTGGTTCTGTAGTAAATTTAATTTCGTATATTTGGTGCATTTGGTATTTGGCGGGTATTATTTAAAATATTTGAGATTTTAATTTATCTGGCGCCGGAGAGATTGAAATATCTCTGGTATTTGGCGGGTATTATTTAAAATATCTAAGATTTTAACCAGGGTTAACATTTACCGGAACACGTTTAATTGATAACACGTCTAATCGATAACACGTCTAATTGTTACCCGTAACACGTCTAATTATCAATTAGACGTGTTAATTTAACCAATTAGACGTGTTCCTGGAACACGTCTAATTGACAAAAAAGAGGAACACGTCTAAATACACTACTTTTTAGACGTGTTGACACGTCTAATTGAGTTTTTTAGACGTGTTCACGGACCGCACTATATGCCATAAGCAATTAGTGCTGTCACATCTAGACGTGTTGAAAAACACGTCTAATAAGCCTTTTTAACACGTCTAATTAACGATTTTTGTAGTAGTGATTGACATACACTTTGTTCGCGATCTTGTTACGAAAGGTCATGTTCGTGTCCTCCACGTGCCCTCGCGCTACCAGTATGCCGATATCTTCACCAAAGGCTTACCTGCTGCTCTGTTTGATGACTTTCGCGCCAGTTTGAGCGTTCGCTCGACTCCCGCTCCAACTGCGGGGGGATGTTAGTCCATATTATATCTTGTATTATGATGTAAACCCATCTTTATAAGGGCCATATTCTAGTATATTCTAGTGATTAGCCTTATGTTTGGTGTGATCTTTATATATGTGGCAAGGATTCTCATTTGTACGCAATTCAGTTAATATCAATATCAATATATCAATTATGATTAATAGCTGGCAAGGTCCAGGAGTATGTATACGGCGAAGAAATATTAATTCCTGCTGTTCCAAAAAAAAAAAAAAAAAAAAAAAAAAAAAAAAAAATTAAGATTCAAGATATAAATATCATAAGTCAAATAAATGAACTGTTAAACCCAACCCTTTTATAAACCAGGAACTCTCATGAATAAAGACGGAGTGTTAAGCACATGATTACCCTAGGGTCCAGCAATGTAAAAAACAGATTTACAACTTATGTTACATTGTCTAGGCAGTTAGGGGTAAACCACAGTTAAATTTTCCTTGTTCAGGCTACCGGGAGGATGGGTTTTGTTGCTTAGATGTACGCGGTTAAGTTGATAGTATAATGCATTAATGTTTAGTTAGGGGTAAATATGGGTAAACTGGTGATGGAATAAAAACGAGATATATCAGAACCATTATTGAGCTGTATTACTTTGCATTAATGTATGGATTTTTAGATAAATCATCCAATACCTCTCAACCATTTTAAGCACACATAAGGTAAGTTTGAGGACCATCAATATTGGTATACATGGTTTATGCTTGAAAACAGTGTATGTTTGTTTATCTTATGAAAATATAACTAATTTAATTCTTTTTTTCAATCTGTATCTACACTGTTAGCATATGTGTATTTATATATTATAGTTTGTAGTATATTATAGGCCCATTCCACATTGTATACTATGTAATCTGCTCAGCCCATCATTGTACTATATATATGTGATAATACAATGGAATATATGACTGGAATATATCATGGGAAAATATATGTCCTCAACTTATTTCCTTCTTTTTTTCTCTCATTCTAGGAAACTATTCTTCTCCTTCCATCATTCTCGGCTCTACCTCCTGCCATCTCTCTTCCACTAAAAAAAAAAATTCTTGATTTATTACTATGCTTTTTTTTTTTTTTTTTTTTCCTTTTTCTCTCTGTTGATCTCCACCATCAACATGACAAGCGGAAGCTCTACCCCACCAACTTCCGCTACACCTCTCCACAAAGCATATAGCGTTACTAATATCAACTCTCACATTCTGCTTATTTTAAATCTTGATCATCTCAACTATGATGCATGGAACGTTCTATTTGAAACTCATTGTATCGGTTTTGACGTGATCGATCACATGACATCGATAGTACATATGAGAATAGCAGCCTTCCCACCGATCCCGAATGGGTCAAACTTGACTCTATTGTTAGGATGTGGATATATAGCACTATTTCTCCTGAAGTTCTTGAAAACATTCATGAAAAGAAAACCACCGCTCGTGCCACGTGGTTAAATCTCGAAACACTCTTTCGAACCAACAAAGATTCAACCGCATTTCAACTTGAAAACGAACTCTGAACACTCACTCTCGGTGACATGTCTATTAAGGATTATTGCACGAAAATTAAGTCAATGGCCGATCTTTTGGAAAATATTGGTGAACCCGTTTCCTATAAAAACCTCGTTGCGTATACACTGCAAGGATTGCCACGTAAATGGAATGGTGTCACCCGCGCCATACGTCTTCGGGAGACTCAACCTACGTGGGTTCAAACCCGGGCTATTTTACTAAGTGAAGAATCAAAGCTCGACGACACCCGATTATCCAATTCAAACTCGTCTTCTCCAAATTTACTTGCTTCATCGGGACCCGAAAACCGTTATTCGGGACGTCGTGCAGGTTGTCGTGGTGGTGGCCGTCAGAGTGACCGCCGTCAACAGC
Source organism: Rutidosis leptorrhynchoides (assembly GCF_046630445.1). Taxonomy (NCBI): domain Eukaryota; kingdom Viridiplantae; phylum Streptophyta; class Magnoliopsida; order Asterales; family Asteraceae; genus Rutidosis; species Rutidosis leptorrhynchoides. Next base: position 164,844,863 of record NC_092343.1, on the reverse strand, counting down.
CCATCGGTCAGTATGGATGGGTTTACATCCCACCGCCGCCACGTACTCAAAATAACCGGTCTTCCTACAATACGTATGCTTCCAATCAACAAAATGTTAGACCATTTTCTCGTACAGGAAACTCACAAAATGGATTGCTTGGTATTGGCCCAACAAATAATTCTTTTAATTATACAAGCTCAACAGGTCAAGCACATGTTTTAAATGGGCCCAACAATTCAGTTTTTTCAGCAGGCAACTTAAATCAGACGCAACAAATTAACTCACTAGCTGCTGGACAGAATTTTGGACCATCTTTTGGTGGTGGACAGCGCACGAATCAGTAGACTTGGGCTAATAATTATGATCAGCCTACCACTTTACCATATTTATTCAGTACTATGACATTGCAGGAACCCAACACTTCAGGTTGGATCATGGATACCGCGGGAGCCACGGATCACGTTCACTCAGATTCAGGTATACTTAAGTCCATCTCTAATAATCATGGTACTCGTTCTATTTTTGTTGGTGATGGTTCTTCAAATCCTGTATTGACTACTGGGTACACAGACCTGCCAAACCCATATCGCCCACTTCATTTTCACAATGTACTTATCACCCCGGCAATCATTAAGAATCTTATTTCTGTTCGCAATTTACAACTGAAAACTGATAACTACTGTTCTATTGACTTTGACCCCTTTGGTTTTACTGTGAAGGATTATCGCACCCATCAGCCTCTAATCCGATGTGACAGCACCGGGCCTCTCTATCTCGTGACACAATCCACCTCTCAAGTCTTCTCTACATATAGCTCATCACTTTGGCATCAACGTCTTGGCCTTCCCGATGACAAAGAACTACAATATTTAATTTCCCGCCAATTTATTTCTTGTAACAAAGATAAGTCACGTGTTTTGTGTCAACCATGTCAACTTGGCAAACACGTCCAACTTCCATTTAGTACTTCTAATTCTTTTGTGTGGTCTCCATGTGATATTATTGTTGGTCCCTTGATAAATAACAGGAGTATTGTAGAGGAGGGGGGGGGGGGGGGGGGTGAATACAATTTCTTTTAATTAAAAACACGATTTAGTATTCAAGCAAGTAAATTAAGTAGAGTCACAGGTAAGTTTTCAACGGTTTATTCTTTATTGATAAAATCACAAAGAATTACAACTATCATTGGCGGAATGATAGTTGGTTGATACAGATTTACCAAGATTATAGCTATGAGGATAACTTAAAGTTATTACACGTTTTGGACTCTAAATAATAAAACCCACACCACTAGTTTTTACAATAGTGGATACATCAATTTATAGTAGTCCTATTATCCGTGTAATTGTTTCATTATCCACTGGTACATAGGATGTCTGTACTTGTGGGGACAATTGTGTCAGAGAGCGTGCTCCCTTCTTTCCTCTTTGGTAGCTATTTGCAGGAACACCCCAATTCGGTTTGGCACCACTATTTGTTTAAACAAATAGAATGTTGTGTTCCCTAGGCGTTGACAAAGGATAACCCATGTCTGCACATGCGTTAAACTTCTGCATTCCCACGTGGTCTTGTAAGGTCACTTGTCAGCCGCCGACGCGTGTCCTTTTCTGTTCAACTTTGTCTTTGACTTCTGTTGAATAGTACGATTGATGTAGACCACTCAGGAAACCACTATGCTTGTAATGGAGCATAGCTGTCTTGTGTTGTATGCTGCTTACCAGGTATACTGGTTCTTCTCATGCTGAGTCACTTGATATTCTTGAATTGCTGGGTACACATCATGTGGTGATTCGAAGAATACTCTCTACCTTGTGTTGGTAGACTAGGCAGCATACTAAACACATGACATAACAATATTTGCTGTCTATACATAAACAAACTTGTGTTGGCTGCACATAATATTTTAGTGCCAATAAATTCTGTTTTGTCATAATTAAATCCTTAATTACTTTGGGGACTCAACAATCTCCCCCTATTTGATGATGACAAAACCCATGACATAAAGAGAAAACACTAAAGCCAGCACTAAGGGACCTAATGAAAAATACGCAGTAAATCTGTCCCTTTAAAGTTGGTTTTGGGATCTTTTGCTGAGTTATCTATATCTTATATATTGATATGATTTTGAAGATAAACCCATTTCTTTTTCATTACAGCAGAGTATATACAAACATTTACAAGATAGTATAATGAAAAATGAAATAACAAAAGATACAATTAAATCACTAGAAGGTTATCTGTCTTTATCTTTATCTTTCTCTTGTTCATCACCAGATAGCTCTTATTCCTTCACTTTCAAGGCTGCCCAGGCTTCAGGAAATAAATAAGGCACTTCGGCAGGATCGAATACTAGAATGTGAGGGGGTAGAATGATGGGATCTCTCCTTTGTGGATCTTCACCAACAGACTTCTTCCTTTTAGGCTTTTGAGAAAGGATCTCTTCTACATTTACTGTTGGTGCATTCCCATATCTAACTGCTTTGTTGAAAAGTTCTTGAAGATCACGTTTCTGTGTGTCTTTAAGAGCACTTTTACCTTTATTAATGAAGTACTCTAGGATCTCCATCCATTCACTATACCCAAAAGATCTGAGTTCAGTGTAGTCTACCCTCTCATAAACATTGTTTTCTCTGCTGACAGAGAAAGCTCTTTTTGTGCCTTTGTGCACCTTGATGATCTTGCTAGGATTTGATCTTCTGGTTAGCACATCACCATATTTGCTCCTATAGTAATGATCAGATAACTCAATTGTTCGTTCAGTTTCTATAAGGGTGCTTTCTCAGCAGCTTCCAGTTCATCGAATGCCTTATCTTGTTCCTTAACAATGGCTTTGGCTAACTTGAGGGACTCAGCCTCTTGCTTTCTATCAGCAGCCAACTTAGCCTCTTCTTCCTGGAGCCTCAGCCTCTCAGCATATTCAGCATCAACATCCTCCCTTCTTTGCCTTTCAATTTGAAGACCCAAAAGATAGTCATTGGTAGTAATGTTCAAGGACTTTGCTGTTGCAATCAATTGCATGCCCTCATCAGTTTTAAGGGCATCACGATATTGCCTTAAATCCATATCCAGTTTCACAGCCTCATAAAAGAGAGCTTTCTCTTCATCAGTATGTAGCCTTTGACCACTGTTATATAGATACACGCCAACCTCAATGCCATATGTGAAAGCATTAACATAGAATTGCTGATCAAGTGGGTGATGCAGCAATCTAATCTGGCGTATCCTTTCAGGAATAGCTGCTTGTCTTTGTTCAAGCAGTTCATGTACAGTGATCTCCAGCCTGTAAGCCTCTCTTTTGTCAGGATTCATCTTTCTTATATCAGGCTCACGTTGTGCAACTGGATCATCTTCCCAAGTAGTTTGCTTACCATTACGTTTAGGGGAAGATTCAGCATAATTGAAGAGTGATTCTGCTTTGCCGGAAGGGCCCACTCTTTCAAAGTCAGGCTCCTCACGTATCCTATCAAAATAAGCAAGGGTCCGGGCAGGGATTGGTGATTGAATGAATGTTGAACTCCCCCTGCCCCAGACTGTAAACTCAGCAGGATCAACAGAATCAGCATCTTGGTTAGCACCCAGCTCATCCACCTTTGCTGGGTCTTCAACACTTGTTACACCCAGCAGCACACTACTGGCTGGGTCTTCAATCACAGCACTCCTTGCTGTATCTTCAGTACCAGCTGACTGCAGCTGACACAACTGCCACAGTATCTTCACCAGCTGCCTCAAATAAGGGCTCTTTCCTTAGGGGACGATTGGCCCCAGGGGCAGATTTTACCCTCTGTTTATCGATAGGATTGGGTTCAGCTGGTGGTTCTTGTGTTGTTACTGGTTCTTGTGGAGGCACATAGGGAGTAATAGCAAGATACTCCCCCTGAACATCATCATCATCATCATCAAGGTTGATTATTTCTGCTGGCTATTGTTGTGCATCTGGCTGAGCAGAGAAGATGCTGGTCGAGAGGATTGGCTGGTTTCTAACATTGCATCTAGCCATTTCATGAACACATCAGCTCTAACTCCTCCTGACTCAGTAGTTTTCAAATAATCTTGCATCTCTTCGGGTATCATTCTTTTAATCCTGTATGCTCGCTCAGCATACAGCTTTGCCCTTTTCTTGTCATATTTCACCATGAACTTAGCATTTCTTTTTCGAGCATCTCTTTTGTATTTGTTAATGCTGAGCAGTTCATCATGAATATCCATCTTTTCAGGGACTAGGCTTCTTCATGCTGTCTCTTTTTGTGTCTCTCTAGTTTTCTTTTCATTTTCCTTTCAATAGTTTGAAAAATGACAAAAGATTCAGCAACAGCCAGTTCAGAAACATCACTGGGCTTACTGCCATAACCAATATCATCCACAGATGTGGCAGACATACTGGGTTGAGATTCACCAGCTCTCTTGACACCAGCTTCAGTATGAGCATTGCTGGGCTTAGTGCTAGTACCTTGACCAGTAACATCACCACCATCATCACCATCTCTCCTTTGCTGCTTTGGAGCCTTTTCATGCTCATGCTCTCCCTCAAATTGTTTTTTCTTTTTAGATTTCTTTTTAGATTTCATCTGCCCCTTTTTGTCATCAGTAGGGACAGAAGGATGGTCTGGGGAAACTTATGCATCAAGGTCACTATCTGACTCAGGAACAGAATAGGCAAAGTTGTTCCAGTCAGCATTAGCAGGAGGTAGATGGGCACCAGGATCTACGCCATATTGTCTGAGACATAGGTTTGAAGTTCTGACTTCATTCCTTGCAACACCCATAGCCATCTGATCAACAGTTTCCCTAACATCAGCTTGTAAGGCAGCCATACGTTGCATAGTCTCCACCATTTGAACATAAGCAGAGACAGGAACCATTGTAGCCATTTGCTGTTCCTACGAATCCAACCTCTCTTCCAATACCCTATTCTCCTCATTAAGAAAAAGAATCCTGCGATTAGCAGCATCAAGATCAGCTTAAAGACGGGCAATATGATCAGCATATTCATTGTGAGAGATGATTCACCTTTTAAGGTCCTCCTCTTCTTCATGGTGTTGGACAATGGCATCCACCTCGAGATCAGCAAAAGCACATACTTGTTTGAGCTGGGATTCAATAGTGGAAGTTGTAACATCCCCAGCTCTGCGTATGGCTTCAGTCATTCGATCAACAAGAGTAGTGAGGATGGTTCTTTGGATGTCCGGTGTGATTCTGGCTACAGTACGATAGACAGCCAGAGTATAAATGGCAACCACCTCGGTAGAATCAAAACTACTGGTTGAGGGGCGATCAATAGTAGCTAGAACAGGAGTACCTCCATGGGGTGGTGGAGGTAGAAGGTCAGAATATAACTCATCACCATGATCACCATCATTTTTACCTTCACCCGAAGGTTTGGAACCACTAGTATCCTTGTCAGCATCATTATCAGCATCATCGGTAAGATCCACTATTGTGTCTTTGGAACCAGCCACATTATCATGAGTGACTAGCTCATCCTTACCAGTACCTTTATCAGCATCACCATCAGATGAAGAGGATAATGAGGAAGAAGCTGATGAATCAGAAGGTACTGGTAAATCAGGAACATTCTGCATCACACACTTTTTAGTGACATGATCTATGATGAATTTGAGAGGCCTCCAAGTATCAGGCCATGGTGAAGCAGCTGGAGCCATGCCAAACACATGGTAGTAAGTGTGACAACCCGGAAATTTCCGACCAAATTTAAACTTTATCTTTATATTATTTTGACACGATAAGCAAAGTTTATTAAGTTGAATTTAAAAACTTTAAACTGTGTTCATACATTCATTTAACCTCGACCCAGTTCCAACGATTCACGAACCATTATATAAATGGATATGATTATATGTATATATATATATGTATATATATATGTATATATATATATATATATATATATATATATATATATATATATATATATATATATATATTATAACTTGAAAACATTAACAAGGTATTAAATGTATAATACTTTACATGAATGTATTTGTTTCAATATATGTTAAATGTTTATTGACGGAATTAAAAGATAATTCAATTGATTGAATTATCAGAGTCATTATGATATGATTTACATGTCTCTATTGAGAGGTCCACTTAGATTTAGGAAACCTTTCCTTTTTAACGATATTCGGAATAATTGGTAAAGTGATTTTACAAATTGGAATAAAGTATCATTAACGAGAGTTAGTCAAAAGTTAGTGGAGATTCCAGTCTAAATTTCAAAAGTGTGCTTTACTTTGATTGTCTCGTGTCCCTTGATAAATTAATTATTTTGTTTTCATATTATTAAAAACATTATTTGATATAATAACTCCTATTATTTAAAACGAGTTTAAATTATATAAAACGAACTTTGAAATATAATTTAGTTTTGAAAAACTAAATATTATATTAAATTAATATTCCAGTTATATATACATAAATTATATTCCTAAATAAAGATATATATATATATATATATATATATATATATATATATATATATATATATATATATATATATATATATATATATATATATATATATATATATATATATATATATATATCTTTATATATTTTACAATATTAATATAGTTATAAAACATTTCTATTTAAGAAACACTTTAAATATATTATTAAATATATTTTAATAAACAAACGAGAAGTTGATTTACATAAATAAATAACCAAAACACTCAAATATATAAGTTACACTTTGTGTAATACGATTTATCAATGGTTTTAGCCTATATTTTGACAAGGGTACGAGTCACTAATTGTAAAGTACAAGTTTTATAAGCGTACGAAACTTCGTTTGAAAAAACCGGAACCGAGACATTAGTTGAGTGACAACGTACGAGTCATTGGAACTAATTTTACATGTCATCTATACTCGTAAATATAATATAATATATATATAATTATATAAATTAATAATATAAATAAATAAATAATAAAAATGAGTGTCGGCAGCTTTGATTGCTCGAAGGTGAGCTGGCTGGAGAGCCCATACGATTGCATGGCCCTCAAGCACAATCCCCATGCGATCGCATGGGGAGTAGTTGGCTGAAACATCTATAAATCGAGCTCGTTTGCAGTTTTGATTCATTCACTCATTCACTCCGTAGTATTACATATATATATTTATTATTATTATTATTATTATTATTATTATTATTATTATTATTATTATTATTATTATTATTATTATTATTATTATTATTATTATTATTATTATTAAGATTAATATTATTATTAATCTTATTATTATTAGTAGTATTAGTATTAGTATTATTATTATTTATATATAAAATACTACGACGAGGTTCTGCTCGCATGTTTTCAAAACGGGTTTTATGAGCGGGATAGAGCTAAGGAAATTATGGGTTATAACTATGGAGGTGATGGGTATTGTTCGGGGGTATGCTCAATAGGTCAAACTAGTTTTTATCATCTCCGTTGCGTCTACGTACTTTCCTGCAATATTGAATCTCAAAATTGATACGTTCGTGAATCCGAGGCCAACCCTGCACTTGTTCAGTGCCGTCATTTGCATTATGGCTACGAATTACAGTATTGTGAGTTCATTTGATTCCATTTTACTCTTTATATTTTTGGGACTGAGAATACATGCGCTGTTTTTATAACTATTTTATTAAATGCTTTTGAGATATATTTTTGAACTGAGAATACATGAATTACTTTTATAAATGTTTGACGAAATAGACACAAGAACTCGAAACTACATTCTATGATAGAATCATTTGGATTATGTGGTTCGATTTCTATAATGATTTTTTACGGTGAGATAGTTTTGCATTGCACGCTGCATTAGCTCACGTTGTTAAAATTGTTTACGATGAGAGAGTTTTGCATTGCACGTTGCATTAGTTCCCGTTGGTGAGATTGTTTTGCATACCTATCGGTGTTCTTCATAAGAATGATTTTTACAGCAGTGAGCAGACCTGCATAGATTGTTTTCGAAATATAAAGTATCTTGTGGTCTATTATATAATTGGAAATGATTGATTATGATAAACTCATGAACTCACCAACCTTTTGGTTGACACTTTAAAGCATGTTTATTCTCAGGTATTAAGGAAATCTTCCACTGTGCATTAGCTCATTTTAAGTATATTACCTGGAGTCATTCATGGCATATTTCGAAAGACGTTTCATTCGAGTCGTTGAGTTCATCAAGATTATTATTAAGTCAATTATAGTTGGTTGTATTATGAAATGGTATGCATGCTGTCAACTTTCGATGTAAAGAAAGTTTGTATTTTAAAAATGAATGCAATGTAGTTTGTATTTTAAAAACGAATGCAATGTTTGTAAAATGTATCATATAGAGGTCAAATACCTCGCGATGTATCCATATGTTATTGTATTCGTCCTTATGGATTAGGACGGGTTATGATAGTAAGGTTGTTCATTGATTTGCTCCAGTGTGGCCAGCCTCTCATACACTTCTTCACGTGCTGGTCGATCTAGCTGAGATAGCAGTTTAGTCAGCTCCTCTTCAGGTAATTTGCTGGCTGAGACAATAGCACTTTGAGGATCAATGGTCAGCTGATCCACCAACTTTAATGCCCCGTCCTAATCCATCCGGACGAAGTCCTTCTCGATTATAAACGATTCATAATAGTTGATTACATCGCGAGGTACTTGACCTCTAAATGATACATTTTACAAACATTGCATTCGTTTTTAAAAGACAAACTTTCATTACATCGAAAGTTGACAGGTATGCATACCATTTCATAATATCCAACTATAAATGACCTAATCCGTCATTTACTTAATAATCTCTAATGAACTTCAATGACTCGAATGCAACGTCTTTTGAAATATGTCATGAATGACTTCAAGTAAAATTCTTTAAATGAGCTAATGCACAGCGGAAGATTTCTTTCAAACCTGAGAATAAACATGCTTTCAAGTGTCAACCAAAAGGTTGGTGAGTTCATCAGTTTATAGTAATCATTTCATTTTCATCATTTTAATAGACCACAAGATTTTAAATATTATAAAATGTGTAGAAGTCCCATTCCAACTGCACAAAAAAATATCTTTCATATGAAGAACACCTGGTGAGGATTCAAAATATAATAGTAACCATCTGTGCTGGTCTTTCACCCCACGGCTGAATACATGTGTCTTCAAAATATAGAACCTCTGTGCCGGTCTTTACACCCCACGACTGAACACATGTTTATAAAATATAGGACAACCGGTGCCAAAATGTCATAAATAATAAACCATCCACCCGACTCGGGAGCTCATATGCTCTAACGGAAACCGGGGGCTAATACGTGTCATAATAATCAACCCCAATCCTAGATAATTCTATCATAGAATGCAGTTAAGGTACTTGTGTCTATTGCGTCAAACATTTATAAAAGCGCATGTATTCTCAGTCCCAAAAATATATATTGCAAAAGCATTTAAAAAGGGAGCAAATGAAACTCACGCATATAAATATTGTAAAACAGTTAATAAAGCATTTGCATGTATTCTCAGCCCAAAAATGTAAAGAGTAAAAAGGGCAAATGAACTCACGCATATAAATATTGTAAAATAGTTAATAAAGCATTTGCATGTATTCTCAGCCCAAAAATGTAAAGAGTAAAAAGGGCAAATGAACTCACCATACTGTATTTTGTAGTAAAAATACATAGAACGACATTGAACAAGTATAGGGTTGGCCTCAGATTCACGAACCTATATCAGGTATATATATATATATATATATATATATATATATATATATATATATACACATATATATGAAGTCAATTAAGGTTATATATATTTTATAATGTAATAAGATTAATATCTTTATATATAATGATATTAATACTTATAATTTGTTATAATACTTATATGATATATAATTTAATTAATGTTATATCAATATAAATAATATTATATTAGTTAATATATTAAAAGCATAATATTATGTAATATTCATATACTTATGATATATGTTATAAATATATTTTTATATAGATATCTTTCGTTTGTAAAATACTAATTATAATAATATTAAAATAATGATAATAATAATAATAATAATGATATTGATATTAAATTATACCTTTGTAGCATTAAAACAAATTAAACTACCCGAGACGGGACTCGAACCCGCGACCTCTCAATATCCCAACTCCAATCCAAACCATTTCTCTACTAGTTACCCCCTTGTAAAATCCAGTACACTTAAATATTAAATCCACAAAACTGTTTATGTACCAGTTTCAGTCCAACACGAGTATGGCCCAACAGAAGCATGGCCCAACAGAGCAACACTCAAAAAACATATATATATATATATTTCTGCAGCTTAATGGTTTCGAACTCACGACCTCTTGATAAGCAACTCACACCTCAACCATCCAACTGCTAGTTTATTTCTATTTTAATCCCAGATTAAACCTACTTAACCTATATAATTGTTTGTTCTTCTTCTTCTTAATTAACTATCTCAATTCATCATCATCTATGTTTTTCCCTATCATCTAACATAACTCTAATCATTTTTCATTATCAATTGTCATCATCTAAGTTGTAAATCTTAATATTATCATCAAATCAAATCCTCAATTATCCTAATCTAATTCGTTACTCCATCATCATTATTTTATAAAATCACGTTTTGGAATTTATGATAAAAATAGAACTAGTCGCTATCTATATCTTTACAGCTCATTTTATCGAAGTAAAAATTACAGCCCAAGCCTAAAATAAAAGAAGTTCAATCTTTTAACGTGTTATATATATATATATATATATATATATATATATATATATATATATATATATATATATATATATATATATATATATATATATATATATACTTATACGAACCTAAATAGCCTCAAGATTGTCATAGCTCATGCTGTGCTATATGTTCCATATTTGCAATGTTTTTAAATCAAAGCCCCATAATATTTAAGTCTATTTGACCAATCATTTGCACAGTTCGATGGAAAAAAAAATGAATAACAATCCTGCCACTTTAACAAGTGGGTGGGTGTACTTACTAAATGTTGTCCACCACTTTATTAAGCCACTAGTTGCACTTGTCCTACCACTAACAAACATAATCTCATGGATATCTTTGTTATAACCGAAGCATCGAGAAAAACAGAAGACAAATCACGATTTGCAGCGGCATCATAATAGTAATGCAGTGGTGGTGTTTTAAATAATTTCGAGTGAGTTTAGTTTGTACAGGTTTGAGTCGTCGACAAGACAGTAGTAGAAGACAGTGGATTTGTGGGCTATGGGTTGTACTTGGTGGGTTTTCGTTGCAAGTGGGTTTAATGAGGGTGATTGTGGTTGTTCATTCGTATGTAGTAGGTGTTCTTGATGGTTTATTTGTTCGAACACAACAGGCAGCAGTTGTAGCAGTATACATTTAATAATTTGTGTTTGGTTCTTGTTGGGTCCGAGTAGGAATAGGAAGGGAGCAGCAGGTTGCAGCCGTAATGATTAGAAAGTTGATGGACATGATACTTGGTTGATGGGTTGTTCGAAATAGAACCCGGTACAGAAATGAGTGAGAATGAGAGAGAAAGAGTGAGGTGATGGGTAGTGATGGTTGCAGGGGTAACCGGTGGTGTTGGGTTTTACATGGTGTAGTTCACGATCAAAAGTTAGAACACAAGGTGGTGTTAGATGTTGGTTTTGTGGTTAAGGGTGGCGACAGAGAAGAAACAAGGTGGTGGCGTTTGATTCACCAAAAAAAAAAATATATGAAACAAAGCAGGATTATGAATAACTAAAGATTCGTGGGGATAGAAACAAGAAGTAGAAGATAGTTTGCATGTTAGGACAAGGTGATATAAAACTACACAATGTACTTTCATGAATCAACAACTTTCAATCAGTAAAGAAGAAGAAACAAAAAAAAAATAAAAAAAAAGCAGATTTGTTGAGATTCCAATTCGTACAACTTTGAGTGTGATGCGTAACTGAATTTGGTTGTATTGGTGACTTGATTTCGATTGATAGCTAGTATTAGAGACAGGAATATAAATTGGATTGTGATTTGCAGATTTGAAAGAAAATATACACAAGTTTATTCTATAATTAATTTATATTAATAATAATAATACTTTTTTTTATATTTTTAATAATCATATAAGTAACTATGATAATAAATATTATTCATAGTATTATTTCCAAAACAGTAATAATAATACATTTATAATATGATGATATTAATAATAACAAAAATGATAATTTTAATAAACATATTAATAATAATATTATTCATAATAAAAATTCTATTTTTAATAATATTAATGTTATTAATGATAATAATAATAATATTACTTCTAATAATAATAATAATAATATAACAATTTATATATGTCAAATTTCATATTTATATCCTAATATTATTATAAATAATAATGAAAGTAATATAATAACTATATTTTTTAGAATTTAATATATTAGTATTGCATATTACTAATTATATAATATCTAATAATAATAATATATATATATATATATATATATATATATAATTCATATAATATTTATATCTTTTATATATATTCTAATACCATAATACTTCTTTATAGAGATCACATATACTTATATATAATTTTAATTTAATAACCACTTTATTAACTTGTATATTACTTTATATTCTTAATTCAAATGATTAAATTCTTATTATTTCCTATTATTATTTATAATTACCTTTATTGTATATATACATATTCATTAACAAATAATGGTTCGTGAATCGTCGAGAACAGTCGAAGGTCAATTGAACATATGAAACAGTTTTTAAAATTCTTGAGATTTAACTTAACAACTTTTGCTTATCGTGTCAGAAACATATAAAGATTTAAGTTTAAATTTGATCGGAAATTTTCGGGTCATCACACCAACAACGCAATCTTAGGGATGATAGAGGCTCCCCTGTAGATGAAGTTAGGCACAACTTCATCTGGATCTGGTACCTTGCAAACATATGGTTTCTTCTCAGTAGAAACAGAAGCCTGAGTAGAATCAGTAGTAGCAGTAGCAGAGGTACCAGCGTCCACATTAACACCCTGTTCACCAGAGTCTGAACCAGGGATGATAATAACATTAGCTGCATTAGGTGGAATAGTTTGAAATTCCACATCAGAAGAATCAGCAGTATCAGCAGCTTTGTCAGTTGTGAGCACAGTGTCACCCTTGGGTTTAGTGACAAGATCATCAGTGAGAACCTCCTTAACAATATTATCGATGACTTGTTTAAGCATAGGAGGTTCAACTATCATCTAATCTTTTACTTCTGGGACAGTAGTGGAGTCAGCACTACTGGGAATTGGAGGAGGAATAACAACAGTAGTAACATCAGAAACCATCTTCTCATGACCAGTAGGAACAGTTGAACCAGCATCAACTAGATCCCCAGTATCACCAGCAGTAGCAGAAGCAACAGTACTAGTATCAGCACCACCAGTTTGAGAATCAGTAGCACTAACACAAGTAGCAGAAACAGAGAGCTCATCAGTAGAAACAATAACATCTTTTTCTTGCTCCCCCTCTGCCTGTTCATCTACCCTGCTAAGAACTGAAACAAAAGAACATTTTATGTTAACAACTGTAGAACCAAATAAATTTGACTCAAAAATTGCATCTGGTGTTGGTCTCTTGGGGGTGATTTAGTTAGCCCTTTGATTAAAACAGAATAAGGTGTCTGTAAGTGCAGTTGTGACTCTGCTGACTCATCGGCAACACATGTTGACCCAGATAGTGTAAGAGTTCTGGATGGTAATAATGTAGGAGTGTGACTCTTATCATAATCCAAGTAACATTTAGGTTTTACAGTAGCCTGAGCTGGTTCAACACGATGAGGAGCCAGCTCAAGTCTGCTTTGGGGGTCAGTTATGTTCTCTGCTGGTTGTACTGTCAGCAGAGGATATTTCATGAAGTATAATTTAGAAAAATGTGGAAGTGCCTGGTTAGAAGAGTATAGGTTGCTACTCTTCTTAACACTAGTTTTAAAACCAGTCAGCTTGGGAGCCAAGGTTATACCTTTAACTCCACTTTCATTTTTCAATTCAGCAGTTAAAATATTTTGAATTAAGTTAGAAATTTCTGTTGTTTGGTCTAGAAACGCACCAGGTTCCATAGCTACATCCTTTGCAGGAGCAGCAGTTGAGACTGGTGCAATCTTCCTTGTGGTTTGCTTGGAGCCAGCTTTGGCACGTTTGGATTTGCCTTTTACCAAGAAATAGATGAGCAACGGATTCCAATACTAGAATTAGGTAGTCAGTATATAAGACTAGGGCTGTTCTTTATTATCAGAGAGCACTAGATTCTAATACAACTACTGCTTTACCAGTATGTGAGACGGTGGCTGTTCTAGTTGAGGTAGCTGGCTGCTTCCTATGCGTAGCTGGCTTTCGCTGAGGTCCCTCCCCTTCAGGTGGTGCAGACTCAGAGGCAGTCGATTGGTGAACTCCACCCCGAGTAGCAAGATACTCGAGCATGGCTGGTGTTAAACTAGTATATGGAGCAGGAGCATCTTTTATCATTCACCCTTGTTTCATAGGCATGTCAAACGATTCATCAGCAATCTGCTGGTAAGCATCACCCAGCTCATTTTCAAATACCAGGCTCAAGAACCTTCGAAAGGGGATTAAGTGTGTTCTTTTGGGTGCAAGCACCATTTCCATTAGCCTCAAGTAAATTTTACCGGCATAATCAATATTACGGTTGAACAGAAACCAGTGACCAATATTAAGCTCAAAATCTGAGCACTGGTCAAAACTACCAGACTCCTGGCTGATGCATTGAGTCAGCAATCCAAAGAAGTAATACCATAGAGGTGGCATATGCTTCCTTAATGGCGTATGAGCTACTGGTCGAGTAAATCCAATAGTTTCAAGTACCTCCCTTCAAAATTCATCACTCGTTGGTGAATCAACAAATGGTCCACCTGGCAGTTGAAGGGCTCTTCGAATGGCATCAACTGTGATTGAGCAGGTTAGGGTTTCAGTAACCATGCCACGAATACATGGAACATTCTGTGGAGTGGTGGCCATGGTGGCAGTATACCAGAATCTGGCTAAGTAGGCTGGATATAGACGTGAAGGTACACATGTAATTTCTCGAGCCAGAGGTGATTTCCTTATGTAATCGATAAGAGTATCATAGCCCATGTTGGCTTTGGATTTTGGAATGGAAAGGGCATGAGCAACATTTCCTTTCGATAGGAGAATAAGAGTGTGATCTGGTGCATTAGCAGCCCTGACCAGATTTGGGTGAAGATTGAACAGGGGTGCCTAAATAATCGGTTCCTTCGGTGTCGGTTGTGGTTGTTGTGGTTCCTCCAGTTGTTGTTGTTGTGGTTCATCTGGTTGGTTCTCAATGGGTGGTGATTATTGTTGGTTTGCCATTGATGATTGGAAAATATGAAGATTTGAAGATATAAAGGATTGAAGATTTTGGAGAGAAGAGTGTGTTTGAGAAGAATGAATAACCGAAGGTTATTATGGAAAGTGAATCACTCTTTTATCCGTTCTGATTGGTGAAAATGTGCAGGAGAGAGAAGATTGGCAACTGTCATCTGCAGGCGCATGGGCAGATGTGACAGTCTGGCATGTTTTTGAGGGGACACAGACTGTTGACATGACGTATAATCGGCTTGAACACTCATACCTCCCATTAAGCATTAAATGCAGCCGATTTTAATTCAAAATTGAGTTAAAAAAACCACAAAATAAAGTTTGTATTAAATACAAAAATTCTTTGTCACATTTAATATTTCATGAATTTAATTTAAATCATTGGAAGTAAATGAGTTTCAGTTTTAAGGTATCATTTAAGTATAGTGAGCTATTTATTATTTCATTTTAAACATTGAGTAACTATTATATTGAAGACCTTGTTGTGCTGATTGTTTGACATGTAGGCAGTAAGTAAATGGTTATGACTTACTGGTTTGCCTTACATGTTGTAGAGCCAGCACACCAACAAAATTGTTTTTTATTTTGAGTTCAAGCATACCCAGCTCAGAGATGAGATAATTAAAACGTTTCTCATCTAAGGGCTTTGTGAAGAGGTCTGCTAATTGCTGGTCTGTTGAAATAAAATGTAGCCCCACATCTCCTTTTTGAACATGATCCCTTATGAAATTATATCGAACATCAATGTGCTTAGTCCTTGAATGCATCACAGGATTGTTGGTGATGGCAATTGCACTGGTGTTGTCATAGTAAATTGGAGTTTTTGTAACATGAACACCGTAGTCCTTCAGCTGGCTTTGCATCCATAGTACTTGAGTAGTACAACTATCAACAGAGACATATTCTACCTCAGCAGTAGATGTGGACACAGTATTTTGCTTCTTGTTTGTCCAACTGACTAGCCTACCACCCAGTAACTGGCAACCACCAGTAGTACTTTTTCTGTCTATTTTACACCCTGCAAAGTCAGCATCTGAATACCCAATTAGCTCAAAATCCTGGTCTTTGGGATACCAAAGACGACGTTTAGCAGTATCTTTTAGGTACCTAAATATTCTTTTTACTACTAGCAAGTGTGACTCTTTAGGATCAGCTTGATATCTGGCACAGAGACATGTGGCAAACATAATATCTAGTCTGCTGGTTGTGAGATAAAGTAGGGATCCAATCATACCTCTATATTCAGTGATAATTCAGTGATATTGACTGGTTCACCATTTGGATCAGCATCTATTTTAATGGATGCTGCCATTGGGGTTCCTATATCTTTTAAAGACCAAATTTCTTTAACATATCTTTAATATATTTATCTTGATTTATAAAAATCCCATCATCAAGTTGTTTGATCTGCAATCCTAAAAAGTATTGCAGATCTCTTTGTAAACTCATTTCATATGTCTTTGACATAAGTTTTGAATATACTTGACAATGTGTTTCATTTTTAGAACCATAGATAATATCATCCACATATATCTGTACCAACAAGAGGTCACCATCTATCTCTTTTGAGAACAGAGTGGTATCAATTATTCTAACTTTAAAACCTAAACCAGTGAGATACACATGAAGTGTCTCATACCATGCTCTTGGAGCCTGTTTGAGGCCATAAAGAGCTTTGTCTAACTTGTAGACATGGTCTGGATATTTACTGCTTACAAAACCAGGTGCCTGCTTGACAAAGACTTCTTCTTGCACCTTCCCATTAAGAAATGCAGATTTAACATCTATCTGGAATACCCTAAAGTTCATCTTAGCAGCATATGCCAAGAATAATCTGATAGCTTCCATCCTAGCCACTGGTGCATATGTTTCCCCATAATCCAATCCTTCTTCCTGTCTGAAACCTTGAGCAACCAATCTAGCTTTGTTTTTGATCACAATCTCATCTTCATCCATCTTGTTCTTAAACACCCACTTGGTACCAATGATTTTCTTTGTCTTATCCTCTGGTCCAGGTACCAATTTCCATACTTTATTCCTATCAAACTGAGTAAGTTCATCTTGCATTGCTCCTACCCTGCTAGGATCTTTAAGAGCTACTTCAGGACATGTGGGTTCAATGGTAGACACAAAATTTACATGCATACAGAAATTGCTGGTTGCATGCCTTCTAGTTTTAACACCACTAGCCAGATTACCAATGACTTGCTCAATTGGATGCTCCTTTGTCCATCTAGTGTTATGAACAGGTGAGCTTGTTGTGGAACACACATCATCTTGATCATTAGTTGTTCACCAGTATGAGCAGCAATAGGAGACAGCTGTTCAATATTAGTGGAACCAGTACCAACTTGCGATCTTTCAGAACCAGCAGACCTATGCTCAAGTTGTAAAACTTCAGTAGAGCCAATAGGTCTACATGCTTTGGACAAAGATGGAACAGAGTGTTCCATCTCATCATCAGAGAACCCAGCAACATGGATTGGTGAGGGATTTGCTGCTGGTTCTTCTTCATCATCTAGAGCTTGCTGAGTAGGCTCTTCAAACAGTAACTCCTCATCTTCATGACCAGAAGATGAAGTAGGGCAGTTTCATCAAATGTAACATTAATGGATTCTTCGAAACAACCCCCTCTTTTATTATAGACCCTATATGCCTTTGACATGTTGGAATATCGAAGAAATATACCTTCATCAGCCTTAGCATCAAACTTGTCCAGCGGATCCCTATTGTTTAGAATGTAACAGGGAGTGCCAAATATATGAATAAATGAAATTGGGGGTCTTCTGCCTTTAAGAACTTCATAAGCAGTTTTCTGATGTCTTTTCACAATTAAAGATCAATTCTGGGTAAAACAGGCAGTATTCACAGCTTCTGCCCAATATGAATTTTTTAGCCCAGACTCACTCAGCCAACATAGATCTTGTTACTTCAATGAGAGTTCTATTTCTTCTTTCTGTAAAATCATTCTGTTGAGGTGTTCTCACAGCAGAAAAGTTCTGTGAAATACCTTTGTTAGCATAAAATTCTTCTAATGTAGCATTTCTGAATTATGTTCCATGATCACTTCTTAGCTGTTTCACAAGTTGCCCATTCAATAGTTCTATTCTTTTGATAAAATTAATAATTTCATCAGCAGCTTCGCTCTTTTGCTTCAAAAAAAAAAAAATACCCAAGTGTATCTGAAATATTCATCAACAATAACCAGTGTATACTTCTTCCCACTTCAGCTGTCTACATTAACAGGACCAAAGAGATCCATATGAAGTAAATGCAATGGTTTCTCAACAGATGAGATCTGCTTAGATTTGAATGAGGCATGGTGATGTTTTCCCTTTTCACATCCAGGACACAATCTGTCCTTCACGTAAGACATAGTGGGTAGCCCAGACACTAAACTTTTGCTAGATAATTTGTGAATATCTTTAAAGTTGAGATGTGAGAGTCTCTTATGCCATAACCACTTGAGGTTGTTTGCTGCCATTGAATAGAAACAAGTATCAGTTGTTGTGACTGCTGTGTTCATGTTAATTTGATACATGTTTTCATGTCTTTTTGCTGTCAGCAGGGGCTTCCCTGTCTTATCAAAAATAGTTCCAATTTTCCTTCTAAATTGGACTATCTTATTCTTGCTTGTTAGTTGGCTTATGCTGAGTAAATTGTGTTTAACCGCAAAGACATATGCCACATTTGAGAAGGTGACATTCCCATTTGTTAAAGTACCAAAGCCCTTTGTGTAACCCAACGAATTATCTCCATACGAAACAACTGGACCATCCTTTTCTTGATTGTCCATTAGCAGGGACTTACTTCCGGTCATATGTCTCGAACAACCACTATCGAGATACTAGATTTGCTTGTTTTGAATGCCCTGCATAGTAGCTAAGAGATTAGTTCTTTTTGGGAACCCATCCAAGGATGGGTTCAGGGCGAGTCATCTTAGATGCTTTCTTCCTTGATGCTTGGCTGATTTGAGAGGTAGCAGCATTGGGGTTCATAACATTTGTACATTGATGGGACAAGTGAGTTTTGCTGCCACATTTGTAGCATTTTCTCACTTTTGGTCTCGATAGCTGGTTAGCAGTAGATGCACTGGGTGACTTGTTCTACTGTTGGCTTTGAGTAACAGCCAATAGCAACTGTTCGAGCTTCACAGTCAGTATCTCAGCAATAGATGTTTCAGTGTTTGACTCTACTGCTTTAGCTTTTCCCTTATCAGCAGCTTTTGGCATGGAACCAGTACCATTCGTGTGGTTTACTGCCTTCCTTTTGGGTTTTGACTTAACAGTGTGGGAAGTTACTAGTTTGTCTTCTGTTGCTCTTTACCAGCTGAAATCACTTTAGACTTACCAGCATCAGGATTTGTTAGTTCGTCTTCAGTTACTAGTTGGCCAGCAGGAACAACAGCAGTAGGCTCAACATTGAGGCAGCTAGAAGGATTAACTGATTTTAGATTTCTCTTGTTATTTTCAGTTATCTCCTTCTTGATTTGTCTCACTTTGGGAGTCATATAGTAAATGTTTGAGGGGTCAGTAGTTTCATCAATTGAAGCACTGATTTCCTTAGCCTTGACTTCACTCTCCAAAATTTCTTTCATAGACAGTGGTGGGGTCTCTGTAGGTCTGACAAACTTATTGGTTAAGACCTTTTTACCCTTGACTTTCTTAGCAAAAGTATTTGGTAAGATGGCTTCAGGATCAGTTTCAAGAATGGAGTCTATAAAAGCAACTTCTGCAAGAGCAGCAGCAGCAGCAGCAGCATAGTCACCAGTAAAAAAAGCTTCAACTTAGGTAGGAACCTGCTCATTTACACATTTAGCTGCGAGCAGATGTACACAATGAAGCAACAACCTTTTTGATATCGACTAAAAAGTCACGTTTTCACCCCGGTATTAAGGCCCAAAAACAAGAAAGATTCAAACTTTGTTGGCAAAATACCCACTTCATCGGTTAGAATTGAAGAACAAGTAATTACTAATACGGTGCAAAAAGAATCAAGAGAATCGGAGCTAAAACAAAGATTCTAGAGCAAAAACGGTGAAAGACAAGAAATCAAGTTACGATCCAGGGAAATCATGCTGACCAGGCCAGCAAACGGCCTGCCATACGGCTTGCCAAACATCCTGCCAGTATGGCAAATGGATTGCCAAACGTTCAGATCAAACGGGATCGATAAACGGCTTGCCTTAGCAAACGGCCTCCAAAAACGGCCTGCCAAACGGCCTGCCAGCCGTTTGCAGGCAAAAATCTTGTCTATTTAAAGGGTCTTTGTCATGCATTCCAACACACACTTTAATTCACTTCTTTCTCTCTCTTGTACAATATTAGTCATACTCTCAAGGCCTTCAACCCCGTGCGGGAAACCTAGTACCCGGAGAAGAACGCCGAAGATTGTATTAGGAGCGGTCTGGAGTCTTGAAGTTGCCACTTTTGTATTCAGAACTCATTTAATCTACTCGTACTTCTATCCCTTATCTTTATATAAATTCTTCTATCATTATGTTATGTGATGCTGTTGCCATGATTAGCGAGTAGTTATCTTTAGTGTATGCTATGATGTAAGCAGTTATAATGATGAAATAATATTATGGTCTATGTATGCTTTTGAAATACTTTCCGATTATGCTTTAAACTCAATCTCTTTTCCAACTAATAGAACGTAGTTATTGGCTATTGATAAGGCTAAAAAGGAACATATATTTCATAGCAATATCCCTCCTAAATAATAGATTTTTATATGTAATTGTATTATATTTTCATTGTAATTGTTTAAATAAATAAATGTGAAGACGAAGCACGAAGATTAAAGAATTGAAGAAAAAGTGCCACTAAAGCCTGAAAAGTGCCACTAAAGCCATAGTACACTTAAAAGTACCACTAAAAAGTTAGTAAAAGACTCGCACGGATTTTGAAATTTAAGGAGAACAATTTTTGTGCAAATTACAAATCGCG
Source organism: Rutidosis leptorrhynchoides (assembly GCF_046630445.1). NCBI lineage: Eukaryota > Viridiplantae > Streptophyta > Magnoliopsida > Asterales > Asteraceae > Rutidosis > Rutidosis leptorrhynchoides. The sequence goes on along the minus strand of NC_092343.1, from coordinate 164,823,505 downwards.
AAACGTAAAGTGCACGATATAAAATAGTACGGAAGGACGTTTGAAAATCCGGAACCAGGACATGAGTCAACTTTTAACGCTCGACGCAACGGACTAAAAATTACGAGTCAACTATGCACGAGAATATAATATAATATTTAAATAATTATATTAATTATTTAAATATTATAATTATATAAATAATATGTCGGCAAAGCAAAGTTCCAAACTTGGATGAGCTGTATTCACGATCTCCGCGACTCGCAGAGATCCCAGCCTTTTTCTATCGCGACTCGCGGAGCACAAGATTTCAGAAATGCCTATAAAAGGCTCGAGCATTTGGCCGAGTAAAAAATAATAATAATAATAATACTCCGTAAGATAATAAATAAATAAATATATAATAAATATATATATATATATATATATATATATATATATATATATATATATATATATATATATATATATATATATATATAGTATAGATTAGTTTTATATTAGATTAGTTCGGGTTATGTAAAGGTTATTTTACGGGTTTTTGAAGTCGAAATTCTGTCCGTGCAACACTACGTGATAAATACTCAATGTAAGTTATGTTCTCCTTTTTAAATTAATGTCTCGTACTTAAGTTATTATTATGCTTATTTGAGCCAAAGTAATCATGATGTTGGACTAAATATTAAAGACGGGGTAATTGGGCTTTGTACCATAATTGGGGTTTGGACAAAAGAACGACACTTGTGGAAATTAGACTATGGGCTATTAATGGGCTTTATATTTGTTTAACTAAATGATAGTTTGTTAATTTTAATATAAAGATTTACAATTGGACGTCCCTATAAATAACCATATACACTCGATCGGACACGATGGGCGGGGTATTTATATGTACGAATAATAGTTCATTTAACCGGACACGAAAATGGATTAATAGTCACTAGAATTATTAAAACAGGGGTGAAATTATTTACAAGGACACTTGGCATAATTGATAACAAAGTATTAAAACCTTGGGTTACACGCAGTCGATAACCTGGTGTAATTATTAAACAAAGTATTAAAATCTTGTTACAGTTTAAGTCCCCAATTAGTTGGAATATTTGACTTCGGACATAAGGATAATTTGACGAGGACACTCGCACTTTATATTTATGACTGATGGACTGTTATGGACAAAAACCAGATGGACTTATCAAATAATCCAGGACAAAGGACAATTAACCCATGGTAATAAATAATCAAAACGTCAAACATCATGGTTACGGAAGCTTAAATAAGCATAATATATTTTATTTTATTTTTCCTCGTACTTTTATTTATTGTCATTTTAATTATTGTTATTTATTTTATATTGTTATTTAAATATCATCATTTACTATACGCTTCGTTTAAAATATAAATCGACAAACCGGTCATTAAACGGTAAACCCCCTTTTATATATTATTATATATAATTATATATATTTTGTACAAATATAGTTGTTTAAAAATATAGTGTGCAATAAGCCCGCTCCCTGTGGAACGAACCGGACTTACTAAAAACTATACTACTCTATGATTAGGTACACTGCCTATAGTGTTGTAGCAAGGTTTAGGTATATCCCATTTGTAAATAAATAATTAAAACTTGTGTAATCTGTATCGCTTTTCGTATCAAAAATATAATACTATTTCGTACCCCTTCGCTTTAACATCAAGTTTTTGGCGCCGCTGCCGGAGAACTTGGCGAAACGCTATATTTTTAATATATATTTGTATAAATATTTTTTTAGAAAAACAATAAAAAAAAACCGAAAAAAAATAAAAAATAAAAAATATATATAAATCTAGTTTTACGATTTTTATTTATAAAATTATAAAGTAGTTCTATTTTTATTTTAGTTTTTAAATATAAGTTTTTATTATATAAATATTTAGATTTTAAAATAGAAAAATATAAAACAGAAAAAAAAAACACGTCGAATTAAAAACTGTACCAGAGTTGAATTTTGGAACCCCGCGACTCGCGGGGTTTGCTGCTTGAAATACCGCGACTCGCGGAGACACTCTGACACACGTGACAGAACCCTAATTTCACATTAATTACGGATTTTATTATTATTATTATTAATAAACCCTAATTAGTTTAATTATTATAATTAGTTTAAGTTTTTTTTAATTAAATTGTATTTTAAATTTTAATTAGTTTTATTATATGTAAAATTAATAGTTTTAATAAATAAATAATATAAAAATAATATTTTTATAAAAATTGTACTTTTTACAACTTTTTGTATATTTTTATATTTTGTCCCTTTTTAATCGTTTTAGCGTAATATTTGTATTTTTAGCTCATATTTAGTTTTAAACTTAGTTTTTGCCATAGTTATTTTTACTTCTAGATTTTTAGGCTTTGCCGTAAAATTCCTTAAGTGCTTTTTCTTTAGACTAAGATTTAGGTGCTTTAGAATTTTGCGACGCCGTTTTTATATTTTAGTACCTTTTTAAGTTATTACCATTTGGGATATAGTTTTTATTTTAAGCTTTAATATTTTTAGACGCAACTTTTAATTCTTAGTTTTTAATTCCTTTTTAAGTTACGACGCGCTCTTTTCTTATTTTTATTTTTCGACGTTTTTCGACGCGCATTCTTTTTCTTTCTTATTTCTCGACGCTTTAGTTTTTAGGACTTAGAAATTTTCTCTATTTCTTATCTAATATCTCAAACAGAAAGAAAAATTATTTAAGTGGTTAAATTAATGGACGTTGACAATTTTCTGCTTCGTAGTAATAGTTGGATTTGTTAGTGGCTGAGTTGTGAGCTTCCGATTTAAAGGGTTCTGGCTCCCTGCTGCATCTTTTGGCTATTCGAAACGTGGGCAAAAGCGGAAAAGTCTATTAATTGGACAACTTATATAAGTTTTTCTATGTTTATAACTAATAGGATAATTAGTAAATGCACCACATTGTAGCTAAAATTTGGCCGTCGCAATAAAATGGAAAATTTTGAAAACAAGGCTATGGAAACTCTTTTTGATATCCAAAATCAATTAAATCAATACTCTCAAACGGGTGTTGATGACAATTCGTTCGGTCAATCTTGGATCACGAATGACGAAACAATAACTGGTTGTGAAATCTGTGGAGATTATCACTCAACATGGGAATGTTATTATTACGTTCCTATGGAAAATTACGCACCCACGAAACCTGAATGGAATGATTATGAAGAATACAATTCAAATTGGGATTATTCCCAAGAATATTTCCAAACTCAACAACCAGTAGACGAGGAAAATTACGTGTCTGAAAATTTATTAGACAATATGAAAATCAAACTCGAAGAACTTGATGCTCAAAATGAACAAATGAGAGAGTTTGTAAACCGGCAAGCTAAAACTCTATCAGACTACACACCTGTTGATCTGAGGAGTCGTGTGCAAGAAAATCTCATATCATCGAATTTTGATGAATTCGAGAGCTCCGAAATCACCAACTATCCCGATGATACTTTTTATTCAGTCTTACCAATTTCACAACATATCGACACATTAGCCTCTACCGACGAAATCATCGATCCATCAATGGATAAAGAAGAAGTAAGGGTAACAAATTGGTACTCTTGGGAATACGATAACGTTGAAAATTTTACCCCCAATGCCAAACCGAACTTCACCATTCCACAACCTTCCAACCCAATATTCTCAATAGACGAGTCATCCACCGAAAATGAACTACGAGCTGTAATAGATAATGACACCTCGAATTTCACCCAATTGGGTAATAGAGGTGAAAACTTTGACGTCGAGAATAAAAGGAAGGAAACGTTAGAAATTGTCCACCCTATAATATGTATGTCGGTGTATATCAATCCATTTGACCAAGAACCAAAAAAGAGATATATCCATTTACTAAAAGCTACACTTAAAAAAGAATTAAGTAGTGACAATTGGGCGAGTCTAAACTTTAAACCCATTGATATAATATATACCACCCGAGATGTAAATAACTGGCTCACTATTCTAATTCGTGGAACTTATTCTACCGACTTCACATGTCGTCAGCTAAGTGTGGGGAAGTCTAACCCCACTTAACGTTAAATTAGGGGTTCAGGTTAGTGCATAACTCGTTAAATAAACATGAATAATAAGTAAGGGTAAAAGACACATTTTCAAATATTAGCAAACAGTTCAGAAAAGCAACCGTTTTTGAAGAAAAACATGTGTGATAAAACAAGAAGGAATGAACGATGAGGCGCGCCATCTATTATTCGATGAGCTTTGTAATTACAAAATGGGTATTTTTTTATCACTTTTCTACACTTATCACCCTCGTGAATTTATAATTATAGTCTGATTTCATGCAAATGAGGGCATTGCATGATCTCAAGTGTGGGGAAGGGTTATAAATTTTCTCGGGTTTATACTTGGCTTATTTTCTAAATTTTATGAAAATTTGAAAAATTTTCAAATAAATGAATTCAAAATCATATTTATACATATTTATGAACGATGAAAATTAGGTGTTAATACCAAAATTATCATTACCTCGGAAAGGACATAAATTGAGAAACAACCTAAAATGCTTGAATTCATTTAAAATGGAATAAAAGAGAATAAAAAGGAAAATAAAAGCCAAGTGTGGGAAAATTTACCAAGTTATTTTAAACATATGTCACATATTTCTGTAACAAATAACTGAAAATACTTTTGTTTTGGACTAAATTAACTATTTTACCCGATTTACTGTAATATATTTGAAAGAAAAGATAGATCTACACGATGAATCAATTCCATCATTAAAAGGAAGTAAAGTCTTTCGAAAAAGACACGCGCTTCTTGATTTAGGTCATGAAGTTGTCGTCCAGACCAGCTGTAGGTTGACAAAAAATCTAGAAAAGTCATCTCTAAAATCAGCAGGAAATCCACGGACCTCAGCATAAAACAGGGTCGCCAGGTGGTCAGACTTATCCTAACCATGAGAGGATCTGTCTTGTAAAATGGGGAGGGTGCCGTGCAAATTAGCTTGATAAGACTAATGAATCAGATCCCCAGAAAGGATAATCTCCTTAAAGATCAAAAATAAGCTTTTAAGCCTGATATTACTCAATCCTTGAGATTGACCTTAAAGATTGAGAATTACAAACTCATGGAATTCAATGATATCTAAACTCGAGCTTGAACGAGAAAATATTTTGATCAAAAATAAAACCGATTTGTTTTCTGAAAACCCATTTTCAATGCGTTCATTACCTTTGAACTAAAATCCTAGGAATTCACCTGGAATTCATTAGGTCACCTGAACCAAATCGGGTGTCAACCGTAAGAACGGTGGTTGCATAGCATGGTAAAAGACAGGACCTTGTGCCAGACCAGAAAATTATAAGGGTGAGCTTTACTATTGCTCCTACAAAGGATAGTAATTGCGTCCGACACATTATAGACCATAATTAAAAGCATGTCAGGGGACATTGCCTTAACAGTTTCTTGTTCATCGCTTTCCTTTACAACCGGACGGTAGTTTACCGAAAGGTAATATACAGGACAAGTAAACTGGACGTGTTGCTTTCCTAATACAAGGTTAGCAAGTGGGTAACACAAAGCCGCAAATGTTGAGCTAAAATTTTCAAATCTGAAACCCACAAAACCCACAAAACCCACAAAAACAATTTGCAAACACCGGTGAAGGGTTATTCCGGAAAACTTATCTAGGATAAAAGCTAGAATGAATTTTCAAAATATCAAATGTTTTCATAAAGATCCAATTTCCTTAAGGATCTACATTTTCATAGTCATGTGGGACTGTAAACCGCCTTTCAAATGTGCACTTTGCTTTGGAAACCGAAAGTAAATCGGCTATTTGATTGTAAGTGTCGTTGACCTAAACCCGAGGCAACTGTGGATGACACACCCACCTTTAACCATGGTTCTATCGTTTTATCATTGTTTATACCACCATATCAAAATCACTAATGTACAAAGTGTGATGAATAAAAAAGTGATTCATGTATGTTTTTATTTCAAGTTCTGTATTGCTTGAGGACAAGCAACGCTCAAGTGTGGGGATATTTGATAAGGCTAAAAAGGAACATATATTTCATAGCAATATCCCTCCTAAATAATAGATTTTTATATGTAATTGTATTATATTTTCATTGTAATTGTTTAAATAAATAAATGTGAAGACGAAGCACGAAGATTAAAGAATTGAAGAAAAAGTGCCACTAAAGTCTGAAAAGTGCCACTAAAGCCATAGTACACTTAAAAGTGCCACTATTATAATTATATAATATAATATTTAAATAATTATATTAATTATTTAAATATTATAATTATATAAATAATATGTCGGCAAAGCAAAGTTCCAAACTTGGATGAGCTGTATTCACGATCTCCGTGACTCGCGGAGATCCCAGCCTTTTTCTATCGCGACTCGCGGAGCACAAGACTTCAGAAATGCCTATAAAAGGCTCGAGCATTTGGCCGAGTAAAAAATAATAATAATAATAATACTCCGTAAGATAATAAATAAATAAATATATAATAAATATATATATATATATATAGTATAGATTAGTTTTATATTAGATTAGTTCGGGTTATGTAAAGGTTATTTTACGGGTTTTTGAAGTCGAAATTCTGTCCGTGTAACACTACGCGATAAATACTCAATGTAAGTTATGTTCTCCTTTTTAAATTAATGTCTCGTACTTAAGTTATTATTATACTTATTTGAGCCAAAGTAATCATGATGTTGGACTAAATATTAAAGACGGGGTAATTGGGCTTTGTACCATAATTGGGGTTTGGACAAAAGAACGACACTTGTGGAAATTAGACTATGGGCTATTAATGGGCTTTATATTTGTTTAACTAAATGATAGTTTGTTAATTTTAATATAAAGATTTACAATTGGACGTCCCTATAAATAACCATATACACTCGATCGGAAACGATGGGCGGGGTATTTATATGTACGAATAATAGTTCATTTAACCGGACACGAAAATGGATTAATAGTCACTAGAATTATTAAAACAGGGGTGAAATTATTTACAAGGACACTTGGCATAATTGATAACAAAGTATTAAAACCTTGGGTTACACGCAGTCGATAACCTGGTGTAATTATTAAACAAAGTATTAAAATCTTGTTACAGTTTAAGTCCCCAATTAGTTGAAATATTTGACTTCGGACATAAGGATAATTTGACGAGGACACTCGCACTTTATATTTATGACTGATGGACTGTTATGGACAAAAACCAGATGGACTTATCAAATAATCCAGGACAAAGGACAATTAACCCATGGTAATAAATAATCAAAACGTCAAACATCATGGTTACGGAAGCTTAAATAAGCATAATATATTTTATTTTATTTTTCCTCGTACTTTTATTTATTATCATTTTAATTATTGTTATTTATTTTATATTGTTATTTAAATATCGTCATTTACTATACGCTTCGTTTAAAATATAAATCCACAAACCGGTCATTAAACGGTAAACCCCCTTTTATATATTATTATATATAATTATATATATTTTGTACAAATATAGTTGTTTAAAAATATAGTGTGAAATAAGCCCGCTCCCTGTGGAACGAACCGGACTTACTAAAAACTATACTACTCTACGATTAGGTACACTGCCTATAGTGTTGTAGCAAGGTTTAGGTATATCCCATTTGTAAATAAATAATTAAAACTTGTGTAATCTGTATCGCTTTTCGTATCAAAAATATAATACTATTTCGTACCCCTTCGCTTTAACATCAGCTATGTTATTGGGAAGTCGCGAACCTCGATTCAGAGTACACTATCTGTGTCACCCCTTGGTAAGAGAAGTATATCGGATACAACATAAGATCGACTAAGGCACACCGATTGTAGTAAGTCTATCAAGCTTTGGATTCTGACTGAGTACTCTTTCGTAGTGAAACATCTGACTAGACCCTTAGTAAATTGCTGGTCCCATACCATGCTAGTGTAGTCACCAAGTATATAAACTTCGTACGTGCATGCTGAAGCACATCGGTTGTTTTAAGCTGTAACTCTGCTAAGTAAGGCCATGGAACCCGGTTAGTGTTGACTAGTACACTGCACCATAACGCGGTCTCAAGTATTGCACCCCGCTTGAGAGATTTTAAGTTAATTAAGGAACTGTTTGTTTAGACACATAAAGGATTGGACCGTTAGGATAACCGAACGTGTTCATGGAAGTCAACTTGACTTGGCCATGGTGTTCTTTATGGTTGAACTCTTTTTAAGGGCCTAACTATCTTTTAAAACCAATCATTAACGAAAGCATTGAAACACATCACGTCTCTCGGATATGGTAAACCATGTATTCTATTATACTTTAGAAAGTTTAGACTATTGCGAAATGTGAATACGTCACCCAACCGAGTCGCTCAATTGGATGAGCCATCTGAACATGTATGCCTGTAGTTAGACTGCACGGGCGTCGGGGGTAAGGTACATTGCTGTCTTTTCAGAATCTTCAAGCCTAACATAGTACCAAGTGACATGTCTTATGACAGGGGTGTTTAGGACCAGTGTAATGAATACAAGGCCTCTGCCTATTCATGAGCCATCATTCCATAATCTCGTCAGAATAACCGATGAAGTCATAGTATGCACTCACTTTAACCTTATCTGAATTACGAATTTTATCGCATTTACTTTATCTGTCTTATAAATTAGAAAATCCCAAAATTAAGTAACCACTACTCCTTCCTAACTATCTTAGGCTTAAATATAGGTTCGATTCTACTGATATCTCAAAAATACGACTCTAGGTCATACTTCCTTTACTCATACTAAGGAGTAGTACGATTTAGGCCCCGCTAAATATAAATTTAAAACAATACCTTCCCCCCTGAGTGGCTGATCCTGGCGCGCCGCGCCCCGACGACACCGCGCGAATAAAAACTGTCCGTTTCGGCCATATCACGGGGGAGTATAAGTTTTTAGTGCCGCTGCCGAGGAACAGGTATCAGGCAATACTCAATACTGCTCTCTATCAAACTTATTCGCAAGCATTTGGTGGTGTCTAAGAAAGACAATTATACACGGACTTAGTTGTTGGATTTTCCGAACAGTCGCCAATTATATTGGGACCAAAAGGATCCTGCCTCTCCGTAGTCGGCCTGGCCACTTGGTTTGTTGAATAGTTCGTGTGGAGCTCTGTTACCGAAATACCAGGGAATCAGTAGTCGGAACCAAAAACATATTCAACCTAGGATAGTTAGTTAATTAAATTAGATTACTTAAATTAGCTTACCTTAGATTACTTTAGAAATTTAGTTTATTTGCTAAAAATTAAAAACAAAAAGGCATACCCAGTGTATGACCCAAACCCGATCTAGACCAGGGCCATTGTTATTCGTACCTGATCCAGACGCAATAATTTCTAAAGCAAGTAAGGAAGCACGAATCAGAAATCGAATGGCGTTACACGTTACTTTAGCAGAAAATACCAAACCCTCGATTGAAGGTCGAGGAGGACCGATCAGATTTCCAGAGATCCAAGGATACTCGTTCGAGTTAAAACATCACATCATCCAGCTCATCCATAATAGCTATCAGTTTCATGGATTACCGAATGACAATCCTAATTCTCACCTTGATAAATTCATATCTCTTTCGAACTCCTACAAACAGCCAGGGATAGGACAAGATATAGTCCGGCTATACTTGTTCCCCTATTCTCTCACTCATCATGCTCAAACTTGGTTCGAAGGACTGGAAAAAGATTTCATCACGTCATGGACGGAGATGGCTACTAAATTCCTAACCAAATATTTCCCTCATTCTAAACAAACCAAACTAAAGAATGACATCATTAACTTCAAACAAAGTTATGATGAATCTCTTTACACTGCATGGGAGCGATTCAAAACCCTGCTGAAGAAATGCCCTAATCACTAGTTAGAATGGTCAGCCCAAATCTGTACCTTCTACAATGGTCTTACAGTAAATCATAGGACGACGATCGATGCAGCAGCTCAAGGGAATCTGATGAACTAAACCGCAGACGAAGCATGGGAATTACTCGAGAACATGACAATGCATCATCATGACTGGAACAGTGTTGAAACAACTTCATCATGTGCCCCACTCTCTGCACTCAACAATCAAATGGAGCCCATCAAATCCCTCATGGATAAGATGGAATCTCTTGCTAAACAACTCAGAGAATTGAAGACGCAACCACAGCAGGTCAACCAAGCTCAGGCTTGTGTTAATTGTACCAACCCGCAACCTACTGAAGAATATCAAGTTGAGTACGAAAACCCTGACGGTTCAGTCTGTTACGTCCAATTCCCAGCTCGTCCACTAAATCCCAGATTCAATCAACAACCTAGGGTTAATCAATTTCAGCGAAGAAATCAACCTTTTCGCTATCACTATCCACTTTATCCAGCCCAACAATCTCAATTTACCTACGATCAACTACTTCCACTCACTGGTACCCCAGTTGAGGAAAATTCCCCTACCACCCAGATTACGAAAGCAACTAACCCCACTCTCGGAGCTGATGATCAGACTCGGTTCATTCAAGGACAACAACAGCTAAATCAGAGAACTGTAGCCAGACAAGATCAGACGAAGATACTAATGAGAAATCAATTGGCTCTGCTCAAAAGTCTGGAAACGCAGCTTGGACAGTTATCACAATGCCTTGAAACCCGACCGCGGGGAAGGTTACCAAGTAATACTATCCAAAATCCCCACATAGAATAAGCAAAGCAAATGAATTCCGTAATCCCAGAGGAAGAACCACGGAGAAGGTCAGCCAGGCTCAAGAACAAATCGACATATACTCAGAAGCTGACCCTGGAAACTCCAGTTCGTGTACCCTATCCTGGGAGGCTACAAGAAGAACCATCCAAGCTTGAGTCCTTCAAACTTGATGGAAGGTTCCTAGACACTATGTCCAAAGTTCCCAACCAGAAGAGATACATTCGAAGGCTTCTTTCTACAGAGGAGAGGATACCAGATTCTAACAAAATTCCACTGAGTGAAGAATGCTCTGCATTACTCAAGAACTCTCTACCACCGAAGCTAGGAGATACAGGCCGATTCGTTTTCCTGTGTTCAATCTACCAATCTGGAACCATTCATGTTCTAACATATTTAGGAGCAAGTATCAACCTAATCCCCTACTCTCTCTACAAGAGATTAGAGTTAGGAGACTTGTCGCCAACTAAAATAACAATCCAACTTGCCGATCACACCATTCGATATCCTAAGGGCATAGTTGAGAACGTCTTGGTGAAAGTTGACAAATTCTTGTATCCTACGGATTTTGTAGTAATGGATATTAAGGAAGACCTACACACACTAGTAGTGTTAGGAAGACCTTTCATGAATACGGCTAGGACTGTCATTGATGTGAACAATTAAACCTTGATCTTACGATCACATGGGGAGAGCGTTACCTTCAAAATTGACCGACCAACCGATCTTTCTGGACATGCAGAGATGTTTGTTATTTCCACCAGACGAATCACTTCCGATGACGAGTCTTCACCACCAGCCAATGATATCGAGATGGGTGTCGAATCACAGTCTGTAAACGACCCAGAAATGGAAGAAGAGGATCCCAGCGAAGAAATAGAGGAAGAGGAGGAATCTGAAGAGGAAGAGGAAATGGAAGACGTAAAAGAAACTGCGACAATACCCGCTCCAAGCATTGAGCATCATGAAGAAATAATGAGGCTTGAGACGGAAGATCACAGTTTAATCATTCGCTTCAAGAAGAAGACGGACAAAGCTGAGGTTAAGGATATAGAAATTGATCCTGCAAGTATCAAAGAGGAGAATCAGAATACTGAAGAAACCCGTTCATCAGACGCATCCTCAGAAGAAAAATACACTGATGATGACGAGGTAGAGTGACATGAAGACATTCTGAATAACTCACACTCTCTAACCGAACCAGATCAAGGGGAGCCGGACTCTTCTACAGATCATATTCCGGTTATATCCACACATGCAGACATGATAACCTTCATCAATGATACCAATGAATTTGAAGATATTCTCAAAGCCATCGGAAAATCAACCATTGATTTTTCGCTATGCTTAACAGAATGAATTATGGCTATCCAAGAAGAACACAACCTCTATCTCTGAAGAGAAGACAATGATGTTGAAATCCTAGAAGAACGCATTCAAGACTTTATTAATTTTCTTCATGATCATATCTACCAGGAAGAAAGGTAACGAGAGCACAAATCAGTGGTTCACACTATTCTTGAGACAAGATTTTGTCGAGATCAGAAGATCATTTACTCTAAGGTTTATAACGCCTTAGCCGGATCTGCACTTCCGTTCTCACGAAACCAACGAGCACTACTGACTCTCATCCGGAAGCATATGGATCTATCACTCTGATTTGCAAATGATCGAGGATATTCACAGCTTTTTCGCTCTCTTGGAAAGAGATAATTTCGAAAGCACACCAGACAGACTAGTGATTTACGTAACAATTGATCACTATGCTGATCTGATTATCAAAGAGTTACCAAACGCTGTTACGGAGGAAGTAAGGCTAAACAATCCATTCTCTCATCTTGAACCAGATCGAGTCAACATTACCACCTATGTTACAAAGCAGATATCACGTATCTTCCACGAATCCACAGATCCTAGTTTCACATTTAAAGCTGGATGTCGGGAGATATACTCAAAGACGGTGACATTAATGCTCGGGTCAGGATTGCTGTTCACTTCTTTTCGGCTTCATCTCTTAACAAATCTGTGCAAAGCTACCGACTCTTACTGTGGAGATCACCGTTCCTAAGACTTCGAGATTCTAAAGATACATTTTCTAACATTATTTGAAGACCTCCGAAATGAGCATCCCATCAGAGAAACAATCACCACCAACAGTGCTTCAATGATTGACATTCATGGGTCAACCAGCAGAGCCGTGGATCATATTCTCATCGGACTTCAAGACTTATCAAGACGCACTACTTATCTTTCAGAAGATCTTCAAGAGAAGTATCGGATCTTCTACCACTATTGGTCCGGCACTTTCTCAGGATTTACCCGCCAAGACTCACATTCCCTCAAGGAGACCAAGATCACAACCATCAGCTTATCACTAAGTGTGGGATAACACCAAATTAAAACACTAGACAAATACTCCCAAATCTTCAACTAAAACTCCTAAGTGTGGGATACACTAGGAACGTTGAGGACAATGTTCGTCTAAGTGTGGGATGTTGGTATAATCTTTTTATGCTATATTAAAATAACCTATTACGAAGATTCCAAGTCCTCAAGCCAAATTTCAAAATTTTTGCAAAAGAAAGCCTTTTTGAAAAAGTATTTTTGAAAACCTAAAACGTTTGTCAATAAAAATAAGGCTTAAGTAAGGTGGAAATCTTGTTAGGTTGAACCAAATCTCTGATAGAGCATTGCATGACTAAGGCATTATCGACCTAAATTGATTATGGTGAGGCACCTCAAATAAGACCGGAATTCATCTTTAATGTCTCACTATTTTTCGTTGAGAGTGCCGATGTTTGTGCTCAGAATCAGAACTTGCTTTAGATCTGCATCTCCAAGCAGCGAAACGTGATTCGGTTATAATCAAAAGAGCTAGCCATTTGTCAAAAATAAGCCTTCCGTACCTCCACTACTTCTACTCCACCACCACATCCACATCACCTTTACTATTACTCAAAAAATTCAGAAAACGAGATTCCTTCCGAAAACCCGATGTTATAAACCTCTCAAGTATCATGGCAAAGGTCTTGAAAAAGTTTACCGGCAAAAAGTTTCTCAAGATGAAGTCTCCAAAAAAATATATATTATATTTCAAAGTTCTGAAAAAAGGAGCAGAGCTTAATTAGAGAAATGCCGAAGAAAAACTTGACCGAAAATGATTATCAAATGAAGAAAAGTTCAAAAGTGCTTCTCAAAATACTTCAGCACTCCTATCTATCCGAATAAAAGTCTGTATAAAGAATACATTAACCTTTTTATCTCACACCTCAAAAACAACTTCACTACCACTTCAAAATTCCTTCTCCATCATTGACAAATGACCTATAAAGCTGAGATTACTACCGTTCTCGCATTAGCAGCAAGGATTTGAGTCTTTAGCAAGCCTATGATGATGGGTGCAGCATGAATGGCTATGAGTGTATTCATTTCTTAGATCTATAGGGAACCCTAAACACTTGAGTGATTTGAGTGACCCGTGAAAGCTAGCCAATGTCATGTAACCTCCTCGCATGCTTGCAGAGATAGTTTCAATCATAATATGGATGACTCACCTTATCTTTTTTGCTCTTATAATAAAAGCAAACCGCTTAGGCTATTAGAAAAGAAACTCCGAAAAGATTCTTAAGGAAATGAGAGTTTTCTTGAGGACAAGCAAAGTCTAAGTGTGGGATATTTGATATCAGCTAAAAAGTCACGTTTTCACCCTGGTATTAAGGCCCAAAAATAAGAAAGATTCAAACTTTGTCGGAAAAATACCCTCTTCGTCGGTTAGAATTGAAGAAAAAGTAATTACGAAGACGGTGCAAAAAGAATCAAGAGAATCGGAGCTAAAACGAAGATTCCAGAGCGAAAATGGTGAAAGACAAGAAATCAAGTTACGAAATACGGCTAGCCAAATGGCCTGCCATACGGCTTTCCAAACAGCCTGCTAGTATGGTAAACGGCCTGCCAAATGGTCAGATCAAACGGGCTCGATAAACGGCTTGCCTTAGCAAACGGCCTCCAAAAACGGCCTGCCAAACGGCCTGCCAGCCGTTTGCAGGCAAAAATCTTGTCTATTTAAAGGGTCTTTGTCATTCATTCTAACACACACTTCAATTCACTTCTTTCTCTCACTTGTACAATATTAGTCATACTCTCAAGGCCTTCGACTCTGTGCGGAAAACCTAGTTCCCGGAGAAGAACGCCGAAGATTTTATTAGGAGCGATACTGGTACTTCTATCCCTTATCTTTATATAATGTCTTCTATCATTATGTTATGTGATGTTGTTACCATGATTAGCGAGTAGTTATCTTTAGTGTATGCTATGATGTAAGCAGTTATAATGCCAAAATAATATTATGGTCTGTGTATGCTGTTGAAATGCTTTCCGATTATGCTTTAAATTCAATCGCTTTTTCAACTAATAGAACGTAGTTATTGGCTCTGTTATTGGGAAGTCGCGAACCCGATTATGCTTTAAATTCAATCGCTTTTCCAACTAATAGAACGTAGTTATTGGCTCTGTTATTGGGAAGTCGCGAACCCCGATTCAGAGTACACTATCTGTGTCACCCCTTGGTAAGAGAAGTCTATCGAATACAATGTAAGATCGACTAAGGCACACCGGTTGTAGTAAGTCTATCAAGCTTTGGAATTCGACTGAGGACTCTTTCGTAGTGAAACATCTGACTAGACCCTTAGTACATTGTCAGTCCCACACCATGCTAGTGTAGTCACCAAGCATATAAACTTCGTACGTGCATGCTGAAGCACAGCGGTTGTTGTAAGCTGTACCTCTCTGCTAAGTAAGGCCATGGAACCCGGTTAGTGTTGACTAGTACACTGCACCATAACGCGGTCTCAAGAATTGCACCCCGCTTGAGGGATTCTTAGTTAATTAAGGAACTGTTTGTTTAGACACATAAAGGATTGGACCGTTAGGATAACTGAACGTGTTCATGGAAGTCAGCTTGACTTGGCCATGGTGTTCTTTATGGTTGAACTCTTTTTAAGGGCCTAACTATCTTTTAAAACCAATCATTAACGAAAGCATTGAAACACATCACGTCTCTCGAATATGGTAAACCATGTATTCTATTATACTTAAGAAATTTTAGACTATTGTGGAATGTTAATACATCACCCAACTGAGTCGCTCAATTGGATGAGCCGTCTGAACGTGTATGCCTGTAGTCAGACTGCATGGGCGTCAGGGGTAAGGGACGTTGCTGTCTATTCAGAATCTTCAAGCCTAACGCAGTACCCAGTGACATGTTTTATGACAGGGGCGTTTAGGACCAGTGTAATGAATACAAGGCCTCTGCCTATTCATAAGCCATCATTCCATAATTTTGGCAGTAACTGATGAAGTCATCGTATGCACTCACTTTAACCTTATCTGAATTACGTATTTTATCGCATTTACTTTATCTGTCTTATAAATTAGAAAATCCCAAAATTAAGTAACCACTACTCTTTCCTAACTATCTTAGGCTTAAATATAGGTTCGATTCTACTGATATCTCAAAAATACGACTCTAGGTCATACTTCCATTACTCATACTAAGGAGTAGTACGATTTATGTCTCGCTAAATAAAAATTTAAAACAGTACCTTCCCCCCTGAGTGGCTGATCCTGGCCCGCCGCGGCCCAACGACACCGTGCGAATAATAACCGTCCGTTTCGGACATATCACTTTTTCAGATCGTTTAGCTAGTTCTTGACATCTGCTGCCTCAACGTGAAGAGATTTTAAAGCAAAATTTTGTTTTTTAAGTTTTGAAATTTCATCTTCCAAGATTTTAATTTCATCATTTTTTCCTTTAAGTTTTTCATTTAAAGATTTGTGATGTCGTGCGAGGTGTACGTGAAATACTATATATTTTTGATACGAAAAGCGATACAGATTACACAAGTTTTAATTATTTATTTACAAATGAGATATACCTAAACCTTGCTACAACACTATAGGCTGTGTACCTAATCGTAGAGTAGTATAGTTTTTAGTAAGTCCGGTTCGTTCCACAGGAAGACGACTTATTTTACACTATATTTTAAACAACTATATTTGTACAAAATATATATTTTTATATATAATAATAATATAAAAGGGGGTTTACCGTTTAATGACCGGTTTGTCGATTTTAAAACTTTAGTCGCAGTTAAAACCTAATGTAAAATATTAAAAATAAATACAACTTAATTTAAAGCGTAAAGTAAATAACGATAATGAAATTGCGATAAATAAAAGTGCGATGAAATAAAATACGATAATTAAAAAGTGCGTTAATTAGAAGTGCAATTAAATATGAAAATAAAAGAATTATGCTTATTTAAACTTCCGTAATCATGATGTTTGACGTGTTGATTTTTAGTTTTATGCCCATGGGTTAATTGTTCTTTGTTCTGGATTATTTAATATGTACGTCTGGTTTTTGTCCATAACAGTCCATCAGTCATAAATATAAAATGCGAGTGTCCTCGTCAAATTATCCTTATATCCGAAGTCAAATATTCCAACTAATTGGGGACATAAACTGTAACAAGGTTTTAATACTTTGTTTAATAATTACACCAGGATATCGACTGCGTGTAACCCAAGGTTTTAATACTTTGTTAACAATTACGCCAAGTGTCCTTGTACATAATTTCACCCCTGTTTTAATAAGTCCATAGACTATTAATCCATTCCCGTGTCCGGTTAAATGAACGATTATTCGTACATATAAATATACCGCCCATCGTGTCCGATTGAGTGTATATGGTTATTTATAGGTATGTCCAATTGTAAATCTTTATATTAAAATTAACAAACTATCATTTAGTTAAACAAATATAAAGCCCATTAATAGCCCATAGTCTAATTTCCACAAGTGTCGTTCTTTTGTCCAAACCCCAATTATGGTACAAAGCCCAATTACCCAATTTTAATATTTTTATCCCAACATCATGATTACTTCGTTTTAAATAAGCATAATAATAACTTAAGTACGAGACATTAATTTAAAAAGGAGAACATAGCTTACATTGATTATTTATCGCGTAGTGTTACACGGACAGAGTTCCGACTTTAAAACCCGTAAAATAACCTTTGCATAACCCAAAACTAATCTAATATAAAACTACCCTATACTATTATATATATATATATATATATATATATATATATATATATATATATATATATATATATATATATATATATATATATTATTAGAGGAGTATTATTATTATTATGTTTTTAACTCGTCGAATAAGCTGGCTATTTATAGGACCTGACCAACTTTTTCGGGCCATGCGATCGCATGGGATATGTGCCTTCTGGCCATGCGATCGCATGGCCAGCTGGATCCAGCCACATTTGCTTGTTTTTCTTTTTTGTCGACATAATATATAAATATATATAATATATATATATAATTTATATAATTATATATATATTATATTATATTCTTGTGCATAGTAGACTTGTAATTTTTGGTCCGTTGCGTCGGGCGTTGATAGTTGGCTCAGGTCCCGGTTCCGGATTTTCGAACGTCCTTTCGTATAATTTAATATCTTGTACTTTGCGTTTCGAAACTTGTACTTTTGTCATTTTTAGACGTTTCTCATCAATAAATTGAACCACTTGGATTGTATCTTGTACATTTGAGCTTTTTGGTCATTTGCGTCTTCAAATCGTCATTTTCGCCTTTTGTCTTCGCACTTATTTAATATAAATGATTACAACTTAAAATAGGACAATTATAACTAAATAATTTACATATTGGGGGGATATTGCTACTAAATATATGGTCATTTGGAGCACTATCAAATATCCCCACACTTGAACGTTGCTTGTCCTCAAGCAATATATAACTTGAAATAAAATCACACTTCACTCGAATCACTTTTTTTATTCTCACACTTTATACATTAGTGATTTTAATAGAGCGGTATAAAAATGATAGTAACGATGTGGTTTACAGTCCCACATGACTATGAAAATTTAGATCCTTTAAGGAAATTGGATCTTTATGAAAACATTTGATCTTTTGAAAATTCAATCTAGCTTTTACCCTAGATAAGTTTTCCGGAATAACCCGTCACCGGTGTTTGCAAATTATTTTTGTGGGTTTCATATTTGAAAATTTTAGCTCAACATTTTCAGTTTTGTGTCACCCACTTGCTAACCTTGTATTAGGAAAGCAACACGTCCAGTTTACTTGCTCCGTATATTACCTTTCGGTAAACTACCGTCCGGTTGTAAAGGAAAGCGATGAATAAGAAACTGTTAAGGCAATGTCTAATGACATGCATTTGTTCATGGTCTATGACGTGTCGGATGCAATTACTATCCTTTGTAGGAGCAATAGTAAAGCTCACCCTTATAATTTTCCGGTCTGGCACAAGGTCCTGTCTTTGACCATGCTATGTAACCACCGTTCTTACGGTTGACACCCGATTTGGTTCAGGTGACCTAATGAATTCCAGTGAATTCCTAGGATTTTACGTTCAATGGTAATGAACGCATTGAAAATGGGTTTTCAGAAAACAAATCGGTTTGTAATTTTGATCAAAATATTTTCTCGTTCAAGCCATCGAATTCCATGAGTTTGTAATTCTCAATCTTTAAGGTCAATCTCAAGGATTGAGTAATATCAGGCTTAAAAGCTGATTTTTAATCTTTAAGGAGATTATCCTTTCTGGGGGTCTGATTCATTAGTCTTATCAAGCTAATTTGCACGGTGCCCTCCCCATTTTACGAGACAGATCCTCTCATGGTTAGGATAAGTCTGACCACTTGGCGACCCTGTTTGATGCTGAGGTCCGTGGATTTTCTGCTGATTTTAGAGATGACTTTTCTAGATTTTTCGTCAACCTACAGCTGGTCTGGACGACAACTTCATGACCTAAATCAAGAAGCGCGTTTCTTTTTCGGAAGACTTTACTTCCTTTTAATGATGGAATTGATTCATCGTGTAGATCCATCTTTCTTACAGTAAATCGGGTAAACCAGTTAATTTAGTCCAAAATAAAAGCACCTGCAATAACTTTACAAAAACATGTGATAGATAGTTTTTAATTGAATAACTTGGTACATTCTCCCCACACTTAGTTTCTTTCTTTGCCTTTTTATTCTAATTTATTCCATTTTAAATGAAATCATGCATTTTAGGGTGTTTCTCAATTTATGTCCTTTTCGAGGTAACGATAATTTCGGCATTAACACCTAGTTTTATCGTTCATAAATATGTATAAACATGATTTTGAATTCATTTAGTTGAAAATTTTTAAAATTTTCACAATATTTAGAAAATAAGCCAAGTATAAACCCGAGAGAATTTATAACCCTTCCCCACACTTGAGATCATGCAATGCCCTCATTTGCATGAAATCAGACTCTAATTATAAATTCATGAAGGTGATTAGTGTAGAAAAGTGATTGAAAATACCCAGTTTGTAATTACAAAGCTCGTCGAATGATAGATGGCGCGCCTCATCGTTCATTCCTTCTTGTTTTATCACCCATGTTTTTCTTCAAAAATGGTTGCTTTTCTGAACTGTTTGCTAATTTTTAAAAATACGTCTTTTACCCTAACTCATCATGCATTTTTATTAACGAGTTATGCACTAACCCGAACCCCTAATTTAATGTTAAGTGGGGTTAGACTTCCCCACACTTAGCTGACGACATGTGAAGTCGGTAGAATAAGTTCCACGAATTAGAATAGTGAGCCAGTTATTTACATCTCGGGTGGTATAAAATATATCAATGGGTTTAAAGTTTAGACCCACCCGATCGTCACTACTTAATTCTTTTTTAAGTGTAGCTTTTAGTAAATGGATATGTCTCTTTTCTGGTTTTTGGTCAAATGGATCTATATACACCGACATACATATTTCTATAGGGTGGATAATTCCTAACATTTCCTTTCGTTTATTCTAGGGATCAAAGTTTTCACCTCTATTACCCAATTGGGTGAAAGTCAAGGTGTCAATATCTATTACAGCTTGTAGTTCATCTTTTTTAGATGACTCATCTATTGAGAATATTGGGTTGGAAGGTTGTAGAATGGTGAATTTCGGGATCAAAGCAAATTCTTCTTCATTAATCGGTCCCACCATTTTGGTCTCGGGGGTAAAATTTTCAACGTTATCATTTTTCCAAGAGTACCAATTTGTCACCCTTACTTCTTCTTCTTCATCCATTGAAGGATCGTTGATTTCGTCGGTAGAGGCTAAAGTGTCGATATGTTGTGAAATTGGTAAAGCTGAATAAAAAGTATCATCGGGATAATTGGTGATTTCGGAGCTCTCGAATTCATCAAAATTCGATGATATGAAATTTTCTTGCACACGACTCCTCAGATCAACAGGTGTGTAATCTGATAGAGTTTCAGCTTGCCGATTTACAAACTCTCATTTGTTCATTTTGAGCATCAAGTTCTTCGAGTTTGATTTTCATATTGTCTAAAAGATTTTCAGACACATAATTCTCCTCGTCTTCTGGTTGTTGAGTTTGGATATATTCTTGGGAATAATCCCAATTTGAATTGTATTCTTCATAATCATTCCATTCAGGTTCCATGGGTGCATAATTTTCCATAGGAACGTAATAATAACATTCCCATGTTGAGTGATAATCTCCACAGATTTCACAACCAGTTATTGTTTCGTCATTCGTGATCCAAGATTGACCGAACGAATTGTCATCAACACCCGTTTGAGAGTATTGATTTAATTGATTTTGGATATCAAAAAGAGTTTCCATAGCCTTGTTTTCAAAATTTTCCATTTTATTGCGATGGTCAAATTTTAGCTACAATGTGGTGCATTCACTAATTATCCTATTAGTTATAAAACTAAAAATTATATAAGTTATCAAATTAATAGACTTTTCTGATTTTGCCCACGTTTCGAATAGCCAATAGATGCAGCAGGGAGCCAGAACCCTTTAAATCGGAAGCTCACAACTCAGCCACTAACAAATCCAACTATTACTACGAACCAGAAAATTTGGATGTCTATCAATTTAATCGCTTAAAATAATTTTTCGTTTTTGAAATTTTAGAGAAGAAATAGAAAATTCTATGTCCTAAAAACTAGATCGTCGAGAAATAAGAAAGAAAAAGAAGCGCGTTGAAAAACGTCGAAAAATAAAAGTTTGAAAAATAATAGGCGTCGAAAAATAAAAATAAGAAAGTAGCGCGTCGAAACTTAAAAAGGAACTAAAAACTTAAAAATTAAAAGTTGCGTCTAAAAATATTAAAGCTTACAAGTAAAACTATATCTCAAATGGCAATATCTTAAAAAGGTACTAAAATATAAAAATGGCGTCGCAAAATTCTAAAGCACCTAGATCTTAGTCTAAAGAAAAAGTACTTAAGGGATTTTACGGCAAAGCCTAAAAATCTAGAAGTAAAAATAACTAAGGCAAAAACTATAATTAAAACTAAGTACGAGCGAAAAATACAAATATTACGCTAAAACGATTAAAAAGGTACAAAATATAAAAATAAAACTAAAGTTTATGAAAATACAATTTTTATAAAAATATTATTTTTATATTATTTAATTTATAAAAGTATTAATTTTATATTTTATAAAACTAATTAAACTTAAAAATACAAATTAAATAAATAACTAAATTAAATATTTAACTAATCTAACCTAATTAGGGTTTTAAAATTAATAATTATTATTAATTTAAACCCTAAACTGTCGGCTGAGGTTACCAGGCCTGTCAAGTCAAGCCATGCGATCACATGGTTTGATAGTTAAAATCTCATGCGATCGCATGAGCGTCGGATCCGGTTCAAAAATTGGACTGCTACAGTTCTCGGTCCGATTGATTTTTATATAAATATATTTTTTTTTCTATTTTTATATTAAATAAAATACAATATAACTTAAATAAAAATTTAATTTTAAAACCTAAACTAAAAATACTTTTTAACTTTATATATTTTTAACAACTCTTAAAAATATATAGATTTTTTTATTTTCTTTTTATATTTTTGTAAATTTTTTTTTTATATTTTTTTTAAGAAAAAGATAAATAAATATATTTATGCAAATATATATTAAAAATATAGCGTTTCGCCGGCTCCCCGGCAGCGGCGCCAAAAACTTGATGTCGTGCGAGGTGTACGTGAAATACTATATATTTTTGATACGAAAAGCGATACAGATTACAAAAGTTTTAATTATTTATTTACAGATGAGATATACCTAAACTTTGCTAAAACACTATAGGCAGTGTACCTAATCGTAGAGTAGTATAGTTTTTAGTAAGTCCGGTTCATTCCACAGGGAGACGACTTCTTTTACACTATATTTTAAACAACTATATTTGTACAAAATATATATTTTTATATATAATAATAATATAAAAGGGGGTTTACCGTTTAATGACCGGTTTGTCGATTTTTAAACTTTAGTCGCAGTTAAAACCTAATGTAAAATATTAAAAATAAATACAACTTAATTTAAAGCGTAAAGTAAATAACGATAATGAAATTGCGATAAATAAAAGTGCGATGAAATAAAATACGATAATTAAAAAGTGCGTTAATTAGAAGTGCAATTAAATATGAGTAAAAAAGAATTATGCTTATTTAAACTTCCGTAATCATGATGTTTGACGTGTTGATTTTTAGTTTTATGCCCATGGGTTAATTGTTCTTTGTCCTGGATTATTTAATATGTCCATCTGGTTTTTGTCCATAACAGTCCATCAGTCATAAATATAAAATGCGTGTGTCCTCGTCAAATTATCCTTATACCCGAAGTCAAATATTCCAACTAATTGGGGACTTAAACTGTAACAAGGTCTTAATACTTTGTTTAATAATTACACCAGGATATCGACTGCGTGTAACCCAAGGCGTTAATACTTTGTTAAAAATTATGCCAAGTGTCCTTGTACATAATTTCACCCCTGTTTTAATAAGTCCATAGACTATTAATCCATTCCCGTGTCCGGTTAAATGAACGATTATTCGTACATATAAATATCCCGCCCATCGTGTCCGATTGAGTGTATATGGTTATTTATAGGTATGTCCAATTGTAAATCTTTATATTAAAATTAACAAACTATCATTTAGTTAAACAAATATAAAGCCCATTAATAGCCCATAGTCTAATTTCCACAAGTGCCGTTCTTTTGTCCAAACCCCAATTATGGTACAAAGCCCAATTACCCAATTTTAATATTTTTATCCCAACATCATGAGTACTTCATTTTAAATAAGCATAATAATAACTTAAGTACGAGACATTAATTTAAAAAGGAGAACATAGCTTACATTGATTATTTATCGCGTAGTGTTACACGGACAGAGTTCCGACTTTAAAACCCGTAAAATAACCTTTGCATAACCCAAAACTAATCTAATATAAAACTACCCTATACTAATATATATATATATATATATATATATATATATATATATATATATATATATATATATATATATATATATATATATATATATATTATTAGAGGAGTATTATTATTATTATGTTTTTAACTCGTCGAATAAGCTGGCTATTTATAGGACCTGACCAACTTTTTCGGGCCATGCGATCGCATGGGATATGTGCCTTCTGGCCATGCGATCGCATGGCCAGCTGGATCCAACCACATTTGCTTGTTTTCTTCTTTGTCGACATAATATATAAATATATATAATTTATATATATAATTTATATAATTATATATATATTATATTATATTCTTGTGCATAGTAGACTTGTAATTTTTGGTCCGTTGCGTCGGGCGTTGATAGTTGGCTCAGGTCCCGGTTCCGGATTTTCGAACGTCCTTTCGTATAATTTAATATCTTGTACTTTGCGTTCCGAAACTTGTACTTTTGTCATTTTTAGACGTTTCTCATCAATAAATTGAACCACTTGGATTGTATCTTGTACATTTAAGCTTTTTGGTCATTTGCGTCTTCAAATCGTCGTTTTCGCCTTTTGTCTTCTCACTTATTTAATATAAATGATTACAACTTAAAATAGGGCAATTATAACTAAATAATTTACATATTGGGAGGATATTGCTACTAAATATATGTTCATTTGGAGCACTATCAATTTGTTATCAGATTTCAACATTTCTTCACATTTACTGCCTCTACACAAGTCAACTCTTAGGTAGTCAAACATTTCATCTTTTTCATCATCAGTGTAAGTTCGAAAATTATCAACCTTATACAGCATTTCAGATTTCCATTGAGGTGAATCCCTTTTCAGATCAGCTTCCCTTATATCAGCCATAAATGTACTACCATTATCATCCTCATCAGACTCCTCGACCTCTTTGGCCATTAAAAACAGCTTTTTACCAGAAGCAAAACCAGCACCATCATCATCAGTATCACTATCAGAAGATGAAGAAGAGCTGGTTTCATCCCAATCATGATGCTCAGCAACTAGAAACTTTTATGGCTTCTTTCCCTTCTTATCAGCCTTTGCACTTTCCTTCATCTGAGCCTTCATAGCTTTGTACTTGTTCTTGTACTTATCAGCTTTTGAGAAGGAGTTAGCATGTGATGATGAAGGTTTCCTGGACATGCATTCAGCCGCAAAATGTCCAACCTTCCCACAATTGTAACACTCAGATTAAGGACCCTTGACTGATTTGCTTCTATACCTAGCACTTGGTTTCTTACTCCCTTGGTATGACTTGCTGGTTCTATTACGATTGAACCTTTTGAGCTGCCTAGCCAGCAAACCCATACTTTCAGCAAACCCTTCCACATCATCTTCATCATCACTGCTTTTCTCAGACCCAGTACCACTATCCACCTCATCCTCAGCTGAATCTTCTTCTGCCATCAACTTTTGAACCAATAAAGCTTTCCGAGCTTTCTTTTTAGCAGCAGCAATAAGAGCAGTATCATCTGATTTAGAAAATTTTGAAGTGGTGGGGGCAGACTTAAAATTTTCTTTCAAGTTAAGTTCAAACTTTGCTTCTGCCTTCTCATGGTTCCAAAGTGTACTATAGAGAGAAGACATGTTAAAGTTCTTTAAAGTCCGGGTGGTTCTTAATAGGTCAGTAACAGGTTTGCATTTAGCAGGCAGTGAGTCAATGAATTTGATTACTTGTTCAAAATCAATATATGTGATTTTTAAAGTAATCAGGTCAGCAATTAAGGAGTTAAACCTAATGAAGGTTTGCTTAAGGGTTTCACTCTTGTAGGCTGATGATACGCATAATGATCCGCCTCAAAACAGGCAAGCGTCTCGGCAAAAACCATATCCGGCACTACGCGTCCCGGGTTGCCAACTCCTTTTCTCGTAATCCGTCTAGCCGATTCCCGGACACTCTACCATGTCGGACAAATGGCAAGACTAAGAACCTGGACGACATACACATAACCGGCACCTTGCAGCCGGTCAAGATAATCATAACTAGGCACCACAAAGCTAATCGTCATAATCTTGACCGAGAAGAAACACTTCCCAAGTATTTGGCAAGACCTACCCGGCTAGACTGAGAGCATCGTAATGCCATAACCGACACCAACATCTCGGTGCACTAAACTGGCATAAGGACACTCCCGGGACAAGCACGTGGTCCCAGAACAAAAGCGCGTCACCTCGGAGCCGGCACTTCGTCCCGGAATGACCACTTGATCATGGAACAAGCACGCCAGCAAGTCGCGTGCCACGTCAGACTGCAAATCTATGAAAGTTTGTTAGAATCTATTATTCCCCATGAAAGGGACAGGTGCCACATCACCCCTCGAGATTGGCAAAGTTTGTTACAACTATGAAAGGGACATGTGCCACGTCATCATTCCCTCCATAACATCTATAAATACATAAGTGAAATGATTCACTTACACAACACTGGATGCCTTAACGTTACTCTGCCCAAATCAATTGCGATAACGTTACTCCAGTCCTTAACTTAATTCCGACCGTTGCTCCAATCACCTTCCGAGTTAATCCACACTAAGATATTAACTTATTTGATACCGATCGAATAAGGTTAATTCACTTGGTTGTTTTACGCCCTTGGAATCCAGTATCCAAATCGGGGTTTGCGCAATTATTGGAGTTAAAACAATCAACCTACTCTTTTTCCCAAATTAAGCACTCAAACCCGAAATCTAATCACACTTAACGATTTTGGTTTGATCAAATGGCGCCACCAAAAGGTACGAACAATGCATTGAAACCAAGTAGCGAAACGGCAAATAATAATGGTACGACCGACGATGGTCAGCCACCTTTGGACAAAGGAAGCTCACCACCGGTGGAACCACCTCAGCCTCCAAGGCAGTCAATCGCCCATATTCACACTGGCGACACGTCAAGAGACAAAATGAATGTCTCCGACGACGCTGAGGATACACATGAGGGATCACCGCTTGGTGGAGACAGGTTGAAACTCGGCACCCTTGGTCCCAAAGCTGGTGGATCAAGTGGCATCGGATCATCCCAACACAACACCGACATGATCACCAAAATGATCTCAGTCGATGTTGAGAAGCAAGTAATCGAAAAGCTGAAGTCCATGTTAAATGATAACGGTCTAGCAGAAAGGCAACAATCTCAAACTCTAGACATTCTGAAAAATGGCCTGATGCTAAACGTCGGTACCGAAAGTGGGGGTGTCAGCAAGGATGCCGCAAATGCATGGTTGACCGAGCTCCTCATGCAAGCTGCGCCGCCAGCATACAAACACTCCCTGTCACAACCCGCCGTCCAGGGGACAGCACTTGAAAATCTCTTTGCACTAATCACCGGTAACAAGGTAAAGCGACCTGTTGAGACGTCAGCTACTAGCCAAAAGTTGTGTGAACGAATTGCTAGATGCGCGCTCCCCGCTAACATCATCATACCGGTCACTTTGGGGGTGTATAACAACACCACAGACCCGGATGATTTCCTGCAAATTTTTGAAGGTGCCATGAAAACCCAGCACTGGAGTGAAGAGGTGGCGTGTCATCTCTTTCCGACGGTACTACAGTCGGCCGCCAGGGAGTGGTTTGCAAAGTTACCACCTAACGGTATCACTTGCTTCGCGGACTTGCGAGAAAAGTTTCTCCTGCAATACCAGAATCTCCGCCGGCACACGTATACGCATCTGTATGCTCACGAAATACCGATGTACTGGGGAGAGAAGATCGAAAGTTTCATCACAAGGTACATGCTGGAATGTCAAAAAATCCCAGGACTCCCAAAAACACAATAGATTTTCGGATTCATCACGTACCTGGACAAAGACGCACACCCGTCACTTGTCTCGGAACACCGTTGGAACATCTCGGGTACATTTGCAGATGCCGTAACGGTAGCCAGGCAGTACCAACACTCGAGAAGGGAGAGACAAGCTGAGTATCATCGAGAAGAAAGGAAGAGAGAAGAGAAAAGAAGCGACAGTAGACACCGCCATGACAGTAGCGGGCGCAATGAAAGCCACAGTAAACATCACAACAGTCACGGCAAGAGTCATGATAGCCATAGGCATGACAAAGGTGCCCAGAAGCCGTACGACAAAGGGTCCCTAATTGACAACCTTTCCAAAACTCCCAGAGAGATACTGTTAACAGAACCCGTGAAGGCAAAGTTTACTCCGCCGGCACCGCTGGAGAAGCGTGACGGTCAAAAGTCAGACAAATATTGCGAGTTCCATGAAGACAATGGCCATGATACCGATGAATACAAGGCACTAATACGTGAAATCATCTCCAAGATTAAAGCAGGTGAACTCAATCACTTGTTGACTGGAAGGAAATTCAAAAAGGCCGACCCCAACAAAACGTTTAGTTGGCAGAAAGATGACGGAAAAAAGCGAGAGAAAGCAAAGGATAAAGTTGTCATCAACATGATTAACGTTCAGAAGGACGATTTTTCCCCACAGAACTCCTGGAAAGATGCTGCCATCATTTTCCCGGGAATACCAACATGGTACTCGTGGGATGAACCGGTAGTTATTACCGGACTGATAGATGGATTCCCGGTGAACGAGATGTACACCGATACAGGAAGTGAAGTTAAAGTGATATACGCTCATTGCCTTTCCCGATTACCCAAACGCGTCGGGAAAAAGATGAGACAATCTAGTGCCATCATCTCTGGATTATCTGGCCACGCTGAAGAAACAATTGGAAAGCTCAAGGCAACAGTCATGGTAGGCACTCGACCCAACCTTCGCAGCGAATAAATCGACTTCTATGTCATCAAATCTGTGACTGTGACGAACGTAATACTGGGGAGACAATTTTTCAAAAAGTTCGGCGCCATAGCATCCACTGCTCACGGTATACTCAAGCTCCCCACCCGGCAAGGCGTGGTAACGGTTCAATCCACCCGACACCCTTTTTCTGACAATGAAGCTATTCAAGACAGACAAAATGACGAGTCACAGAGAACACCCCATTTCATGGAAGAGGAACGTGTCTCGGTTCTTAGAAGACAAACCTTTTTCTCCCCGACGACACATCCAGGTAACAAAAGTTCAGACATCCTTCATAAAGCAGAAAAGGTAATTGCCGGTCGACGTCGTCAGTCAGAGTGGGAAAAATCTCTTAATGGCATGCGTGAAAAGGTTAAACCCCTTAGTTCGACACTCAAATGGTCAAGGACCGAAAGTCGTGAAAGTTCCAACCGAGACAAGATGGCGGTTGAGGAAAATGAAAGTGGATGAAATAGTAACTGAAGTTTCGATGGGTACCGTGATTGAACTTGATCACCTCAATCCACGGTTATCTTGATTTTTTTCTTTTGTTTCTTGTAATAAAAGATCTGATGTATGTCTTTCCTTTTCAAGGAATTAATAAAAAGCTTTTTACCATTTGCAATAACTTTGTCATTATGTAATTCACAATGTTTACACAACTATAAATGGCCAGCGGCAAAACGGATTCCGACATCCACATAAGTCCCATGCCCGTTTTGTACCCCCTAAGAGGTGACTGCCTAGCCCTCGCCGGTACAAGTTTATACTAATAAACGGCCAATGAGTAGATGGCATAAACACGCGTGACTGCACGGTGTACATGCCAAAACTAAACAAATGTATTTCTAGGTATACATATGAAGATATGAACTAGTTCAACTCAAGAAAAATATACAAAATACTTGAAATTAACATTTCACCAACAACTGTACGCGAATAATTACAAGTTTAACCCAAAAATGCACAACCGTGCAATACAAATTTTCAGAAATTAAAATCCAAGTGCTGCTGAACGGTCGTGTCGTCATTGGCACAAAGGTCCTCAAAGCTGCCAAAATGAATTTCCTTCAAAGCATTTGCAGCAGCCTGAACCGACTCCATGGAAGATGGATTCAACTTCTGAGCAATCTCGGAATGAAAGGAGGTAACCCCACTAGCGTGATGATTCTGCATCAACATGACAACATGAGTAAAGTGGGCTGACGCGACGCTGTTCAAATAATCCTGAAAAGGCACCTTTACAGTAGGTGAATTGATAGCTTTTTTCAGAACGGCAGGGAAAGTGCCACGCAAACGTTTGCACTCTTCTCGGGCAGCAGCACACTTTTCTCTAGCAACAGCAAGCTCACTCTCCTTCTGGCCGAGTCCCTCCTTAGCCACCCTCAGCTGAGTCTCCAAACTCTGGACAGCTTCCCGGGCAAGTGGAGCCTGAGATAACTCGAGACGGGCTTCTAAAAGTTGGCGCTCCAAGTCTGCCGCTCGCCTCTCCCTGTTAAACCCTTCTTGAATAAGCGTATTCAACGCCATCAATGCCCGAGTGCGAATAGCCAAAGATTCTTTGCAAGAAAGGGCAGACGCCGACTGGGTAAGGGAGGAAGAAACCTCTTTTTCCAGAAAGCTTGCACAACTAGGATAGTTAATATCCAACTGAGAAAAAGCACGAACAAGATCATCACCAATAGGCACCCGGAAGTGCATTTCATCAATGCTCTCCAGGTCAAACTGTTCAGCATCACTTATGTTCAAAGGCTCCGTCTCGATCACAGACGGCTCAGCAGTGACTGCAAAAATAAATAAAAAATAAATAGTCAGAGACAAATCAAACTGTTTATTACCTAAAAGAAAAGCAATGAGAGAAGAGATGTTCGTTTTAACGAAACAAGAATTACCTTTAGCTTTCTTCCTAAGATGAGGATGCTCGTGAATTTTCCTCTTCACCACTAAATTATCACCCGGAACCTCAGGACCGGGAAGATCCAAGCCAGCACCATCACAAACATTGTGCTCCAAATCCGGCGGCACAACATCCGGCTCCTCCCCAGGATTCACCGGGACACTCTCCACCTGGATGTCTGAAAGGTCACCAAAACACAAAAAGGTAGCAAACTCCATTACTGTTGTATAAACATCAAACGAAAACAAGGTTAGTGTGCGATAAATTAACCTAGCAGCGTAACTGATAATGCTAAAAACGAACATATATTTCATAGCATTATTCCTCAAGAAAGACAAGCTTTTAGTTGCAATTGTTCTATTTACAAGTGATATTCGTTTAAATAATAAAAGGTGAAGACAAAAGACAGATTCGACGATTTGAAGACGCAAACGACCAAAAAGCTCAAAAGAACAAAAGACAATCAAAAAGGTTCCAATTATTGATAAGAAACGTCTCGAAATCACAAGAGTACAAGATTCAAAACGCAAAGTACAAGATATTAAATTGTACGCGAGGACGTTCGAAAATCCGGAACCGGGACTAGAGTCAACTCTTAACGCTCGACGCAACGGACTAAAAATTACAAGTTAACTATGTATATAAATATAATATAATATATAATTAATTATATTAATTATATATATATTATATATATATATTAAAAACTGTCGGCAGCCAGAAACTCCAAGGGTGTGAATTGAAAATACCTCTCCGCGACTCGCGGAGTTTGAAGGGCTTTTTGCCGCGAGTCGCGGAGCCCCAAATTTCACTTCTGGCTATAAAGCCAACCGAATTCTGATCGAATTTATCATCATATTTTCATCTCTCTCTCAATATATACGAGTAATATATATTTATATTTATAATTTATATTTTAATTTTAATTATAATTCTAATAATAAGGGTATGTTAGCGAATGTTGTAAGGGTGTAAGTCGAAATTCTGTCCGTGTAACGCTACGCTATTTTTAATCATTGTAAGTTATGTTCAACCTTTTTACATTAATGTCTCGTAGCTAAGTTATTATTATGCTTGTTTAAAATGAAGTAATCATGATGTTGGGCTAATTACTAAAATTGGGTAATTGGGCTTTGTACCATAATTGGGGTTTGGACAAAAGAACGACACTTGTGGAAACTAGACTATGGGCTATTAATGGGCTTTATATTTGTTTAACTAAATGAAAGATTGTTAATGTTAATATAAAGATTTACAATTGGGCGTCCCTATAAATTACCATATACACTCGATCGGACACGATGGGCAGGGTATTTATATGTACGAATAATCGTTCATTTAACCGGACACGGGAATGGATTAATAGCCACTAGAATAATTAAAACAGGGGTGAAATTACATTCAAGGGTAATTGGTGTAATTGTTAACAAAGTAGTAAAACCTTGGTTTACACGCAGTCGATAACCTGGTGTATTCATTAAACAAAGTATTAAAACCTTGTTACAATTCGAATCCCCAATTAGTTGGAATATTTATCTTCGGGTATAATAATAATTTGACAAGGACACTTGCAATTTATATTTATGACTGATGGACTGTTATGGACAAAAACCAGACGGACATATTGAATAATCCAGGACAAAGGACAATTAACCCAAGGGCATAAAACTAAAATCAACACGTCAAACATCATGATTACGGAAGTTTAAATAAGCATAATTCTTTTATTTCATATTTAATTTCCTTTATTTTATATTTAATTGCACTTCTAATTATCGCACTTTTATTTATTGTTATTTTATTTAATCGCACTTTTAATTATCGTACTTTTTATTTATTGTAATTTAATTTTATCGCATTTTTATTATTCGTAATTTCATTATCGTTATTTACTTTAAGCTTTAATTTAAGTCTTGTATTTATTTTATATTTTACATTAGGTTTTAACTGCGACTAAAGTTTTAAAATCGACAAACCGGTCATTAAACGGTAAAAACCCCCCTTTATAATAATAATATCACTTATATATATATTTGTATTTTTATAAAAGTAAATTAATATAGCGTTGAGCTTTGCTTAAAGATTTCCCTGTGGAACGAACCGGACTTACTAAAAACTACACTACTGTACGATTAGGTACACTGCCTATAAGTGTTGTAGCAAGGTTTAAGTATATCCATTCTATAAATAAATAAATATCTTGTGTAAAATTGTATCGTATTTAATAGTATTTTCTGCTAAAATTTAATAGTATTTTATACCCCTCTGCTCAAACATCAAGTATTTTTGGCGCCGCTGCCGGGGAACTTACTCTTAAAAGCCGGAAGCGCAACGCTAATAAAAAAAAAAAAAAAAGATTTTTATTTACTTTTATTAAAAGTCGTTTTTGTAAAAATTACGTTTTAATCATTCAAAAATATAAAAAGAAAAACAAAAATATAAGTATTTTTAGGATTTTGTTAAATATTTAAGTTTTATAAGTTTCTTTATCTTTATTTTAATTTATAAAAATATAAATTTTATTAAAAATCGTTTATTTAAATTAAAAACAGAAAACAGAAAATAATAAAAAAAAAATAAATAAAGAAAACGCGTAAAAATTAGTACCTGTCAACTGAATTACTGAACCCCGCGACTCGCGGGGTTTTCCTCATTTATCACCGCAACTCGCGGAGGGCTTCTGACACACGGACAAAACCCTAATCAAGCATTGATTACGGGGTATTATTAATTATTATTATTAAAACCTAAATATTATTATTATTATTATTAGTATTAGTTTTAAGTTTTATTTTTATTTAATTTATGTATTTAGTTTAAATAAGTTTAATTAAAATTGTAAAATTAGTAGTTTTATTAAATAAATAATATAAAAATAATATTTTTATAAAAATTGTACTTTTTACAACTTTTTGTATATTTTTATAATTTGTACCTTTTTAATCGTTGTAGCGTAATATTTGTATTTTTTAGCTCATATTTAATTTTAAACTTAGTTTTTGCTATAGTTATTTTTACTCCTATATTTTTAGGCTTTGCCGTAGAATTCCTTAAGTGCTTTTTCTTTAGACTAAGATTTAGGTGCTTTAGAATTTTGCGACGCCTTTTTAAGTTTTAGTTTCTTTTTAAGATATTTCCATTTGGGATTTAGTTTTTCTTGTAAGCTTTAATATTTTTACACCTTTTACTATGTATCAATTATCATTCCAATTAGTAATTTCAATTTGCGATTATAATTTTAAGTTAGTTGTAGTAATAAGGTTAAATTAGTTAAGTATTTTTAAGTTGTTATAAGTTTCTTTTATTTTTCCGTCACCTTTTATTTTTCAACCATTTTTTTCTTTTTCGACATTTTTCGACGCGCAATCTTTTTCTTTCTTATTTCTCGCCATTCTAGTTTTTAGGACTTAGAATTTTATTCTACTTCTTATCTAAATTTCTTAAAATTACGAAAATTTATTTTAAGTGGTTAAATTGATAGACATCAAAATTTTCTGGTTCGTAGTAATAGTTGGATTTGTACGTGGACCGGGTTATTGGAGCCAAACAGTCCTCAATTATATTGAGACCAAACGAATCCTGCCCCTCTGCTGCATCTTTTGGCTATTCGAAACGTGGGCAAAATCAGAAAAGTCTATTAATTGGATAACTTATTATAATTTTTCTTTCCTTTTAAAAAAACTAATAGGATATTCTGTGAATGCACCGAGCAAGACGTTCACCACCTTTTGTACGTTCACCACCTGTAACTCGATCAAGACATCGTTTAACAAATATAACCGCCGTTGATTTTTCTTTAGAATCATCATCCAGTCGACCAAGTACTTCAGTTCAAATTACCGATAATCCATTTTTTGAACCCGACCTCACAATTGATAATCCAGAAAATATTCAGGAACGGTTCATAGATCCTGAACCATTAAACTTTCCTCCGGAACCACCAATCATCCAAACAGAGATTGTTGAGGAACGAACTATTAAATCAGAATCATCTAGTGATACCGATTCAACAAATTCAATTATGGAGAATCTGGAACCTTTAAGTATGGAAGACCGAATGAGAGCTAAACGCACTGGCCAAGGTCACGCAATTACTCATCCAGACATTAATGCGCCAGATTATGAAATCAAAGGACAAATTCTACACATGGTGACTAATCAATGCCAATTTAGTGGTGCGCCGAAGGAAGATCCAAATGAACATCTACGTACCTTTAATAGGATCTGCACACTATTTAAAATCCGAGAAGTGGAGGATGAACAAATATATCTCATGTTATTTCCCTGGACTTTAAAGGGAGAAGCCAAAGATTGGTTGGAATCGTTACCTGAAGGGGCGATCGATACATGGGATGTTTTAGTTGACAAATTTCTTAAACAATTTTTTCCTGCATCTAAAGCCGTAAGACTTCAAGCAGAAATTGTTACGTTCACACAGAAACCAAATGAAACTCTATATGAGGCGTGGACAAGATATGGAAAGTTGTTAAGAGGATGTCCGCAACATGGTTTAGACACTTGTCAAATAGTACAAATATTTTACCAAGGATGCGACATCACTACAAGAAAAGACATAGATATAGCAGCTGGTGGTTCTATTATGAAGAAAACCGAAACTGATGCTTACAAAATTATTGATAACACTGCTTCCCACTCACATGAGTGGCACCAAGAAAAAGATATCATTAGATCATCTAAAGCAGCTAGAGCCGATTCTAGCCATGACTTAGATTCCATTTCCGCAAAGATAGATGCTTTCGAGAGACGAATGGAAAAGATGACTAAGGATATTCATGCTATACGAATTAGTTGTGAGCAGTGTGGAGGACCACATTTGACAAAAGATTGTCTCAGTATTGAATTAACAATGGAACAAAGAGAGAATATTTCATACATAAACCAAAGGCCTGGAAATAATTATCAGAATAATTATCAACCGCCAAGACCGATTTACAATCAAAACCAGAATTATAACCGAAATATTCCATACAACAACCAACAAGGTCCTAGCAATCAACAAGTATCCAATAATACTTACAATCAGCAAAGACCGAATTTTCAAAACAAACCACCACAACAAACCGATGATAAAAAGCCGAATTTAGAAGATATGATGACGAAGCTAGTTGAAACTCAAACGCAGTTTTTCACATCTCAAAAACAAACCAATGAACAAAATGCTCAAGCATTTAGAAATCAACAAGCTTCTATTCAAAATCTGGAACAAGAAGTAAGTAACCTAGCAAGGTTAATAGGTGAAAGAAAACCGGGAAGTCTACCTAGTGATACAAATGCTAACCCCCGGAATGAAACAGCTAAAGCTATTACCACAAGAAGTGGTACAACACTTAAACCACCTGAAATACCTGTAACTTCTGATGAAACTATTCCTACTCCACAAGAACCACAACCCGATCAAGATAAGGAAAAAGAACCGGTAGTTGAAAAGGTTAATGAAGATAACACAGTTAAGGATAAACCTTATGTTAAACCATACCAACCACCACTTCCTTACCCGAGTAAAATGAAGAAAGAAAAACTTGAAGCCGAGCAATCCAAATTCTTGGATATGTTTAAACAGATAAATGTAAATCTTCCTTTCATTGATGTGATTTCAGGAATGCCAAGGTATGCTAAATTCTTGAAAGATCTAATCACGAATAGAAAGAAAATGGAAGAACTCTCGGCTGTCACTATGAATGCTAATTGTTCAGCAGTGCTGTTGAATAAGATACCAGAAAAACTATCTGATCCAGGAAGTTTCACAATTCCATGTTTTCTGGGTAGTCTTAGTTCAATAGAAGCATTAGCAGATTTAGGTGCTAGTATAAATCTAATGCCGTATTCACTATACGCTAAACTAGACCTTGGAGAATTGAAACCAACCAGAATAAGCATACAACTAGCCGATAGATCAATAAAATATCCTAGAGGGATAATGGAGAACATGCTAGTTAAAGTTGGTACTTTAGTATTTCCAGTAGATTTTGTTGTTTTGGACATGGAAGAAGATTCTCAAGTTCCTCTTATATTAGGAAGACC
The DNA here is from genome assembly GCF_046630445.1 of Rutidosis leptorrhynchoides. NCBI lineage: Eukaryota > Viridiplantae > Streptophyta > Magnoliopsida > Asterales > Asteraceae > Rutidosis > Rutidosis leptorrhynchoides. The sequence continues at coordinate 164,786,687 of NC_092343.1, read as the reverse complement.
ATTCTTAAACACGGCTAAAGCAATGATAGACGTGTTCGGTAAGAAACTGACCCTAAGTATAGAGGATGAGAGTGTTACCTTTTCAGTTGATAGAGCAATGCAACAACCACAATCTGCAGATGATACATGTTATTATATTCAAACTATAGATGCACATGCAGAATTATTAGAAGAATTTCCAGAATTACAAGGAACGGGAGAATGTTCTTTAGGAGAAGGAAATGAACCAATTGATGAAGCTGAAATGTTAGCTACACTTATAGCTAATGGATATGAACCAACAACAGAAGAAATTCAAATGCTAAAAGAAGAAGACAGATATCGATATAAATCATCGATAGAAGAACCTCCGAAATTAGAATTAAAGCCACTTCCAAACCATTTGGAATACGCTTATTTACATGGTGAATCTGAATTACCTGTAATAATATCGTCTTCTCTTACTGAAAATGAGAAATCACAACTCATTTCTGTGTTGAAAGCTCATAAACCAGCCATTGCATGGAAGATTCATGATATTAAAGGAATAAGTCCTTCGTATTGCACACATAAAATCCTTATGGAAGAAGGTCATAAAACGTATGTGCAACGCCAACGAAGACTAAATCCTAATATGCAAGATGTAGTTAAGAAAGAGATTATTAAACTGCTAGATGCAGGTTTGATATATCCAATTTCTGATAGTCCATGGGTAAGCCCAGTTCAATGCGTGCCTAAGAAGGGTGGCATGACTGTCATCACAAATGAGAAAAATGAGCTTATTCCTACTAGGACTGTAACAGGATGGCGTGTATGTATTGATTATAGAAAATTAAATGATGCCACCAGAAAAGATCACTTTCCCTTACCTTTCATAGATCAAATGTTGGAAAGATTAGCCGGAAATAGTTACTATTGTTTTCTAGATGGATTTTCCGGATATTTTCAAATTCCAATAGCACCCGAAGATCAAGAGAAAACCACATTCACGTGCCCTTATGGTACTTTTGCTTACAAACGCATGCCATTTGGACTTTGCAACGCCCCTGCAACCTTTCAAAGGTGTATGATGGCGATTTTTCATGACATGATAGAAGAATGCATGGAAGTATTCATGGATGACTTTTCAGTCTTCGGTGATACATTTAAATCATGTCTAGTAAATCTGGAACGAATGCTAATTAGATGCGAAAAATCAAATCTAGTACTTAATTGGGAGAAATGCCATTTCATGGTTAAAGAAGGCATCGTTCTTGGACATAAAATTTCAAAAGAAGGAATTGAAGTGGATAGAGCTAAAGTAGATGTAATTGCTAAACTTCCACATCCCACGAATGTTAGAGGAGTTAGGAGTTTTCTAGGGCATGCCGGTTTTTACCGACGTTTCATAAAAGATTTTTCTAAAATTGCCACTCCTATGAATAAACTCCTAGAAAAGGATGCGCCATTCATCTTTTTAGATGAATGTATCAAATCTTTTAATATTCTTAAAGAAAAACTCACTAATGCACCGATCATGATAACACCAAATTGGAATCTACCATTTGAACTAATGTGCGATGCAAGTGATTTTGCAATGGGAGCCGTTTTAGGACAAAGGATTGAAAAACGATTTCAACCTATATATTATGCTAGTAAGACGTTACAAGGAGCACAAACGAACTATACAACTACTGAAAAAGAACTCCTTGCTATTGTCTTTGCTTTTGACAAATTTCGATCATATCTAGTTCTAGCAAAAACGGTGGTTTATACCGACCATTCTGCTCTTAGATACCTATTTTCAAAACAAGATGCTAAACCAAGATTAATCCGTTGGATCTTACTCTTACAAGAGTTTGATATTGAAATCCGAGATAAAAAAGGAGCAGAAAATCTCGCCGCCGATCATCTTTCTCGTCTTGAAAATCCCGAATTAGAAGTTCTGAATGAATCGGCCATACAAGACAACTTTCCTGATGAATATCTATTGAAGATAGATTATAAAGAAATCCCATGGTTTGCAGACTATGCAAACTACTTAGTTTGTGGATTCCTTGAAAAAGGATTATCGTACCAAAGACGAAAGAAATTCTTCAGTGATATAAAACACTATTTCTAGGAAGATCCACATCTGTTTAAAAGTTGTCCCGATGGAATAATACGCCGATGTGTATTTGGAGATGAAGCTAGTAAAATTTTAAACCATTGTCACACAGGACCAACAGGAGGGCATTATGGGCCTCAACTAACAGCAAGAAAAGTTTATGAAGCTGGATTCTATTGGCCTACAATTTACAAAGACGCACACCTTCTTTGCAAATCCTGTGATGCATGTCAAAGGGCCGGAAAAATAAGTCAACGTGATGAAATGCCACAAAATGTCATCCAAGTATGTGAAGTATTTGACATTTGGGGTATTGACTTTATGGGTCCATTTCCAAAATCTCATAATAATCTATATATACTCGTAGCCATTGATTATGTATCTAAATGGGCGGAAGCACAAGCTCTCCCAACTAACGATGCACGAGTTGTAGTAAACTTTTTAAAACGTCTTTTTGCAAGGTTTGGAACACCGAAAGCTTTAATAAGTGATCGGGGTACTCATTTTTGTAATAATCAACTTGAAAAAGTTCTTAAAAGATATGGAGTAACTCATAAAATCTCCACCGCATATCATCCACAAACAAGTGGACAAGTTGAAAATACCAACCGAGCTTTAAAACGTATTCTAGAGAAAACCGTAGGATCAAATCCAAAGGAATGGTCCATTAAATTGGAGGATGCACTCTGGGCTTTTAGAACAGCCTACAAAACTCCAATTGGAACCACACCTTTTAGACTTGTTTATGGAAAAGCATGTCATCTTCCAGTAGAAATTGAACACAAAGCATTTTGGGCTTTGAAGACATGTAATCTTGATTTACATGAAGCCGGACGTCTACGATTAAGTCAACTAAACGAATTAGAAGAATTAAGACATGAAGCATACGAAAATTCGTTAATATATAAAGAAAGAACGAAGAAATGGCATGATAAAAGAATCAGAAGTTCAAAAGAATTTAAAGAAGGAGACAGAGTTCTTCTTTTCAATTCACGATTCAAGCTATTTCCTGGAAAATTGAAATCAAGATGGTCTGGACCATTCATAGTCAAAAGAGTTTTCCCATACGGAACGATAGAATTGATAAATTCAAATGGGATTGAATTTAAAGTTAATGGTCACAGAGTTAAACATTACATACATGGTCCGATGGAGGTCGACAACGAAGTTAATCACAATTTCGATGCCACAGCTAACTAAGTGTGAGGAGAATCAAGTCTTTAAAGGATAATATATATTTCTGTTAGAGTTAGATTGTCTGTTTTCGTGTAGTTCTCGAAAATGGAACACGTATGGTCTTTCCCTAGCAGACCCTAAAGAACTAGTCTTCTCCCCCCATTCTGAATTTTTATTTTTTTTAGGTTTTTACAAAATGAAGACTGCCTGTGAACTAAACCATGGTCTAATGCTACACGCTTTGATCACTAAACGTAATAATGACATACTCCCGAGTGAAATAGTATCAGTAATCAGAGAAAGAATGGACGGAGTTAGAAAAGGATCCAGATGCGAAGATAATAAGTTACAATTTGGTAAAGGAAAATCAAAATCCGCAGCGAAAAGAAGAGCACGACACCTAGAAAGATGTCACAAATGCGGAAAATGGTCACATGGAGGTAAATGTTCAAATAATCAAACCTATTCAAATACAGAATTTGTTACTTTATGCAGAGACGGACCGTTCATATGTTTAGAAGAAAAGACAATGAATGCTCGAGGTTACGCCTATGCAGCCATGGAAAACCAATTAAACCGACTATCTTATGAATATAATAGATCATATAACTAAGAAATCTATTTCACAGGTATGTCTGTACAGTTTTTATTTTTATTTTTATTTTTAACCTTTTGATAATAAACGCTAATTTGTTCGCTAAAAAGTATTAAATTGGTATTAAATAAAATTAGGTTTGGCGACCGAAATTATTGATATCCTTCAAAAATTTATTACATCACTGCGAAATTTAACGTTTATTCTTAAGGTATAAATATCTTTAATCAATCAACCCAAAATATTTCAAAAATTCGTCATGAGTTAAATTAGGTCTTGGAACCGAAATTACTTTACCGAAAAGAGGGGCGCATATTTTTGATAATATTTGATTGATTAAAGTAGGATAAAAAGAAAAGAAAAAAAAGATTTTTAAATTTATTTTTACCATGTTTTTAAATTTAATATTTAAATCTTAAATTAATATTGTAAACTTTGTAAAAACAATATTTTTAAAATTGTAAATATTTGAAAAATTAATATAAGTTTGGTATGAATTTATGAATTTTTAAAATAAGTTTGGTATGAATTTATGAATTTTTAAATTAAGTTTGGTGTGAATTTTTAATTTTTAAAATATGAAATTTTAATTTTATGCATTTCAAATTTTAAGTTTGGTGTGAATTTTTAATATTAATTTTGAATTTTATATTTATGTTGTGTGAATTTAAAAACAAAAATTTACTTTATCTCATTAAGTTAAAAATATGATTTTAAAATTCGTCGTAAGTTGAAGACTAGGTCTTTGAACCGAAATTGCTTTACCCGAGGGAGGGACGAGAACTTTTATTATCATTATTTTTAATCTTATTGATTTAAAGTATGCCAAAAACATTAAAAAACCCAAAAATCTTAGCTTTTAAAACAATCGCTACAAAAAGACAAATTTTAAAATTTTGTCGAGGGACGGACTAGGACATCGATCCGAAACGACCTCGTCCTAAATAACAAGGGAAACAAAATTTTAAAATTAAATACTTGATTGTTTTATAAGTTAAAGATTATATAAAAAAAAAAAAAAAAAAAAAAAAAGGGTAAACTCCGCGACTCGCGGAGTTTACAGTGCAAACCTCCGCGACTCGCGGTGGTATGAAAATACAGAAAAAAAAAATAAAAGGAACGAGCTGGAACAGAATAACACACACACACATACTGCACTTCGAAAAAAACCCGAGAAAACCCACGAAAATCATCCCAAAAACTCGATTTTTCACCGTTAATCTTCAAATTTTTCACTACAATCATGTTGAGGAGGATCTTATCTAAGAATTACTCAAGAAAACAGGTACAATTACACCCCAAATCACCTTTAAATCCGAATTTTAGTGTGTTCTTGAGCATATTTTCATAATTTGAATTTTGTTAATTTTTAGTGTAATTAGTGTTAAATTGTTAGTATATTATGCATGTATAACCTAGATTGATGCTTGTTAACATGATTTGAAGCCAAAAACTTCAAAATCTTTAGAATCTAGGGTTTGTGTTCTTGAGCAAATTTGGGGCTTTTTGATATAAACAGGTTATGGCCGATTTTTGTCATGAATTGTTGCTAAATTGAGTAGTGTAACATGTCTAGGTAGTTAAAAGATCCAAACTTTGAGCCTAAACATGATTTTGAGAATTAAAGTGGACTTTTTCAAGTCCAAAATTCATGAACTTGATTTTTGAAAGATAATGCCATTTGAGACTTGTTTATTTGCTAGTAATGATTATTTTGACATGTTATTTGAGTTGAATGCTTATGAACTTGGCGAAAATTTTCGTATATGCTTATTTGAAAAAGTGTAGATTTGATAAAAATGTGGAAATAAGCTTAAGTTTGATATAAATTGATAATGTCATTGTAATTATTTTGATTGATGATTTTGCTGACACTAATGCATATTTGGATGCACAAAATTTGTGTTTGATGTGTTTTGCAGAATGAAAGGGGTGAATCTTCATCCCAAGCCCGCCATGCTCCTGCTGAGAACTTGGAACAACAGGAGGTAGATAACTACTACAAGCAGGATGTACCTCATCCAGTCATGACCTTTTCAGATATGCACTTAGAACAGTTGCACCCGAACCTGAGATTTGACAGACTTTGGATAGATTATCCAAAATATCAACGGGGTTTGCATACTCTTCATTCCAAGGTTGTTGAGGTACCAAGGGTCATAGAATGGGGACCCTTGGAAGCTGTAGAATTGGCCGGGCCAATTAGGGAATTACTGGTACAGAGGTATGGTAATTCTTCTTTCAATGACTGGATATGTTTATTCACCATACGCAGACCTGTATATAAAGTATGGTGTGAAGAGTTGTTATGTAGTATAGAGTTGAATGATCGGGTAGCTAGTTTAACCGATCGTTCTTTTATTAGATTTTTGTTAGGCGGTTCGATGCGCCACATGTCTTTACTGGACATGGCTCAGGCTTTACGTATATATACGCCTGAGGAATTAGCGTCTGCCGATTGTAGAGGATTGATACTAAACGGTAGGAAAATAGATGAAAATTTTGATACACACGGTGTGTGGAGTCAAATGACAAGCCATCACCGTTTCAAAGGAGGAAACTACTCTTATTTGGATATAGATAGAGCCGAATTAAGAGTAATACATAGGTTTTTAGCTAACTCGATTACACAAAGGGGTAAAAACAAAGAAAAGGTAAATGAACAAGATTTGTTTTACCATATGTGTATTCGAGACCCACACAGCGCTGTAAGTATACCATATTGTGTGGGTTATTATTTATCAGCTATGGTTCGAGGGATGCGTCCACATAGCATAATAGGAGGTGGTATTTTTATTACTTTGATTGGTGAATATCTCGGTGTGGATATAAGTCGGGGGGGATTATTAGTAGAAGAGCCGGAACCCCGCGACACTATAGGTTTAAATGTATACCATGGTGCGAAAGTGTTGAAGCGGCGAAATAACGCCGCAGTACGATACAATGGTAGACATCCACAGGTAGAGAGAAACCAGGAACAAGGTAATGTAGGAGGGGGGAATGAGATGCATAGGTTTATAGCTTCTCAGGAATACGAAAATGCTAGACAGAGAGCATTTGAAGATTGGCAAGTTCATCAGAACCAGATCATAGCGCATTGCCAACATATAGGTAGAAACTATATTCCTACACCGAAGCCCGTCTTCCCTCCTTGGTCGATAGAGATGCAGCCACCATATCCTACGTATGACCCTGCCGAAGCATTCTATAGCACTTATGGTTATGCGTGGAACCCCTATTGGTACCAATATCATCCTTAGTTTACTTATTTTTTTTTATTATTATGTAATTTGTAATTATTGATGTATTTAATATTTCTGTTAATATTGTAATCATTTTTATAATTATCTAACTTTTATTCTTAGATTTTAATAATTTTTGAATGTGGGGTAATAAACCAAACTTCAAAAATATGTATATATGTTTGCAGTTTATCTTATGTAAACAACAGGGTAAAACAACGCATTTTCAAAGACTGGCATTAAGTTCAGCAAAAGCAAGTAATTTTGACGACAATGATGCAAAATATATGTGAAATAACAACAAGACGGAATGAACAAATGATGTGCACCATTTATCATTCAGCAAACAAACGCCAATATATTTGGAAACTTTGGTAAAAATTTACTCATTTTCACACAAATCACCCTCAATAATTTAAATTGTTACTGATTTCTTGCAAATGAGGGCATTGCAAGATCTTAAGTATGGGAAGGGGTTAAATTCTTTCGGATTTTTTAAAAAATTTTATAAACACTTGGTTACCATTAAGAAAAAAATACTAGTAAAGCAGTAGTTGTATTAGAATCTAGTGCTCTCTGATAAAAAAGAACAGCCCTAGTCTTATATACTGACTACCCAATTCTAGTAAAATTTTTCAAAATTTTCAATTAAATGAATTCAAATCATGTTTATACATATTTATGAACGATAAAACTAGGTTTTAACACCGAAATTATTGTTACCTAGGAAAGGACATAAATTGAGAAACAAACTAAAATGTTAAAATTCATTTAAAATGGAATAGAGGACGATAAAAAGAAAAATAAAAAGCCAAGTGTGGGAAAATTTACCAAGTTATTTTAAACATATGCCACATATATTTGTAACAAATAACTGAAAATACTTTTGCTTTGAACTAAACTAAACTGTTTTACCCAATGAAAGAAAAGAAGAGATGGATCTACATGATGAATCAATTCCATCATTAAAAGGAAGTAAAGTCTTCCGAAAAAGACACGCGCTTCTTGATTTAGGTCATGAAGTTGTCGTTCAGACCAGCTGTAGGTTGACGAAAAATCTAGAAAAATCATCACTAAAATCAGCAGGAAATCCACGGACCTCAGCATTAAACAGGGTCGTCAAGTGGTCAGATTTATCCTAACCATGAGAAGGATTTATCTCATACAATGGGGAGGCACCGTGCAAATTAGCTGGATAAGACTAATGAATCAGATCCCCAGAAAGGATAATCTCCTTAAAGATTAAAAATCAGCTTTTAAGACTGATATTACTCAATCCTAGAGATTGACCTTAAAGATTGAGAATTCAAACTCATGGAATTCAATGATATCTAAACTCGAGCTTAAACGAAAAAATATTTTGATCAAAATTATAAACCGATTTGTTTTCTGAAAACCCTATTTTCAATGCGTTCATTACCATTGAACGTAAAATCCTAGGAATTCACCTGGAATTCATTAGGTCACCTGAATCAAATCGGGTGTTAACCGTAAGAACGGTGGTTGCATAGCATGGTCAAAGACAGGACCTTGTGCCAGACCGACAAATTATAAGGGTGAGCTTTACTATTGCTCCTACCAAGGATAGTAATTGCGTCCGACACGTTATAGACCATAATCAAAAGCATGTCACGGGACATTGCCTTAAACAGTTGCTTGTTCAACGCTTTCCTTTACAACCGGACGGTAGTTTGCCGAAAGGTAATATACGGAACAAGTAAACTGGACGTGTTGCTTTCCAAATACAAGGTTAGCAAGTGGGTGACACAAAACCGCAAGTTTTGAGCTAAAATTTTCAAATCTGAAACCCACCAAACCCACAAAAATATTTTGCAAACACCGGTAAAGGGTTATTCCGGAAAATTTATCTAGGGTAAAAACTAGATTTAATTTTCAAAAGATCAAATGTTTTCATAAAGATCCAATTTCCTTAATGGATCTAAATTTTTATAGTCATGTGGGACTGTAAACCATATCGTTACTACCATTGTTTATACCGCCGTATAGAAATCACTGATGTACAAAGTGTGAAGAATAAAAAAGTGATTCTAGTATTTCAAGACGATATTGCTTGAGGACAAGCAACGCTCAAGTGTGGGAATATTTGATAATGCTAAAAACGAACATATATTTCATAGCATTATTCCTCAAGAAAGACAAGCTTTTAGTTGCAATTGTTCTATTTACAAGTGATATTCGTTTAAATAATAAAAGGTGAAGACAAAAGACAGATTCGACGATTTGAAGACGCAAACGACCAAAAAGCTCAAAAGAACAAAAGACAATCAAAAAGGTTCCAATTATTGATAAGAAACGTCTCGAAATCACAAGAGTACAAGATTCAAAACGCAAAGTACAAGATATTAAATTGTACGCGAGGACGTTCGAAAATCCGGAACCGGGACTAGAGTCAACTCTTAACGCTCGACGCAACGGACTAAAAATTACAAGTTAACTATGTATATAAATATAATATAATATATAATTAATTATATTAATTATATATATATTATATATATATATTAAAAACTGTCGGCAGCCAGAAACTCCAAGGGTGTGAATTGAAAATACCTCTCCGCGACTCGCGGAGTTTGAAGGGCTTTTTGCCGCGAGTCGCGGAGCCCCAAATTTCACTTCTGGCTATAAAGCCAACCGAATTCTGATCGAATTTATCATCATATTTTCATCTCTCTCTCAATATATACGAGTAATATATATTTATATTTATAATTTATATTTTAATTTTAATTATAATTCTAATAATAAGGGTATGTTAGCGAATGTTGTAAGGGTGTAAGTCGAAATTCTGTCCGTGTAACGCTACGCTATTTTTAATCATTGTAAGTTATGTTCAACCTTTTTACATTAATGTCTCGTAGCTAAGTTATTATTATGCTTGTTTAAAATGAAGTAATCATGATGTTGGGCTAATTACTAAAATTGGGTAATTGGGCTTTGTACCATAATTGGGGTTTGGACAAAAGAACGACACTTGTGGAAACTAGACTATGGGCTATTAATGGGCTTTATATTTGTTTAACTAAATGAAAGATTGTTAATGTTAATATAAAGATTTACAATTGGGCGTCCCTATAAATTACCATATACACTCGATCGGACACGATGGGCAGGGTATTTATATGTACGAATAATCGTTCATTTAACCGGACACGGGAATGGATTAATAGCCACTAGAATAATTAAAACAGGGGTGAAATTACATTCAAGGGTAATTGGTGTAATTGTTAACAAAGTAGTAAAACCTTGGTTTACACGCAGTCGATAACCTGGTGTATTCATTAAACAAAGTATTAAAACCTTGTTACAATTCGAATCCCCAATTAGTTGGAATATTTATCTTCGGGTATAATAATAATTTGACAAGGACACTTGCAATTTATATTTATGACTGATGGACTGTTATGGACAAAAACCAGACGGACATATTGAATAATCCAGGACAAAGGACAATTAACCCAAGGGCATAAAACTAAAATCAACACGTCAAACATCATGATTACGGAAGTTTAAATAAGCATAATTCTTTTATTTCATATTTAATTTCCTTTATTTTATATTTAATTGCACTTCTAATTATCGCACTTTTATTTATTGTTATTTTATTTAATCGCACTTTTAATTATCGTACTTTTTATTTATTGTAATTTAATTTTATCGCATTTTTATTATTCGTAATTTCATTATCGTTATTTACTTTAAGCTTTAATTTAAGTCTTGTATTTATTTTATATTTTACATTAGGTTTTAACTGCGACTAAAGTTTTAAAATCGACAAACCGGTCATTAAACGGTAAAAACCCCCCTTTATAATAATAATATCACTTATATATATATTTGTATTTTTATAAAAGTAAATTAATATAGCGTTGAGCTTTGCTTAAAGATTTCCCTGTGGAACGAACCGGACTTACTAAAAACTACACTACTGTACGATTAGGTACACTGCCTATAAGTGTTGTAGCAAGGTTTAAGTATATCCATTCTATAAATAAATAAATATCTTGTGTAAAATTGTATCGTATTTAATAGTATTTTCTGCTAAAATTTAATAGTATTTTATACCCCTCTGCTCAAACATCAGTAACAGTTGGCTGGGATCAGTCTTCACCTACCCCATTAAAACGAAGAACAGGTTTAGTGTTCGGGTCTGGCCATTGGTGGCTAACCCCACCTAATACGAGCATATCCTCTGGATATGGACGTTGAGGATACTCAAACCCCCGAATAGCCTCTATACATGCCTTCTCGGCAGCATTTAGAGTAGGAATTTTGTTGACTCTTTTCTTTACGTCAACTGCCCATTCGCACAGCTTAACGAATCGTGGTGGCAGTCCTTCCCTATCAACAAAAAATAAAGATTCCCGCCACTCTTTTAACGACGTGTCCATATCCCCAGTAAACTTGATTCCTGCTCTACGTTTGATAGTGAACCATCCAGTTTCGGACTTCGAAACAATAAAACAGAATCGGAACAAATGGACGGAAGGAAGAATGTGATAGTAGTTGAAATACATCTCCCACATTACCAATTTCTGGTATGCATGAGGATGTACCTGTGCAGGCGCTATGCCATAATGATCGAAGAATTGGTACATGAACTCAGAATAGGGCAATCGAAAGTTGCCCACGCTAATGGTATAACCATAAAAGGTAACCATTCCTGGAGGAGGCTTATGGCCCCTATGAGTAGCATCAGGCACCCTCAACGAATAACGAGATAAAAAGGGGTACTTTTGTACCATCTCGTCAAGATACTCATGGCATACTAGACTCTTAATATCATTAACATTTACAGAAGATCTACCAGAAGTTTCGGGAACATCTACACTAGCAGAAGTGGAAGACTGATCCGCCATATGAACGAAAACAAAAAAAATAAGTAAAAGAAGAAGGAAATAGAAAAGGTACCTTTTTCGTAAGAAAACTGTTGGTTTTTTGAGAAGAAGCATTTAGGGCTCAAAGGCTGTAAAAAGTAAAATATCGAAAAAAGGACACTATTTATAGGTTTTAAGAAAACTGATCCAACGGTCCAGATCAAAAGATGGATCGACAAAAAGTAATGATTAAAAGGGCAAAAGAAAATCTCTCGAACGCCGTTCCAAAAGTTGAAAAACGGAAAGAACACGAAAAGGGAGGCGCATTTGCAGAAATTGTCTTTTCACGCTGACAAGCATTAAATGCACATCCAATCAGGAAGCGTGGCTTTGTCTCGAAAGTTTGACAACGGTAACCATTCCGGCTACCCTCATCAAACTGGGGGGACTTGATGATACGCATAACGATCCATCTCAAAACAGGCAAGCGTCTCGGCAAAAACCATACCCTGCACTACGCGTCCCGGGTTGCCAACTCCTTTTCTCGTAATCCATCTAGCCGATTCCTGGACACTCTACCATGTCGAACAAATGGCAATACTAAGAACCTGGACGACATACATGTAACCGGCACCTTGCAGCCGGTCAAGATAGTCATAACTAGGCACCACAAAGCTAATCGTCATAATCGTGACCGAGAAGAAACACTTCCCAAGTATTTGGCAAGACCTACCCGGCTGAATTGAGAGAATCGTAATTCCTTAACCGACACCAACGTCTCATTGCACTAAACCGGCATAAGGACACTCCCGGGACAAGCACGTGGTCCCAGAACAAGAGCGCGTCACCTCGGAGCTATCACTTCATCCCGGAATGACCACTTGATCATGGAACAAGAACGCGAGCAAGTCGCGTGCCACGTCAGCCCGCTAATCTAGGAAAGTTCGTTAGAATCTGTTATTCCCCACGAAAGGGACAGGTGCCACGTCACCCCTCGAGATTGGAAAAGTTTGTAACAACTATGAAAGGGACATGTGCCACGTCATCATTCCCTCCATAACATCTATAAATACACAAGTGAAATGATTCACTTACACAACACTGGATGCTTTAACGTTACTCTGCCCAAATCAATTGCGATAACATTACTCCAGTCATTAACTTAATTCCGACCAGTGCTCCGATCACCATCCGAGTTAATCCACACTAAGATATTAACTTATTCGATTCCGATCGAATAAGGTTAATTCACTTGGTTGTTTTACGCCCTTGGAATCCAGTATCCAAATCGGGGTTTGCACAATTATTGGAGTTAAAACAATCAACCTACTCTTTTTCCCAAATTAAGCACTCAAACCCGAAATCTAATCACACTTAACGATTTTGGTTTGATCATAGGCAAAGAACATTTCATACTCTCTTTTCAAAGTAATCATCTTGTTCTGCCTTACCTCACCCATACTCTCATAGGTGACATCTAGATAGTCTATCATAAGCTTAGCATTCAGCTTTCCCTTAATCAGTTTAAACAATGGGTTAGGCAATGTTATAGCTAACATGGTTCTGATCTTAGGGTCAAGTCCAACACGACTTTTGTCCTCAGCATCCCATTCAGATGGGGGAAGAACAACCTCTCTACCAGGAAGGAACATCAGGAGCGTCAGCAGTAGCTGGAACACTTGCAATAGTCTCAGTTGGGACATATGGACCATCTGTGGCAATGCCAGGCATGAGTGGGTCAATAGACTCAAGATGAAGCATGAACCTTATCTTCCAAGTTTCATACTCCCCTTCATTAAATTTGGGTGGTCTATTGGTTAAGTCATTTTCAAGGTAAGCTGTATTTGAGTATGCAGCCATGTGAGAATTCAGATCCAAGATATTAAATTATCAAGACTGAAGCTCTGGTACCAGTTATTGGTCCCTTGATAAACAACATGAATATTGTAGAGGGGGGTGAATACAATTTCTTTTAATTAACTTAACAGTTAAACAGGATTTAGTATTCAAGCAAGTAAATTAAGTAGAGTCACAGGTAAGTTTTCAGCAGTTTATTCTTTATTGATTAAATCATAAAGAATTACAACTATCCTTGGTGGAATGATAGTTGGTTGATATAGATTTACCTAGATTATAGCTATGAGGATAACTTAAAGCTATTACATGTTTTGGACTCTAAATAATAAAACCCACACCACTAGTTTTTACAATAGTGGATACATCAATTTATAGTAGTCATATTATCCGTGTAATTGTTCCATTGTCCACTGGTACATAGGATGTCTGTACTTGTGGGGACAATTGTGTCAGAGAGCGTGCTCCCTTCTTTCCTCTTAGGTAGCTATTTGCAGGAACACCCCTATTCGGTTTGGCACCACTATTTGTTTAAACAAATAGAATGTTGTGTTCCCTAGGCGTTGACAAAGGATAACCCATGTCTGCGCATGCGTTAAACTTCTGCATTCCCACGTGGTCTTGTAAGGTCACTTGTCAGCCGCCGACGCATATCCTTTTCTGTTCAACTTTGTCTTTGACTTCTGTTGAATAGTACGATTGATGTAGACCACTCAGGAAACCACTATGCTTGTAATGGAGTATAGCTATCTTGTGTTGTATGCTGCTTACCAGGTATACTGGTTCTTCTCATGCTGAGTCCCTTGATATTCTTGAATTGCTGGGTACACATCATGTGCCTATTCGAAGAATACTCTCTACCTTGTGCTGGTAGACTAGGCAGCATACTAAACACTTGACATAGCAATATTTGTTGTCTATACATAAACAAACTTGTGTTGGCTGCAAATAATATTTTAGTGCCAATAAATTCTGTTTTGTCATAATTAAATCCTCAATTACTTTGGGGTCTCAACAATTATACATTCTAAAGTTTGATGTTTGGACTTCTCCTATTACTAGCATGAGTGATTTTAAATATTATGTCATCTTTCTTGATCATTATACACATTATTTGTGGGTTTATCCATTGCGACACAAATCTGACGTTTTTGACAAGTTTTTACATTTCACATAAAATGTTCAAAATCAATTTAAATGTACTATAAAATCTTTTCAGTGTGATAATGGTGGTGAGTATGATAACAACACATTTCATGACTTCTTTGCCAAAAATGGTATCCTTTTTTCGTTTTTTATGCCCACACACATCTCAACAAAACGGAAAATCTGAACGAATGTTGCGCACTATTAACAACACTATCCGTACACTTTTATTTCATGCTTGTCTTCCTCCTACATATTAGGCGAAGGCTCTCCATATGTCCACCCATCTACTCAACATCCTACCATCTTCGACCATTCAAAATGACACCCATCATTATCGCCTTTCCCCCACCTAACCACTCCCCATAAACTCGCCTAACGATCCACACCATGTATATTCCTCGATTATCCGTCAAACCATCGTGGTTTCTGTTGTCTTAACATATCCAATCATAAAATCATCATCTCTCGTCAGGTCGTATTTAACGAAACTGTTTTCCCTTTTGGCTCGATTACTCCAACTAACTCTCCATCATATGACTTTTTAGAAGATCCTTCCCCTTCATTACGTCCAGCATTTCAGCCTGTCTCTCCAGTTCTGTCCTCGAACGCGGCCTCCTCATCACAGAGTGACACACCTCCACTTACCTCCACTACAAATTCCCCTACCATACCTCCAGCCACCTCACCATCTCCGACACCTTCTAACACCCATGATCACTCGTGGCAAACATGGGATAACTAAACCCATAACCCGACTTAACTTACATACTACTACCTCACCATCAGTGGCCAGTCTTACTTACAGGCTCTTAAGGACCCTCACTGGCACAAAGCCATGGATGAGGAATATCATGCTCTTATTTCTAATGGCACTTGGGTACTTCTTTCATGCCCTCCCGGGGCTAATGTGGTCTGATGTATGTGGTTATTTAAGCAGAAGTTTAATGCTGATGGTTCCATGGCTCGTTACAAAGCCAGGTTAGTTGCTAATGGAAAGAGCCAGCAGATTGGCATTGATTGTGATGGGACTTTCAGTCCAGTTGTCAAACCGGCCACCATTTGTACTGTGTTAAGTTTGGCTGTCTCCCGACACTGGCCCATTCATTAGCTTGATGTAAAGAATGCTTTTCTTCATGGTGACTTACTAGAGACTGTTTACATGCATCAACCACCTAGATACCGAGATACTAGATTTCCTGACTATGTTTACCACTTGCAGCGCTATTTATATGGCCTGAAACAGGCACCACACGCTAGGTACTAGCGGTTTGTTGATTTTGTTCTAACACAGGGTTTTCAGCGGAGTCGATGTGACTCGTCTTTATTTGTATATCATCACGGGTCCTCTACATCATACCTTCTTCTATATGTTGATGACATTATTCTTACTGCATCGTCCACTTCGCTGCTACAGACCATCATTGGTCAGCTTAGTAGAGAGTTTTCTATGACTGATTTAGGGGACCTTAACTATTTTCTTGGCATTTCAGCCACTTGCAGCTCTACAGGCATGTTTCTTTCTCGGAAGAATTATTCTATATACATCTTAAAACGTGTAGATATGGTACATGGCAAACCTTGTCGCACGCCTACCGACACAATGTCCAAATTAGACGACACCGGTCCACCTAATGCTGATCCCACCTTGTATAGGAGTTTTGCAGGTGCTCTTCAGTATCTCACGTTCACTCGACCTGACATATCCTATGTTGTTCAACAGATTTGTCTTTTCATGCATGACCCACGGGAGCCACATTTTCTTGCTCTAAAATGCATTTTGCGCTACCTTCGTGGCACACTTGATCATGGGTTACAGATACATGTCTCATCCACAGATGGCCTTGTTGCATATTCTGATGCTGATTGGGATGGGTGCCCCACGACACATCGCTCCACATCTGGCTATTGTGTTTTCCTTTGTGACAATCTATTATCATGGTCCTCGAAGCATCATGAGGTTATCTCGAGATCTAGTGCCGAGGCTGAATATCAGGGTGTAGCCAATGTTGTTGCTGAAACATGCTGTAATGTCCCAATCGGCTGAACAAATAACAAACATATAATTTGGAAACAAAATCAACACCAAAGCCAAAAGGCTATTCTTATTTCAAGTGAAAGATAATGATAAAAAAAAAACTGAGTTCCAGGGGAACAAAAAGCCCTGCTTAAATAAGAGGAAATAACATATTACATAGACTTATCAAATTCGAGTATTACTTCTTTTATTAAATAGACTTATCAAATTCCAGTATTACTTCTTTAGCTTCTGCCCTTCTTTTTCTTTCTGGATCCATCTTCAATTCCCACCAAATAATCAAATAAAGCTGTGGGCTGGTTTGCGAGTTGGGCTGGATCTACATCATCCTCCTCTTCTTCAGAAAGACTCGACCTCGAGTCTAGATCATCAACACTATCACCCTGGTACGGTGACAAGTCAGCAACATTAAAAGTTCCCGATACATTGTAGTGACCAGGTAGTTCGATCTAGTACGCATTGTCATTGATACGATCCAAAACTCGAAAGGGACCATAAGCTCTAGGCTTGAGTTTACCAAATCTTCCGGCAGGGAAACGCTCCTTCCTCAAATGTATCCAAACTAAATCTCCCACTTCATATACAACCCGTTTCCTGTGTTTGTTGGCTTGTGCTTGCTACACATTAGTTGATGCAAGGATTTAATTTTCTCAGCTTGAGCATATCCCTCACTTTGATCAGAATTAGAAACAGGTCCTGGTAATAAGTCAAGTGGAGTCAAAGGGTTGCTACCATACATGACTTCAAAGGGGCTTTTACCTGTTGTCCGGTTAACTGAGCTATTAAAAGTGAATTCTGCTTGAGCCAAAGTTAAGTCCCACTGTTTAGGGTGTTCCCCCACCAAACTTCGCATCCGATTTCCCAAGCTCCTGTTGACAACTTCGGTTTGACCATCCGTTTGTGGATGGTGTGAACTACTAAAGTGTAGCTTGGAACCCATACGCGTCCATAAAGTCCTCCAAAAATGACTGATAAATTTCACATCACGGTCGGATGTTAATGTTTTCGGAATTCCATGCAACTTAACTATCTCTGTGAAATACAAATGGGCGACCTGACTAGCATCAAATGTCTTCGCACATAACTGAATCTTTATGTTGTTGGGTCCGAGGTAACCCAAGCACAAAATCTAAACTAACATCCTCCCATGGAGCATGTGGTACAGGTAAAGGCATATATAACCCGGCATTACTCCCATGCGTTTTCGCGATATGACAAACTCGACATCTAACGACCACTCGATGAACATCATGAACCATACGTGGCCAGTAAAAACGGTTTGTAATTAAAGACAAAGTCTTTCTCATTCCAAAATGGCCAGCAAGGCCCCCACCATGGCTTTCCACAATGATAGCATCATGTAAGGAACTATGTGGAATACATAAACGCATATCTCGAAAAAGAAACCCATCATAGATATAAAAAAGAGAGAAAGTTCCATGCGAGCATTTGGACCATATATCTTTAAAATCTGGATCGTCCCTGTACAAAGACTTCCATGTATCAAACCCTCGCACATGGTGTTGCATTGTTGACAATAACGCATGTCTTCGACTAAGGGCATCAGCTACTTGGTTTTGCGCCCCTACTTTATGCTTAATCACAAACGAATAGGCTTGCAATATTTCTACCCACTTCGCATGTCGAGGACTTAGTTTATGTTGGCCTTGAATGTACTTTAAAGACTCATGATCCAAGTACAATATGAATTCAGCGGGTAACAAGTAATGTCGCCAAGTCTCTAGCGTGCAGACAATGGCATAAAACTCGCGATCATAAGTGGAGTATTTACGCCTCACTTCGTTTAGCTTCTCACTAAAATAAGCCATCGGTCGCTTATTTTGGCTCAAGACACCACCGATTCCAACACCCGATGCATCACACTCAACCTAGAAAATGTAAGAAAAATTAGGTAATGCTAGGACAGGGGCTTGAGTTACCTTAGCCTTTAAGTCATTAAATGCATCGGTGGCGTCAATAGACCACGAGAACTTCCCAGCCTTCATACATTCGGTAACGAGAGTAATAATCATGCTAAAGTTTTTTATAAATCTCCGATAAAAAGAGGCAAGCCCGTGGAAGCTCCGAATGTCATGGAGATTCGTTGGTATCGGCCAATCAAGAATGGCGTTAATCTTGGCAGGGTCCATCCTGATACCACCTCCCGAAATGATGTACCCTAAAAAGGTAATTTCTGATGCAAGAAAGTGACACTTCTTAGCATTAGCATATAGCCTCTGATCATGCAAAACGGTGAACACCTGGCGTAAGTGTGTGAGATGTTCATCCACGGTGAGACTGAATACCAAAATGTCATCAAAATATACGACTACAAACTTCCTGATAAAATCTTTAAACACTTGATTCATCAGGCGCATGAACGTGCTCGGCACGTTCGAAAGCCCGAATGGCATCACCATCCACTCGTATAATCCATCACGTGTTTTAAAAGCGGTTTTCCACTCATCTCCTGGTCGCATGCGAATCTGGTGGTAACCACTTCTCAAGTCAATTTTAGAAAAAACTTTTGCGCCATACAACTGATACAATAAATCATCAAAACGTGGAATAGGAAAACGATATTTTATGATGATTTTGTTAACCGCACGACTATCAATACACATGCGGAAGGTGCCTCCATGTTTCGGCACTAACAATGCAGGGACCGCACATGGACTCTTGTTCTCTCGTATGAGACCCTTTTCTAACAACTCTGTTACTTGTCATTGCAACTCCTCAAACTCGGTGGGATTCATTCGATAAGCGGGTTTATTAGGAATGGTAGATCCCGGTATAAAGTCTATACAGTGGTGGATATCACGCATCAACGGTAGCCCAGGAGGGATCTCATTTGGAAAAACATTTGAGAATTCTTCCATAAGGGGTACTACTTCATCAGGTATGTCATTCACTACAGAATTCTCTTCTGTAATAACTAGCATGAATACTATAGATGTAGTTTTTCTCGCTGCCATAATATCAGATCTATTTAGGAAAAGGTTGGGTTTTTTTGTTGACTTTTGTCGGGTGTCAAGTGGTGCTAAAGTAACGTGAACCCCGTCCTTGTAAAAAGAATACGTGTTGCGGTATCCATCATGCTTGGTCTTCCTGTCAAACTGCCACGGACATCCCAACAGAATGTGGCAAGCATTCATCGGGATAACCTCGCACCACACCTCATCACTATATTTTCTCCCAATCAAAAACTGTACTAAACACCTTTTATTAATGGTTACATGGTTTCCTTTTTTCAGCCAAGTCAATTTGTACGGTTCTGGGTGGTCTCCAGCCTTCGATCCCAGTTTGTCAACCATCTCAGTTGAAACCACGTTCTCGCAGCTCCCCCATCAATAATCATACTACAGACTTTCCCTTTCGCCGTTACCTGCGTGTGAAAAATATTATTCCTTAACCAAGAGTAATCATCGGTATTGTGAACAACAGATGTACTGAGAGCCCGTCGAATCACTAGTAACTCTCCTTTATCTGGGTAGACTACTTCACTTTCTTCGTACTGAGGAGTTGTTGTGTTCTCATAATCCTCTTCTGTATCATAAACTGGAGCAGATGAATCATCCCAAAGGGTAACAATGCGCTGATTTGGGCACTCACGAGCATAGTGACCCAATCCTTGACACTTAAAACACCTGGGAGCTCGAATGTTACCTCCTTGTGTTGACACTTTTACGGATTGTTCCCCTTTCCTTTATCAATCACGATAGGGTTTGGTTTCGGGTTGATATTGCCACGTCCAAATGTCATATTTGATTTACCCTTACTTTGTTGTTTTTCCACCTTGAGTGCCAACCTACAAACATCTTCATACGTCAAATAAGGCCGTAGACTTACCACATCAGCAATTTCTGGTTTGAGAGTTCCTAAAAACCGAGCTATGATTTGTTCCTCCTCCTCGATAACATCACATCGCATGCGCAATTTATCAAATTCATGTATTAACTCTTCAACACTCAACGAACGCTGTTGTAAATTGTGGTAGTCAAGAAAAGATTCTTGCATATGGTTTGCGGGCAAGAACTTTCGCCTCAACAATTTCTTCATCTTGTCCCATGTCTCCACTTTAGATTTTCGAGCCAGATTTCGCTGTTTTTTTTGTATGATCCCACCACAAGGATGCATGTTTCCGGAGCTTAATGGCTACCAACTTAACCTTCAAATGTTCTGGAATATCTTTGATGTCGAAAACTCTTTCTACCGTGCTCAACCAGTCTAGAAAGTCGTTTGGATGAACTGTCCCCGAAAATTCTGGGATCTCCACTTTCATGCCAATATTGCGCAAAGGATCTTCTTGGTACCCTCTGTGAAAACCCCTCAGAATGTTAGCAAACGGATTCGCTTCCTCGGACGGTTGGTATGTTTGATCAGACTCACTCTCTTCATACTCATGTTGAAGTTCCAACTCAACAATTCGTCTTTGTAATCGGTCAATCTCCACGTCACGTGGATCAACATCATTGCCTCGATTGGCGTTTCTATGAGTTGCTGCCCTACGGGGTCTTCCACGCTGATTACGATCGGCCATTACCTAGCGCTCTGATTTCCAAATAATGTCCCAATCGGCCAAACAAATTACAAACATATTATTTGGAAACAAAATCAACACCAAAGCCAAAAGGCTATTCTTATTTCAAGTGAAAGATAATGATAAAAAGAAAACTGAGGTCCAGGGGAACAAAAAGCCCTGCTTAAATAAGAGGAAATAACATATTACATAGACTTATCAAATTCCAGTATTACTTCTTTAGCTTCTGCCCTTCTTTTTCTTTCTGGATCCATCTTCAATTCCCACCAAATAATCAAATAAAGTTGTGGGCTGGTTTGCGAGTTGGGCCGGATCTACATCATGCTGGCTACGCAATCTACTTAGGGAGCTTCACTCGTCACCGCTTAAGGCTGCCATTGTCTATTGTGATAACATCAGCTCCTCCGTATACATGTCATCTAATCCGGTACAACATCAGTGAACGAAGTACATTGAGATTGATATTCACTTTGTTCGTGATCAGGTTGCTCTGTGTCATATACGGGTTTTACATGTTCCATCTGCATCTCAATATGCTGATATCTTCACCAAAGGGCTTCCGACATCTCTTTACCGACTTTCGATCCAGTTTGAACGTCCGAATTTCTCCTCCCGATAAAACTGCGGGGGATGTTAGCATATGTGTATTTATGTATTATATTTTGTAGTATATTATAGGCCCAGTCCACATTGTATACTATGTAATCTGCTCAGCCCATCATTGTACTATATATATGTGATAATACAATGGAATATATCATGGGAAAATATATCATCCAATATACACTTATATTTAATAAGGTCTCACGATAATTTTATCTTTAGCGTTTTAGGCTTTAATAGCTTCTGAGTTCGATTTGACCCAGGTCAAAGTCCAACTAATATATATAGTAGAAGTTTGTTGTTAATATTAGACAAATTTTTCTGTTATTATTGTCTCTACTATTGACTGTATGTTATTCCCATAATCATGTCATATAATTAAGATCACTGATTGCTACTCTTAATTTTTTACATTATCATTTATATTTTAAAATTGTGTGGGGTTGATATTTGCAATTAGTTTTATCAACTTTTGTTACTAGTGTAATTTAGTTTGTTTAGGAAGATCAATATGAACGGTTGTGGATTGAGATGATATGAAAGAAGACTATTGAAAATTCACTTACTCTCTCAGATCTTTTATTCATCAAATTTTCTTGTGACTTCATTTCATACTTCATTTTGTATCAATCATCATGGTTAAGATCACTGAAATTTCACAACTATCTTCACCGAGTTATGTTTACGATGTCTTTCTAAGTTTTCGAGGTGCTGATACTCGTTATAGTTTCACTGATCACCTCCACAAGGCTTTGGTTGATGCTACCATCGACACTTTTTTAGATGATGCTGAGATTCAAACCGGAAGAGAATTGAAACCAGAATTGGAGAATGCAATCAAAGCATCGAGAGCCTCGATTATCGTGTTGTCCGCAAATTACGCTTCTTCAAGATGGTGCCTTGATGAACTTGTATTGATCCTGGAGCAACGTAGGAACTTTAACCAAATTGTTATCCCTATCTTCTATCATGTCGAGCCCACCGATGTCAGGAAGCAACAAAATAACTTTGCAGATGCGATGGCAACTTATAAACAGAGGATGGAGACAGAATCAGATGCAGAGAAGAAAAGTCAATGGGCTAAAAAGATAGATGAATGGAAAAAAGCACTTACTGAAGTTGCTGATTTAAAAGGGAAGGATGCACATGGATGGTAAATATAAAACTTTCATCCTATATATTAACTGGTTGTACTATACATTTTTTATGCATCTTTTTGGTAGATATTTTAATTTTGACCCTTAATTTTTTCACCTTTCTTTCCAGAAACCAGTTTATGCTCATTTTTTCTAATTGAAAGTAAACTAATTAGTTCATAACGAGTAAAAAAAAACCGTGCTTCGTTGCAGGGTGATTTTAAGTAGTTAATCGAAGGGGCTAGTTTTGATCAGGTAATTGAACGAAAAAAATGGAATGAAAATGGTAGGAAGAAATCTTGTAAATAAAAGAACAAAAAAAAAAAAAAATTTCAAAAAAAAAAAAAAAAAGGCAAATTACTATGGGTAAGTGAAATGTATTACTTCATTAATTACCATGGACAAGTGAAGTTACTCTTCGACCTTTGTGAATACTAACTTCTCATGGTAATTAGTGTATACAGATAATAATATTCAAACTCTATGGAAGTTTTCACTATGCTGCATAATTATGTTGAATAAGACAAACACTCATATAAGACCACAATTCCGCAAATCGGCCTCATGCCTGAAAGATAATAAAGATCAATTATATCTAAAAACATCTAGCCTACAATACTATTTTGTAATCAGGCCTAATAATTAGTTGGTCAACCCTATAAATTTACTAATGATCATCATGGTGTTTAAGCTATCTTTGAGGGTAACTGTTTTTTGTTTTTGATTTCATAAAAAAACTTATAAAAAGATCAGCAGTAGCATAGCAGATTAGATCTAATAATATTTCCATTTGTCCTTTTAAAACTCTGTCCGCAAAACTACTTTTACAAAACATACACTTAATAAACGCTGAATTGAATGTTGTTTTAGAGAAAAATAATAATAATAATTTTTAATATACTCAAAAACTTACCAGGTTGGAGACGAAACTTATTGAAGAAATTGTTAAAGAGATCAGCAAGAGATTGGATCTACATAAACGGAGTAATATTCCACACATGATTGGGAGGAAGTTTTACATTGATTCCATTGAAGTTTTCTTGAAAGATGCTTCCCCACATAACACCCAAGTTTTCACACTATGGGGAATTCCTGGGATTGGAAAAACTTACTTAGCTTATTACATCTTTAAATTGCACTATTTTGAATTCGAAAGAAGCTGTTTTCTTGAAGATATCGAAAGGAGGTGTACATCATCAAATGGCTTGCTTGACTTACAAAAACAGCTCCTTAAAGAATTTCAAGATGGAAGTTGGATGGACGTACAAGATACTAATGTGGGCACCTATAAGATTGAAAAAATACTTCATAGGAAAAGAACTCTTATTGTTTTTGATGGTATTAGTAAAATTGAACAGTTGGATGCGTTAATCGGTACAAAAAGCCTTCACCCTGGAAGCAGATTAATAATAACATCCAAAGATGGATCAGTAACACAAAAATATAGGCTGCTTGTAACAACAGAAGTTCCACCCGAGAATACAAGACACTTGCTTGAAGGGTTAGACTTGGAAGCGTCAATACAACTTTTAAGTTGGCATTCCTTCGGACACTATGAACCCGAAGAAGACGAAAAGGAAGACCTGAAGAAGGTTGCAGAGTATTGCAATGGGCATCCATTGGCTCTTAAAGTTTTGGGTAGTTCTGTACGTTATGAAGACGCTACATGGGATGAAATCTTAGAATCTCTAAGTAACAAAAACAATCATGATGTTCAAAAGAAGCTGAAAATAAGTTTAGACTCATTGCCACATGAAAAGGACAAGGAACTCTTCAAGTTCATTGCCTGTTTTTTTGTTGGAGAAGATAAAGAGGTTAGTGAAGAAATCTTAAAAGCATGCGGTATATGCAGATCTTTTGGGATCAAGAATCTCACCAACAGATGCCTTCTCGCAGTAAATTCATATACTAATCAGTTAGAGATGCATCAGCTTCTTCAAGATTTGTGGAGATATGTAGTCCATCTAGAATCACCTGAAAAGCCGTGGAAAAGAAGTCTGTTATGGCATCATGAGGATTCCGTAACAGTGTTGAGACAGAAAAAGGTAATAATCAATTTTGTTACGAGTACATTCAATATCCATAAAAGTAATTTAATATCTCACTATTCCTTCTATTTGTAGGGAACAAGAAAAAATCAAGGTCTTGTCCTTGACATGAAAGTATTTGAGGATGATACTTCACGTAGCTCAAGTAGCGTCGATGACTACAACAACTTTAGATCATTTCCATTAGTCACTTGGGTTTTAAGTTTATGTTCCCCTTGTGATAATCAACATGTTGTCTTTGAGACAATTTCATTTAGTGAGATGTGTAACTTAAAACTACTACAACTCAACTATGTACAAATCAGTGGATCGTACAAGAATTTTCCTAAAGGATTAAGATGGTTGTGCATGCGCGGATTTCCTTTCAGTTTTATACCTTCAGAGTTACAAATGGAGAATATTGTTTCTCTTGATATGTGTAACAGCAATCTACAACAACTATGGAAGAAGCCCCAGGTACCAACTAGATTGAACTTCTCTTTTTGTAGTTATCACATCCATATATTATTTAATTTCAATTTCAATTCAATAGGTGCTCAAGTCACTAAAGTTTCTTAATCTCAGTGGTTGTTCTAAGCTTCTTACGGTGGGTAGCTTCTCTGCATTCCCTCTACTAGAGAGGTTGACACTCACAGGGTGTATAAATCTGGTCGAGGTTAGTGAATTAATTGGGAATGGTGATAGACTTGTATTCCTAAATATGAGTGAATGTCATCAGCTAAAAATACTTCCACAGAGCATAGGAAATCATAAAAACCTTAGAGAACTATTGTTAAATGGTTGTATAAATTTGGTTGAGGTTAGTGAATCGATTGGGAATTGTGATAGACTTGAAGTCCTAAATTTGAGTGAATGTCATCAGCTGAAAAAGCTTCCGCGGAGCATAGGAAATCTAAAAAACCTTAGAGAACTATCGATAAGCGGTTGTATAAATCTGGTTCAGTTTCCTGATGAGATTGAGAATATGGAGTCACTAGAGATGCTTGAGATTAACAGAATTAACATAGAACCCCAAGTGTCTTCCTCTGCCATTGTGGAAGCTATACCGAAAAGTGTGAATCCCTTTACGATTTCTTTTCCCAAATCATTAGTTAGTTTATCACTTAAAAATAGTAATTTGTCTAATGAATCATTTCGGATGGATTTTATTGGTTTATCGGCATTGAAGACGTTGTATTTAGATTCCAATCCAATTGATTCCATTCCCGGTTGTGTGAGAAACTTACGTAGTCTGCAGACACTCAGTTTAAAAAAAATGCAAAATGCTAAAGAAAATCTTGTGTGTTCCAAACACAATAGATATATTGCATATCAATGGCTGTGAAACACTGGAGAAAGTAACTTTCGATCCAGAAATGCCAGATGACCCTTGCGTTCTTTATGAAAAGTTACATTCTTTGACTGAGATTCAAGGCTTGTTCAAAACGCAAGCTATATCAGAAATTAACGAAGTGACACTTGATAGTTTGGGGTGGATTAATTTAGAATATGTGAATGATTGTCATTTGTTTATATCAAATTGTAGCCAAGATTACTCCGTCTCCGAAAATAAACAACCAGCACAGGTGAACATCTATTCATCTATCTTCTCTTTTCTTTCCTACGTTAAGTAAATTCAAGTGATTGAGGCTAATTAACAAGAGGTGGATGTTACAGATGCTCTATGAACATGGAATATTCAGCACTTATCTTAAAGGCTCAGAGGTTCCAAAGTGGTTCACTCATCGAAGCAACGGTTCATCATCAGGTACCTTGCAATCAAATCGAAAGAATTGCCGGATTCGTGGGCTAAATGTGTGCGTCGCGTGTTCTTATACAGGCTTTGGTCTAGCAAGAATTGCAATTAGGAATTTGACAAAGAACTACTCCTGGATATACCAACCCCGGGCTTATATTTTCACAGATAATAAAGTTGAAGTATGGTTAACCCATTGGATTTTCGAGGACAATGAGTTTCAAGACGGCGACGAAGTTATTGTTCACTTCAACCCAAAAACCGATTACTTCAGTTTTTTTCATTCGAATCATTTTGGTAATGGAGAAGAATATGCAGATGTAAAGGAGTATGGGATTAGCCTTGTGTATGGTGAGGAAAACAAGAAAGAAGAAGATCCTTTGGCTTATTACAAGTCATGGAATTATATCATCACTCGAAATCTCTCTGCTTCAAAACGTGGATATTTAAATGAGTACATTATGAGGCCCGTATGGCCAAATATTGTTTGTGGTATGCTCTTTCCGCATGCATCTTATTGGTCAAATGTAATCTCTATGTAATCAAGCCATCAAAAATGACCAACATTCAATATATTTTACCTTACTGGCAAAAATAATGCACTGGATTTATAATCTCTGATTTCATATCAGATTAAAACTAGAAATTACTGACTAAAATTTCAAACTTTCTAACAATGTCCTTTTACAGTTTTCTTCCTTGAAGATGGCGAAGTCCAGGGGTACTTGAAGCTGGTATTGTTCTTTCCGATGTTAACCCCAAGAATTCCTGGACAATTTTCCCTGCATGCTGACTTTATCACCGGAAGAAGTTGACTTACTTGATGTTTCATCAAGCATACTTTTCTCATGTTTGGCACTGTCCATAACAAAAAAAAAAAAAAAAAAAAAAAAAACATGACTAGTTATAAATAAGAAACAGATGCAATGTGGCTCAAAAGTCCAAATTACAGAGCACATTTTGCAGTTAAATGCACATTTGTGTTATGACTAAAGTCCCAAATTGAGTTGTTTTTTAAGATTCTAATAATTTTTTATAAAGTCTTTGTACACATCGTAAATATAGATTGTTTCACATTATAATTATAAATATGATTGTGATACATATTAATAATAACAATAGTCACGCAATATTTACTTTCAAAGTAATACATTAAACTAACTTGCATCTCAATACCACTACATGATGGTTAACCATAATAAGTTAATACAAACAAATCAATATAACACAAGTATACATCACACAATTATTACTTTTTGATACAAATTCAGTTATTTAAACTTTACAATGCCAAAGTACAAGACCAAAAATTTATAACTGACTATCTCGGAATTCCATGCAACTTAACTATCTCTGTGAAATACAAATGGGCGACCAGACTAGCATCAAATGTCTTCGCACATAACTGAATCTTTATGTTGTTGGGTCCGAGGTAACCCAAGCACAAAATCTAAACTAACATCCTCCCATGGAGCATGTGGTACAGGTAAAGGCATATATAACCCGGCATTACTCCCATGCGTTTTCGCGATATGACAAACTCGACATCTAACGACCACTCGATGAACATCATGCACCATACGTGGCCAGTAAAAACGGTTTGTAATTAAAGACAAAGTCTTTCTCATTCCAAAATGGCCAGCAAGGCCCCCACCATGGCTTTCCACAATGATAGCATCATGTAAGGAACTATGTGGAATACATAAACGCATATCTCGAAAAAGAAACCCATCATAGATATAAAAAAGAGAGAAAGTTCCATGCGAGCATTTGGACCATATATCTTTAAAATCTGGATCGTCCCTGTACAAAGACTTCCATGTATCAAACCCTCGCACATGGTGTTGCATTGTTGACAATAACGCATGTCTTCGACTAAGGGCATCAGCTACTTGGTTTTGCGCCCCTGCTTTATGCTTAATCACAAACGAATAGGCTTGCAATATTTCTACGCACTTCGCATGTCGAGGACTTAGTTTATGTTGGCCTTGAATGTACTTTAAAGACTCATTATCCAAGTACAATATGAATTCAGCGGGTAACAAGCAATGTCGCCAAGTCTCTAGCGTGCAGACAATGGCATAAAACTCGCGATCATAAGTGGAGTATTTACGCCTCACTTCGTTTAGCTTCTCACTAAAATAATCCATCAGTCACTTATTTTGGCTCAAGACACCACCGATTCCAACACCCGATGCATCACACTCAACCTAGAAAATGTAAGAAAAATTAGGTAATGCTAGGACAGTTACCTTAGCCTTTAAGTCATTAAATGCATTGGTGGCGTCAATAGACCACGAGAACTTCCCAGCCTTCATACATTCGGTAACGAGAGTAATAATCGTGCTAAAGTTTTTTATAAATCTCCGATAAAAAGAGGCAAGCCCGTGGAAGCTCCGAATGTCATGGAGATTCGTTGGTATCGGCCAATCAAGAATGGCGTTAATCTTGGCCGGGTCCATCCTGATACCACCTCCCGAAATGATGTACCCTAAAAAGGTAATTTCTGATGCAAGAAAGTGACACTTCTTAGCATTAGCATATAGCCTCTGATCATGCAAAACGGTGAATACCTGGCGTAAGTGTGTGAGATGTTCATCCACGGTGAGACTGAATACCAAAATGTCATCAAAATATACCACTACAAACTTCCTGATAAAATCTTTAAACACTTGATTCATCAGGCGCATGAACGTGCTCGGCATGTTCGAAAGCCCGAATGGCATCACCATCCACTCGTATAATCCATCACGTGTTTTAAAAGCGGTTTTCCACTCATCTCCTGGTCGCATGCGAATCTGGTGGTAACCACTTCTCAAGTCAATTTTAGAAAAAACTTTTGCGCCATACAACTGATCCAATAAGTCATCAAAACGTGGAATAGGAAAACGATATTTTATGATGATTTTGTTAACCGCACGACTATCAATACACATGCGGAAGGTGCCTCCATGTTTCGGCACTAACAATGCACGGACCGCACATGGGCTCTTGTTCTCTCGTATGAGACCTTTTTCTAACAACTCTGTTACTTGTCGTTGCAACTCCTCAAACTCGGTGGGATTCATTCGATAAGCGGGTTTATTAGGAATGGTAGATCCCGGTATAAAGTCTATACAGTGCTGGATATCACGCATCAACAGTAGCCCAGGAGGGATTTCATTTGGAAAAACATTTGAGAATTCTTCCATAAGGGGTACTACTTCATCAGGTATCGTAAATATAGATTGTTTCACATTATAATTATAAATATGATTATGATACATATTAATAATAACAATAGTCACGCAATATTTACTTTCAAAGTAATACATTAAACTAACTTGCATCTCAATACCACTACATGATGGTTAACCATAATAAGTTAATACAAACAAATCAATATAACACAAGTATACATCACACAATTATTACTTTTTGATACAAATTCAGTTATTTAAACTTTACAATGCCAAACTACAAGACCAAAAATTTATAACTGACAAAACTATAACCAGTAAACAGAAAAATCATCTTGGTTTCAGTTGTTTGGCGGTGTCTATTTCCGAAGAAAACCCTAAAAGTGACAGGTAGGTAACTCATCTTCTCAATAACACACAACAATTATCTTCGGCACTGTATGTGGTTTCACTGAACAAATGAATGTCATTACTTGTTTCGCAATACTTTTTTTTCACGAGATACACGAGTGTATGATGATATAATTTTAACTGTTATTTATGAAAAGTAATTCATTCATTACTTCAATTAGTTCACTTCCGTATTATTTAACGTTATTTGGTTTTATGTTGTACAATTGCAATAGACATCTGAATTTTAGGTTTCAATCCAAAACCCCTTTTCTCCATTATTCTCGGGTGATTCGTTTCCTCCTCAATCCGCCGCCGTTTTTTGTTTTTTCCGGTGATTCTCTGGCGGGATCAAACGCCAATCACCATGGTTGGGAACACACGAGACACCCTACTCAAGGATGGGTGGTACGTCAAGGAACGACGCAACAACAAAACTTCTTATCGGAAAATCGATCTTGATTTCGAGAGAAAACCGATTAAAGAGTACCAGTCTTTTTTCGTTACTAATTTTCCTGATCATGCAGATGTTCCTACGTTGTGGAAGGTATTTGATACGTTTGATTATAATTAGTTGATGTTTTTATTGTCAAGAAACGAGCAAAAACGGGGAAACGATTTACGTTCATACGTTATATGTGTGTTAAACATGCACTAGAGATGAAAAGTCGTTTGTCAGATGTGTGGATGGGCAATTATCACCTATTTGTTGAGGCTTCTAAATTTGATAAGATGAGCAGTCCAAAACAAACCACTGTTAAACCTTCACCACCTAAGGTTCATGTGCCGAAAGTGGTGGAGACAGTGGCTGACAATTTACAGGGTGTTTCTTATGCTTCTAAACTTTCGGCATCTAATACATCATCGAAGATCGTTTTAGATGATGCAGATTTAGTCACCGTTAACAAGGAAGATCATGTTCTTATGGCCAAGGTTAAAGATATTAGTACCTTGTATACTGTGTATCGTGTTTGTTATCTGAAGGATTCACAGACTTCACGATCCAATACGTGGGTGGGTATTGGGTTTGGTTGAAGTTCTCTTCTGAATCAAGCTTGTTAGCTTTTAAAAGTAATGCTAACATTATGTCTATGTTCTCCTGAATTAAAGATGCATTTGATAATTTTATTGTGGACGAAACGATTGTGTGGGTCGAGATGTCGGGCTTACCTACATGTGCATGGGGTTCTAACGCTTTCAAGAAAGTGGCGTCAATTTTTGGGAAATTTCTGTTCTTTGAATCTAATAGTAGAATGCCACTGGCTTCGGGCCGTATATGCATAGCCACTCACGATATGAAACCTATCTTCGAATCTAATAGTAGAATGCCACTGGCTTCAGTGTCGATTTAAATGAAGATTCGAGCTCTAAAGTGGTTGATAAGAAGGATGGGGGGCTACCTAAAATGGACAGTTATGTTGCAGGTGCTAGTAGAGTTACAAAAAGTATCCATGCTGATAACGATGGAACTCATTGTCACAAAACCAATTCGAGTGTTCTTTACCCCCAGGTTACACCGATGTTTTTAATGGCAGGAACGAGAAGGCGATTTCGGGAGGCTCTTGCCACACTCCTTTTACTATTATTAATCATGACATTGCTTCATTTGGGTCTCTTGGTCAAGACTTAAGTGAAGACATTTTTGGTATTGGGGAGTTACTCGGGTATAACATCATGGGTTGTCACAAAACTTTGACACGGGATGGTGGTTACATGGTTTTAAATGAAGATTGTATCAATTAATAGTTGCGGGTCTAAAGATTTTTCCAAGAGAAATTGGTTACGGGATTTATGTATATCTTTGAATGTACAGTTTTTTGGGATCCAGGAGACTAAGATGTCACATTTAAAACTGTATCGTCTAAGGTCTATTTGGGGCAATTCAAACTTTGACTAAGCTATTCGTTTATCACAAAGTTTTTCGGGTGGTAACGTCTCTATATGGGATCCTAATGCGTTTTCCAAGATTAATATGTGGTGTGATTATAATTTTGTGATTGTTAGAGGTTTGTGGATCATAGAAGGCTTGGAGACTTTTATGGTCAATGTGTATGCTCCACAATCATTCAATGATAAGGCATTGATTTGGTCAAAACTATGGTGTTTTATGATTGCTCATCCAGGTAGATATATTGTTCGGGATTGGAACGTTGTTAGACGATCGGACCAACGACATGGCACTGATTTTTGTCATCAAGATTCTAGTTCTTTCAACGACTTTATCGACTCGAATGACCTTTATGAATTTCCCCTCGGTGGTCTTCATTTTACATGGCGCAATAAACCCGGTAATAAACTTAGTAAACTTGAGTGTTTCTTTGTTACGAATAATGTGATTGATGGGTGTTGTTGATTTAAAGGGTACGGTGCTCCCGCGTGGCTATTCTGACCATTCGCCTATCTTACTTTGTTAAGAAAAAATAGACTTCGGACCTACTAATTTTAAGATTTTTGAATCTTGGTTCGTACGCCCAGGTTTTGATACTTTTGTTAAAGAGGCTTGGGAATCTATTTCCAAGGAACAGAATGTAAATGTGGTTCTCAAACTTCGGCATTTGAACTGGAAATTGAAAGATTGGATACATTCGTCTAGATCAAGTGAAGCAATTCGTTTAAAAGAGATTGACCAAAAAACTAATGACTTTGATATGGTGATAGGTGCGCGCAATGCTGATCCGAGTGTTGTTGTTGCTCGTAATCTATTATTCACAGAAAGAGACGATCCTGAAAAATTGATTATTCTTGACTCTTGTCAAAAATCTAGAATCAAATGGGATGTTGAAGGTGACGAGAATTCAAAATTTTTTCATAGTTCCTTAAAGAATAAATGACGTATTCAACATATTCAAGATTTGATGATTGATGAGAATTGGGTTGAGAATCCAGACGATATCAAACATTGTTTTGTATAATCACTTTAAGTCTAAATGTGAGGAATTTAAATCAGGAGGTGAATTTGGCAACATTAACCCACATTGCATTTTATCTAATGATGAAACTAGATTCCTTGAAAGAGAGGTTGCTGATGCGGAGATTAAGAGAGCAGTTTGGGATTGTGGTAGTTCTAAGGCGCCTTTCCGGACGGTATCTCGTTTCGATTCATAAAAAACTTTTGGGATATTCTCCAGCATGACATTTGCAGAGACATAACGGGTTTCTTCTCGAGTGCCTCTATGCCACATGGTGCCAACTCATCGTTTTTCTCACTTATCCATAAGGTGCAAAACCCTGTTCTTATTACAGATTTTAGGCCTATTTCGTTGTAAGGTTTTTTCTACAAGATTGTTACTAAGGTAATTACGCATCGTCTACTTCTTGTTATCGATAAAATTATTAGCCCGGTTCAGTAGACTTTTATATCTGGCCGATAGATCTTGGATGGTCCTCTGATGTTAAGCGAGATAATATCATGATACAAGAAATGTAATAAAAACTGCTTCTTTTTAAGTTGGACTTTGAGAAAGCATATTATTCGGTTCAATGGGATTATTTATTGTTTA
Organism: Rutidosis leptorrhynchoides; assembly: GCF_046630445.1. Lineage (NCBI taxonomy): Eukaryota > Viridiplantae > Streptophyta > Magnoliopsida > Asterales > Asteraceae > Rutidosis > Rutidosis leptorrhynchoides. Next base: position 164,752,605 of record NC_092343.1, on the reverse strand, counting down.
TGTTGTCATGGTGTGGATAGATTCTAGGTTGTTTAAAATCAGCTAGAACTTCTGTCATTGTAGCCCGACTAGTGAATTTTCCATTAAGAGAGGCTTACGACATGGTGACCCGTTAAGTCCTTTTTTGTTCTTAATTGTCATGGAAGGTCTCCACTTGGCTTTTCATAGTGCTATGGAGTCAAGAATTATCCGTGGTGTTAAAGCCGGATCGGATCAGATTCATGTATCTCACTTTTTATATGTAGACAACGTTATCATTTTATCATCAGAATGGGGTTGGCAAGAGTTGAATTATATCATGTTAATTATTGAGGTGTTTTATCTTGTTTCAGGGTTACGAATTAATATGACGAAATACCATATTTTCGGTATCGGGGTCAGCTATTCTTCTGAAGTTGATTCATTCGCGGCTGCAACAGGTACTCGGGTGGGCACGTTTCCTACTAAGTACTTAGGTGTTCCTATTAGGGCTAACATGAATCGTGTGTCTAGTTGGGATTTTTTAGTCGAGAAGTTTCAATCTGAATTATCGTCATGGAAGGCTAATCTACTCTCATCAGGCGGTAGATTGACTTTAGTGAAATCGGTCATGGGGAGTCTTGATATTTATGTTATGTCGTTATTCAAGTACCCAGTAACAATTTTGAAACTACTTGAATCTATTCGATCAAGATTTTCTTAGGGCAGTAGTGGCTCGATTAGAAAGATGGCTTGGGTTAAATGGGACTCCTTACTCTCTTCTTTTGACCGCAGTGGACTTAACATAGGCCTCAAAGCTTTTAATCTCGTGTTAATTTTAAAATGGAGATGGCGATATCTAGTTAACCCAAGCGATTTTTGGGTGTCTATCATAAAATCAATACATGACAATAGTTTTGAGAAAGTATCATGCACTAGTCCCACTATTTGGTCCAATATTGTAGCCACTGCTTGTAAAGTTATCACGGATGGGTTACCTCCATTAAATGAGTTTCACATGAAGATTGGCAACGGAAGGAACGTTCGTTTTTGGCATGATTTGTAGTGTGGTAACGAAGTTCTGTCGAATCATTTCAATCGTTTATATCACTTGGACATCAATAAGAATGATTCGGTTAGTGATAAATGAAGCGACCCGTCCTAATCCATAAGGACGAATACGATAACATATGATTACATTGCGAGGTATTGACCTCTATATGATACATTTTACAAACATTGCATTCGTTTTTTTTAAGACAAACTTTCATTTCATCGAAAGTTGACCGCATGCATATCATTTCATAATATATCCAGCTATAATTGACTTAGTAATAATCTTGATGAACTCAACGACTCGAATGCAACGTCTTTTGAAATATGTCATGAATGACTCCAAGTAATATCTCTAAAATGAGCAAATGCACAGCGGAAGATTTCTTTCATACCTGAAAATAAACATGTTTTCAAGTGTCAACCAAAAGGTTGGTGAGTTCATTAGTTTATCATAATCGATCATTTCCATAATTTTAATAGACCACAAGATTTTCATTTTTCATTTCTCATAAATATACATCTCATATCAGGCATTTCGCAAACTGCATAGAGATAAAAATCATTCGTATGGTGAACGCTTGATAACCGAACTAACATGATGCATATAGAATGTCCCCATCATTTCGGGACTCTCATCGGATATGATATCGAAGTACTAAAGCATTCGTAACCCGAATGGGACTTGTCAAGGTCCATACATCTATTTTTAGGATTCGCGTCAATTGGTGGCAATTATAATAAACACCAATTCTTAGGCTACCAAGCTAGAAAGGGGCATATCCAAATTCGATAATCCAATCATAGAATGTAATTTTCGATTACTTTTGTCTATTTCATAAAACATTTATAAAAGCAGCGCATGTATTCTCAGTCCCAAAAATATATATTGCAAAAGCATTTAAAAAGGGAGCAAATGAAACTCACAATACTGTATTTTGTAGTAAGAATACATATGACGACATTGAACAACTAAACAATGCAGGGTTGGCCTCGGATTCACGAACCTATATCATTTGTATATATATTAATACATATACTTGTAATCGAATAATTCTATATATTATTATTAATGATGTATTTGTTATATTTAGTAATTTATAAGTTTCATTATTTATTTATATATTTTCATTTTTATATATAAAAATTTTAATATAGTTAAGTTATGTAATTTAAATATATTTGTGTATATGTAATCTTTATTTTTATACTTATAACCTTAACAATATCTTCAAAACCTTTATTTTCATAATCATAATAATTTTAATAATATTGATAATATTACTAATAATAATAATAATGATAGTAAAGTTGTTACTTTTAATGATACTATTAGTTTTAACAAAAAAAAAATGATAGGTTTAAAAATAATATTGTTTTTTAGTAATAATGGTATTACTAATAATACTAATACTGATAATAATAATAATTATAATAATTTTACTACTAATGATATTAGTGATAATGGTAATACTAATAATAATAATGATATTATTAAAAATGGTTCTTATGTTAATAATAATAATAATAATAGTAATACTAATAATTACAAAAATGATATTAATACTAATATTAGTGAAAATAATTATAACTTGTATTATTTTTATAATAACAATAATAATAGTCCTAATCATAATCATAATAATAATAGTAGTACTAAAATGATTAATTAATAATGATAATAACATTAATAATACTTATAATAATAATAATAATAATAATAATAATAATAATAATAATAATAATAATAATAATAATAATAATAATAATAATAATATAATAATAATAATAATAATAATAATAATAATAATAATAATAATTGTTATAACACTTATTATGATACTAATAATAATTATTATAACACTTATAATAACAATAATAATAATAACAACAATAACAAAAATCATAATAATAATAATAATAATAATAATAATAATAATAATAATAATAATAATAATAATAATAATAATAATAATAATAATAATAATAATAATAATAATAATAATAATAATAATATTAATATTAATATTAATAATAATAATAATAATAATAATAATAATAATAATAACAATAATAATAATAATAATAATAAATAAAAATGAGAAAACTACCTCCCAATGAAAAAGTTCCAAAAAATATAACTGCCCACGCCCGGGTTCGAACCCAAGACCTCTCGTTCACCCACAACATCCCCTTAACCACTCGTCTGATTCTATTTATCTGTTTTAAACTCAACCTAAATATATATAACCCGATTCATATTCTGTTTCCTTATCTTCTCCTTCTTCTTCGCCACTTAACTCGACCAGAGGTGAAATCAACTAATTAACTAATTTATTTTGGTTCTTCAATTGAATCAGAATTTATCAGTATTGGTGCAAGGAATTAATTAAAACAGAAAAAAACTTTTGAGCAGCAGCAGACCTCGAACAAACATATAAGAACTCCAAATGCGTTTTAAAAATCTAGACACTTTTAGGTTAAACTTACAACATGAAATAGGTTGCAAAATTCTTGTAGAAACTACCTGTACCCTTAATTGAATCTAAAACCTCAACTGGAAATCGAATTTCGCGATGAACACACACTTTGACTTTTTGAAACTGAATCTTTGACTTCAAAATTCGAATCCGATATTAAGAATTGGAGGCTAGAATTTTGCAGATAGTTTAAGTAAGAGACTCCTATCAAAACTGCATTAACACATTTTAAAAATTTATATCAAAATCGATCAAATTGAAAAATGGAAAGGAAACAGGGTAGTCGACTGGGTTTTATTCAGTTTTTGTTTTAATCTGCCAATTTGAAAGCGATTAGATATAATTAAGGTTATGAATTGATAATGTGGGTCGACTGATGTCATTTACACTGAATGTGATTAAGTCCTATAGCATACAATGGTTGACAGAATTCAAATCAGGTACAAAAAATAAAATAAAAAAAATTAAAAGGGAAGTTGATTGATAATATAATGGTACGATCGAGAATGATGTTTATCAATTTGAGGGACAGAAAACAAAATCGTTTATAGGGTGATAACGATGTGAAACTAAATCTGATGATCTTTTATGTATATGTACGTATATTTATATTGTTAATTATTAATATATTAATAATACTAATTTATGTATACTTATATATATCAGTAATCTATTTTTGTAAATATCTGTTTTTATATATATATATCTGAATATACATTTATATATATCAGTATCTATATAGTATCTATATATCGTATGTATATGTAATGTATCACTTAATATTAATAATAATACTTAATAATAATAATTGATAATTGTATTTATAATAAAAATTAAAATTCTAATAATATTCATAATAATATTAATGTAAAAAAAATGATAATATTAATATTATTAATGATAATAATGAATTGTATCATTTTCTAATAATTGAAATGATAATGGTAAAAATAATTTATAATAATAATAATTATTATTAATAATAATAATATTCAATAATAATACTAATACTTATCAAATGACAAAAATTATAATTACTGATTTTGATATTAACAATGATAACTATATTATTAATACTAATAGTAACATAACAATTCTTATGTATCAAATTTCATAAAATAACTTTTAAGTATAAATATAATTAATAATAATAATAATAATAATAATAATAATATAATAACCAAAATTAAACTTGTAATTTCATCTAATATATTTATATTACAATTTATATTATATATTATACGAATATATCTATTGAATAGTTAATATTTATATATTTTATAAATGTTACAATTTAATAGTTATTAATAGAAATAGATTCATAATAATATTATATATATATATATATATATATATATATATATATATATATTTAATAATAACTTAATTACTTTATTTGTTATTTTACATTTTTAATTCTAATTGATAAGTGTATACCTTATTAATTCAAGATATTATATATATATATATATATATATATATATATATATATATATATATATATATATATATATATATACACTTATATATATATATATATATATATATATATATATATATATATATATATATATATATATATTTACATAATTATTTACACACATTTGTTCGTGAATCGTCGGGTAAGGTCCAATGGATAGTTAGATGTATGAAATTATATAAAACGTCGATTTACTTAACTTGTCGATATTTATCCTCTAAGTTTTCTACATTTCATAATTTTACCTTTTCATTAAATAATATAAAAGTTAAACAGTTATCTTATCAAAAGTCACGATGAAATTATTGTAAAGTATACATTGAAAATTAAGCTGAAATCTCCACTAACTTATGTCTAGTTATCGTTAATTGACACATTTGTTCTTTTATGTAAATCACTTTACCATTTTCCGAATATTGTTAAAAAGAACAGATTTCTCAAATCTTAGTGAACCTCATAACAGAGACCCGTAAACATATTACAATGTATCTGATAATTCAATCATCTGATATATTTTTTTTAATTCTGTTGATAAATGTATTGAAATAAATAAATTCATGTTAAGTATTATACATCTAATACTTTGTTAATGTTTTCAATTAATATAACTATATATTAGATATACATATCTATATATACATAAATGTTCGTGAATCATTGGGAATATTCGAAGGGTTAATTGAACACATAAACATGGTTCAAAATTTTTGAGACTCAACATAACAGACTTTGCTTATCGTGTTGAAATCATATAAAGATTAAGTTTAAATTTGGTCGAAAATTTCCGGGTCGTCACAGTACCTACCCGTTAAAGAAATTTCGTCCTCGAAATTTGATCGAGGTCATCATGGGTAACAATAAGAATGTTTTCATGACAAATATGACTTGATAAATAGAATTTTTATCATCATTGAGTAATATGAATAAAAGCATTTGATTTTTATGAAGAGTACTAGTGAAGTTATCACATAAGGGTTAAATAAGGAAGGGTAGATTCGCCATATCTTTTGACGTAGGTATGATTGATTTCCAGAGTTCAAGGGATTTGAAGAAAATCTTCGTAATAAGATTTGATTCTTCGGTAATCAAGGAAACTAGGATCCGCTTTAAATGCGATCATCTGCTTTGATTGTTCTGTCAGATATCTTACTATAAATTCACCCCCTTCGTTTCCTTACAACTCACACTTCTATCCTTTCTCCTTCAACTCATACTTTTAAAGCATTCATCAATGTGCTTCATCCAGTTCTGCTTCTTGATATATTCCTAACCTTCATATCTGTCATTCTTCTTTTTCGTCTACCACCGGAATAATCTATTTACTTCTACTATACTCTTGGTTTTATAGTGTTTTTAGTTCTCTCGTATCTTTATATTGCTATATGCATCGATATATATGGTTTGTAATTTCTGGGTTGTTGTTGGGCTTTATATCTTCCATTATATTTCAAAGTCCCTGTTTTTGTCTTCTATAATCATTATCATCCACAGTTAATGTTTTCTCTGATTTGCTACGATTTATACCCCAATTTCTCTTTCAGAGTTTCATTCTTTCGTTTCTTCTTCTTGCGATTAAACACCGCTTGTAATGGTCCAGAATTCGCAGATATGAGTTTCGGAATGAACATAGTTAATGTCCTAAGAAGGAAATGGTAATGGCACGATCTTGAATTGTTAAATTACCAGAATACCCTGGAAAAGACCGAATCATCAAGAAATATTTTCTTGATATTTTAGAGGTTAAATAGAATACAAGAGTCGTGTAACATGGCACATGATGATGTTATGATCTATGAATCATCACGTTCCATTTAGAGACTCAGCATGAATTACTGTAATATAATCACGTTGATCAAGTGTCATTATATTATATTAACTCATGCTTCAATTCCCAACATTACTTCAAAAACATTCACATTTTAAATTTGAATTTTTCAGAATTTAGACACTAACACAGTTTCTTTTATGTTGTAACGCAGATATTGCGAAGAGATAAATGATTTCAGATAAGAATAGTTACGAAAATATCTTCAGAAATATCGAGGATATTTATAATGAAAGATATGATGATATCTTAGAATTTCTATTATCGATGAATGATGAAGAAGATTTGTCTATAAAGGTTTAGAATAAGGAGTAATGTCTTTGCTACCGATTTCAGCAGACACTGAATCATTTGGATCCTTTGAAGGTAGATTTCGTCCTTGTGATTTGTCCACAGCCTCCTTCATGGTCTGCTCAATCCGTTTTCCAATTCCAAACCTTCTCTTTTTCTCAGCTTTACCACCATACTATTCTTTATCATCAAACTTTTGACTGTTAAAGTTGTTTACAGTTTTTGCTGCTTCATCAGCATTTTTTCTAATTTCGGAGAACTAGTTCATAGTTTGGGATGTTTTTCAGAAACTTCACATTCGAAGTATTTAAGTCTAAGAAATAGACGTTATATGTATACATATAATTGTTGAAGTGAAAACTGCTGCGAGATTCGAAATTGATGATTGATGATTTCCGGTAGTTGGTATGGCAATTATTGTTACAGGATGTAGGTGAGTACATGATGAGGTTTCATGAATAATCCAGATATTTTTCAGAGAAAGACTAAGCCGAAGTTGCTGGTACAACTGCTGATAATATAGTGGAATATAAAAGGTTCTCCGGTAACGATGGCGAAAAAAAACAATGTATATATCGAGGTTGTAATAAGACTAGTTCTACTGAAGAGTCGAAGTTGACTTGCTGGAGCTGTTACGAAACTGGCTACTTTGAAGAGGAATTGCAAGGTTATTTTCGGTAAAAACAATGCTAAGGGATCTTGCACAGTTTGGAAGTCAAAGTATCGCTTCGAAAGATGTAAGGATCTAAGAGTGATTTTTTTTTTGATTATATCTCTACTTGGATTCTGATATGTTAAAATCAGAATATGTAATTAGATTCGAATGAGTATAGTTGTTTTGATTTCTATAAAAGAATGTATACTGTCGTGAAAGTAAGGAGTATAGTTGATGATTTGCTGAATCAGAATCTATGAATATAACATATTAATTGTGAATTTTATATATCTCTCGGGTATTACCTACCCGTTAAAAAAAAATTTCACAAGTAATGTTTTGTATTAGAGAATTTTATTACAATATTTATGAAAATATATGTATATTTTCTTCAGATGTAATACAGATTAAATGAGTTAATATCATATTAAGCTCATTTGATTTTTCGGCTTGAATTAGAATGAATAATCTCTAAAACATTAGAGATTACATAATCTTCGCGGAGTATTTCACTAATATAATCAATACTTCAATTTTTTTTATTGATATTCCTTGGTGAAGGATGTTGATGCTCGTAGAATTCTTGCGAACTTCGCAAGGTACGATTGATGTTTCTAGAAAGTTTTGAGTGTATCGAAAGTGTAAAATCAAACATGTGATTGAATAATACACTTGGTTTGTTATGGAATGGAATTCATTGAGTTGAAACACAGATTGTAGTTAACGATGGTTAGGTTGTTAACGAAAGATGTACATCATAGCATATTAGTAATATGAATTTAAACGAGTAGTATCTACCATTTTTCAGTTCATACTTAATAGCTTAGTGCGAAAAGATTTATGATGGTTTTAAAATTTATATATATAAGATATACATATAAATTCTTTAGAGGAATTGAGTTAATACTTCATAATTCATTGATACAATATATTCGTTGTTGATTTGTAATGATGTCCACGGGGATTCTTGAACTGGTGAAGCTTGTGATGTTAGAGGTGCTGCTGATTCTGACGATGTTGACAGCACTGACTGTGCTGGTGAGGCTAAGGGTACTGTTGATGCTGTTGATAAAACAAGTCTAGCTTGTACCTTACGCACCATTCTTGTTAGGGTTTCTACTCTTCCTTTTATCATTTTGGTTCACTCATCTGATTTATGGTTAGGGCTAGAATAGATAATCTCTAAGATTATAGATTATATAATCGCCATAGGATATCTCTCCGATGAAGTTATGAATCCATACTTCATCATTTGTTGTTGTTGATACTCCCTGGTATCTATGGTGCGTATGATGTTGATATTCGAGGTACAGATTGTGATGTTGAGGCGTGTGATGGGAATGTTGTTGTTGGTGGTAATGGTACTGTTGGTGTTGATGTTGGTGGTACCGTTGATGCCGGTGATGCTGCTGGTGCTTATGGTATTGAGGCTTGCGATGTGGGTGTTAGTGGCGGTACTGGTGTCGCTGATGGTGCTTGTAATCTTTGCACCATACGTTCCAAAGCCACTACTCGAGCGCGAAGCTCGTTGACTTCTTCTATCATACCGGGATGATTGGTGGTTCGGATGATCGGATAAATAAGGTTTAGAATATGGGATAGTATATAATCGTGACGAGATACTCTAGCAATGAGTGAGAAAATGGTGTCTTGAACAGGTTCGCCGGTAAGTGCTTCATGTTCATCGCCAAGAGGGCAATGTGGTGGATGGAAGGGATCACCTTCTTCCTGTCTCCAATGATTGAGTAGACTACGAACCCATCCCCAATTCATCCAGAATAGATGATGGCTAATTGGTTGATCCATTCCGGTCACACTGCTTTCAGAGCTTGAGTGGAATTCCATATCGGAATCCGAGGGACTTGAACTAGTGGCGAGTTCTATTTCATACAATTGAATAAAGGATTTTTCGATATGAAATGATTTTCGGCTATCGGATGGTATTCTAATTAAATAGAGTATCCATATATATAGAACAAAAGATCTCGTAGATTACGGAGGAATTTATGGAATATGTCAGGCAGAGTTTACAGTAACAGATACGCGGAGATATGAATTAGCAGATACGCTAAGATATGAATTTTGTCTATACACTATTCATGCAATCAATGCAGTAAGATGTGTCTAGACGAAGAATGATAAGCAGGTAATTTTCGACAAAAATGATAAGCAAAACTTTTGACATGAAGACCAGGTTGAAGTCCAGACCCATTAATGTAACCTAACAAGTACTAGGTCGAAGTCCAGACTCACTAATGCATTCTAACAACTACCTGTTAGACACACTAATGCAGGCCTGGTTCGCTAAGACCACCGCTCTGATACCACATGAAGCGACCCGTCCTAATCCATAAGGATGAATACGATAACATATGATTACATTGCGAGGTATTGACCTCTATATGATACATTTTACAAATATTGCATTCGTTTTTTTTAAAGGCAAACTTTCATTTCATCGAAAGTTGACGGCATGCATAATATTTCATAATATATCCAGCTATAATTGACTTAGTAATAATCTTGATGAACTCAACGACTCAAATGCAACGTCTTTTGAAATATGTCATGAATGACTCCAAGTAATATCTCTAAAATGAGCAAATGCACATCGAAAGATTTCTTTCATACCTGAGAATAAACATGCTTTCAAGTGTCAACCAAAAGGTTGGTGAGTTCATTAGTTTATCATAATCGATCATTTCCATAATTTTAATAGACCACAAGATTTTCATTTTTCATTTCTCATAAATATACATCTCATATCAGGCATTTCGCAAACTGCATAGAGATAAAAATCATTCGTATGCTGAACGCTTGATAACCGAACTAACAGGATGCATATAGAATATCCCCATCATTCCAGGACTCTCATCGGATATGATATCGAAGTACTTAATCATTCATAACCCGAATGGGACTTGTCAAGGTCTATAGATCTATCTTTAGGATTCGCGTCAATTGGTGGCAATTATAATAAACACCAATTCTTAGGCTACCAAGCTAAAAAGGGGCATATCCAAATTCGATTATCCAACCATAGAATGTAATTTTCGATTACTTGTGTCTATTTCATAAAACATTTATAAAAGCAGCGCATGTATTCTCAGTCCCAAAAATATATATTGCAAAAGCATTTAAAAAGGGAGCAAATGAAACTCACAATACTGTATTTTGTAGTAAAAATACATATGACGACATTGAACAACTGAACAATGCAGGGTTGGCCTTGGATTCACGAACCTATATCATTTGTATATATATTAATACATATACTTGTAATCGAATAATTCTATATATTATTATTAATGATGTATTTGTTATATTTAATAATTTATAAGTTTCATTATTTATTTATATATTTTCATTTTTATGTATAGAAATTTTAATATAGTTAAGTTATGTAATTTAAATATATTTATGTATATGTAATCTTTATTTTTATACTTATAACCTTAACAATATCTCTAAAACCTTTATTTTCATAATCATAGTAATTTTAATGATATTGATAATATTACTAATAATAATAATAATGAAAGTAAAGATGTTAATTTTAATGATACTATTAGTTTTAAAAAAGAACGACAGGTTTAAAAATAATATTTTTTTAGTAATAATGGTATTACTAATAATACTAATACTGATAATAATAATAATGATAATAATTTTACTACTAATGATATTAGTGATAATGGTAATACTAATAATAATAATGATATTGTTAAAAATGGTTCTTATGTTAATAATAATAATAGTAATACTAATAATTACAAAAATGATATTAATACTAATATTAGTGAAAATAATTATAACTTGTATTATTTTTATAATATAATAACAATAATAATAGTCCTAATCATAATCATAATAATAATAGTAGTACTAAAATGATTAATTAATAATGATAATAACATTAATAATACTTATAGTAATAATAATAATAATTGTTATAACACTTATTATGATACTAATAATAATTATTATAACACTTATAATAATAATAATAATAATAATAATAATAATAATAATAATAATAATAATAATAATAACAACAACAATAACAAAAATCATAATAATAATAATAATAATAATAATAATAATAATAATAATAATAATAATAAATAAATAAATAAATAAATAAAAATGAGAAAACTACCTCCCAATGAAAAAGTTCCAAAAAATATAACTGCCCACGCCCGGGTTCGAACCCAAGACCTCTCATTCACCCACAACATCCCCTTAACCACTCGTCTGATTCTATTTATTTGTCTTAAACTCAACCTAAATATATATAACCCGATTCATATTCTGTTTCCTTATCTTCTCCTTCTTCTTCGCCACTTAACTCGACCAGAGGTGAAATCAACTAATTAACTAATTTATTTTGGTTCTTTAATTGAATCAGAATTTATCAGTATTGGTGCAAGGAATTAATTAAAATAGAAAAACAACTTTTGAGCAGCAGCAGACCTCGAACAAACATATAAGAACTCCAAATGTGTTTTAAAAATATAGACACTTTTAGGTTAAACTTACAACATGAAATAGGTTACAAAATTCTTTTAGAAACTACCTGTACCCTTAATTGAATCTAAAACCTCAACTGGAAATCGAATTTCGCGATGAACACACACTTTGACTTTTTGAAACTGAATCTTTGACTCCAAAATTCGAATCCGATATTAAGAATTGGAGGCTAGGATTTTGCAGATAGTTTAAGTAAGAGACTCCTATCAAAACTGCATTAACACATTTTAAAATTTTATATCAAAATCAATCAAATTGAAAAATGGAAAGGAAACAGGGCAGTCGACTGGGTTTTATTCAGTTTTTGTTTTAATCTACCAATTTGAAAGCGATTAGAGATAATTGAGGTTATGAATTGATAATGTGGGTCGACTGATGTCATTTACACTGAATGTGATTAAGTCCTATAGCATATAATGGTTGACAGAATTCAAATCAGGTACAAAAAATAAAATAAACAAAAAATTAAAAGGGAAGTTGATTGATAATATAATGGTACGATCGAGAATGATGTTTATCAATTTGAGGGACAGAAAACAAAATCGTTTATAGGGTGATAACGATATGAAACTGAATCTGATGATCTTTTATGTATATGTACGTATATTTATATTGTTAATTATTAATATATTAATAATACTAATTTATGTATACTTATATATATCAGTAATCTATTTTTGTAAATATCTGTTTATATATATATATACATATATATATATCTGAATATACATTTATATATATCAGTATCTATATAGTATCTATATATCGTATGTATATGTAATGTATCGATTAATATTAATAATAATACTTAATAATAATAATAATTGATAATTGTATTTATAATAAAAATTAAAATTCTAATAATATTCATAATAATATTAATGTAAAAAAATGATATTATTAATATTATTAATGATAATAATGAATTGTATCATTTTCTAATAATTAAAATGATAATGATAATAATAATTTATAATAATAATAATTATTATTAATAATAATAATATTCAATAATAATACTAATACTTATCAAATGACAAAAATTATAATTACTGATTTTGAAATTAACAATGATAACTATATTATTAATACTAATAGTAACATAACAATTCTTATGTATCAAATTTCATAAAATAACTTTCAAGTATAAATAATAATAATAATAATAATAATAATAATAATAATAATAATAATAATAATAACGAATATAATAATAATCATATAATAACCAAAATTAAACTTGTAATTTCATCTAATATATTTATATTACAATTTATATTATATATTATACGAATATATCTATTGAATAGTTAATATTTATATATTTTATAAATGTTACAATATAATAGTTATTAATAGAAATAGATTCATAATAATATTTTATATATATATATATATATATATATATATATATATATATATATATATATATTCATTTTAATAATAACTTAATTACTTTATTTGTTATTTTATATTTTTAGTTCTAATTGATAAGTGTATACCTTATTAATTCAAGATATTATATATATATATATATACACTTATATATATATATATATATATATATATATATATATATATATATATATATATATATATATATATATATATATATATATATATATATATATATATATATTTTTACATAATTATTTACACACATTTGTTCGTGAATCGTCAGGTAAGGTCCAATAGATAGTTAGATGTATGAAATTATATAAAACGTTGATTTACTTTACTTGTCGATATTTATCCTCTAAGTCACGATGAAATTATTGTAAAGTATACATTGAAAATTAAGCTGAAATCTCCACTAACTTATGTCTAGTTATCGTTAATTGACACATTTGTTCTTTCATGTAAATCACTTTACCATTTTTCGAATATTGTTAAAAAGAACAGATTTCTCAAATCTTAGTGAACCTCATAACAGAGACCCGTAAACATATTACAATGTATCTGATAATTCAATCATCTGATATATTTTTTTTTAATTCTGTTGATAAATGTATTGAAACAAATAAATTCATGTTAAGTATTATACATCTAATACTTTGTTAACGTTTTCAATTAATATAACTATATATTAGATATACATATCTATATATACATAAATGTTCGTGAATCACTGGGAATATTCGAAGGGTTAATTAAACACATAAACATGGTTCAAAATTTTTGAGACTCAACATAACAGACTTTGCTTATCGTGTTGAAATCATATAAAGATTAAGTTTAAATTTGGTCGGAAATTTCCGGATCATCACAATAAATGGGTTGATGGTGATTGGCAATGGGTGTGGTCTAGAGGAAATATTGGTAACCGTAATTGTGCTTCTCTTGATTTACTTCACGCTACTCTTCAACAAGTATCGATTTCAGATAGAGATGATAGTTGGTTATTTGATTGTTCATCTGATGGCGTGTTCACTGTTAAATCAGCCAGAGAAACAATCGATTCCATTCTTCTCCCTTTGTCTAGTTCGAGGACTGTTTGGTTCAAGTTTATCCCACGAAAAGTTAACAATTTTTTATGGAGATTGAATCTTAACTCTTTATCGGTTCGTTGAAATTTATCCGCGAAGGATGTAGAGATTAGTACTATTGTTTGCCCGACTTGTAACAACGAGATCGAGACCAGGGATCACCTTTTTCTCGAGTGTCAGTTTGCTAAGGAGATATGGCATAAGGTTAGAATTTGGTTAAATTGTTCATTACCATCGTTCAACTCATGGCCTAATTTTCTCAGTTGGATTGAAGCCACTCACTTATCTTCTTTGTCTAAGAATCGAATTGTTGCGGTGGTGGCTACATCATTATGGGCTTTATGGCGGTTAAGGAACGGAGTCATTTTTAGTGAGTCATTTTGTAGTAAAAGTAGCTTATTTGATGTAATTAGATTGTTTTCTTATCGTTGGATTAAAAATAGAAGTCATTTAGTGTCAAATTGGAACTTATGGTACTCTATGCCGGTGTATTTTTCTACCTTAACTACTTGCTAGGGAGCGTTTAATATATACAGTTTTTTGACCGTTAATAAAAAAACAATTGCAATAGACATGGACAAACTTATAAGAAATGATAAACAGTTACGAAAATACACTCTAAATTGGGGGGGGGGGGGGGGGGGTGACTTCAAATTTGCTTATTTGAATGCCTAACACTTATTTTTATAAGGAAAAAAACAAATCCAAACACAATCTCGAAACTGCTTTTCAGCTTATATGCTTTTTTTTTTTAACAGCGATTGGGATCACCTGAGGGGGACTAAACCACTCGTTGCGATCATCTTCCGTTTCGACTATGACGATGTAGCGATAATAACCCCGCCCCCATCGCTGCATGGGAGGAAACTTTTAAACCGATCCAAGGGCACGACCAAGTAAAACCCCTACCCTTTAGCCCCCAAACGATATGGCAAAGGTGCCATAGGTGGATACTTCATGGCAGGGATGAAATTGTGTTTTTAATATGTAGTCAACGGGGGTCGAACTCCTGACCTCCTCTAAAGGAGTCAGGCCACCAACTGCTGGACCACATCACAACTTCAGCTTATATGCTTTAAAATGGAATTATCACATGAAAATAAGCATGTTGTTACTCTATTAGTTTTAAGGCAATAAGCACTTTGACCATTTTTACTAAGCTCCGTTTTTAAGGCAATAAGCACTTTGACCATTTTTACTAAGCACATGAAAAGGTGTGTGAGAGCCAACAAGTCAACCTAATCCGATCCAAAACCTTTTGACCATTTTTTACTTAGCACTATTAACACTAGCCCGTTTTATCAATTACGCATTTTAATCCATTACTTTATCCAGTTCAACTTTCGCCTTTCATAACCTCAAATATATGTAGACAGATAAAGGAGTCCACTTTAAAGAGTATATATTAGATAAGATATGCTATTTACAAAATAAAAAAACTTTACATGTTTACGAATTTACGATATGGTATAGGTTATTTGACACCGAAACTAGCATCTCTATAGCATATTCTACAAGGACAATCTGAAAGTCAAAACTATTGTTCTTATACAAATTCCACAGTGACCTGAGATGTGATTTCCAATTTAAGGATGTGCTATACAAATTATGTAAAACATATGTTTATACTTATTTGATTCCCTCAAAATTAAACAATCTATCATCACATAAAAGCATAGTCATTAAAATACATACAAACATACAACATAAAAAATCATCTCTTACTAATAGAAATCAAATCACACACTATTTACTACTCTTACAATCTAACAAGCAACTCATATAAATTGTAATTAAAAGATATTTAAACCCATCATAGAAAATAAACCAACTACAATTCAAATTGAAATATCTTGATGTTGTTCATCCACAGTCCTGGCATAACCAGTCAGTCCAATAGTGGCTCCTATTAGTAATATTCCCTACAATTCAGGAAACTCGATTTCAAATTAGCGTATGTATATGTATTACTATTTAAGAAACTATTCTTGTAAAAAAAGTGAACTTAAACTTTTAATCAGTTTACCATTTTCTCAATCAGATAAAACTGTTTTATTCTTTTTCATGTTCTCTCTTTTTAACCATTTTGTGAAATAATTTTCTAAAGAAATTCAGCACACGAATTGTTGAGTAATA
Organism: Rutidosis leptorrhynchoides; assembly: GCF_046630445.1. Classification (NCBI taxonomy): domain Eukaryota; kingdom Viridiplantae; phylum Streptophyta; class Magnoliopsida; order Asterales; family Asteraceae; genus Rutidosis; species Rutidosis leptorrhynchoides. The sequence goes on along the minus strand of NC_092343.1, from coordinate 164,735,711 downwards.
TCATTCTCATCCCACATCGGCTAAGCACCTAAATATTGTGATGCTTATAATAGCTTGGGTTCCTCATCCCCTTGAGTTAACTTTTGGGGTTGAATTGGGCTCAAGTCTATTATTTCACATGGTATCAGAGCTACGGTTATTAATGTTGGGACCGCGCCAACAGTAATCTGCGCCTCGTGTGAGGGGGCGTGTTGAGTAATATCATTCTCATCCCACATCGATCTGCGCCTCGTGTGAGGGGGCGTGTTGAGTAATATCATTCTCATCCCACATCGGCTAGGCACCTAAATCTTGTGGTGCTTATAATAGCTTGGGTTCCTCATCCCCTTGAGTTAACTTTTGATGTTGGGACCGCGCTAACAGTAATCTGTGCCTCATGTGGCCTCGTGTGAGGGGGCGTGTAGAGTAATATCATTCTCATCCCACATCGGCTAGGCACCTAAATCTTGTTTCCTCATCCCCTTGAGTTAACTTTTGATGTTGGGACCGCGCCAACAGTAATCTGCTCCTCATGTGGCCTCGTGTGAGGGGGCGTGTAGAGTAATATCATTCTCATCCCACATCGGCTAGGCACCTAAATCTTGTGGTGCTTATAATAGCTTGGGTTCCTCATCCCTTGAGTTAACTTTTGATGTTGGGACCGCGCCAACAGTAATCTGCCCCTCATGTGAGGGGGGCGTGTTGAGTAATATCATTCTCTTCCCACATCGGCTAGGCACCTAAATATTGTGGTGCTTATAATAGCTTGGGTTCCTCATCCCATTGAGTTAACTTTTGGAGTTAAATTGGGCTAAGTATATTATTTCACACGAATACTTTCTAAAAAAGCATAAGTAATAAAATTAAACGAAAAATGGTCACCTTTCAAGAAGAACGAGGAGTATTAGGTTTAACAGCAGCACCGGAAGAAATAAAAAATGTCTGGTGTAGCAAAACACATAAGTAATAAAATTAAACGAAAAAAGGTCACCTTTCACGAAGAACGAGGAGTATTAGGTTTAACAGCAGCACCGGAAGAAATAAAAAATGTCTGGTGTAGCAGCAGAAACCGCCATTTACTTCATCTTATTTGTTAAACATTCTTTAATAAATCTTGATACAATCCTTTCAGCCATTTTCCTTTTTACTCAAAATCTGTTGAAAATATGAGATTTTTGGTGTTTTAAGCTTATGAATTGAACTGGGTTTTTGGAAATTAAAATAGTCTGGTTGGTGTTTTATTATGAGTGGAAATAAATTAATCAAATTGAATATTAGGGTGCGTTTAATAAAATTGAATGATTTAGCGTTGAATGGTTCAAAATCTGAATGGTTCAAAGTCTCTGAATAAAGTTTGTTCTGAATGAAAATAAGTTGTTTGATAATCATTTAGAATAAACAATATAAACTGAGTAAAATTACCTTATCAAAGTGTAACATGAATAAAATATTCAATATACTTGTTAGTTAAGTGTTCATGATAGGATTTGAGGGGAAAATTACTGAAAATTTAGGCTCTTAATGGTAAAGAGAGTGTTTCATCTCTGAATGGTTCAACACTGAATTCTGAATCATTCAGCACCATATGTTATTCAGAGGTCAGAAACAAACGCACTGAATGCTGGATGACTCAGTATTCAACACTTAACCATTCCATTAAGAGGCAAACAAACGCACCCTTAGTTTAAGGAACGAATTTATGAATGAGTATATATGGTTTGTTTATCGAGTATATATGGTTTGTTTATTATCGAAGAAGGAAAGAAATTGAAGAATTTGTGTGCTTTTCTTTTACTCTGATGGTCCTCCAGTTTGCACTTGTAACGTCAATGGTCCCTGTCACTAAAGATCACTAAATAATTTCCTTAAGTTTTGGCATGTGCGAAACACATGAGGGTCAATCTGGCACTTTACTAGTTTTTTTTTTTTTTTTTTTTTTATCATCAAGCTCACCATTCAACCCTCCATCAAACTCATATTCATATCTAAAACCCCACTTTCGTCATTGCAAACTTTCATCATCCCCAAAGTCTCAAAGTTGAATAAATTAAAATCCACACATCACCATATATTAAATAATACACTACTACATTCCGGCACAAAAGACGTGTTAAAAATCCTTTTTAAACGTGTTGCACAACACCTCTACATGTGACAGCTTCAATTGAGGGATCACATATAGTGCGGTCCAAGGAACCGCTCTAAAAACTCTCAAGTAGACGTGTTGTCAAATCGTTAGACAAGGCTATTTTAGACGTGTTCCGTTATGTCTTTTAGACGTGTTCCGTTATGTCTATTAGACGTGTTCAGTTAGTTGCAATTAGACGTGTTCCGTTAGTTGCAATTAGACGTGGTAAATATTAACCCTGGTTAAAATCCCAAATATTTTAAATAATACCCCTCAAATTCTCAAATATTTTAAATAATACCCGCCAAATACCAAAATGCACCAAATATACCAAATTAATTTATTACAAAACCAAACTATATATACAAATATCATATAAATATCTTTAAAGTATTTACAAAAAAAAAAAAAAAAAAAAAATCATAAATGTAATTTACAATGGAGGAAACTATAAACTAAAAAAGATAGCTAGCTAGTTCTTTGAACACTCATCTAACATATCATCCCTCTCCCAAAGCACTTATGTATGAAACTTCTGCCTTCTTATTGGCCTCGTCCCCATTAGTCCCCTCCTGCCGCCTTCCACCAACAACATTTTAATGCAAACTAACAACAACATATACAAATAAAATGCCAATTAGCTTAAAAAAGGTAATTAAGATTACAAATCCAAACTTGAAAAGGTAACCAAGAATACAAATCTAACAACGAACATCAATGTAGTTTATAATGAGCAACAAAGTAACCAGATTTTGGTTCACTACAAAGCTACCAAAATTTTTAAACGAAACGAAATCGTACTTACTCATATAAGTAATCGTTGCCTCCAAATCATCTCACGTTTCACCTCTTATTGCATCAATTTGTATCTTTATAGCTAATCAACCTTCTTCGTTTTCTAAAATTGGAAACTAACTACGAACCAGCAAAATACAAAATCATTGAGTGATCAAATAATGTTTTAATCATTACTTGCAAAACATAGCTATAGACAATGCATAAAAGTCAACATAAATATCAAATATATATTATTCAGATTAATGAGCTATATATTTATTTCAATTTACAAAAGAGTGTAGATTGCAGCTAGCCCAAAGGTAATCTATATATGCAAGCAGAATGTAGGTAGTTATATAACAAATGTATGGTAGTGATGCGTTCGTGTAATATTCATCTTTTACCCTCTAAATTTATACATGATTCAAACACTGCAAATAAGCACACACAACTAACTAGCACTTAGAACCCGGTTATTATAGTACTTTATTATAAGTATTCGTTTCAAGTTTATCACAAGAGAGTGGTGTAAGTTGGATAATTGAAACTATTAATTGTCCTAGGGTTTGTTTGATTGGGGGGTTTTGATTGATTTTGATTAACAACTAAAACTTTCACAATTAAACAAACTTAAACTTAACAAGTAAGCTAGTAGCAAGTAACAAGTAACGAAATATTAAGACTTAAATCAAATTAACTAAGAAGTGTTCACTTATCTAATCCTCTCTATGCTTGACATGCCCCGTTTTACCTATTTTGCTATCTCATTTGTTGTCGAACTATTAAATGTTTAGCATCACTACTAAACCTCAAATCAAATAACACTCAGCGAATTCACATAAGCATTGCATTCTAAGATCGAGTTAAGCATGATTTGGTCATTGAGATTGAGCTTGGGTTAAAATCACTTAAAACCCCCAACTATCGAAATCACTTAAGATAATCGACACTACTATGTTGACTAAAGGCCAATTGAAAACCAACCTAGATCAAGAACACAATCACTTGCAATTCTTAAGCTAGTTGTCTAGATCACCTAAGGTGTTGAAGCACACATTGATTCACTTCTCAAATCACTAAGAGAGCTACTCAACATATGTAATCAAAGTCAAGCCTAAAACAAACTCATAGCAATGTATCTTTAGCCAACTCAACAACACATGATCATGTAATTCATTCAAACAACATTATTCAATAGATTAAATATGATGCCCCGTACAAAATCATCGTGTAAGGATCATCAAAAATAGGATCATTACAAGGTCAAACACTATATGCTGTTTGAAAATTAGTTTTGCATTCATGAAAAGATAACATTTTACAAAAGATAACGTGCTTCCTATGAATAGAAGCATAAACATAAGTATGTGACCCAAAGGTCGTTACAAAGCTATTGTTTGAAAATAACATAAATTACGAATGCAAAAGAAAAGTTCCATGATTGAGACATCTCTAAGTAATGCAGCGGAAATCTAACACAGCAGGTCCGTAACAGCAAGTTTATAACACCAAGGCAGCAAGTATAATAGCGGAAGCAACAACATCTAAGCACCTGAGAAATACATGCTTAAAAAGTCAACACGAATGTTGGTGAGCTATAGTTTGTTTGTAATCAGTAATGTAATGTAGGCCACAACATTTCAGTGCTTCAAACCAGCGTTTCAAATCAGTATTTCAAATCAGTATGATAAAGTATATGCTTATCCGTGGGCAATTGGTAACAAACTTAACGTAATATCACCCCCTAAAAGTACACTTGACGAGTGCGTAAGTTTACGAAGTATTAAACACCCGTTAAATGCTAGCGCGACTAGCCCGAGTGGGGATGTCAAACCCTATGGATCCATATCTAAGATTCGCATTCACCGGTTCAAAAACCAATGACTAAACGTTACCGAGGTAAGGGGAAAGTTTATGCCGTTGTATAACCCACACATATATAAAGTTTAAGTACTTGTTCCTAGTAAGTAAAACGAAAAAAGGTCATGTAATCTCAGTCCCAAAAATAGTAAAAGTAAAAAGGGATGCTATAACTCACAGTGAATAAGCAGTAAAAGTCGTCACGAAAGTGTGCAAGTAGTAAGTCGGTCCGAAAGGTCGTCAACCTAAGTCAAAGGTTACTAGGTCAGTAGGTTGTCCTCATAAGTTCTAATAGTGCATAAAATAAGTTTAAGTGTCATCATCATCATCATTCATCATCGTAAAAACTAAGTTTAACAAGTATAGAGATTGGAACAATAGGCTGACTTTGATCAGCTGCTACGATCTCTATGTAATTCGAAAAGACGCGAAATCAGTGGCTATGGCTCCGTATGGGAGTCCTATAGTGGCTGACTAATTTCCAGACTCAAACTCATCTTCGTTTGACCGTGGCGGCGGTTTAAGTGCGAGTAGGTCAGAATTTTCAGCACAACGTTACAAAGGTGTAGTGGTTTTGAAAAGGTCATAAATCCCAAACCGTAACTCGGATTGAGGCGAGTCTTAAACGGAAAGTCATCTAATCGAACCGAAATATCTGAAATTAAACTTTTGCAGTAGCCCATGCACCTGATCAGATCCAGAAAACAGTAAACAAGCGCTCCGGTGGGGTTCTTGGTGCTTGATGCTCATCACGGTTCTCATCCTTGATGCTTGTAGCTTCAAGTGTACAAATCGTTGATGGGTTAGCATCACCTTGACCAAGAGTCTACCATCAACACACAATATGTTAAGACCAAGTAAGAACGCAACTCATTTAAGAGTCTTAGATGGATGATGAACCAAGGTTACATCATATCCTTAGTCTTAACACAATTACAAGTTCCATTAACAACTAAAGCTACAAACTTTACTTCAATCAAACAAGTATTAACATAATCTAAATCAAATAAGGTGATGGAACCCTAAGCTAGAGAACTTGGATCCTTTTCACACAAGTTATAAGATTACAAAGCTAGAAAGCTTGAACCTTTGGTGTTCTTGAAGACCTTGAAGCATAAAGCTTAGATCCTTAAGTTACATGAAGACCATAAACACAAGTTTTGATCTTTATAACAAAGTAATGAGATCATAAGTTAGAAAACTTAGATCCAACAAAAGATATGAAGATTCAAGTTAGAAAGCTTGCATCTTGGTTGTTCTTAAAGATCTTGAAGCATAAAGCTTGGAACTTTAAGTTACATGAATATTACAAACACAAGTTTGAATCTTTATAACAAAATAACAAGATTAAAGTTAAAAAATTTAGATCTACAAAGTAGGTGAAGATTCAAAGCTAGAAAGCTTGAATCTTCCATGTTCTTGAAGGATTCAAATCTATGTTTGAATCTACAAGATGTAATCAAGATCAAAGTTAAAAAGTTAGATCCTTAGATGATGATGATCACGTGAATGGGGAAGGAAAGAAGAAGAAGAAAAATCAATTACTTACACTTTTTAGAGAAAGAAAGACTAGAGAAAGAATTAGAGAGTAAGTGTGTGTGAAATGCAAATGAGAGCAAGTGTAAAATGGATGAATCAAGGCTTGTATGTATAGTGTGGTGATAGTGGTGGTGGTCTTCCAAAACCGTGGGCATGGGGGACAAAAGGGGAGACAACTTTTGCTTTTTGGTTAATGGTTGTCTAAAGTTGGTGCTTATGTTGGGATCCCATGAAACATTAAGGATAATACTTGACAAAAATGCTAGCATGTTCCCTCTAATAAATCGGCATTTGTCTTACTTATTAATGGGTCACTAGTTACTTATAATTGAGCTAATTAAATAGTTCACTAACTAGTGTAGGGTGGGCTAAAGTCCAACAAGGTAGAAAGTCCAACAAGCCTAACTAGTAAGCATAAGTAAATTACTAAGCGTAATTAAGCATCCAAAAACTAAGTAATTGTTATTATAAAATAACAATTAATATTTTGTAGTCATAATATTCTGATTACGACAAAAGTTAAACATGTACGCAGTACGTAGTTTGTTCGAAATGTCAAGTGACACTAAAGGTCATAAAGGCATCCGGTGATCAAGTTAAGTAACCTACGTACTTAAAGGCACGTTTTAACATATAAATGAAAGTAATCCACGTGTAGTGATAATGCTAAAAACGAACATATATTTCATAGCATTATTCCTCAAGAAAGACAAGCTTTTAGTTGCAATTGTTCTATTTACAAGTGATATTCGTTTAAATAATAAAAGGTGAAGACAAAAGACAGATTCGACGATTTGAAGACGCAAACGACCAAAAAGCTCAAAAGTACAAAAGACAATCAAAAAGGTTCCAATTATTGATAAGAAACGTCTCGAAATCACAAGAGTACAAGATTCAAAACGCAAAGTACAAGATATTAAATTATACGCGAGGACGTTCGAAAATCCGGAACCGGGACTAGAGTCAACTCTTAACGCTCGACGCAACGGACTAAAAATTACAAGTTAACTATGTATATAAATATAATATAATATATAATTAATTATATTAATTATATATATATTATATATATATATTATTAAAACCGTCGGCAGCCAGAAACTCCAAGGGTGTGAAATGAAAATACCTCTCCGCGACTCGCGGAGTTTGAAGGCCATTGTGCCGCGAGTCGCGGAGCCCCAAATTTCATTCCTGGCTATAAATCAACCCGAATTCTGATCAAAATATCATCATATTTTCATCTCTCTCTCAATATATACGAGTAATATATATTTATATTTATAATTTATATTTTAATTTTAATTATAATTCTAATAATAAGGGTATGTTAGCGAATGTTGTAAGGGTGTAAGTCGAAATTCTGTCCGTATAACGCTACGCTATTTTTAATCATTGTAAGTTATGTTCAACCTTTTTATATTAATGTCTCGTAGCTAAGTTATTATTATGCTTGTTTAAAACGAAGTAATCATGATGTTGGGCTAATTACTAAAATTGGGTAATTGGGCTTTGTACCATAATTGGGGTTTGGACAAAAGAACGACACTTGTGGAAACTAGGCTATGGGCTATTAATGGGCTTTATATTTGTTTAACTAAATGAAAGTTTGTTAATGTTAATATAAAGATTTACAATTGGGCGTCCCTATAAATTACCATATACACTCGATCGGACACGATGGGCGGGGTATTTATATGTACGAATAATCGTTCATTTAACCGGACACGGGAATGGATTAATAGCCACTAGAATAATCAAAACAGGGGTGAAATTACATTCAAGGGTAATTGGTGTAATTGTTAACAAAGTAGTAAAACCTTGGTTTACACGCAGTCGATAACCTGGTGTATTCATTAAACAAAGTATTAAAACCTTGTTACAATTCGAATCCCCAATTAGTTGGAATATTTATCTTCGGGTATAATAATAATTTGACAAGGACACTTGCAATTTATATTTATGACTGATGGACTGTTATGGACAAAAACCAGACGGACATATTGAATAATCCAGGACAAAGGACAATTAACCCATGGGCATAAAACTAAAATCAACACGTCAAACATCATGATTACGGAAGTTTAAATAAGCATAATTCTTTTATTTCATATTTAATTTCCTTTATTTTATATTTAATTGCACTTCTAATTATCGCACTTTTATTTATTTTATTTTATCGCACTTTTAATTATCGTACTTTTTAATTATCGCAATTTAATTTTATCGCATTTTTATTATTTGCAATTTCATTATCGTTATTTATTTTACGCTTTAATTTAAAGTCTTGTATTTATTTTATATTTTACATTAGGTTTTAACTGCGACTAAAGTTTTAAAATCGACAAACCGGTCATTAAACGGTAAAAACCCCCCTTTATAATAATAATATTACCTATATATATATTTGTATTTTTATAAAAGTAAACTAATATAGCGTTGAGCTTTGTTTAAAGATTTCCCTGTGGAACGAACCGGACTTACTAAAAACTACACTACTGTACGATTAGGTACACTGCCTATAAGTGTTGTAGCAAGGTTTAAGTATATCCATTCTATAAATAAATAAATATCTTGTGTAAAATTGTATCGTATTTAATAGTATTTTCTGCTAAAATTTAATAGTATTTTATACCCCCCTGCTTTGACATCAAGTATTTTTGGCGCCGCTGCCGGGGAACATCTTAAAAGCCGGAAGCGCAACGCTAAAAAGAAAAAAAAAAAATAATTTTTATTTACTTTTATTAAAAGTCGTTTTTGTAAAAATTACGTTTTAATCATTCAAAAATATAAAAAGAAAAACAAAAATATTAGTATTTTTAGGATTTTGTTAAATATTTAAGTTTTATAAGTTTCTTTATCTTTATTTTAATTTATAAAAATATAAATTTTATTAAAAATCGTTTATTTAAATTAAAAACAGAAAACAAAATAAAAAAAAAAAAAAAAAATATAAAGAAAAAACGCGTAAAAACAAAACCTGTCAACTGATTTCTGGATCCCCGCGACTCGCGGGGTTTTCCTCTTTATTTGCCGCGACTCGCGGAGGTCTTCTGACACACGGACAAAACCCTAAAGTTGCATTGATTACGGGGTTTTATTTATTATTATTATTATTTAACTTAATTATTATTATTATTATTATTAATTTTAGTTTTATTTTTTACTTTTTACTTTATTTATGTATTTAGTTTTAATAAGTTTTTATTAAATTGTAAAATTAATAGTTTAGTAAAATAAATAATATAAAAATAATATTTTTATAAAAATTGTACTTTTTACAACTTTTTGTATATTTTTATATTTTGTACCTTTTTAATCGTTGTAGCATAATATTTGTATTTTTTAGCTCATAATTAATTTTAAACTTAGTTTTTGCTATCGTTATTTTAACTTTAGATTTTTAGGCTTTGCCGTAGAATTCCTTAAGTGCTTTTTCTTTAGACTAAGATTTAGGTGCTTTAGAATTTTGCGACGCCTTTTTAAGTTTTAGTTTCTTTTTAAGTTATTTCCATTTAGGATTTAGTTTTTCTTGTAAGCTTTAATATTTTTACACCTTTTACTATGTATCAATTATCATTCCAATTAGTAATTTCAATTTGCGATTATAATTTTAAGTTAGTTGTAGTAATAAGGTTAAATTAGTTAAGTATTTTTAAGTTTTGATAAGTTCCTTTTATTTTTCCGTCACCTTTTATTTTTCAACCATTTTTCTTTTTCGACATTTTTCGACGCGCAATCTTTTTCTCTCTTATTTCTCGCTATTCTAGTTTTAGGACATAGAATTTTTTTCTACTTCTTATCTAAATTTCTTAAAATTACGAAAATTTATTTTAAGTGGTTAAATTGATAGACATCAAAATTTTCTGGTTCGTAGTAATAGTTGGATTTGTACGTGGACCGGGTTATTGGAGCCAAACAGTCCTCAATTATATTGAGACCAAACGAATCCTGCCCCTCTGCTGCATCTTTTGGCTATTCGAAACGTGGGCAAAATCAGAAAAGTCTATTGATTGGATAACTTATTATAATTTTTCTTTCCTTTTAAAAACTAATAGGATATTCTGTGAATGCACCGAGCAAGACGTTCACCACCTTTTGTACGTTCACCACCTGTAACTCGATCAAGACATCGTTTAACAAATATAACCGCCGTTGATTTTTCTTTAGAATCGTCATCCAGTCGACCAAGTACTTCAGTTCAAATTTCCGATAATCCATTTTTTGAACCCAACCTCACAATTGAGAATCCAGAAAATATTCAGGAACGGTTCATAGATCCTGAACCATTAAACTTTCCTCCGGAACCACCAATCATTCAAACAGAGATTGTTGAGGAACGAACTATTAAATCAGAATCATCTAGTGATACCGATTCAACAAATTCAATTATGGAGAATCTGGAACCTTTAAGTATGGAAGACCGAATGAGAGCTAAACGCACTGGCCAAGGTCACGCAATTACTCATCCAGACATTAATGCGCCAGATTATGAAATCAAAGGACAAATTCTACACATGGTAACTAATCAATGTCAATTTAGTGGTGCGCCGAAGGAAGATCCAAATGAACATCTACGTACCTTTAATAGGATCTGCACACTATTTAAAATACGAGAAGTGGAGGATGAACAGATATATCTCATGTTATTTCCCTGGACTTTAAAGGGAGAAGCCAAAGATTGGTTGGAATCGTTACCTGAAGGGGCGATTGATACATGGGACGTTTTAATTGATAAATTTCTTAAACAATTTTTTCCTGCATCTAAAGCCGTAAGACTTCAAGCAGAAATTGTTACGTTCACACAGAAGCCAAATGAAACTCTATATGAGGCGTGGACAAGATATGGAAAGTTATTAAGAGGATGTCCGCAACATGGTTTAGACACCTGTCAAATAGTACAAATATTCTACCAAGGATGCGACATCACTACAAGAAAAGACATAGATATAGCAGCTGGTGGTTCGATTATGAAGAAAACCGAAACTGATGCTTACAAAATTATTGATAATACTGCTTCCCACTCACATGAGTGGCACCAAGAAAAAGATATCATTAGATCATCTAAAGCAGCTAGAGCCGATTCTAGCCATGACTTAGATTCCATTTCAGCAAAGATAGATGCTTTCGAGAGACGAATGGAAAAGATGACTAAGGATATTCACTCAATACGAATTAGTTGTGAGCAGTGTGGAGGACCACATTTGACAAAAGATTGTCTCAATATTGAATTAACAATGGAACAAAGAGAGAATATTTCATACATAAACCAAAGGCCTGGAAATAATTATCAGAATAATTATCAACCGCCAAGACCGATTTACAATCAAAACCAGAATTATAACCGAAATATTCCATACAACAACCAACAAGGTCCTAGCAATCAACAAATATCCAACAATACTTACAATCAGCAAAGACCGAATTTTCAAAACAAACCACCACAACAAACCGATGATAAAAAGCCGAATTTAGAAGATATGATGACGAAGCTAGTTGAAACTCAAACGCAGTTTTTCACATCTCAAAAACAAACAAATGAACAAAATGCTCAAGCATTTAGAAATCAACAAGCTTCTATTCAAAATCTGGAACAAGAAGTAAGTAACCTAGCAAGATTAATAGGTGAAAGAAAACCGGGAAGTCTACCAAGCGATACAAATGCTAACCCCCGGAATGAAACAGCTAAAGCTATTACCACAAGAAGTGGTACAACACTTAAACCACCTGAAATACCTGTAACTTCTGATGAAACTATTCCTACTTCACAAGAACCACAACCTGATCAAGATAAGGAAAAAGAACCGGTAGTTGAAAAGGTTAATGAAGATAACACAGTTAAGGCTAAACCTTATGTTAAACCATACCAACCACCACTTCCTTACCCGAGTAAAATGAAGAAGGAAAAACTTGAAGCCGAGCAATCCAAATTCTTGGATATGTTTAAACAGATAAATGTAAATCTTCCTTTCATTGATGTGATTTCAGGAATGCCAAGGTATGCTAAATTCTTGAAAGATCTAATCTCAAATAGAAAGAAAATGGAAGAACTCTCGGCTGTTACTATGAATGCAAATTGTTCAGCAGTGCTGTTGAATAAGATACCAGAAAAACTATCTGATCCAGGAAGTTTCACAATTCCATGTTTTCTGGGTAGTCTTAGTTCAATAGAAGCATTAGCAGATTTAGGTGCTAGTATAAATCTAATGCCGTATTCACTATACGCTAAACTAGACCTTGGAGAATTAAAACCAACCAGAATAAGCATACAACTAGCCGATAGATCAATAAAATATCCTAGAGGGATAATGGAGAACATGCTAGTTAAAGTTGGTACTTTAGTATTTCCAGTAGATTTTGTTGTTCTGGACATGGAAGAAGATTCTCAAGTTCCTCTTATATTAGGAAGACCATTCTTAAACACGGCTAAAGCAATGATAGACGTGTTCGGTAAGAAACTGACCCTAAGTATAGAGGATGAGAGTGTTACCTTTTCAGTTGATAGAGCAATGCAACAACCACAATCTGCAGATGATACATGTTATTATATTAAAACTATAGATGCACATGCAGAATTATTAGAAGAATTTCCAGAATTACAAGGAACAGGAGAATGTTCTTTAGGAGAAGGAAATGAACCAATTGATGAAGCTGAAATGTTAGCTACACTTATAGCTAATGGATATGAACCAACAACAGAAGAAATTCAAATGCTAAAAGAAGAAGACAGATATCGATATAAATCATCGATAGAAGAACCTCCGAAATTAGAGTTAAAGCCACTTCCAAACCATTTGGAATACGCTTATTTACATGGTGAATCTGAATTACCTGTAATAATATCGTCTTCTCTTACTGAAAATGAGAAATCACAACTCATTTCTGTGTTGAAAGCTCATAAACCAGCCATTGCATGGAAGATTCATGATATTAAAGGAATAAGTCCTTCGTATTGCACACATAAAATCCTTATGGAAGAAGGTCATAAAACATATGTGCAACGCCAACGAAGACTAAATCCTAATATGCAAGATGTAGTTAAGAAAGAGATTATTAAACTGCTAGATGCAGGTTTGATATATCCAATTTCTGATAGTCCATGGGTAAGCCCAGTTCAATGCGTGCCTAAGAAGGGTGGCATGACTGTCATTACAAATGAGAAAAATGAGCTTATTCCTACTAGGACTGTAACAGGATGGCGTGTATGTATTGATTATAGAAAATTAAATGACGCCACCAGAAAAGATCACTTTCCCTTACCTTTCATAGATCAAATGTTGGAAAGATTAGCCGGAAATAGTTACTATTGTTTTCTAGATGGATTTTCCGGATATTTTCAAATTCCAATAGCACCCGAAGATCAAGAGAAAACCACATTCACGTGCCCTTATGGTACTTTTGCTTACAAACGCATGCCATTTGGACTTTGTAACGCCCCTGCAACCTTTCAAAGGTGCATGATGGCGATTTTTCATGACATGATAGAAGAATGCATGGAAGTATTCATGGATGACTTTTCAGTCTTCGGTGATACATTTAAATCATGTCTAGTTAATCTGGAACGAATGCTAATTAGATGCGAAAAATCAAATCTAGTACTTAATTGGGAGAAATGCCATTTCATGGTTAAAGAAGGCATCGTTCTTGGACATAAAATTTCAAAAGAAGGAATTGAAGTGGATAGAGCTAAAGTAGATGTAATTGCTAAACTTCCACATCCCACCAATGTTAGAGGAGTTAGGAGTTTTCTAGGGCATGCCGGTTTTTACCGACGTTTCATAAAAGATTTTTCTAAAATTGCCACTCCTATGAATAAACTCCTAGAAAAGGATGCGCCATTCATCTTTTCAGATGAATGTATCAAATCTTTTAATATTCTTAAAGAAAAACTCACTAATGCACCAATCATGATAACACCAAATTGGAATCTACCATTTGAACTAATGTGCGATGCAAGTGATTTTGCAATGGGAGCCGTTTTAGGACAAAGGATTGAAAAACGATTTCAACCTATATATTATGCTAGTAAGACATTACAAGGAGCACAAACGAACTATACAACTACTGAAAAAGAACTCCTTGCTATTGTCTTTGCTTTTGACAAATTTCGATCATATCTCGTTCTAGCAAAAACGGTGGTCTATACCGACCATTCTGCTCTTAGATACCTATTTTCAAAACAAGATGCTAAACCAAGATTAATCCGTTGGATCTTACTCTTACAAGAGTTTGATATTGAAATCCGAGATAAAAAGGGAGCAGAAAATCTCGCCGCTGATCATCTTTCTCGTCTTGAAAATCCCGAATTAGAAGTTCTGAATGAATCGGCCATACAAGACAACTTTCCTGATGAATATCTATTGAAGATAGATTATAAAGAAATCCCATGGTTTGCAGACTATGCAAACTACTTAGTTTGTGGATTCCTTGAAAAAGGATTATCGTACCAAAGACGAAAGAAATTCTTCAATGATATAAAACACTATTTCTGGGAAGATCCACATCTGTTTAAAAGTTGTCCTGATGGAATAATACGCCGATGTGTATTTGGAGATGAAGCTAGTAAAATTTTAAACCATTGTCACACAGGACCAACAGGAGGGCATTATGGGCCTCAACTAACAGCAAGAAAAGTTTATGAAGCTGGATTCTATTGGCCTACAATTTACAAAGACGCACACCTTCTTTGCAAATCCTGTGATGCATGTCAAAGGGCCGGAAGAATAAGTCAACGCGATGAAATGCCACAAAATGTCATCCAAGTATGTGAAGTATTTGACATTTGGGGTATTGACTTTATGGGTCCATTTCCAAAATCTCATAATAATCTATATATACTCGTAGCCATTGATTATGTATCTAAATGGGCGGAAGCACAAGCTCTCCCAACTAACGATGCACGAGTTGTAGTAAACTTTTTAAAACGTCTTTTTGCAAGGTTTGGAACACCGAAAGCTTTAATAAGTGATCGGGGTACTCATTTTTGTAATAATCAACTTGAGAAAGTTCTTAAAAGATATGGAGTAACTCATAAAATCTCCACCGCATATCATCCACAAACAAGTGGACAAGTTGAAAATACAAACCGAGCTTTAAAACGTATTCTTGAGAAAACCGTAGGATCAAATCCAAAGGAATGGTCCATTAAATTGGAGGATGCACTCTGGGCTTTTAGAACAGCCTACAAAACTCCAATTGGAACCACACCTTTTAGACTTGTGTATGGAAAAGCATGTCATCTTCCAGTAGAAATTGAACACAAAGCATTTTGGGCTTTGAAGACATGTAATCTTGATTTACATGAAGCCGGACGTCTACGATTAAGTCAACTAAACGAATTAGAAGAATTAAGACATGAAGCATACGAAAATTCGTTAATCTATAAAGAAAGAACGAAGAAATGGCATGATAAAAGAATCAGAAATTCAAAAGAATTTAAAGAAGGAGACAGAGTTCTTCTTTTCAATTCACGATTCAAGCTATTTCCTGGAAAATTGAAATCAAGATGGTCTGGACCATTCATAGTCAAAAGAGTTTTCCCATACGGAACGATAGAATTAATAAATTCAAATGGGATTGAATTTAAAGTTAATGGTCACAGAGTTAAACATTACATACAGGGTCCGATGGAAGTCGACAACGAAGTTAATCACAATTTCGACACCACAGCTAACTAAGTGTGGGGAGAATCAAGTCTTTAAGGGATAATATGTATTTCTGTTAGAGTTAGATTGTCTGTTTTCGTGTAGTTCTCGAAAATGGAACACGTATGGTCTTTCCCTAGCAGACCCTAAAGAACTAGTCTTCTCCCCCCATTCTGAATTTTTATTTTTTTAGGTTTTTACAAAATGAAGACTGCCTGTGAACTAAACCATGGTCTAATGCTACACGCTTTGATCACTAAACGTAATAATGACATACTCCCGAGTGAATTAGTATCAGTAATTAGAGAAAGAATGGACGGAGTTAGAAAAGGATCCAGATGCGAAGATAATAAGTTACAATTTGGTAAAGGAAAATCAAAATCCGCAGCGAAAAGAAGAGCACGACACCTAGAAAAATGTCACAAATGCGGAAAATGGTCACATGGAGGTAAATGTTCAAATAATCAAACCTATTCAAATACCGAATTTGTTACTTTATGCAGAGACGGACCGTTCATATGTTTAGAAGAAAAGACAATGAATGCTCGAGGTTACGCCTATGCAGCCATGGAAGACCAATTAAACCGACTATCTTATGAATATAATAGATCATATAACTAAGAAATCTATTTCACAGGTATGTCTGTATAGTTTTTATTTTTATTTTATTTTTATTTTTAACCTTTTGATAATAAACGCTAATTTGTTCGCTAAAAAGTATTAAATTGGTATTAAATAAAATTAGGTTTGGCGACCGAAATTATTGATATCCTTCAAAAATTTATTACATCACTGCGAAATTTAACGTTTATTCTTAAGGTATAAATATCTTTAATCAATCAACCCAAAATATTTCAAAAATTCGTCATGAGTTAAATTAGGTCTTGGAACCGAAATTACTTTACCGAAAAGAGGGGCGCATATTTTTGATAATATTTGATTGATTAAAGTGGGATAAAAAGACAAAAAGATTTTCAATTTTATTTTTACCATGTTTTTAAAAAAAAAATTAATATTTAAATCTTAAATTAATATTGTAAACTTTGTAAAAACAATATTTTTAAAATTGTAAATATTTGAAAAATTAATATGAGTTTGGTGTGAATTTATAATATGAATTTTTAAATTAAGTTTGGTGTGAATTTTTAATTTTTAAAATATGAAATTTTAATTTTATGCATTTCAAATTTTAAGTTTGGTGTGAATTTTGAATTTTTAATATTAATTTTGAATTTTATATTTATGTTGTGTGAATTTAAAAACAAAAATTTACTTTATCTAATTAAGTTAAAAATATGATTTTTAAAAAATTCGTCGTAAGTTGAAGACTAGGTCTTTGAACCGAAATTGCTTTACCCGAGGGAGGGACGAGAACTTTTATTATCATTATTTTTAATCTTATTGATTTAAAGTATGCCAAAAACATTGAAAAAACCCAAAAATCTTAGGTTTTAAAACAATCGCTACAAAAAGACAAATTTTAAAAATTTTGTCGAGGGACGGACTAGGAAATCAATCCGAAACGACCTCGTCCTAAATAACAAGGGAAACAAAATTTTAAAATTAATTTCTTAATTGTTTTATAAGTTAAAGATTAAAAAAAAAAAAAAAAAAAAAAAAAAAAAAAAAAAAAAAACTCCGCGACTCGCGGAGTTTGCAGTGCAAACCTCCGCGACTCGCGGAGGGACAAAATTACAGAAAAAAAAAATATAACCAGCTGCACGAACAGAATAACACACACACACATACTGCACTTCGAAAAAACCCGAAAAAACCCACGAAAATCATCCCAAAAACTCGATTTTTCACCGTTAATCTTCAAATTTTTCACTACAATCATGTTGAGAAGGATGATATCTAGGAACTACTCAAGAAAACAGGTACAATTACACCCCAAATCACCTTTAAATCCGAATTTTAGTGTGTTCTTGAGCATATTTTCATAATTTGAATTTTGTTAATTTTTAGTGTAATTAGTGTTAAATTGTTAGTATATTATGCATGTATAACCTAGATTGATGCTTGTTAACATGATTTGAAGCCAAAAACTTCAAAATCTTTAGAATCTAGGGTTTGTGTTCTTGAGCAAATTTAGGGCTTTTTGATATAAACAGGTTATGGCCGATTTTTGTCATGAATTGTTGCTAAATTGAGTAGTGTAACATGTCTAGGTAGTTAAATGATCCAAACTTTGAGCCTAAACATGATTTTGAGAATTAAAGTGGACTTTTTCAAGTCCAAAATTCATGAACTTGATTTTTGAAAGATAATGCCATTTGAGACTTGTTTATTTGCTAGTAATGATTATTTTGACATGTTATTTGAGTTGAATGCTTATGAACTTGGCGAAAATTTTCGTATATGCTTATTTGAAAAAGTGTAGATTTGATAAAAATGTGAAAATAAGCTTAAGTTTGATATAAATTGATAATGTCATTGTAATTATTTTGATTGATGATTTTGCTGACACTAATGCATATTTGGATGCACAAAATTTGTGTTTGATGTGTTTTGCAGAATGAAAGGGGTGAATCTTTATCCCAAGCCCGTCATGCTCCTGCTGAGAACTTGGAACAACAGGAGGTAGATAACTACTACAAGCAGGATGTACCTCATCCAGTCATGACCTTTTCAGATATGCACTTGGAACAGTTGCACCCGAACCTGCGATTTGACAGACTTTGGATAGATTATCCAAAATATCAACGGGGTTTGCATACTCTTCACTCTAAGGTTGTTGAGGTACCGAGGGTCATAGAATGGGGACCCTTGGAAGCTGTAGAATTGGCCGGGCCAATTAGGGAATTACTGGTACAGAGGTATGGTAATTCTTATTTTAATGACTGGATATGTTTATTCACCATACGCAGACCTGTATATAAAGTATGGTGTGAAGAGTTGTTATGTAGTATAGAGTTGAATGATCGGGTAGCCAGTTTAACCGATCGTTCTTTTGTTAGATTTTTGTTAGGCGGTTCGATGCGCCACATGTCTTTACTAGACATGGCTCAGGCTTTACGTATATATACGCCTGAGGAATTAGCGTCTGCCGATTGTAGAGGATTGATACTAAACGGTAGGAAAATAGATGAGAATTTTGATACACACGGTGTGTGGAGTCAAATGACAAGCCACCACCGTTTTAAAGGGGGAAACTACTCTTATTTGGATATAGATAGAGCCGAATTAAGAGTAATACATAGGTTTTTAGCTAACTCGATTACACAAAGGGGTAAAAACAAAGAAAAGGTAAATGAACAAGATTTGTTTTACCATATGTGTATTCGAGACCCACACAGCGCTGTAAGTATACCATATTGTGTGGGTTATTATTTATCAGCTATGGTTCGAGGGATGCGTCCACATAGCATAATAGGAGGTGGTATTTTTATTACTTTGATTGGTGAATATCTCGGTGTGGATATAAGTCGGGGGGGATTATTAGTAGAAGAGCCGGAACCCCGCGACACTATAGGATTAAATGTATACCATGGTGCGAAAGTGTTAAAGCGGCGAAATAACGCCGCAGTACGATACAATGGTAGACATCCACAGGTAGAGAGAAACCAGGAACAAGGTAATGTAGGAGGGGGAAACCAGATGCAAGAAATGCAAAGGTTTATAGCTTCTCAGGAATACGAAAATGCTAGACAGAGAGCATTTGAAGATTGGCAAGTTCATCAGAACCAGATCATAGCACATTGCCAACACATAGGTAGAAACTATATTCCTACACCGAAACCCGTCTTCCCTCCTTGGTCGATAGAGATGCAGCCACCATATCCTACGTATGACCCTGCCGAGGCATTCTATAGCACTTATGGTTATGCGTGGAACCCCTATTGGTACCAATATCATCCTTAGTTTACTTATTTTTATTTTTATTTTGTAATTTGTAATTATTGATGTATTTAATATTTTTGTTAATATTGTAATCATTTTTATAATTATCTAACTTTTATTCTTAGATTTTAATAATTTTTGAATGTGGGGTAATAAACCAAACTTCAAAAATATGTATATATGTTTGCAGTTTATCTTATGTACACAACAGGGTAAAACAACGCATTTTCAAAGACTGGCATTAAGTTCAGCAAAAGCAAGTAATTTTGACGACAATGATGCAAAATACATGTGAAATAACAACAAGACGGAATGAACAAATGACGTGCACCATTTATCATTCAGCAAACAAACGCCAATATATTTGGAAACTTTGGTAAAAATTTAATCATTTTCACACAAATCACCCTCAATAATTTAAATTGTTACTGATTTCTTGCAAATGAGGGCATTGCAAGATCTTAAGTGTGGGAAGGGGTTAAATTCTTTCGGATTTTAAAAATTTTTATATTAAACACTTGGTTACCATTAAAAATACTAGTAAAGCAGTAGTTGTATTAGAATCTAGTGCTCTCTGATAAAAAAGAACAGCCCTAGTCTTATATACTGACTACCCAATTCTAGTAAAATTTTTTAAAATTTTCAATTAAATGAATTCAAATCATGTTTATACATATTTATGAACGATAAAACTAGGTTTTAACACCGAAATTATTGTTACCTCGGAAAGGACATAAATTGAGAAACAAACTAAAATGTTAAAATTCATTTAAAATGGAATAGAGAACGATAAAAAGAAAAATAAAAAGCCAAGTGTGGGAAAATTTACCAAGTTATTTTAAACATATGTCACATATATTTGTAACAAATAACTGAAAATACTTTTGCTTTGAACTAAACTAAACTGTTTTACCCGATGAAAGAAAAGAAGAGATGGATCTACACGATGAATCAATTCCATCATTAAAAGGAAGTAAAGTCTTCCGAAAAAGACACGCGCTTTTTGATTTAGGTCATGAAGTTGTCGTCCAGACCAGCTGTAGGTTGACGAAAAATCTAGAAAAGTCATCACTAAAATCAGCAGGAAATCCACGGACCTCAGCATTAAACAGGGTCGCCAAGTGGTCAGATTTATCCTAACCATGAGAAGGATTTATCAAGTACAATGGGGGGGCACCGTGCAAATTAGCTGGATAAGACTAATGAATCAGATCCCCAGAAAGGATAATCTCCTTAAAGATTAAAAATCAGCTTTTAAGACTGATATTACTCAATCCTAGAGATTGACCTTAAAGATTGAGAATTACAAACTCATGGAATTCAATGATATCTAAACTCGAGCTTAAACGAGAAAATATTTTGATCAAAATTACAAACCGATTTGTTTTCTGAAAACCCTATTTTCAATGCGTTCATTACCATTGAACGTAAAATCCTAGGAATTCACCTGGAATTCATTAGGTCACCTGAACTAAATCGGGTGTCAACCGTAAGAACGGTGGTTGCATAACATGGTCAAAGACAGGACCTTGTGCCAGACCGAAAAATTATAAGGGTGAGCTTTACTATTGCTCCTACCAAGGATAGTAATTGCGTCCGACACGTTATAGACCATAATCAAAAGCATGTCACGGGACATTGCCTTAAACAGTTGCTTGTTCAACGCTTTCCTTTACAACCGGACGGTAGTTTGCCGAAAGGTAATATACGGAACAAGTAAACTGGACGTGTTGCTTTCCAAATACAAGGTTAGCAAGTGGGTGACACAAAACCGCAAGTTTTGAGCTAAAATTTTCAAATCTGAAACCCACCAAACCCACAAAAATATTTTGCAAACACCGGTAAAGGGTTATTCCGGAAAACTTATCTAGGGTAAAAACTAGATTTAATTTTCAAAAGATCAAATGTTTTCATAAAGATCCAATTTCCTTAATGGATCTAAATTTTTATAGTCATGTGGGACTGTAAACCATATCGTTACTACCATTGTTTATACCGCCGTATAGAAATCACTGATGTACAAAGTGTGAAGAATAAAAAAGTGATTCTAGTATTTCAAGACGATATTGCTTGAGGACAAGCAACGCTCAAGTGTGGGAATATTTGATAATGCTAAAAACGAACATATATTTCATAGCATTATTCCTCAAGAAAGACAAGCTTTTAGTTGCAATTGTTCTATTTACAAGTGATATTCGTTTAAATAATAAAAGGTGAAGACAAAAGACAGATTCGACGATTTGAAGACGCAAACGACCAAAAAGCTCAAAAGTACAAAAGACAATCAAAAAGGTTCCAATTATTGATAAGAAACGTCTCGAAATCACAAGAGTACAAGATTCAAAACGCAAAGTACAAGATATTAAATTATACGCGAGGACGTTCGAAAATCCGGAACCGGGACTAGAGTCAACTCTTAACGCTCGACGCAACGGACTAAAAATTACAAGTTAACTATGTATATAAATATAATATAATATATAATTAATTATATTAATTATATATATATTATATATATATATTATTAAAACCGTCGGCAGCCAGAAACTCCAAGGGTGTGAAATGAAAATACCTCTCCGCGACTCGCGGAGTTTGAAGGCCATTTTGCCGCGAGTCGCGGAGCCCCAAATTTCATTCCTGGCTATAAATCAACCCGAATTCTGATCAAAATATCATCATATTTTCATCTCTCTCTCAATATATACGAGTAATATATATTTATATTTATAATTTATATTTTAATTTTAATTATAATTCTAATAATAAGGGTATGTTAGCGAATGTTGTAAGGGTGTAAGTCGAAATTCTGTCCGTATAACGCTACGCTATTTTTAATCATTGTAAGTTATGTTCAACCTTTTTATATTAATGTCTCGTAGCTAAGTTATTATTATGCTTGTTTAAAACGAAGTAATCATGATGTTGGGCTAATTACTAAAATTGGGTAATTGGGCTTTGTACCATAATTGGGGTTTGGACAAAAGAACGACACTTGTGGAAACTAGGCTATGGGCTATTAATGGGCTTTATATTTGTTTAACTAAATGAAAGTTTGTTAATGTTAATATAAAGATTTACAATTGGGCGTCCCTATAAATTACCATATACACTCGATCGGACACGATGGGCGGGGTATTTATATGTACGAATAATCGTTCATTTAACCGGACACGGGAATGGATTAATAGCCACTAGAATAATCAAAACAGGGGTGAAATTACATTCAAGGGTAATTGGTGTAATTGTTAACAAAGTAGTAAAACCTTGGTTTACACGCAGTCGATAACCTGGTGTATTCATTAAACAAAGTATTAAAACCTTGTTACAATTCGAATCCCCAATTAGTTGGAATATTTATCTTCGGGTATAATAATAATTTGACAAGGACACTTGCAATTTATATTTATGACTGATGGACTGTTATGGACAAAAACCAGACGGACATATTGAATAATCCAGGACAAAGGACAATTAACCCATGGGCATAAAACTAAAATCAACACGTCAAACATCATGATTACGGAAGTTTAAATAAGCATAATTCTTTTATTTCATATTTAATTTCCTTTATTTTATATTTAATTGCACTTCTAATTATCGCACTTTTATTTATTTTATTTTATCGCACTTTTAATTATCGTACTTTTTAATTATCGCAATTTAATTTTATCGCATTTTTATTATTTGCAATTTCATTATCGTTATTTATTTTACGCTTTAATTTAAAGTCTTGTATTTATTTTATATTTTACATTAGGTTTTAACTGCGACTAAAGTTTTAAAATCGACAAACCGGTCATTAAACGGTAAAAACCCCCCTTTATAATAATAATATTACCTATATATATATTTGTATTTTTATAAAAGTAAACTAATATAGCGTTGAGCTTTGTTTAAAGATTTCCCTGTGGAACGAACCGGACTTACTAAAAACTACACTACTGTACGATTAGGTACACTGCCTATAAGTGTTGTAGCAAGGTTTAAGTATATCCATTCTATAAATAAATAAATATCTTGTGTAAAATTGTATCGTATTTAATAGTATTTTCTGCTAAAATTTAATAGTATTTTATACCCCCCTGCTTTGACATCATGTAGTAAGATTCCAGAGTATAAAATAGCACATTACGCACAAATACGCAGTTTCGCAAAAACACAAGGCACAAAAGCAAGTCGAAAAAGTCGGGTTGTTACATTACCCACCTGTTAATCGAAATTTCGTCCCGAAATTTTGAGGAGTGACCAACAATGGTACCGTCTTTGAATAAGAAGGAGCGTATCAAAGCTCCGAGGGACTCATGGGCTCAGAAGTGAACTATTTATCTTGAAAGGTACTTGGGCGTATAAAAGTAAGAATAGGTATATGCCATTAACTATGTCTCTTGTCCTAAGAGATCAACAAATTGATTTCGTCTCTTGTTAACACGAATATGTCATCCGAATATATACCCACAAAAGGAATGATGATGTTTGTAGTCCTACAGGCATCTTCAGTAAGCTGGATGCATGAAATCCATCATGAATGTTACTAAACTCATCTAAAATATTGAGCGCTTATGTCGCAATACAGGGCTGACAGGTAGAATGGAAAACATAGTGATCACAACATACTGCGTGTGAACTTATCCTTGGATGGAATGAAAGCACAGTTCCATGATGTAACTTTATCCTTTCAATTACATGTTGAAGTTAGGGTTAACATTAACTAGAACAACATATAGTTGCAACCAACGAAGGAAGAAATATGTAGAGTATCCACATCAGTGTCGTAAATGTTTTAAGCAGTCCCCTTCCAAGAGGATAACAGGATTCGTAGATTCTTAAAGTATCTTATATTACATTTCCAAAAGAAAATCGCACGAAAGGTGTGGTCCTTGAACGAGAGTGAACTCTTCGAGCGGTTCGTCCTGAATTTATCCTTATACTTAAGGGGATGCGCGAATGAGAAGATACGTGAACCCTAGGTGATAAAGAATGGTTTACTCTAAAAAGAATCTCAAAAACGATTCCTTGTACCTCAACCTACTGATTCATAGAGATGATGTTTACGGGGGTGTTGCATTTAGTCATGAAATATTGAGAATAGAAACCCGCCTAGTGCCTTTTCTACGGTAAGGTGACTACTGAGTGTTCCTCGGAAAACTGATTCATCGGCCCGCGTTTTTGCCATGTCTAACCTTAAAAGGGAACATTTTACGAGCGCAAAGACTTTCTAACAAATTTTATAAATCTGCCACCCAAAGTGGCTCAAGCATTTTTAACAAAGATTTTAATAGTAAGCTTCATCCCTAACGGAAGGCGAGAAGGAGTGTGATCCATACATGGTGTAGTCTAATACGAAAACCTTTAGTAAAATCAACCAAGGAAGTTTTGAAAAACCTTTAAACGTTTGATGTGACAATACAAACGGAACAAAGTTCCTAGTAAATTTAGAAGTATGTACAACGTGTACCATTTTGCACAAAACTATTTGACTTAAGTTAAACAACTCAATAAAGGAGCGATTTTTAAATAATTTGAAGGGATAACTTAGTGTATACTAACCAAAATAAGTAAATGTAAATTGATTAACTTAATCGCATCAGTGATAGAAATTTTTTTTTTACTTACATTTGTCCATAAATCTCGTGAGGACCCCACAAATAAACAACGTGTAAAAATTTTGTTAAACATAGTTTTTCGTATTTCAGAGGTTACGAGTTGAAAAAGATTGAGTGAAAAATCTTTGGATCATCGGGTGACATGTTACTAGGTAATGAAAACTAATGAATTAAATGTAGTTTTGATAATTATCAGGACATAAGTCTTTGGACCAAAAATGTTCACGTGCGAAGCCGTTGCTAAAAAGTGAGGTATGAAGGATAGAGCATGAGGAGGAGAAGTTAATCGCTTCTTAAACTTTGCAAAATACCAAACAGGTTATGACTAATACTTAAAGTCGGATTACTGATGGTGTTAATATCCCTAGATGAGAATCTCTTGGAATAAGTCAGGACTTCGAGTTATGTAAGAAAGAGCATCGTTCCAACAGGCGTGACAAATAAGATCTTTGGGGTAACGTAATAATTTTGAATGGTTTAAGTGTTAGTGGTGTAGTGACCCGAACTTTTCCATGTTTATATATATTAATTGAGATTGATATTTACATGATTAAATGTTTCCAACATGTTAAGCAATCAAACTTGTTAAGACTTGATTAATTGAAATATGTTTCATATAGACAATTGACCACCCAAGTTGACCGGTGATTCACGAACGTTAAAACTTGTAAAAACTATATGATAACATATATATGGATATATATATAGTTAACATGATACTATGATAAGTAAACATATCATTAAGTATATTAACAATGAACTACATATGTAAAAACAAGACTACTAACTTAATGATTTTTAAACGAGACATATATGTAACGATTATCGTTGTAAAGACATTTAATGTATATATATCATATTAAGAGATATTCATACATGATAATATCATGATAATATAATAATTTAAAATCTCATTTGATATTATAAACATTGGGTTAACAACATTTAACAAGACCGTTAACCTAAAGGTTTAAAAACAACACTTACATGTAACGACTAACGATGACTTAACGACTCAGTTAAAATGTATATACATGTAGTGTTTTAATATGTATTTATACACTTTTGAAAGACTTCAATACACTTATCAAAATACTTCTACTTAAAAAAAATGCTTACAATTACATCCTCGTTCAGTTTCATCAACAATTCTACTCGTATGCACCCGTATTCGTACTCGTACAATACACAGCTTTTAGATGTATGTACTATTGGTATATACACTCCAATGATCAGCTCTTAGCAGCCCATGTGAGTCACCTAACACATGTGGGAACCATCATTTGGCAACTAGCATGAAATATCTCATAAAATTACAAAAATATGAGTAATCATTCATGACTTATTTACATGAAAACAAAATTACATATCCTTTATATCTAATCCATACACCAACGACCAAAAACACCTACAAACACTTTCATTCTTCAATTTTCTTCATCTAATTGATCTCTCTCAAGTTCTATCTTCAAGTTCTAAGTGTTCTTCATATATTCTACAAGTTCTAGTTACATAAAATCAAGAATACTTTCAAGTTTGCTAGCTCACTTCCAATCTTGTAAGGTGATCATCCAACCTCAAGAAATCTTTGTTTCTTACAGTAGGTTATCATTCTAATACAAGGTAATAATCATATTCAAACTTTGGTTCAATTTCTATAACTATAACAATCTTATTTCAAGTGATGATCTTACTTGAACTTGTTTTCGTGTCATGATTCTGCTTCAAGAACTTCGAGCCATCCAAGGATCCGTTGAAGCTAGATCCATTTTTCTCTTTTCCAGTAGGTTTATCCAAGGAAATTAAGGTAGTAATGATGTTCATAACATCATTCGATTCATACGTATAAAGCTATCTTATTCGAAGGTTTAAACTTGTAATCACTAGAACATAGTTTAGTTAATTCTAAACTTGTTCGCAAACAAAAGTTAATCCTTCTAACTTGTCTTTTAAAATCAACTAAACACATGTTCTATATCTATATGATATGCTAACTTAATGATTTAAAACCTGAAAACACGAAAAACACCGTAAAACCGGATTTACGCCGTCGTAGTAACACCGCGGGCTGTTTTGGGTTAGTTAATTAAAAACTATGATAAACTTTGATTTAAAAGTTGTTATTCTGAGAAAATAATTTTTATTATGAACATGAAACTATATCCAAAAATTATGGTTAAACTCAAAGTGGAAGTATGTTTTCTAAAATGGTCATCTAGACGTCGTTCTGTCGACTGAAATGACTACCTTTACAAAAACGACTTGTAACTTATTTTTCCGACTATAAACCTATACTCTTTCTGTTTAGATTCAAAAAATAGATTTCAATATGAAACCATAGCAATTTGATTCACTCAAAACGGATTTAAAATGAAGAAGTTATGGGTAAAACAAGATTGGATAATTTTTCTCATTTTAGCTACGTGAAAATTGGTAACAAATCTATTCCAACCATAACTTAATCAACTTGTATTGTATATTATATAATCTTGAGATACCATAGACACGTATACAATGTTTCGACCTATCATGTCGACACATCTATATATATTTTGGAACAACCATAGACACTCTATATGTGAATGTTGGAGTTAGCTATACAGGGTTGAGGTTGATTCCAAAATATATATAGTTTGAGTTGTGATCAATACTGAGATACGTATACACTGGGTCGTGGATTGATTCAAGATAATATTTATCGATTTATTTCTGTACATCTAACTGTGGACAACTAGTTGTAGGTTACTAACGAGGACAGCTGACTTAAGAAACTTAAAACATCAAAATATATTAAAAGTGTTGTAAATATATTTTGAACATACTTTGATATATATGTATATATTGTTATAGGTTCGTGAATCAACCAGTGGCCAAGTCTTATTTCCCGACGAAGTAAAAATCTGTGAAAGTGAGTTATAGTCCCACTTTTAAAATCTAATATTTTTGGGATGAGAATACATGCAGGTTTTATAAATGATTTACAAAATAGACACAAGTACGTGAAACTACATTCTATGGTTGAATTATCGAAATCGAATATGCCCCTTTTTATTAAGTCTGGTAATCTAAGA
The DNA here is from genome assembly GCF_046630445.1 of Rutidosis leptorrhynchoides. Classification (NCBI taxonomy): domain Eukaryota; kingdom Viridiplantae; phylum Streptophyta; class Magnoliopsida; order Asterales; family Asteraceae; genus Rutidosis; species Rutidosis leptorrhynchoides. The sequence continues at coordinate 164,707,270 of NC_092343.1, read as the reverse complement.
ATTAGGGAACAGACACCCTAATTGACACGAATCCTAAAGATAGATCTATTGGGCCTAACAAACCCCATCCAAAGTACCGGATGCTTTAGTACTTCGAAATTTATATCATATCCGAAGGGTGTCCCGGAATGATGGAGATATTCTTATATATGCATCTTGTTAATGTCGGTTACCAGGTGTTCACCATATGAATGATTTTTATCTCTATGTATGGGATGTGTATTGAAATATGAAATCTTGTGGTCTATTATTATGATTTGATATATATAGGTTAAACCTATAACTCACCAACATTTTTGTTGACGTTTTAAGCATGTTTATTCTCAGGTGATTATTAAGAGCTTCCGCTGTCGCATACTTAAATAAGGACGAGATAATGCTTGTATGATATTGTGTAAAAACTGCATTCAAGAAACTTATTTTGTTGTAACATATTTGTATTGTAAACCATTATGTAATGGTCGTGTGTAAACAGGATATTTTAGATTATCATTATTTGATAATCTACGTAAAGCTTTTTAAACCTTTATTGATGAAATAAAGGTTATGGTTTGTTTTAAAATAAATGCAGTCTTTGAAAAACGTCTCATATAGAGGTCAAAACCTCGCAACGAAATCAATTAATATGGAACGTTATTAATCAATAAGAACGGGACATTTCAGTTGGTATCCGAGCGTTGGTCTTAGAGAACCAGAATTTTGCATTAGTGTGTCTTATCGAGTTTGTTAGGATGCATTAGTGAGTCTGGACTTCGACCGTGTTTACTTGAAAAATGATTGCTTAACAAATTTTGTTGGAAACTATATATTTTTAACATGTGAATATTATGTGATATATTAATCTCTTAACGCGTTTGATATTATGTGATAGATGTCTACCTCTAGAACAAGTCCCATTGACTCACCTAATAATAATGAAGAGTCAAATGTAAATTGGAATGATTCGTGGACTGATTCACAAGTTCCCGAAGAGGAACCGGAAGAAGAGTCGGAACCGGAAGAAGAATCGGAACCGGAAGAAGAATCGGAACCGGATGAAGAAATAGAACCGGTGGGGGAAATAATAAAACGGTTAAGTAAAAGAAAATCCTCAACCAACCGACCAAGGTTAATTATGGTCAATGGTGTTTCCGCCAAGGAAGCAAAATATTGGGAGGATTACCAATTCTCCGATGAATCAGATTCCGACGAGAATTCCGATGATGTTATAGAAATTACCCCAACTGAATTTAAAAAGGCAAAAGAAAATAATAAGGGAAAGGGCATAAAAATAGAGAAATCTAATTCCAACCCCGATGAACTTTATATGTATCGTCAACCCCCGAAGTCCTTAAGTTGTAACAATGACCCGGGAACCTCTAAACCACCAGGTTTTTCTAAACCAATGTGGATAACGACGGCTCGTATTAGGGGAAAATCATATATCCCTAGAAACTTGGCAAAACGAACCAAAACCGAAGAAGAAGAAACAAGCGAGTCGGAATAAGATAGTTGTATTCATGTGGTGTAATATATGTAATATAGTGTGCTTATGCTTTATGATATATGTAAAAATTGCTTGTATTAATAAGTATTTTTTTTATGAATCTAACTCTTGTCTATTTTACAGTATAAAAACGCAAAATGGATAGACAACCCAATATTTTAAGAGACCTACCCGGAGACATGATTGATGAAATCTTGTATAGAGTCGGTCAGAATTCCTCGGCACAACTATTTAAGGCGAGATCAGTTTGTAAGACATTCGAAGAACGTTCCAAGAATGTCTTGGTTTATAAGAGACTTTCGTTTGAAAGATGGGGGATATCACATTGGGAAACCCATAAGTTACGATGTGTTTACTTTGACGCATATATTGCGGGGAACCCAAATGCTATTTTACGCAACGGGTTAAGAAATTATGTTGACTCAATGTATCCGAATATAGGACTTCATGATTTAGAAAAAGCGGCTAACATGCAACATAAAGAAGCATGCTATGCTTATGGGTTAGTAATGTTCGCTTCTCACCAAAGTGAGAAAAAGAACATCGGGCTACAGCTATTAAACAAAACGTTCCCACAAGTGACGGAGTCGGTAATTGGGGTAAGAAATGAGGTTTTTAGATTGTTACGGGACTGTTGGACATTACGTAACCCTCGTCCCTTTGACGACGTTACAACACGCTGTCTTATCAACGGCCATAACGGTTATGTTGCACAAGACCAAGGATGGGAAGTAGTCCTAGTAAAACCAGAATGCATGACTTGTTTCTGGACGTATGAATTACGTGTCTTTATTGCCTTTGCTGAACGACTTGTGTACTAGCTAGAATTATCTTCACAACTATCTTGTATCAAAGTTATTGTGTGCTATATTTCATGCTTTATGTAAAATAAGCGGTATTGTAAGTTTGTAAAATATTGTATAAAAGTTTGAACGCGAAATATTATTATAATCAGTTTTTCATATAGAATTGTAGTAGTTGAATTGTATATTAGCTACTAAGTATGAACTTAACGGGTAGGTACTACCCGAATTTAAACTTATAAAACGCTAATATGAAGAAAAAGCTTTTATAAATGAGTTCATATTATGCTACGAAATACTATTAACTACTCTTAATATTCTGTATGATTAACTTGTTCCATTTGACTATTTTGAAGGAAATGGCACCGACTACTCGACACACCGTGAATATGAATGAAGAGGAATTTCGTACTTTTCTAGCTTCAAACATAGCCGCAGTACAGGCTGCGCTACATACCAACAATAACCTTGGATCTAGCAGTACAGGAAATCGTGTAGGATGCACCTACAAAGAATTCACTGCCTGCAAACCTTTGGAATTTGATGGAACCGAAGGACCGATCGGATTGAAACGGTGGACCGAGAAGGTTGAATCGGTGTTTGCCATAAGTAAGTGTACTGAAGAGGACAAAGTGAAGTACGCTACGCATACCTTCACAGGTTCTGCGTTAACATGGTGGAATACCTATCTAGAGCAAGTGGGACAAGACGATGCTTACGCACTACCGTGGTCAGCATTCAAGCACTTGATGAACGAGAAGTACCGTCCCAGAACCGAGGTCAATAAGCTCAAGACAGAACTTAGAGGGTTACGAACCCAAGGATTTGATATTACCACGTACGAAAGACGATTCACAGAATTGTGCCTATTGTGTCCGGGAGCATTCGAAGATGAGGAAGAGAAGATCGACGCGTTTGTGAAAGGATTACCGGAAAGAATCCAAGAAGATATAAGTTCACACGAGCCCGCCTCCATACAACAGGCATGTAGAATGGCTCACAAACTAGTGAACCAGATTGAAGAAAGAATTAAAGAACAGACTGCTGAAGAGGCCAATGTGAAGCAAGTCAAAAGAAAGTGGGAGGAAAACGGTGATAAGAATCACCAATACAACAACAACAGTAATTATAACAATAATCGCAACAACTATCCTAACAATCGCAACATCAATCGCAACTACAACAAACGGCCCAACAACAACAACAACAACAACAACCACAACAATCATCTTAACAACAATAATAACCGCAACAACAACAACAATCAGAAGCCGCTATGCCAAAGGTGTGAAAAGTATCACTCGGGGTTCTGCACCAAATTTTGCAACAAGTGTAAAAGAAATGGTCATAGCGCGGCGAAGTGTGATGTCTACGGACCAGGGGTTAACAGAACGAAAGGAACAAATGGTGTCGGAACGAGTAATGGCGGAGCAAGTAGTGTCGGAGCAAGTTATGCCAATGTAGTTTGTTATAAATGTGGAAAACCGGGCCACATTATTAGAAATTGCCCGAACCAGGAGAACACGAATGGACAAGGCCGTGGAAGAGTTTTCAATATTAATGTGGCAGAGGCACAGGAAGACCCGGAGCTTGTTACGGGTACGTTTCTTATTGACAATAAATCTGCTTACGTTTTATTTGATTCGGGTGCGGATAGAAGCTATATGAGTAGAGATTTTTGTGCTAAATTAAGTTGTCCGTTGACGCCTTTGGATAGTAAATTTTTACTCGAATTAGCAAATGGTAAATTAATTTCAGCAGATAATATATGTCGGAATCGAGAAATTAAACTGGTTAGCGAAACATTTAAGATTGATTTGATACCAGTAGAGTTAGGGAGTTTTGATGTGATAATCGGTATGGACTGGTTGAAAGAAGTGAAAGCAGAGATCGTTTGTTACAAAAATGCAATTCGCATTATACGAGAAAAAGGAAAACCCTTAATGGTGTACGGAGAAAAGGGCAACACGAAGCTACATCTTATTAGTAATTTGAAGGCACAAAAACTAATAAGAAAAGGTTGCTATGCTGTTCTAGCACACGTCGAGAAAGTACAAACTGAAGAAAAGAGCATCAATGATGTTCCCATCGCAAAAGAATTTCCCGATGTATTTCTGAAAGAATTACCGGGATTACCCCCACATCGATCCGTTGAATTTCAAATAGATCTTGTACCAGGAGCTGCACCAATAGCTCGTGCTCCTTACAGACTAGCACCCAGCGAGATGAAAGAACTGCAAAGCCAATTACAAGAACTTTTAGAGCATGGTTTCATTCGACCAAGCACATCACCGTGGGGAGCTCCTGTTTTGTTTGTCAAGAAGAAAGATGGTACATTCAGGTTGTGTATCGACTACCGAGAGTTGAACAAACTTACCATCAAGAACCGCTACCCACTACCGAGAATCGATGACTTATTTGATCAACTACAAGGCTCGTCTGTTTATTCAAAGATTGACTTACGTTCCGGGTATCATCAAATGCGGGTGAAAGAAGATGATATTCCAAAGACTGCTTTCAGAACACGTTACGGTCATTACGAGTTTATGGTCATGCCGTTTGGTTTAACTAATGCACCAGCTGTGTTCATGGACCTTATGAACCGAGTGTGTGGATCATACCTTGACAAGTTTGTCATTGTTTTCATTGATGACATACTTATTTACTCAAAGAATGACCAAGAACACGGTGAACATTTGAGAAAAGTGTTAGAAGTATTGAGGAAGGAAGAATTGTACGCTAAGTTTTCAAAGTGTGCATTTTGGTTGGAAGAAGTTCAATTCCTCGGTCACATAGTGAACAAAGAAGGTATTAAGGTGGATTCGGCAAAGATAGACACTGTTGAAAAGTGGGAAACCCCGAAAACTCCGAAACACATACGCCAGTTTTTAGGACTAGCTGGTTACTACAGAAGGTTCATCCAAGACTTTTCCAGAATAGCAAAACCCTTGACTGCATTAACGCATAAAGGGAAGAAATTTGAATGGAATGATGAACAAGAGAAGGCGTTTCAATTATTGAAGAAAAAGCTAACTACGGCACCTATATTGTCATTGCCTGAAGGGAATGATGATTTTGTGATTTATTGTGATGCATCAAAGCAAGGTCTCAGTTGTGTATTAATGCAACGAACGAAGGTGATTGCTTATGCGTCTAGACAATTGAAGATTCACGAACAAAATTATACGACGCATGATTTGGAATTAGGCGCGGTTGTTTTTGCATTAAAGACTTGGAGGCACTACTTATATGGGGTCAAAAGTATTATATATACCGACCACAAAAGTCTTCAACACATATTTAATCAGAAACAACTGAATATGAGGCAGCGTAGGTGGATTGAATTATTGAATGATTACGACTTTGAGATTCGTTACCACCCGGGGAAGGCAAATGTGGTAGCCGATGCCTTGAGCAGGAAGGACAGAGAACCCATTCGAGTAAAATCTATGAATATAACGATTCATAATAACCTTACTACTCAAATAAAGGAGGCGCAACAAGGAGTTTTAAAAGAGGGAAATTTAAAGGATGAAATACCCAAAGGATCGGAGAAGCATCTTAATATTCAGGAAGACGGAACCCGGTATAGGGCTGAAAGGATTTGGGTACCAAAATTTGGAGATATGAGAGAAATGGTACTTAGAGAAGCTCATAAAACCAGATACTCAATACATCCTGGAACGGGGAAGATGTACAAGGATCTCAAGAAACATTTTTGGTGGCCGGGTATGAAAGCCGATGTTGCTAAATACGTAGGAGAATGTTTGACGTGTTCTAAGGTCAAAGCTGAGCATCAAAAACCATCAGGTCTACTTCAACAACCCGAAATCCCAGAATGGAAATGGGAAAACATTACCATGGATTTCATCACTAAATTGCCAAGGACTGCAAGTGGTTTTGATACTATTTGGGTAATAGTTGATCGTCTCACCAAATCAGCACACTTCCTGCCAATAAGAGAAGATGACAAGATGGAGAAGTTAGCACGACTGTATTTGAAGGAAGTCGTTTCCAAACATAGAATACCAATCTCTATTATCTCTGATAGGGATGGCAGATTTATTTCAAGATTCTGGCAGACATTACAGCAAGCATTAGGAACTCGTCTAGACATGAGTACTGCCTATCATCCACAAACTGATGGGGAGAGCGAAAGGACGATACAAACGCTTGAAGACATGCTACGAGCATGTGTTATTGATTTCGGAAACAGTTGGGATCGACATCTACCATTAGCAGAATTTTCCTACAACAACAGCTACCATTCAAGCATTGAGATGGCGCCGTTTGAAGCACTTTATGGTAGAAAGTGCAGGTCTCCAATTTGTTGGAGTGAAGTGGGGGATAGACAGATTACGGGTCCGAAGATTATACAAGAAACTACCGAGAAGATCATCCAAATTCAACAACGGTTGAAGACCGCCCAAAGTCGACAAAAGAACTACGCTGACATTAAAAGAAAAGATATAGAATTTGAAATTGGAGAGATGGTCATGCTTAAAGTTGCACCTTGGAAAGGCGTTGTTCGATTTGGTAAACGAGGGAAATTAAATCCAAGGTATATTGGACCATTCAAGATTATTGATCGTGTCGGACCAGTAGCTTACCGACTAGAGTTACCTCAACAACTCGCGGCTGTACATAACACTTTCCACGTCTCGAATTTGAAGAAATGTTTTGCTAAAGAAGATCTCACTATTCCATTAGATGAAATCCAAATCAACGAAAAACTTCAATTCATCGAAGAACCCGTCGAAATAATGGATCGTGAGGTTAAAAGACTTAAGCAAAACAAGATACCAATTGTTAAGGTTCGATGGAATGCTCGTAGAGGACCCGAGTTCACCTGGGAGTGTGAAGATCAGATGAAGAAGAAATACCCACATCTATTTCCAGAAGATTCGTCAACACCTTCAACAGCTTAAAATTTCGGGACGAAATTTATTTAACGGGTAGGTACTGTAGTGACCCGAACTTTTCCATGTTTATATATATTAATTGAGATTGATATTTACATGATTAAATGTTTCCAACATGTTAAGCAATCAAACTTGTTAAGACTTGATTAATTGAAATATGTTTCATATAGACAATTGACCACCTAAGTTGACCGGTGATTCACGAACGTTAAAACTTGTAAAAACTATATGATAACATATATATGGATATATATATAGTTAACATGATACTATGATAAGTAAACATATCATTAAGTATATTAACAATGAACTACATATGTAAAAACAAGACTACTAACTTAATGATTTTTAAACGAGACATATATGTAATGATTATCGTTGTAAAGACATTTAATGTATATATATCATATTAAGAGATATTCATACATGATAATATCATGATAATATAATAATTTAAAATCTCATTTGATATTATAAACATTGGGTTAACAACATTTAACAAGACCGTTAACCTAAAGGTTTAAAAACAACACTTACATGTAACGACTAACGATGACTTAACGACTCAGTTAAAATGTATATACATGTAGTGTTTTAATATGTATTTATACACTTTTGAAAGACTTCAATACACTTATCAAAATACTTCTACTTAACAAAAATGCTTACAATTACATCCTCGTTCAGTTTCATCAACAATTCTACTCGTATGCACCCGTATTCGTACTCGTACAATACACAGCTTTTAGATGTATGTACTATTGGTATATACACTCCAATGATCAGCTCTTAGCAGCCCATGTGAGTCACCTAACACATGTGGGAACCATCATTTGGCAACTAGCATGAAATATCTCATAAAATTACAAAAATATGAGTAATCATTCATGACTTATTTACATGAAAACAAAATTACATATCCTTTATATCTAATCCATACACCAACGACCAAAAACACCTACAAACACTTTCATTCTTCAATTTTCTTCATCTAATTGATCTCTCTCAAGTTCTATCTTCAAGTTCTAAGTGTTCTTCATATATTCTACAAGTTCTAGTTACATAAAATCAAGAATACTTTCAAGTTTGCTAGCTCACTTCCAATCTTGTAAGGTGATCATCCAACCTCAAGAAATCTTTGTTTCTTACAGTAGGTTATCATTCTAATACAAGGTAATAATCATATTCAAACTTTGGTTCAATTTCTATAACTATAACAATCTTATTTCAAGTGATGATCTTACTTGAACTTGTTTTCGTGTCATGATTCTGCTTCAAGAACTTCGAGCCATCCAAGGATCCGTTGAAGCTAGATCCATTTTTCTCTTTTCCAGTAGGTTTATCCAAGGAAATTAAGGTAGTAATGATGTTCATAACATCATTCGATTCATACGTATAAAGCTATCTTATTCGAAGGTTTAAACTTGTAATCACTAGAACATAGTTTAGTTAATTCTAAACTTGTTCGCAAACAAAAGTTAATCCTTCTAACTTGACTTTTAAAATCAACTAAACACATGTTCTATATCTATATGATATGCTAACTTAATGATTTAAAACCTGAAAACACGAAAAACACCGTAAAACCGGATTTACGCCGTCGTAGTAACACCGCGGGCTGTTTTGGGTTAGTTAATTAAAAACTATGATAAACTTTGATTTAAAAGTTGTTATTCTGAGAAAATGATTTTTATTATGAACATGAAACTATATCCAAAAATTATGGTTAAACTCAAAGTGGAAGTATGTTTTCTAAAATGGTCATCTAGACGTCGTTCTGTCGACTGAAATGACTACCTTTACAAAAATGACTTGTAACTTATTTTTCCGACTATAAACCTATACTTTTTCTGTTTAGATTCATAAAATAGATTTCAATATGAAACTATAGCAATTTGATTCACTCAAAACGGATTTAAAATGAAGAAGTTATGGGTAAAACAAGATTGGATAATTTTTCTCATTTTAGCTACGTGAAAATTGGTAACAAATCTATTCCAACCATAACTTAATCAACTTGTATTGTATATTATATAATCTTGAGATACCATAGACACGTATACAATGTTTCGACCTATCATGTCGACACATCTATATATATTTCGGAACAACCATAGACACTCTATATGTGAATGTTGGAGTTAGCTATACAGGGTTGAGGTTGATTCCAAAATATATATAGTTTGAGTTGTGATCAATACTGAGATACGTATACACTGGGTCGTGGATTGATTCAAGATAATATTTATCGATTTATTTCTGTACATCTAACTGTGGACAACTAGTTGTAGGTTACTAACGAGGACAGCTGACTTAAGAAACTTAAAACATCAAAATATATTAAAAGTGTTGTAAATATATTTTGAACATACTTTGATATATATGTATATATTGTTATAGGTTCGTGAATCAACTAGTGGCCAAGTCTTACTTCCCGACGAAGTAAAAATCTGTGAAAGTGAGTTATAGTCCCACTTTTAAAATCTAATATTTTTGGGATGAGAATACATGCAGGTTTTATAAATGATTTACAAAATAGACACAAGTACGTGAAACTACATTCTATGGTTGAATTATCGAAATCGAATATGCCCCTTTTTATTAAGTCTGGTAATCTAAGAATTAGGGAACAGACACCCTAATTGACGCGAATCCTAAAGATAGATCTATTGGGCCTAACAAACCCCATCCAAAGTACCGGATGCTTTAGTACTTCGAAATTTATATCATATCCGAAGGGTGTCCCGGAATGATGGGGATATTCTTATATATGCATCTTGTTAATGTCGGTTACCAGGTGTTCACCATATGAATGATTTTTATCTCTATGTATGGGATGTGTATTGAAATATGAAATCTTGTGGTCTATTATTATGATTTGATATATATAGGTTAAACCTATAACTCACCAACATTTTTGTTGACGTTTTAAGCATGTTTATTCTCAGGTGATTATTAAGAGCTTCCGCTGTCGCATACTTAAATAAGGACGAGATTTGGAGTCCATGCTTGTATGATATTGTGTAAAAACTGCATTCAAGAAACTTATTTTGTTGTAACATATTTGTATTGTAAACCATTATGTAATGGTCGTGTGTAAACAGGATATTTTAGATTATCATTATTTGATAATCTACGTAAAGCTTTTTAAACCTTTATTGATGAAATAAAGGTTATGGTTTGTTTTAAAATAAATGCAGTCTTTGAAAAACGTCTCATATAGAGGTCAAAACCTCGCAACGAAATAAATTAATATGGAACGTTTTTAATCAATAAGAACGGGACATTTCAAGTGGCTGCCCGAAGGCCCTGTATGATGTGGTAGTAAGTGTCTTCATCACATACACACACACACATGAATCTCTCGATTTCGACGGTTGTAAAGTCTTCATGATGATTTGGATACGAATAAGCAACGAAAAAAAATTATATTACAAGCAACAAAATTTTTATAGAAATCGTTTAAGGTGACAATGTAAGAAAAGAAACGAAGTTCTTAGTAAACTGGAGTTATGTACAACATGTACTATTTTAAGTAGCATATCTTTTGAATAAAACAATTGATTGGTAAAAGTGAAAGTAAAATTTCATGTGTACTAGTCAAAATAAGTAATTATTTACTTTAACATATACGGTTTCTAAAATTTGTATGAATGGCAATAAAATAAATTTTTATAAAACTTAGAGAGGATCGCGCAATAAAATAGTGTTTGTAAAATTTTGGCAAACAAAATTTTCATATTTCGGAGGTTACAAGTCAGAAAAAGATTGAGTAAAAGATTTTGAAAATTTCGGGTGACATTTGAGCATCAATATCACGAGGTTATGAAAACTATTGAATTTAAATGTGGTTGATGACTTTTAGTAGGACATAAGTCCTTTGATCAAAAATGCTTAAGTGTGAAGTTGTTGCTTATAAGTGAGATACGAATGGGAGAGTATGAGGATGGAAATTAACTACCCATTGATTTTGGAAATTTCGAACTGGTACGACTAATATTGACGTAAGAAGGGTAATGGTGTGATTATCATCGATTAAGAATTCTCTCGGAATAAGTTAGGATTCAGAGTCGTGTAAGAATAAGCATCAAATAAGATTCTTGGGTAGTATAGAATTTAAATTGCTGAAGTGACGGGATACAATTTCCTTTATGTATCATTGTCCATTGTATCGGTTTCTTTCATGGTTAGAAAGTGAGCAGATTTGGTGAGGCGGTCAACGATAATCCCGATAGTGTCATAACTGCCTATTGTTTTCGGTAGCTTCGGGATGAAATCCATCGTCATCCCTTCCCATTTCCATTGTGGGATCTTGGGTTGTTGAAGTAACCCAGATCGCTTTTGGCTCACCATTCTCGCGAGGTATACGAATAATCTTTTCACTAACATTCGCTTTCATCCTTGAAAGCCATTCCGTTCCAACTATTTCATCAAAGCTTCCTAACTTGATGAGTATTAGGTTAATCCTAAAGTCCATTCCAACTAAATCTTATTATACTGCTGTGAAAAATTCTATCAATCTTCTCAAATAACATCTGCTTGTGCATAGGTAACTAATCCTTTCCAACTACTACTATAAAACTTCCAAGTTTTGTTGGCATGAGGTCATCTCCAAATGACCCACCTGTTAATTTTAAGGTACCACCTTAAATTACTCCTCTATCTCTGCCAGCTTACCATTAGCTTGTCCTATAGAATACTTAACTCTCATGGTTATTAATGGCTTATTAGTCATCACACTAAGGTTCTTAGATATAAGGTTTCTATCACTCTAGTATTAAACAATTCCGAGACGATAAATCGTTGTGAAGAAACGTACCCTAACAAAAATCAGGATCCATGTGAGTTTCCATAGCTGAGATAACGATTGCTCTACCACAAGTAAGTCCAAAGTTTTTCCTATTTGAGAACTTTTTCCTTAAGTGCTCAGGGTGTGCATATCTATAACAAATTTTCGGGTTATCATCTCTGCAATCAAGGCCCTTACAGTATCTGGGCTTAGTGGTTATTCCTACCTCTAACAGACCATAATGCGTACACTCAAGTGGTTCCTACCAAAATTCCCTTTGAAGCGCTTCATATTCCTTATATAGTGACATTGGGACTTCTGCATGATTCACTTCAATATAATCACGCTGGCCTGGCATCATTATATTGTACTAAATCATACGTTCATTCCAATATTACTCCATATGGTCAATGTAACGTGATCACTTTAAGTTCTTCTCAATTTCATCTAACGATGCTTTATCTATACTATCTCAAAACAATATCGATAAAATTAATCGCACGGTTTCTCGGTGTGGGTGCGTAGGTTTCGTAGGTCATGTATCAATGCCTAAATGTCTCGAAATTTCTTCAAAATGTTCGGGTTCAGGTAATGTCGTTAGGTTCCTTTCTAGAAATTCAACATGGGTCACGTGTCGAGTTGTACGTGTAGCAAGTAGTAATACGATTTGTCTTGAGGCGACTTCCAAGTCTTTGGGTACGGATGAGCATCAGTAGAAAACACTATGACCTTGTGAAAGGAGATGTCCTCCCAACTTCTCCAATACCTAAGAGTGTTAAAGACATAAGTCCAGAAGTGTCGTTAGATCATCGAGTAGTGGTGAAGAATGAAAGAGATAAGTGACGGTCATGAAAGCGTACGGGATACGAGTCAACTCACGGAAATTGAACAACCTTCTGATGTTCATACGTTGTACGTGGCTAATTAGAGTGAGCTCGGGGTGCGGTTACTCCGACAAGTCCTCACATATCTCCTCCTCCGAGGATCAACTTCAGCGGGCGTGTAATTCGAGGGGTACTCTTCCTAGATTGCGTGAAGTAACGTTTCAATCTCCGAAACGGTGGAACGGTAGTAACAGGTAGATTACAATACTAATCCTTAGGGTTAGACGTGTGGGAAAAGGGTTCAGAAAAACATCTGAACTAGGAAAGGTAAGTTTTCCAAGTCAGTACAGCGAATAGAAGGCATGAAGCAAGCACGTAATCAGGCTCTACAGCAGTATATAGCATGGTAGTAATAACTATACTAAACAGAAGTAACATGCAATTAAAAGCAGATAGTAGCATGCAGTAGCGAGGATAAGCAGTAGCATACAACAAGTTTACATAGCAGTAAAAGGAAACGGTAGCATGCAGCAAGTTCATACAGCAGTAGAAGTAAGCAGTGGCATACAGTAGTAGTAAGCAGTAACATGCAGTAATACAACACAGTAGCATGCAATAGGTTCCGCAGAAACAAGTAAATGAGCAAGTTGTAGATTAGTCCTATTAGCAAATCCTACTCGACTCGGTCAAGACTCACTAATGCAACCTAATTCCCTACAACCAATGCTCTGATACCAAATGTGATGCCCCGTACAAAACCATCGTGTATGGATCATCAACAACAGGATCATTACAAGGTCAAACACTATATGCTGTTTGAAAATCAGTTTTGCATTCATGAAAAGATAACGTTTTACAAAAGATAACGTGCTTCCAATGAATAGAAGCATAAACATAAGTATGTGACCCAAAGTTCGTTACAAAGCTATTGTTTGAAAATAACATAAATTACGAATGCAAAGGAAAAGTTCCATGATTGAGACATCTCTAAGTAATGCAGTGGAAATCTAACACAGTAGGTCCGTAACAGCAAGTCTATAACAGCAAGTTTATAACACCAAGGCAGTAAGTCTAATAGCAGAAGCAACAATGTCTAAGCACCTGAGAAATACATGCTTAAAAAGTCAACACGAATATTAGTGAGCTATAGTTTGTTTGTAATCAGTAATGTAATGTAGGCCACTAGATTTCAGTGCTTCAAACCAGCGTTTCAAATCAGTATTTCAAATCAGTATGATAAAGTATATGCTTATCCGTGGGCACTTGGTAATTAACTTAACGTAATATCACCCCCTAAAAGTACACTTGGTGAGTGCGTAAGTTTACGAAGTATTAAACACCCGTTAAATGCTAGCGCGACTAGCCCGAGTGGGGATGTCAAACCCTATGGATCCATATCTAAGATTCGCATTCACCGGTTCAAAAACTAATGACTAAACGTTACCAAGCTAAGGGGAAAGTTTATGCTGTTGTATAACCCACACATGTATAAAGTTTAAGTACTTGTGCCTAGTAAGTAAAACGTAAAAAGCGCATGTAATCTCAGTCCCAAAAATAGTAAAAGTAAAAAAGGGATGCTATAACTCACAGTGAATAAGCAGTAAAAGTAGTCACGAAAGTGTGCAAGTATTAAGTCGGTCCGAAAGGTCGTCAACCTAAGTCAAAGGTTACTAGGTCAGTAGGTTGTCCTCATAAGTTTTAATAGTGCATAAAATAAGTTTAGGTGTCATCATCATCATCATTCATCATCGTAAAAGCTAAGTAAGTTTAACAAGTATAGAGATCGGAACAATAGGCTGATTTTGATCAGCTGCTACGACCTCTATGTAAATCGAAAAGACGCGAAATCAGTGGATATGGCTCCGTATGGGAGTCCTCTAGTGGTTGACTAATTTCCAGACTCAAACTCGCCTTTGTTTGACCATGGCGACGATTTAAGTGCGAGTAGGTCAGAATTTTCAGCACAACGTTACAAAGGTGTAGTGGTTTTGAAAAGGTCATAAATCCCAAACCGTAACTCGGATTGAGGCGAGTCTTAAACGGAAAGTCATCTAATCGAACCAAGATATCTGAAAATCAACTTTTACAGTAGCCCAGGTGCCTGATCAGATCCATAAAACAGTAAAAAAGCACTCCGGTGGGGTTCTTGGTGCTTGATGCTCATCACGGTTCTCATCCTTGATGATTGTAGCTTCAAGTGTACAACTCGTTGATGGTTTAGCATCACCTTGACCAAGAGTCTACCATCAACACACAATATGTTAAGACCAAGTAAGAACGCAACTCATTTAAGAGTCTTAGATGGATGATGAACCAAGGTTACATCATATCCTTAGTGTTAACACAATTACAAGTTCCATTTACAACTAAAGCTACAAACTTTACTTCCATCAAACAAGTATTCACATAATCTAAATCAAATAAGGTGTTGGAACCTTAAGCTAGAGAGCTTGGATCCTTTTCACACAATTTATAAGATTACAAAGCTAGAATCCCTGAACCTTTGGTGTTTTTGAAGACCTTGAAGCATAAAGCTTAGATCCTTAAGTTACATGAAGACCATAAACAAAAGTTTTGATCTTTATAACAAAGTAATGAGATCATAAGTTAGAAAATTTAGATCCAACAAAAGATATGAAGATTCAAGCTAGAAAGCTTGCATCTTGGTTGTTCTTGAAGATCTTGAAGTATAAAGCTTGGATCTTTAAGTTACATGAAGATTACAAACACAAGTTTGAATCATTATAACAAAATAACAAGATTAAAGTTAAAAGATTTAGATCTACAAAGTAGGTGAAGATTCAAAGCTAGAAAGCTTGAATCTTCCATTTTATTGAAGGATTCAAATCTATGTTTGAATCTACAAGATGTAATCCAGATCAAAGTTAAAAAGCTAGATCCTTAGATGATGATGATGATCACGCGAATGGGGAAGGAAAGAAGAAGAAGAAAAATCAATTACTTACACTTTTTAGAGAAAGAAAGACTAGAGAAAGAATTAGAGAGTAAGTGTGTGTGAAATACAAATGAGAGCAAGTGTAAAATGGATGAATCAAGGCTTGTATTTATAGTGTGGTGATGGTGGTGGTGGTCTTCCAAAACCGTAGGCATGGGGGGAAAAAAGGGGAGACAACTTTTTCTTTTTGGTTAATGGTTGTCTAAAGTTGGTGCTTATGTTGGGATGCCATGAAACATTAAGGATAATACTTGACAAAATTGCTCGCATGTTCCCTCTAATAAATGGACATTTGTCTTACTTATTAATGGGTCACTAGTTACTTATAATTGGGCTAATTAAAAAGTTCACTAACTAGAGTAGGGTGGGCTAAAGTCCAACAAGGTAGAAAGTCCAACAAGCCTAACTAGTAAGCATAAGTAAATTATTGTAACGACCCTACTTTTTCCGTTATCTTTTACCGTTAATTATTTAACGACCGTTAACTGTTATTCATGCCACGTCATTTCTTTGACCTATATTATTATTTTTGTAATAATATATTAATTATTATGTGCTATGTGAATATTTGTATTCATATTTTAAGTTATACGTTTCTACGTGTCGCGGATTTCTATTCGGCGAATCTTTTCGGTTTTCGAACCAACGGTCAAGCTTTTGGGATTTTTAAATCCAAATTATCTTAAATATTATATTTTGATGTCATATAAATATATATAGTGTTTATATATTTTATTCGTCGCGTATTTGTTATCTCTCCGAAAAATCAATCGCGTATCGGTGTTTTCGCGTTTCGGGCTTCGTTCGGGAATTCGGGCCACAAGATTTCTTTCATTTATCAAGTTGGACCACAAGGGGGGCCCACCCTTCATATTTCAGCCGAAAATATCAAAGTGGAGGGGGTATTGTGCCATTTTTCCCAAACTTGTAGTTTTAGGGATCAAAACCTAATCACTACTTCATTCTTCCCCATTTTCACATTTTAATTTTTGTTTCCTCCTCCCCTTGCTCTCCTTGGCGTCACCTACCACCAAGAACATCATCATCATCTCACAAAATTGTTAATTATTTAAGAGGCTTTCAACATAATCGGATTCTACACAACGATCTCTATGCGTTCATATTACATGATTGTTGATTAAAGTATAAACCCTAACCCTATATTTTCAATTTTTCAATTATTTTTCTGTTTTTACATGTTATATTGATAGTATGTTGATTATATGTTATTGTATTGATGATTGTATGCATAGAAATGCTCAAATATATATGTTTTCGGTTTGATTGAATTGGGACAGCAGCATATTCATTCATTTCTGGTTATGTAACTGATATAAAAGTGAAATTAAAGTATCTATATTAGTTCCTCTCATCAAGACATTAATTTTAGACTCCGGATTCATGTCGTTTCGATTCCCGGAGCCCTAGAGATGATCAAAATGGTACTTTGTTAAGATTGAAATGTAATATTGATATGAACCAGGTTTGGTCCGACTTTGTGACGACCCGGAAATTTCGATCAAATTTAAACCTAATCTTATTATGTTTTCGACACAATAAGCAAAGTCTGTAATGTTGAGTCTTAAAAACATTGAACTATTTTATATATCCATTTAACTTTTAACCATTTCCGACGATTCACGAATCAATGTGTAAATATTTATGTAAAAGTATACATATATATATATATATATATATATATATATATATATATATATATGACTTTATACAAATTATTATTATGTGTATATTGAATCTAAATAAAAGTTATGGATAATATATGTGTTGAAATATAAAATATCTATTTCTATTATGAAATAACTTAATATAATAACTATAAAACATTATTGTTGAATGTATAATTATATATAAATATAATCATATAAATAGCTATATATGAAAAATAGATACTAATAGGTATATATACAGTTATATATAAAAAAAAATAATAAAGAAAATAAAATAAGAACTGATATATATTCACAGATCCAATTCATATCATAAGCAACTTCATCAATTTTGTTTCTTGTTTCAATCCGAGTCACTAGTCGAATATATTAAATATATAACAACAAATTATGGACATCAAAGTCTTTAAACTGTACGATTCAACTGTAGCCATTATATGTTTAGTTAAATTGTTTCTTGTTTTTATATTACTACTGAATATTCTAGCCATATATATCTGTAAACGAATTCAGTAAAAGTCGGATTCTTGTTACAAGTCTTTCTCAATCACATCTAACAACAGAAATCGTCACTTCATATAATACTCTGTATTGGTAATGAAAGGAAAATAACATAATACAGAAAATATTCTTGTTAACCCCTTTTCTTACTCATTCTTCAAGCAAATCGATTATTTTTTTTTTTTTACGAAATCAAAACAAACACAACCATCGAATTTCTGTTGGGTTGTGATGCCAGAAAACCAAACAAAACTCGAACAACTATTGCTACCATACTTCTGTTTTCTATTTTTCTGCTTGAAACCATCCATGACAACCTGCAATGTTTAATATTGCTAACTATCATGCTGCTACTTCTGTCCGGTTTCAACCATCACCCTACAACACCATAACCACCGCCACCTGCTGTCCAATTGAAACCACCATACTTCCACTTTTCTATTTTCTATATATATATATATATATATTTTTTCTTTCTTTCTTCGAACACAAACCGAACAAGATCCACCACAATCATGCTTCTATCAAAATATTCACTGATACTGTTTTCCTCTTGTTTCTTTTTCAACCGGGACACCATCGTCATCACTAGCATCACCTAAAACCGACACCAACACCACTATAATTCCATCAAACCTGTTATATATAAATCGATTTTGAATTCTGTGAATTTCTGTTTTTGTTTCAGTCGTAAACCACAAAGGAACACCATCGACACCCATCAAAAACCCCACATACAAATCGATTTTGATAATGGCATCATAAAACTGAAAACCTTTCAGCTGTTACAGTTCAAATAAAAAATAGATAAATAAATAATTAAATAGATAAATAAAAGAAAAAGAAATATATATATATATATATATATATATATATATATATATATATATATATATATATATATATATATATATATATATATATATATATATATATATATATATATATATATATATATATAAAACCTGCAACTTCTTCGACTGCACTGCTGCTTCTTTCTATCTTTGAATCAGATCGAATCCACTCAAGAAAAACCCCCAAAACTGATAATTTTACTCCAACTAGCCGATTGTGATGTGGTAACCATGATGATTGATGATGAATCGATGAATTACGAATTTTCACTTGATTGATTATTGATTAATGAATCAAAGAACACTTGAATCTTGAAACTCTCGCTCCTGCTTGTTGTTCTGCTATTTCGATCTATTAAAACAGACCACAGAGACATATATGATGTATAAACGAACCGGGTAACCTAGTTTGTGTAATGGACCTTTGTTGGTTTTAACTTGGGCCGAATACTTGGGCCAAACTTATTCTGATAGGTATATTACTTCTATTATTATTATTATTATTATTATTATTATTATTATTATTATTATTATTATTATTATTATTATTATTATTATTATTATTATTAACAAAAGTATTATTAGATTATCATTAGTAATAAGATTGCTATAATAATTATTATTATCAAGTATTATGTTATATTATCAAAACTATTATTTTTATTATTATTATTGTTAAACTTTTCATTTTATTAAAAACTACTATTATTATCATTACTATGAGATTTATTATAAAAACTATCGTTAATATTATTATATAGGATTATTAACACTATTATCATTATTATTAATATTAGTATTATTATTATTATTATTATTGTTATCACTTAATATATTATCTTAGTACTAACAAACAAATGAAATTTATATATAAATATATCTAATACATATAACATAACAAAATTTAATATTTTATGTACAAAATGAATATACGAAACATATATATATTATTATTATAAAAAGGATATAATTAATAAAATTAATATATATATTTATTCAATTATAACTATGTATATTGATAAATATACAAATGATATAGGTTCGTGAATCCGAGGTTAACCCTACACTTGTTAAATGACGTCATATGTATTTTTACTACAAAATACATTAGGTGAGTTTCATTTGCTCCCTTTTAATTGCTTTTGCAATATATATATTTTTGGGCTGAGAATACATGCGCTGCTTTTATAAATGTTTACAAAATAGACACAAGTACTTAAAAATATATTCTACGTTGAGTTGTACCACTGGCATATTTCCCTGTAGCTTGGTAACTACTATTTACATGGGTATTGTAAACGCGAATCCTGTTGATAGATCTATCGGGCCTGACAACCCCAACCGGACTGGACGACCAGTATTCAACGGTTGCACAGTACTTCGTTTTGTTACTACACTTGGTACAGTGTAGGGAGATTTCATAATAAAGGGAATATGCGACGTTGATTAAATGTTAAGTATGGTTACCAAGTGCTCAACCACTTAGAATGCTTTACATACACTTGCGAGTGTATTATGTTTATGATTATGAAATCTTGTGGTCTATTGAAACTATTGATAACTGTTGTTACGATAAACCTATGAACTCACCAACCTTTTTGGTTGACACTTTTAAGCATGTTTATTCTCAGGTACGAATTAAGTCTTCCGCTGTGCATTTGCTCATTTTAAGAACATTACTTGGAGTCGATCATCGCAATGGGACCAAATGTTGATGACTTCGTCCAGGTGGATAAGGATGGGTTGTTACAGTTGGTATCAGAGCGGTGGTCTTAGCGAACCAGGTCTTGCATTAGTAAGTCTAATTGATAATTGTTCGGATGCATTAGCAAGTCTGGACTTCGACCTTAGCTACATATTATAAGTATTGTATATCATTCCTAGTGGAAAATTGCCTGCTAATCATTCCTAAGTCTAGGAACGACTTCCTGCACTTATTTGTTAGATAGTGTACAGATAATTCATATTTTAGCGTATCTGCTAATTCATATCTTAGCGTATCTGTTACTGTAGACTTTATCTAACATGTTTCCTTAAATCCCTTCGTAATCTACGGGATCTTCTGTACTATGTGTAGGTATTATATATAATTAGAATATCATCCGATATCCAAAAATCATCTCATATCGAAAAATCCTTTATTCAATCGTACGCAATGGAACTCACCATTAGATCAAGTCCCTTGGATTCCGATATGGAGTCCCACTCCAGCCCCAGAAGCAGCGTCACCAGAATGAATCAACCAATCATCAATCCTCAATTCATCTGATGGGTTCGTAGTCGACTTAACCAATGGAGACAAGAAGAAAGCGATCCTTTCCATTCCACCAACCGAATTTACCTCTTGGCGATGAACCTGAAACAGTTACCGGCGAACCTGTTTGTAATACTATTTTCTCTCTCATTTCCCGAATATCTCGCCAAGATTATATTCTATCTAAAATTCTAAACCTTATTCATTCGCTCGTTCCAACCGACAATCACTCCGGAATAATAGAAGAAGTTAACAAACTTCGCGCTCGAAAAAAAAATAAATTTGGAGAATATGGTGCAAAATGTACCAGCTTCAACAACATCACCGGCACCAACAGTACCATCAGTAACAGCACCAGTACCATCAACAATCCATGCCTCAACATCTCATTCTGTACCTTGAGTATAATCATCGTTCTACGTATCGTTCTACATCGATTATCTTCGTTCTTCATGGCGATTAAGTAATCTATAAATGTTTTAGAGATTATGTATTCTATTTCTAATGGTAAACCAAATGAGTTTAATATCATATTAACTCAATGAATCCGTGATTACAACTGAAGAAAATATATATGTATATATGTTTTCATAAAGATTGTAATTAAAAATTCTTTCGTACTAAGTGTTAATTGTGAAAATATTTTAACGGGTAGGTAATACCTGAGGAATATTCAGATTTCACATTAATAAGTTACAATGTACATTCTTCGAAGCTGATTCAACAGTCGTTTACTATCCTACTTACATCCACCGATATACGTATCCGTTCACTACAGAATAACCATTTCCATTTAAATTTCATATTTGGATTTTGACCTATCAGAATCCAACAAGTGGCATAATGAAGAAAACATTGAACAAAATAAAATTTGTTAGAAACAAACGAATTAACTAATTGAAATTTTGTTAAGAATCCACGCTAACTGTTCCAGCTAACTGTTCCTAGCTAACTGATTACATTTTATTTATCACAATTTAATTATCGCAATTTAATTTATCGTCATTTAATTTCTGTTATTTATTTTACGCCCTTTAAATATCGGGACACGTATACAAGGTTTTGACATATCATATCGACGCATCTATATATATTATTTGGAATAACCATAGACACTCTATATGCAGTAATGCGGGAGTTAGCTATACAGGGCTGAGGTTGATTCTCAAATAATATATATACTTTGAGTTGTGATCGAGTCTGAGACATGTACACGGGTCACGATACGTATTAATTAATTCGAATATTATAAATTAAATTATATATGAATTATTGTACTGTTAACTGTGGACTATCGATTGGGACTATCAACATTGGACAATTAAAAAAATGAATTAAAATATTAATTATAACATATGAAACTAAACAATTCTTCAAGTTTGCCACTTGATTTCATCTTAAACCTCATTTGTACCTTGACGATTACAATCTGCGTTCAAACCTTTCATGATTCTTGAAAATACCTCAATCGAGAGGATGAACCAACCGCACTTTATCTACGAAAGAAAAAGATTGATGCATATAGTTATGCACCTGAAAAACCTTCAGAAACTGAGTAAACGTTTAACACGTAGCTGTGCTAATTCCTTTAGTGTTATTATTACCCAAAATAATTTGGTAATCCCTTTCAAAGTAGCAAATTTTGTCACAGATCCAGCAAGTCAACTCCGACTTTTCATCCGAAACAACCTTATTATAACCTTGATATATATGCATACTCTTTATTGTTACTGGGGAACCTTTTATATTCCACCATATTACCATCAGCGTTTAATCATCTAAAAACACAATTCTCCTAAAATCACCTCGGATTGATAACCGATGATTCAGATATGGTAGCATTAAATGCAGAGGAAACAACAAAAGTGTAGATGGTCTAAATGGTCAAGAGTTTGATGGTAAAGAATGGAGTGTTGGGAACGCTCGATAGAAAATTTGGTACTGAAAAATGGATTGAGCAAACCCTGAAAGAGACCAAGGACAAATACAAGGACTAAACCCTATATTCAAAGAATCCAGGTAATTCTGGATCCGCTGAAACCTTTAGAGAAAATCTTGTTCCGAAGTCATGTTAAAATCTTGCGGAAAATTTTTCTTCATCAACTTTTGAACTTAGAAATTCCAAAATATCATCATAAATATCTTTGATATTTCTGAGGATATTTTCATAAATATTCTTGCCCGAAATTATATAACTCTTCGTGCTTTCTGTATTTCATTATATTGTAAACTTCTGTAAAATCTAAGTATAAATTATGAATGAATTGTGGAGAAGTGTTGGGAATTGAAGCATGAGTTAGTATAATATAATGACGCTTGGCCGACGTGATTATATTACAGTAAGTCATGCTGAGTTTCTAATGGAACGTGATTCACAGACCCTAACGTCATCATGTGTCATGTTACATAACTCTATCATTCTACATAACTTTTGAACATATCAAGAAAGCATATTCTTGATAGTTCTATCCTCAGTGACTTTGATAAATTTGAAAATCAAATCGTGCTATCACATTCTTTCTTGATTAGAACATTAAGTTTATTCGAAACTCCATATTTACGAATTCTGGACCGTTACTCGCTTTACTAGAGGTCGAGAAGAAAAGAAAAAGGCAAAGAGCTCCGAAACATAAGGAAAGATATAAAACCCGACAATAACACAGAAATCACAAACCATGTATGTCAATGTTTATCGCAACATAAAGACACGGGAGAATTAAAAGCACTATAACTCCAAGGGCGAAGTAGAAGAAAGTAGATTCCTCTGGTGGAAGTTGGAAAATGAGAATGAATGTTGCGATAGTAAGGATGAGGACGAGGAGCAGAACTGGATTAAGCATTTTCACAATTGTTTGAAAGTGTGGATTAAGAAAGGAAGAATTTGAGTGGTGAAAATAATGGAACGAAAGAAGCTCGTTTATAGAGAAGATACCAGACAAAGCAATCGAGACAGATAATGGCATTAAATTAAAGAGGATTCTAATTTTCCATAAATCCCGGAGAAATCAAATCCTATAGATTTCCAAGATTTTCTTTTAAATCCCTTGAATTCCGGAAATCCACAATGACTACGTCAAAAGTTAAGACGAAACTTTTCACTCTTTTGTGATAGCTTCACTCGTACGCTTCACATGATCGAATCATTTTATCTATATTAATCAATAATGATAAAACTTTATTTATCAACTCTTTTTCGTCATGAAAACATTTTTATTGTTAGCCATGATGAACACACTCAAATTTCGGGACGAAATTTCTTTAACGGGTAGGTACTGTGACGACCCGGAAATTTCGATCAAATTTAAACCTAATCTTATTATGTTTTCGACACAATAAGCAAAGTCTGTAATGTTGAGTCTTAAAAACATTGAACTATTTTATATATCCATTTAACTTTTAACCATTTCCGACGATTCACGAATCAATGTGTAAATATTTATGTAAAAGTATACATATATATATATATATATATATATATATATATATATATATATATATATATATATATATATATATATATATATATATATATATATATATATATATATATATATATGACTTTATACAAATTATTATTATGTGTATATTGAATCTAAATAAAAGTTATGGATAATATATGTGTTGAAATATAAAATACCTATTTCTATTATGAAATAATTTAATATAATAACTATAAAACATTATTGTTGAATGTATAATTATATATAAATATAATCATATAAATAGCTATATATGAAAAATAGATACTAATAGGTATATATACAGTTATATATAAAAAAAATAATAATAAAGAAAATAAAATAAGAACTGATATATATTCACAGATCCAATTCATATCATAAGCAACTTCATCAATTTTGTTTCTTGTTTCAATCCGAGTCACTAGTCGAATATATTAAATATATAAAAACAAATTATGGACATCAAAGTCTTTAAACTGTACGATTCAACTGTAGCCATTATATGTTTAGTTAAATTGTTTCTTGTTTTTATATTACTACTGAATATTCTAGCCATATATATCTGTAAACGAATTCAGTAAAAGTTGGATTCTTGTTATAAGTCTTTCTCAATCACATCTAACAACAGAAATCGTCACTTCATATAATACTCTGTATTGGTAATGAAAGGAAAATAACATAATACAGAAAATATTCTTGTTAACCCCTGTTCTTACTCATTCTTCAAGCAAATCGATTATTTTTTTTTTTACAAAATCAAAACAAACACAACCATCGAATTTCTGTTGGGTTGTGATGCCAGAAAACCAAACAAAACTCGAACAACTATTGCTACCATACTTCTGTTTTCTATTTTTCTGCTTGAAACCATCCATGACAACCTACAATGTTTAATATTGCTAACTATCATGCTGCTACTTCTGTCCGGTTTCAACCATCACCCTACAACACCATAACCACCGCCACCTGCTGTCCAATTGAAACCACCATACTTCCACTTTTCTATTTTCTATATATATATATATATATATATATATATATATATATATTTTTTTTTTTCTTTCTTTCTTCGAACACAAACCGAACAAGATCCACCACAATCATGCTTCTATCAAAATATTCACTGATACTGTTTTCCTCTTGTTTCTTTTTCAACCGGGACACCATCATCATCACTAGCATCACCTAAAACCGACACCAACACCACTATAATTCCATCAAACCTGTTATATATAAATCGATTTTGAATTCTGTGAATTTCTGTTTTTGTTTCAGTCGTAAACCACAAAGGAACACCATCGACACCCATCAAAAACCCCACATACAAATCGATTTTGATAATGGCATCATAAAACTGAAAACCTTTCAGCTGTTACAGTTCAAATAAAAAAATAGAAAAATAAATAATTAAATAGATAAATAAAAGAAAAGAAATATATATATATATATATATATAAAACCTGCAACTTCTTCGACTGCACTGCTGCTGCTTTCTATCTTTGAATCAGATCGAATCCACTCAAGAAAAACCCCCAAAACTGATAATTTTACTCCAACTAGCCGATTGTGATGTGGTAACCATGATGATTGATGATGAATCGATGAATTACGAATTTTCACTTGATTGATTATTGATTAATGAATCAAAGAACACTTGAATCTTGAAACTCTCGCTCCTGCTTCTTGTTCTGCTATTTCGATCTATTAAAACAGACCACAGAGACATATATGATGTATAAACGAACCGGGTAACCTAGTTTGTGTAATGGACCTTTGTTGGTTTTAACTTGGGCCGAATACTTGGGCCAAACTTATTCTGATAGGTATATTACTTCTATTATTATTATTATTATTATTATTATTATTATTATTATTATTATTATTATTATTATTATTATTATTATTATTATTAACAAAAGTATTATTAGATTATCATTAGTAATAAGATTGCTATAATAATTATTATTATCAAGTATTATGTTATATTATCAAAACTATTATTTTTATTATTATTATTGTTAAACTTTTCATTTTATTAAAAACTACTATTATTATCATTACTATGAGATTTATTATAAAAACTATCGTTAATATTATCATATAGGATTATTAACACTATTATCATTATTATTAATATTAGTATTATTATTATTATTATTGTTATCACTTAATATATTATCTTAGTACTAACAAACAAATGAAATTTATATATAAATATAACTAATACATATAACATAACAAAATTTAATATTTTTTGTACAAAATGAATATACGAAACATATATATATTATTATTATAAAAGGGATATAATTAATAAAATTAATATATATATTTATTCAATTATAACTATGTATATTGATAAATATACAAATGATATAGGTTCGTGAATCCGAGGTTAACCCTACACTTGTTAAATGACGTCATATGTATTTTTACTACAAAATACATTAGGTGAGTTTCATTTGCTCCCTTTTAATTGCTTTTGCAATATATATATTTTTGGGCTGAGAATACATGCGCTGCTTTTATAAATGTTTACAAAATAGACACAAGTACTTAAAAATATATTCTACGTTGAGTTGTACCACTGGCATATTTCCCTGTAGCTTGGTAACTACTATTTACATGGGTATTGTAAACGCGAATCCTGTTGATAGATCTATCGGGCCTGACAACCCCAACCGGACTGGACGACCAGTATTCAACGGTTGCACAGTACTTCGTTTTGTTACTACACTTGGTACAGTGTAGGGAGATTTCATAATAAAGGGAATATGTGACGTTGATTAAATGTTAAGTATGGTTACCAAGTGCTCAACCACTTAGAATGCTTTACATACACTTGCGAGTGTATTATGTTTATGATTATGAAATCTTGTGGTCTATTGAAACTATTGATAACTGTTGTTACGATAAACCTATGAACTCACCAACCTTTTTGGTTGACACTTTTAAGCATGTTTATTCTCAGGTACGAATTAAGTCTTCCGCTGTGCATTTGCTCATTTTAAGAACATTACTTGGAGTCGATCATCGCAATGGGACCAAATGTTGATGACTTCATCCAGGTGGATAAGGATGGGTTGTTACAGACTTTGTGACCATATTTGGTGACTTTAGGGTGTGTTAGTGTGTTAGGATTAATGGTGGGACGAACTTTCATGTTCGGGTCATCTAAATCCGAGCCACGAATCACCCGTTTCGGCTAAAACACGATTTTGATTGAATTGAAGTTCCAAGTGGTGTCATGGCTGATTACCACGACTTGTGGACTATTCTTGGTGTGTTCTTGAGTGTACCAAAGTGTCGGGTGGTTTGATTAGGCGGAGATATATGTAAGGCTCGCCGAAAACCGACACCCGGGGCTCAAGATACGACCCGATGAACTTTTGATTTAAAATTCATGCTTAATTATTAAACTTATGATATAAATATTGAATTTCATTATCATTTAATTACTTATGATAAAAAAAATAATTATTATTATTTAAGACTTATGATATATATTTATTATATCATTTAATTATTACTTATGATTTAATTAACATTTTAATTAAACTTATGATTAATAATACTTTTATTATTAATGGAAAATACTTATGATAAGTATTAAACTTATATTATGAGATTATTATAATAAGACTTATTATAAGGATTAATTAATTATTTAATTATTATAAGACTTGGTTATTATTTAATTATAAATCTAATTATTAAACACTTATGATTTAATAATTATAATTAGAAACTTATGATATGATTAATAATTCATTATTAATTAATAATACTTATGATATGATTTAAAATTTATTATTAATTAATAATACTTATATTATGATTAATATTTAATTAATGAATTAAATACTTATGTTATATTAATTATATCATTTAAACTTATGTTAACTTTAATAATTCATTTTAATTTAATTAAACTTATGTTATGACATAATTATACATATTTAACTTTAATTAACATTATAACTTATATTATTATTACAACTTACACTTTTAAAATTAATGTTGACTATGTTTGACTAAGGTTGACTTTTGAGTTGACTTTCGGTTGACTTTGACTTTCAGTTGACTTTTGTTGACTTTCTAAATAAGGAAACTTTTCTAACTTAAAACTTTCTAAACTTGGAAACTTTTCAAAAATCGAAACTTTCCAAAAATAGAAACTTTCCTAAAATAGAAATTTTCCAAAAATGGAAACCTGCTAAAAATAGAAACTTTCTAAAAATAGAAAGTGTGTGTCCGTACGCTGTTTCGATCAAACCGATGCATGTTGAGTGTTGTTCTATGTCTACTTGCAACATGTACAATAGCTATCATACTAATACTTGACCTAAGTTACTTATTTATATTGACCTTCTTTATTTATAGGTCGGCGTTGTGATCATTCTTGATCACTTTACTTCGTATTGCTGTTCGCATATTTGTGTGGTTACTTCGTTTGCTATTAAGGTGAGCTATAGTCCCATTTTCTATTTTAAATCTTTTGGGATGAGAATACATGCAATTTATTTTATATTTTGGACACAAGTGGAAGTTGGTTTAAATTATTCATTGTGAGTTGAACAAAAATATTCCCTAGTCTGGTAACTGTAATCACTGGTTTTTACTGGTGAACGCGAATCCTACGGATAGATCTATCGGGTTTGACAACCCCATTTCGAGCTAGTCGCGCTAGCAATTTATAATCGGAATGTTTAGTACTTCGTATTTAGTTGAAGATACACTTGTTCGGTGTATATTATTTATTGTGTTTGGCAAGGGTAAATAAATGGTTAAGTGGTTACCAGGTGGCTCACGGAAAATGGAATAATGTTTTATTATATGTTTTCTAGCATATAATTTTATGGTCCAAAAAGGAGTTTTTATGTTTTCAAACATAAATTTTTATTGTTTAAATTAAATATTGTTCGCAATAATAAACCTATAATTCACTCAACATTTTTGTTGACAGTTACTAGCATGTTTTTTTCTCAGGTTCATGATAGATTGCTTCCGCTGTGCTTAGAGAGTCTGCATATTTATGATGGCAGCTTTTGCTAAACATTAACTTGCATTCTATTTTGATACATTTAATAGTGGATGTTGTTGACTTGTTTTGGTCAACTTTTGGTTAGGTAATAATGTATGGTTTTTCTAAACTTACATATTTTGGTAGGTTTCCTTTAGAGGAAATCATTTTTAAATAAAGAATGCAAGGTTATTTATCAATTTCATATAGAGTTATGATCAAGCTGTGGGACCAAGATAACGATGGCCGTCAAGTGTACTTTTACGTTTCATTTCAGTTGGTATCAGAGCGTTGGTTGTAGGGAATTAGGCTGCATTGATGTCGTTACCCGAGTTAATAGGGTGCATTAGTGAGTCTAGTCTACAGCCCGGCCTATAATATATTATTATATGTGATTATTTGTATCGTATTGGTATGTATATTGTTATCATACATACATCTCTATTATGTTCTGAATTCGGAAGGAACTCCCATTCCAATTTAAACGTATTCTCCGACTCATGCGAGTCCATCTTTTATAAGAACACCTCGGTTAGTGAAACCGAGGGGGTGTCATTCTTGACTTCTGAAATTCTCGACATTTCTATGTCATCAATTGTGTTTATTGATATAACGTTTGAGTTATATTACATGTTCTGGAATTCTCGGCATTTATATATCATCTATTATGGTTATGCATATAACGTTTGAGTTATACTATGCTATATGTCATTCTTGACTTCTAAATGCTTGGCATTTCAATGTCAGCTATTATGTTTAGGTATATAACATTCTTGTTATATTACGTGTCGCTGTGCCTTTGTGCGCTGGTGCTTTGGTTTTCGAACCGGAAAGACGTCATTCTTGACTTTTAAAGATTCTTGATACTTCAAGAACATTTCTATGTCATCGTTACTCTTATACATTACTTTTGATGTTTTTGTCTCTTGTGCTATCCTTAGCACATTGTTTAAGAAATCGTTTTAGAGAAATTGTGTGGAAATTCGAGGTTGATCGCGCATCCTGACCTCATGTAGTGCTATTCAAATGGAACTATGAATTAGTGAAATATAATGGCGTCAGGCCAACGTGATTATATTACGTTAATTCATAAAGAAGTCCCAATATTGTGACATGAGGAATAGAAAGCGAGTCAAAGAAAATTTTTACACTACTCATTCAGAAATTCCGATGTATTACATGGGTAGGGAAAATATTCATTATCTTATTTGTTGATATGCGAGAAGCTCGTTTTAACCAGATTATCTATATCATGCTCTATCCTTCATAACTCGCTTGTTAGCAACAGCTTCGCTCGGGAACAGTTTTGGCCCAAGGACTTATGTCCTAATAATAGTCAAAACATTATTTAACTCATTGGTTTCATGACCTCGTAACATTTGTTGGTTAAATGTCGCACGACGATTCAAGTCCTTTACTCGATCTTCCACGATCTTACTTCAACTTGTAACCTCTGAAATACAGATACTCTATTTATTATCGGGAGTTTTACACATTTGTTTAATTGGGCGGTTCTCACGAGATTTATGGGCGAATAGAAGTAATGAAATATTTTGTCATGTATACAATTTATAAAAATCATATATGTACGTATGGGTTCAAATGAATAAATTTACCCTTACCTATTTTAGCTAGTATATACTAAATCATACCTTCAAATTTTTTTTTTTTTAGAACCACTCAATTATTGAGCTGTTTGACTAAGTCAATTTCTTTTATATAAAATGGTACACGTTGTACATACTTCTAAATTTACTAAGAACTTCGCTCTGTTTATGTTGTCACATCAAACGTTTAAAGCTTTTTCAAAACTCCTTTGATTGATTTTATCAAATTTTCGCATTACCCTACAGAGTGTTTGGATCACAATTCTTCTCATCCTCCATTTAAGGATGAAACTTACCATTAAGTTCATTAATAGAAACTATTACACCACTTTGGATGCCGGTTTTATGAAAATTGTGAGGACCCGTCCTTATCCACCAGGACGAAGTCGTCAACATTTGGTCCCATTGCGATGATAGACTCCAAGTAATGTCCTTAAAATGAGCAAAATGCACAGCGGAAGACTTAATTCGTACCTGAGAATAAACATGCTTAAAAGTGTCAACCAAAAGGTTGGTGAGTTCATAGGTTTATCGCAATAATCATTTCAATATGTTAATTGACCACAAGATTTCATATACATAAATGTTTTAATAATAATATTCTAAGTGGTTGAGCACTTGGTAACCATACTTAACATTTAATCAACGTCGCATATTCCCTTTATTATGAAATCTCACTACACCGTACCAAGTGTAGTCACGAAACGAAGTACTGTGCAACCATTGAATACAGGTCGTCCAGTCCGGTTGGGGTTGTCAGGCCCGATAGATCTATCAACAGGATTCGCGTTTAAAATACCCATGTAAATAGTAGTTACCAAGCTACAGGGAAGTATGCCAGTGGTACAACTCAACGTAGAATGTATTTTTAAGTACTTGTGTCTATTTCGTAAACATTTATGAAAGCAGCGCATGTATTCTCAGCCCAAAAAATATATATTGCAAAAACAATTAAAAAGGGAGCAAATGAAACCCACCATGCTGTATTTTGTAGTAAAAATACATAGGACAATATTGAACAAGTATAGAGTTGGCCTCGGATTCATGAATCTATATCATTTATATATATTAACACATATCAAATTTAGTCAACTGAGTTTAT